>NC_048269.2:10292324-10906087 GCF_005286985.2 Setaria viridis
CCCACTAGCTGCCTGTTCCTCCGCGCGGTGCTAGAGCTTGCTTGTTGTCCACGAGAAGCCCCGCCGCTGGAGCACCATCGAACCTCGCCGCCACCCAAGCCTTAGCACTTTAGTCTTTCTGCCCAAGTCTGTTCCTTCCCGACCCTAAGACTTCACCAGTAGGCCTAAAGGTAAACTGCCGACCCTGTCTGGTTCGCCCGACCCCTTTTTCCATCTCGCCTGACCCTGTCTGTTTCGCCGACCCTTATCCACCTCGCCCGAGGGATCGGCTGTATCTTTTTCTTTGACCCAAGGGTATCTGTGTAAAATATCAGGGACTTCTCTGTGTTAAGTATGAGGACCCCGGTACAGTTATTCCTTAAGTTTAAGGGTCAGATCATAAGTGTATCCCCATCCGACCCTTTTATCCTGTTCTCCCCCAACTGAAGTTGGACTCCCCCACCTTTCCTATAGCTTGCTACAAGTCCTAGGCTAAAGCTTGCAAGTGTTGTTGAAATAACCGTCTAAGTGCTAACTCCTATATTTGCATTCGTGTAGAGCTGCATCTCGCCAACGACACCTACAAACTGCATCCGGCGCCAGAAGACGGAGCAGTAGCTGAGTCGCCAATCGCAGGAGCTGAAACAGAACCCACCGAGGACCAGTTTGCCTCGACCCCGCTTGAAGGCGAGCCCCGGAGCATGAACCCAACTTTCTAAACTTGCACATGCCTTCCTTCTTATGTATGTGCATTTACGTATAGGACTTGTTTGAAACCATAGATGCATGACTTAGTTCCTTTGATCTGAACACTAGTCTGTTGGGTCCGAGTAGTTGCAACGCTTAATAGGACTTGGTAAAAGTCGAGTGATTTCCTGTCACTCGCGAGTTATAGGAGTTGGTTGTTTTTCTTCTGGTTATAACTATAAGGATGATGGACGGGGCAGGGTTTTGTGACTTCTTTTGGTGGCCGGCTAATCGCCCCGTCTGTTTACTTATATCTATTTAAGGCCCGACAGTAGTGGTGTTCGCAATCAAGTGTTTGAAAGTACTAATCTCATACCCATTATGGGATGGGGAAGCATAGTACCTGATTGAACCTGGACGTGAGCGGTTCGATCCACTGTCTCTGGAACGGAGTTCCCCTGTAGCCGCATGTGGTGGCAAGTGTGGTCACGGAACGGCAGAGGTAGGGTCTGTGGAACCTTGCACCAAGGGAAGTGGGCCCGACACGGGTCAAGGGATTAATGGGGAAGGCCGACACAGGAAGCGACCCTCGGTGGTGCGTGGATGTTGTGAGGTTAGGTTCGCCATGCATGGTTAAAGAACTCGAATCGATTTGTCTGCCTCTCACAGTTTGAGACTGCTTGATCGCTATGCTACACTGAGTAAAGAAGTAATCTGATGATGACATGGTCTTGATGTTGAGCTTATATACATAATGTTTGGATCTATGCTTGCTTAGTATAAGTTGCCAATATAGACCAGTTAATAAACTTAGAATCTGAGCTGAAATTTTGAAAGTAAGGACCTAACATAGTCGCTTTTTGGCAAACAAAACCCCTCAGCCAAAGAGCCTTGCATGTCTAGGAGTGGTGGAGTAGTTTTTCCCACCGGTCGGTTAAGTCTTGTTGAGCTTAGAAGCTCAGCCTTGTTTGTGGCATCTCTTTTTAGGTGAAGTGGAAACTTCCGAGCTTGCTGTTGTTGGCATTTGGCCGCTCCAGTTTCCTCCAGGGTGGACGGTCAAGTGGGATCCTTCCTCGGACGGTAGGGAGTGGGATCACTGATGTCCTGTTTGGCCTCACCAGGGATGTCCGACCCCGGCGCTAGCTTCCGCTATGTTTTGTCTTCCGTTGTTTTTTTCGAACCTTGTAAAACTCTGATTTCAAACCAGTGTGTAATGAATTGTTGAACTAATTGTGGATCTGTTGTATTCTCTAGAACCACTCACCTTCGTGTGAGCTATGCTAACTCGGTCCTAATAAGTGGTTAAATCGGATGAAATCCGACGGATCGTCGAGTTAACTTGATTAAAACATGAGATTCGCGTGTTAAGCGACTTAACCGTGCTTTAGTTGAGTTAATCCGAGGTGTTCCGCCACAGTGCCCTACAGATGAGGACAATTCCAGACTCGAGGAAACGTGCAAGAGCTATCTACTTACTAGGGCTCCGGTCGTTAGGTGGGGTTTGGATGACTAGCTACCATTCAGGTTCCACCCATGTGGGTACAGTTGTACAACCTCTGTAGAGTGTATAAAGTTATATCTATAGTCCGTGTCCACCGGTTATGGACAGTGCTGTTGACTACCGTTACTCCTGACTAGACTTTATATATTCTTCTACCTCCCCTTTTTGAGATAGGCCAGCGTTTGTTGTTGAGATGTGAGGGGAGGGAGCTCTCACATCGCCTGGAGTGTTTGGGTGCTGGATTCTTGGGTAATGGATCTAGTGACTTATGATGACATCCTGGTTGTGAGGTGTTGACCTCGGAGATGGTATTGCTTTGCTGCTCTCTTGATTGCTGCTACTGCTGTTGCATAAACCCCTACAGCCATATATAGGTTTATCCATGCATAT
The DNA here is from genome assembly GCF_005286985.2 of Setaria viridis. Classification (NCBI taxonomy): domain Eukaryota; kingdom Viridiplantae; phylum Streptophyta; class Magnoliopsida; order Poales; family Poaceae; genus Setaria; species Setaria viridis. The sequence continues at coordinate 10,294,882 of NC_048269.2, forward strand.
AATATTATTCCCTTATTTCCTTGGCTTGCTGCTATTGGGAGTTGACATGGCCTGCCTGCTTCTTGGGTAGATGGTGGCTTTTCAGGATTAGAGCTCGACTACAACTTTGACAATGACGGATGGGAAGACTAGGGATGGTTCTTCACTTGATTCGCCTGTGAAGATGGAGTTCTCCATAGCTTATGTTTCCGCTACGTAGATGTTTTACCTTTCTTGTTTCAGTCCTGATGGACTTGCACTGGCATGCGCCAAAGAGATGTACTTGATATTTATGTTAATTATACTCTGTTGTACTCTATTTCTCTCTCTGTTTTTATGTTGTATGTATCTGTACTATCAGAGATAGGGATTCGCACGTGATAGCCTTCCTGGGACTATCATTGAGGTGTGTAGGCTTGAATTCTCAGAAATAGGAATTCAGTTCCTTTTCAGAGGTGCTGGAAGATGATGCCCCAAGTAGATCCACATGTGTTCAAGATAACTATGCCAGAAAGGTTTGGTAGTCTAGTCGGATTGGCTTCCTAAATACCATATGCAGGCGGGCAATGATCCTAGCACTCGAGTAGATTTAAGGGGCCACAAATTGGTTACCACAAGAAATGACTCTGCCCATATTAACAAATGATCCTAGCACTTCCAGTAAGTGTTTCCAAGTGCAAGATACAAGCATCAAGAGAACCCATACGGCACCGTGCTGGAAGTCGAGGAAGGATAATGTGCTCACGATGATACAAAGGATTCAGCAAGCACACGGTGCTCTCATATCTGTCATCTACGGCAACAATGCATCCAGATCGACAACAACCAATCAGCCTATGCCTTTTCCTAGCTAATGCCGGAAATGAGACATCAAAAAGCCAGTAATCCACGATGGATGTGAATGTCACTGCTCCAGATTCACCGATATGTTCGGATGTCAAAATCCAAGGGTCAAACGGGTGTGGCTTACATGAATGAGTGTAGTTCCAACTCTAACAGACTGCTTTGAACATGATGAAATCTAATGCATCACTAATCTTATTAGCGATGCTCGCACAAAAAGATCTAGCATTAGATTTGCCCAGGAAGGACCCATGTTTGAGGAGAGATTGAAGGGACATCCAAAGAAGAAGGTAGAGGGAGAACAATGGAGGACTCATAATAGATAGAGAAGGGGGAAGTTATGGACGAGGCAGAGATTGCAGTTCAAAGATAGAGTAATGATGAGGGCATGGAAGCAGTTGGTGAAGTTCCGATTGTATTTATGTTTTGCAGAAAGGACCTTCCTAAGTAACAACTGCATCTATCTCATCGTGTTCACCCAATGATCTTGTTTAACTACTGTTTACCAGACCAGAATTTCCTATATAACTACTGTTTAACTATTGTATGCATTGGAACATTTTATCTCAATACATTGTATCGCTTGTTTAAATGCTATGGCTTGTATGTATTTCAAATGAAATTATTTATTTGAATTCGTGGAATAAAATTATGTATTTCTATCACTAATGAACCCACACCTCTTAAGATGAAGATATAATTTGCATGGAGAGATTAATGTGGCAGTCATGGAGAAACTCATGGAGAGATTGGAGTACCACTTTATAATTTTCTATTACTTTGCAGGGCCATTTGTTAATACAGGCAGCGTCAATTTATATTATTATCCCATTCTCTTCCCTCGTCGAGTAAGCTACTTCTTCATTCTTGCAACCACCAAAAAAACTTCAGTCTGGTAGTACGCCTCTTCCTCTCCCCATGTGGCCATCATCTCCTAGAGCGACGGTGTATGACACATGCTGTGATGAAGAGCAGAAAACCCCAGGGCTGACAAATTTAGAGCCAAGCAATTCGTTATCTCCTAGAGCGATGGCGGACACATCCCCTATGTTGGTGGAACAAATCAAAATCACTGATCAGGTACCTCTCCGACGTCACACCATCCGCAAGTCAGGCAGAGGTGGCTGTGGTCAGGGGCACGGAAGTACCGCCACTCGCCGGGGCACCACCGTCCTCATGCATGGAGCCCGAGAAGGTAGGAAGGGACTGCCACCATCCTTGTTGGTTGGTGGCAGTCGATCTCTACCATCCTCATCGAACGGCAGCCATGGATCTCCATCATGGTCCTTGACTGGCGGCCATGGAGAGGCACCATCATCCGCGAGCGGCGGCAATGGAGGGACGGACTCGTCCACAGGCGGTGGCCAAGGAGGTCCGCCATCTTCCATGGGTAGCGGCAATGGAGGGACGACCTCGTCATCGGGCAACTGCATCAAGGCCTCGGACACACCATCAACCAAGAAGTGGCACCTCGATTAGTGGTACTATAGTAGAAGAAGAAGTAGTAGTAGTGGTGGTAGTAGTAGAAGAAGAAGAAGAAGAATTAGTGTAGAAGAAGAAGAATTAGTTGTAGAAGAAAAAGAATTAGTGGTAGAAGAAGAATTAGTAGAAGAAGTAGTAGTAGCAACAGTGGTAGTAGTAGTAGTTGAAGAAGAAGAATTAGAGGTAGAAGAAGGAGAAGAATTAGTGATAGTAGTAGTAGTAGTAGTAGCAACAATCTATTATCATCTTGGATCTAGATCCCATTGCGATGCGGTTTTCTTTTGCTAGTAAGATGGGTTTAATTAAGTAGCATTATTATTGGTAACACTTTCATCCATTCTGTTCAAAAACTAAATAACAGACTTTTGTTGAATCTTTACACAATTGTTTTGAGACCAAGAAGGCCTATTGCTTGCACTTTCATCTGGTCAGCTCAAAAATAGAACAACAGACTTTCCCCCTTCCTCATAAAAGTTTTTCCCTTGTGGATCCTTTACACAACTGTTGTGAGACCGAGAAAGCCTATTGCTTGCGCTACCATCCTGTCTATTAACAATCAGGGCAACAGACTTCCCCCCTTCCTCACTAAAGATTTCCCACTTGTTAGAAAAGATATCTTGGGCCACGTCAATGTACCAATCACAAATGCAACAATGTGTCTTAGAACATAGATAAACATGACCGTTATTATTACAAATGGCACACTCTAATAGGTACAAACAACACACTCTGACCATTCTTAGTATAAATGACACAAATGGAAACATAGGCATAGATCCATTGTCGGTACAATGACACACTCTAACGAACGAAGCACGACAAACATAGGGATACAAGTGGTGCACCGACATACTACTACCATCATGGGCTCATGGCAACCTTGCGGTATCATGGAATTTAGCAAAATGGTGATCCTGGCATAGATACTCTTCTAAAGCACGATGCCTTGCCCTAGTATCCCACACCCACGCAGGTGAAATGGCGATGGTATGCGCATGGAACACGAGGTCACGAATGGTCCATTGGTTGTGACCAATCTGGTAGAAAGGATAGATAAACATACCATGGAGACAAACACGCTTGACCCTGGACTACTGAAACCAAGCCAATGCAGACCATTTCAGCTCATGTGATTCACCTGGTTCGATGAGGACTAGTCGAGCAGGTGGCATTTCAATGGGCAGCAGTAGAGGTGGTGGCCTAGGCCGTAGGTAAAAAGGTGGTGCCATGAGGTTTAGCTGATCGTGAGGTGCCGTTGCCAGCGGCTAATTCAGAGGTACCATGTGGACAGGGTGCTGCTGAGGTGCCAATGCCAGTGGCTGAAGCAGAAGTGCCATCAGAACCGGATGCTACTAAGGTGCCATGGGAGCAGGCTGCTCCTGCTTCTTCGACTCCTCCAAGTTCCATGCTCCGTCTCTTCCATGTCTAGCCATTCTTCACTACATACACAAATAAAAAATAAAGGCACCATACGATTACAATACTAACCATAGCAATACCATGCATATAGTAAATGAGATAGACAAGAAAATGACCTTGCGTACCTCAAATCGAGCAATGCAAGATGGGGAACCGATGAGTGTAGGCGTTGCCTTGGAAGAACGCTGTGCACTGAGAACTACGGCAGGCATGCGAGCTCGGTGTGGTAGGCTAAAGTTGCAATGAAAAATGTGAGATGCTTAGATAAAAATATTCAGGCCTAAGCCTGCCATGAATCTAGGTCAGAATCTTCAGTTTTGCACATCGGTTACATATGTGCACAACGCATGTCAGGAGATAAGCCCAATGTGTCCATGTGTACATTTCCCTGGAATGTTCGGCATACCACACATAACATTCCTGCAAAACAACTCATGTGAGATTATGTGTGATTGAGTGATAGGTTCCCTTTTGACGGTGAGTTTAATGTAAGAAAGATGTTGACACCGTTCATTTGTGACAGTTATAGGCATCAATTGCATCTAGAGAAAGAGAATAATTGTTGGCATGTTGCACAAATCGATAGGGTCGGATAGTCCTTACGTTGTTTGACGCACGGTGTAGGATGTCTTGACTAGTCGAACTCATGTGTGGTGTGTGGCTGAAAAGGTCTGTCAAGGGCATGGATTCGCACTAGATGATTCCCGCATGCTAGTGGGGCCTGAAAAATGTGAACTAGCTGATGCGACAAGGCCTAGGTGGAATATGGTAGACCAAATGCTGCCAAAGGCTAGGAATCAAGACTGAAAAGACATTTTAGAATAGGCCGTTAAAGATTGGTAACGGTGTAGGATCTAGGATACCGACTAGAGGGGGGGTGAATAGGCAGTTTCAACTAAAATCACAGTACTAAATAAATTTAATTAGTAACAGAAGAGAAATTCTATTTCTACTCTTTCTAGAACTAGGTAAGGGTTTGCAACCTAGGGTGACTAGATACAATTGAATCTCTAGTAATGTAATTGCTCAAAGTAAATTGCAATAAATGAAATTGAGCAAAAAAATAACCAAAGAAAAGAGATGAATTTTTCCTTTGGTGTCGATGACTTGCCGGTCATCCCTAATTGATGTTGAGGAGGATTTAATGTTCCAACCGCTCCTCTATCACGACTTCACTTGATCTTGAGCTAGCTTGAATCAAAGAACCTCTCCAAACCTCGATTCCACTGGAGTTTCTCTTCACCGCTCCGGTGAGTTGAGCACAAAGACCTCTCACGAGAATAGCCGGGGGTCCTTCACAATCTTCTTGAAGGGCTCAATGACTCCACAGTCTCCAAGCCGTCTTGAAGGCGGCAACCTCCAAGAGTAACAAGACAATGACGCTTGCTTGAAGACTCCCTAGTGCTACAAAGCTCAAACTCTTGATGCAATGCACTAGGATGCTCTCAATCTCACAAGAATGCAACCACTAAGCAAAGTGAGTGAGAGAGAGGAGGAAGAAGGCTGAAGTATGTCAAGAATGTTTTCCAAAGTGCCAAGATTCCTTACCCACGGTTGAGAATGAGGTATTTATAGAGCCATCCCCCTATACTAGCCTTTATGTTCAAAACACGCAAAAATAGGGGATTGGCGGACCGTCCGCCTCTATGAGCGTGGACCGTCTGCCGTTCATCCCAATGGCTAGAATAGCATTGAATGTGTGTCAGAAATGACCGTTGCAGCACAAGTAGACCATGCGCCCTTACAGGCATGGACTGTCCGTGGTTCAAATTCCCAAACATGCAGAGTACTGCTAGACCTGTCTAGAACAAGCTGAGTTTCAAAGTTAGTGAGGTGGACCATTTGCCAAAACTTGGAGGACCAGCCGCCATTCAGTTTCACCCGTTCGCCAAACTAGTTCTGTCAAACTTTTTTGTAATAGCTAGCGGACCGTCCACCCTTTAAACTTTGTGGCTCAATAGAACACAACTTGTTCTGTCCATTTCTCGAAGTTAGCTGGCAGACCGTCCGCCCCAGAGGGTCAAACCGTCCGCCATTTACATTCAAGACCAACACAAATCCAAGAATGGTTCTGTCCAAAATTTTGATCAAGTGGCGGACGGTCCGCCAACCAAGGTCGGACCATCCACCTCTATAACTTCGCGTCCCAACAGAACAAGACTTTGTTCTATCTAAAAACCAAATCAGAAGGCGGAACGTCCACCCACTCAAGGTCGGGCTGTCCACCCTTTAGTGTTTCAGCACATCAACACCAACTCAGAAACGGTTAAGTCAAAATAACAGTCCACCTTTACAAGGGAGATCGTCCACCATACACACCATGTTTGCCATTTTAAAAATACATTTTTACCATCATTTTTCCCACTTTTCAAACAAGATAGACCTATATGCATGCGATGCAATTGTTTGAGCAAAGTGGCACTATAAAACCGTCAAGCAAATGAACTTGACCATTCTTAATAGTACAGCTATCTAGCCTATTAACCCGATCAATTATCATCCACTAAACACCTCTTGACTGGTAAAATAGAAAAGCCCTATCATATACCTTTGCCTTGAGCGAATTCACCCAAGCTATCACCATAGCATCCTTTGAAGCTCATTTCATCTCTGGGACTAACCTATACTCATATCTCTGATGAAACTTTTAGTCCACAACCATTTTCATTAATTACCAAAACACGAATTAGGGGTCTAGATGCTTTCAATCTCCCCCTTTTTGGTAATTGACGACAACCATCCAAAGGAGTGATATAAAAGAGCTTCAAGCCAACTTTACACAAGGTAGACTTGAGAGTGAATCTTGATGTCACTTACCCATTTCAATAAATTCAGAGATAAAAATGGATAGATGGCATCAAAATTCAAAGTGTAGAGAAAACTCCCCCTGCATATGTGCATATAAATTTTGAATTCCTTTTTCTCACATATGCATGGATATGGAAATTTCGGCCGAGTCTCCCCTACAAAATGGAAACAGAGGCAACAAGAGTAGATATATCCAAGAATATTCAACAACAATAACCATGAATGATAAGCCTCAAATTTCCACAAGCACTAGAACAAGCAACGAAGATAAAAGAGATAAGAACATAAACACAGTTCACCACATATTACAATAACAAGTTCTAGTACCAAGCAAAGCCACGCAAGTGAGTGCATAATTATTGCAACCAAAGTTCATGCATATGCTAGCCACAAAATGCAAAGGTCTAACACAAATGCAAAGTTCAACATGATGCAACAAACAAGTATCATGAGGTCCCCCAGCAAAGGTGAATCATCTCATTAATCACTCCTCCATACATTTCTCCCCCTTTGGCATCAAGTACCAAAAGAAGGAAAACTAGTCATCTTGAGGTGGCGGTGGAGGAGTATAATATGGCTGATGTGGATAGAATTGAGGAGGAGGCACAAGAGCTGGATAAACTGAGTAGAAGTGATAAGTGAAGCTCGAGAAAATGGAGGAGAAAGCTCTAAAATCATTCTCAAGCCTCTACTGCCTATTCACAAGCTGTTGGTGCTACTCAGAAGTGGTTAAGTCATTGAATCAAGTATCCAAAGCCTCTATGTCAGTGCGAAGACCTTCTTGCACACTTTTCAATCTTTCCATTATAGGCTCATAAATAGTGGAGTGGATGTGCTACCTAAAAGCTTGAAAATCAGCATCTAGTTGTCCCTAAAAGTTCTGCTGCATAGTCTGAAAACAAGTGGCCATATGCTATCCAAAATTCTGAAAATTTTCATTCATAGACTGCTGCATAGTGGCAAAGTAGGGATCAAAGAAACCAGGTGGAGGTAGCCACTGTGGTTGCATCAGTGGTGGTGGATGAGGCATAGCCTAAGCATCACCATCACCTGCATTTTCACCTCCATCACCATGATCATCACCCTCACCTTCCTCCTCATCATCTCCCTCAAGAAAAAGAGTCAATACACTCTCAAGAAAAATAGTATCATTCTTGAATGGACGGAAAGGAATATGGTTGCTATGACATGCACCTCAGAATCTTGTCTTCTCAAGAATTAGTGACATAACGTAGGGTGCAAAAGGAATGTTTGTCTCAATGTCAACTTTCTTGTCTGCCATTTGATCTATCATGAGTGCCACCACATTGACTTTATGACCAAACATGCCATGATTAATAAAGTTACAATACTTGAATCTGACCATGTCTTTGTTTCCATTCTTACGCATAATAGTAGCTCTAGCAATTTTGTTAATGACCGCAGGATAATGCCTAACTTCAGTTGTTTTTCCAAAAACACGCCTTATACAAAGTCTAGCAGGCTCATAAAATTTACCCTTTCATCACCACTCAAAATGTCCGCAGTCACTATATTGTAACTTTGTCCATCAGAAAGAAATGCATAATTTAACTCATTTGCATCATCAAATTCAGCAAAAGTAGCACTATACTTGCGTTTCCCAGTCATCCATTCAATAATTTCTTCTTCCATTTTAAATTCAACAGTGGCATATAATTTTCTAACAATTGTATCATTCCAATCACATCTATGCTCAAGAAATAGACGAAGACCCATAGACTCAAATTTTCGAACTAAGCCACACATGACACGTTGCCCAAGCAAGTACTGAAAGTCTATGGTTTGATGCTTACGAATTGTCTTACTAAGAAAGTGACCAAAGAAGGCATCTTCTTGTACCTGAGTGTGGAAGAAGAGATTTTGTGTGTCATGAGCAAGATCATATGCATAGTGTAATATCCCACTTTTTGGGAATTTAAAAATACATACTTTTTAAATTTTTTCCTTAAATACAAACTAAACTCTTTTCGTTGAAATATTCAAAACCTATTTTGCAAATTAAACTATGCCTTTAAAACCACTTATGTGTTGCACTTGATTGCTTCCCTTATAACATCCCTTCTAAATCCTGAAGATAGAATTTCCAAATTCTTCTTCTTCTAAATCCTAGGATTAATATTCAAAATCTATCTGAATATTAATTACATCCAAAGCCCTATAAAATTTCCACCTCATCTTAGCCAAGCATTCCTAAATGAAGGATCCTTCCAAAAGCCTAATTTTTATATCCCATCCAAGACCACACCTTCTTTTCTTTTTAAATTGTAAAACCATTTCAAATTTGAATACAAATCCCTTCAAAAGTCCTTCAAATAAATAACCAAAGCCCCTATTCCCTAACCAGGCCGCCAGCCTCGTATTCAGCCCTCCTTTCATCTCGACCCGGAACGCACCCCACCTCTCCCCCACTTGCGGCCTATGTACGCCCGGCCTGGTCCACCTACTCCCACCTCTACCCGCCATAAGGCTGAAGGCCTTGGGTCAAAGCTGAGTGCGTTGTGCGACCTCTAGCCACTACTACCTGCATTGATAACAGCACCCAGCTGGCTATTCCTCGCTACCCTATCGTTGCCGCCAACCCCCACAGCTGCCACGCACCTGCTTGATCTTGCCGGCAACGTCTATCGCCGTACTAAGACAGATCGTTCGTTGTACAAGCTCTCAAGTTGTATTCTTACAAGAAAACTTGACCAGCTCCACCTGCGGGGTCCAAGTCGAGCTTGTCGTGCAAATTCCCTAACCTTGAAATCCACTTGCACCACCCAGCACCCAAATCACATCTAGGATCTATTCCGAAACCTAGTCGGGATGCTACCCAACTAAAACCTCACATCTTGACCCAACCTAACCATAATGCCGTCTATCTAGTCGTGCGAACCCAACCGTTATAATACCCAAGCATAGCCTTAATCCATAGCCCCATCTAGCCGTTATGCCGCCCGATCAAAACCTCGATTATCATCCAATCCTAGCTGTTGTGCTGCCCATAAACTCCTAGGAAATTTTTCATTATTTTCCTAGGATTATCCTTAAAATCCACCCATCTATTTCATTGATTATTTAGAATTTTTTTTCTAAATAATTAATGAACTATCCATCGAATATCCTCGAATTCACCTCCAAATACAAGGTAATTCCCAAAATGCCCCTCGTCATTTCCTTTTCCAATTCCTTAGGAATTGATTGTGTATTGTTTTATTGATTGTTATTTTATGCACTTTTGCTAGCCAGTAGACAACCAGGCTCTACTCCAAAAGATTAGGATCTAGAAGACTCAAAGACAAGGACCTTTTCACCCTAGGAGGCAATAAGGATTTTCAATAAAGGCAAATCCCGACTCTTAGCTCATGTTTATCCTATTGAGTGCAAGAGTCAATAATATTTCCAACCTAATACGGATTGCATTGTTTTCTTCTTCAAAAATATTTCTTTAAAAATACGTTCTTTCTACATTAACCCTTTTTGCTATTGAAATGCTACATGCCATATAACCCTAGGAAACAACATTTCCATAAGCCATCCCATATTAGAAATGTTAGGACAGTCGAGTCACTTCCCATAAAGGGGAATGTAACACCTGTTGGATCCTCATTAAACAAGATGCTTAGGAAGGGTTTTCTCATTGGGAAAGTGTGAATTAAAAGATGAAATAATAGTAATGACAACCCCTAGGGAGTGTTTTGGACTTGGGAGTAAGGGGACAGCCTTAGTGGAGGATACTCCATCCCAAAGCTTACTTCGATCATATAAGGACTGGCTCATTGGGTGAGTATTTTTTGTGAACCATACAACCATGCGTGTCAAAAAGGTACAGCCTTCGGGAGTGCCTGTTTATGTGACGCCTTGGTTCAAACCCTGCTAGCTGAATCTAGTCATCCATCCCAATGGGCAAAAGTAGGCAATGGATATATTGGAGCAGGACCTTCGCAGACTACCAGGTTCAGTCAGCACAGGTTGATTGAGAGAGGGTCAGAGACCCTTAGGGCCAGAGGCCTGTTTTGATTTATTTTATTCGCATGTTCCCGGGATGAGATCCACGAAGCAGATGATAGTGGCCCTTGTTTAGACCCTAGTGTTATCCGTGGATGGACCTAAGGAATGCTGTCCAGAGATGGACACGGGTGGGCATGGATCTCGTAGGTTAGTACTGCCTTTTTGTGAGGGTATGGGCCGATCGGACGTCTGGGGAAAGTGTACACCTCTGCACAGAGTATGATGTATTCGAATAGCCAAGACTCACGGTCACGAGCTCACTAAGTTAAAGCCCGCATGATTACCTCTGAAACTCTTTGGATGGGAATTAGTGTTTTGGAAATGACGGACGAAGGTCGTGGACTGGATTCCATAGTTAATACCTTGGGACTGGTAGGGGAGGTAAGGACAACAACATTCATTTAATAACATAATTATAACCTTTTTAGAGAGTCTTTGCAAAATTTACATTTTGTAATCCACTTTGCATATGTAGGATGCTTTAGGCATAGGTTCTACCCCTCAACCTTACTCCTTGTCCACCTCCCAAAGTGCATATAATTACCTAGTAATTTTTGGGATTTGCTGAGAACCAACCATAAGTGTACTCAGCCTTGCTTTCATCATGCAGGTATAGATCTCCGGGTGTTCAGACCATCTTGTTACTGGATGGGCACCACTTCGCTGCGCTAAGGTGAAAACCTTTCTTTTATTAAAATATACACCTTTTATTGCTTAAAATACTGAACTATGATGATAACTGTATTAGCCTATTGATCCAGGGACTAATATAGGTGATCAATGGGACTCCCGGAGGGAGGTCCCCACACTACAAGAAATCTGTTAATCTATGACGAACCAAATCTGTCACAGATTGCTGAAAAATCGTCATAAAGCAGCATCTATGACGATTTTTTATAACGTCATGTATTGAGTGTCACAGATTAACGCAGGTGACGTTTTTTTCGCTCCCTTCATTTTCGTCACAGATTAGCACAATCTATAACGATTTTAAACTATCACAAACCACCCTCAGGCCCGTGTAGCCCAGCCCAGGCCCAATGTTTTGTGACAAAAAATGAATGTCACAGATTGTTGCCACGTGGCAGCCAACGTGGCTGTGACTAGTGACGTGGACGTGTGATGTGGACGATGATGTGGATGATGATGTGGGCAATGACGTGGACGTTGATGTGGACATGTGACGTGGATGATGATGTGGCATTCACAGTGACGTGGCAGATGACGTGGACGCTAACGTGGCAGATGACGTGGACGCTGACGTGGCATTCACGGCCCATTTTAGAACTGGGCCACTCAATTGGGCCATTTTTCAGCCCACAAATTCAATCTAAGCCCATATATCACAATGATCATTTCAGCCCATAATACATAGCAAATTATATCAACCCATCAACCAAAATATAATAGGTAGCATACAGTTTGCTTCCTGAAACAGTTATCATGAACAGAAGGTACCAAAAACAGCATACAACTCAGCATACAGTTTGCATAAACAGTTAGAATAAACAGCAGCTACCAAAAACCAAAAATCAATAGCACCAACAGTTAGCTTGGTCGATTTTGACCCAGAATAAGCTGAAGCTTGGCCTCCAACTCAGCTTGCTTCTTGCTCATCTCCTCTTTGTCCCTTATCCTTGTCTGCTCAGTTTCATGCAGTTGCTTTGACAATTCTTCCATTTGTGCGTGCTGGTTGCTGACAATTGATTGAAGTTCAGCATTTTCCCTCTTCTTCATTTCCAGTTGTGCACTCAACCTTGGTCGCTTAATCTGCATTCCCACATTGCGAAGGAACACACTCTTTTTGTTGTTCTGCTCAAGCACTGTAACACACTAAAAAAAAAATCAAAGGCCCAGCCAGCCCAACCCTTTTCCCTGGCCCGTTGCCCCCCCTCCCATCTTATCCAGACCGGTCCTCTCTTCCTTCTCACGTTTCTTCCTCCTTCCCTGCTCTCCCATGGCTTCCCCTCCCTAAATCCCCTCTCTACAGCAGCAAACCCTTGGGGGGAACTAGCAAAACGGATCGAGGACAACAAGAGGAGCAAGAAAGGTGCATCTTCCATGTAGATCGGTCCTTTCCCCATATCTTCCCGCTGCCCTAGGGTTTGGGGAACGACCAAGGTGAGGTGAATCCACTTTAGATCTGCTAATTGATGTTTTTAGGAGGTTCTTGGTCCTGAGGATTAGTGGATTTGTTGGGGAAAACACGGTTTGAAGGTCGATTTAAGGTGTGCTGTCCTGTAGCTCGGGCAGTGCTGATGTCCTTGTAGTTTTGGCGACCTAAACGATTTCTCCTCCAAAAGTGGATCATACAAAAGTTGTAGAGAATTTTGAGATGTAACTGCTGTCCAAGTTTCATATTTTTTGGTGGAGTATACCTTCAGTTATTGAATATTGTTTGGACGCTGTTTCTGAATGTCCAGATTTTTGACAGCAGATGTTCAGAGATGTATTAGATGATCTTAAGGATGGAATTTGTGGAAACCCATAATAACAAAGTTTTAGGTTTCTCAGAGATATATGTCCTGACAAAAGTTTAGAATTTTTGGACAAGGGGTTTGGGAGATATGAATTTTTGTATGCTGCTGCCCGAAATTTCAGACAGATTCTGTACTTCACATTCAACTGCAGTTTTACCCCTCTTTGGATTATGCTAAAAATAAAGGATCTGAACAAAGTTGTAAGATTTCTCCCTTAGTTTTCTAAGATGTATTTGCTTGCTGTCATATCTTTTGTAATTCTAAAGATACAAAAAAGTGAAGCAGCACTGCTGCCGTTAACCTAGGTGATGTTTACCATCGTCGCTTGTTTGACGGGTTGGGCTATATGGGTGCTTTACTTGCTGTGTGCACATGGTTGTTTGAGGATATGTTCTGATCTTATTGTGTCAAAACAGGTGGTAACGCTCCGGATCACGCTTAGAGCGGCTATCTCCTTCTTTGGGAGGCAAGTAACGTAGCGGTGGTTGCTACAAGCTTTAATTTGCTATTTTTCCTACCTCCACCTTAAATTTCAGAATGATAACTTATCCAATATCATCCATTCAATTACAAGTTTATGCACATCTTACTGTTGTTATTACATATGCCTTATTCTTTACTTTATAACTTGGTAATGGCTCTTGTTAGCATAATTATGATGAGGTTTATGTTGTCAAATGAGGAGAGACTTATCTGGTATATGCGGTGTATACTCTCTTTATGCGATCTGTCTTGGCATTGCATTTCATTGCATCACAATGCATGGCATATGGAGTTAATTCGCCGCTTGATAGCCGCGACCGTACCGGTACAGCATCGTTTATTGGGCATAACGGTGCAGCTTCATACTTTGTTGAGTATGAAGGCAGGAGACATGGCATTTGCATTGCATTTGCATTTAGGGTGCTATCGGTTTTCTATGGTATTTATTTGGCAGTGGTGGTGAGAAGTGATTTTTCTCCAAGGTTTGATGACGAATTGGTTTTATTTATGTATGAGGGTGTTGGAGTTATTATTATTATTATTCATTGAGGAGATACACTTACTGATAATAGTTAAACCATGGTCTAATGAACTTGTAGTTTAAATAGCTTGTTAAAGCTAGTTACTTGCTGAGATTTTATATCTCACCCCTATTTTTTTGTTATCCTCTCAGGTACTTGATGGATGGATGCTTTGCTTGGGGGTTGGGAAGTAGCAGCACGTCACACACTTCTCTTTAATCAAAATCCTCTAGTGTGATACTGTAATATTTAAGTCCTTCTCTATGAGAGTCTATTTGTTGCTTAATGATGGTTAAGCTTTGTTAAACCTTGCCTTAATCGTTTGAATATCATGTTAGGATCTTTTATTTATGCTAGTATGCTTTTTCTATTTTCATATCTTATTGTTTCTTGCTTCCGCGGTGTTCCTGATTTAGGGAAGGTGCTGTCAAAAATCTATCCCTTTTGTCCGGTGTGGCTTAGTAGCATCCTAAGGTGGCGTTTGTTTTTTCTTGGGGTGTTACAGTTGGTAATCAGAGCTTAGGTTAATTTAATCCTAGGAAAAATAAAGTCTAATTTGACACACTTGCACTTGTAGGTTGGGTACGGGTACATTGGTGTGTATGGATTATTTTATCTTTATGCATACTTTAAATTGTTGGAGCTTGATATTTGTGTTGTTTGTGTCTTATGGTGGCTGCAGTTATGCCGCCTAAGAAGCAAGGTCGGGCACGACCAGCGAGCGGTGCCCAAGCTGATGGCACTAGTCAAGCAGAATTACTTGCCGCAATGCGTGAGATGCAAAATGAGATGAGGACTTTGAGGCAGGCTGCTCGTGCGGGTGCAGCACAACCTAATCCTACTACCTCTACTCAGGAAGTTGCTGCCCCAGTTGGCCCTGAGAGTGGTGTCTCGCTGAGAGAGTGGGTTGGCATGAAGCTGGATAGTTTTGATGGCAGTGGTACTCCTATTCAGGCTGCTGATTGGTTGTCATATGTGGAGGATAAGATGGAAGCTTTTGAGGTGTCAGCTCATGATCGTGTTCGTTATGGGGCACAATTACTAAAGGGTGAGGCACAGATTTGGTGGAAGGGTGTGCAGTCAGCTCGCACGGCTGCGCATGGTTCTTTAACTTGGCCTGAGTTTGTTAGGCAGTTTGAGAGGAGGTTTTACCCAGTGACCTTCCTGGACAAGATGAAAATTGAGCTAAATAACTATGTGCAGGAAAGGAAGACAGTGGCTGAGTATGAGGTGGGGTTCAACCAGATTGTTCGCTTTGTTCCACATGTGGCCCATGATGATGCAGAGAAAGCAAGGCAATTTCGTCAAGGCCTTAAGCCTTCAATTCACCATGTGTTGGGTGCCTTTGAAGTCACAGACTTTCGCTCCATGGTAGAGAAAGCCTTGGGAGTTGAGATGCAGCTTCAGGTCACAGCTGATCTAAATAAGTCTTTGAGTGGTGACCAGTCTCGTGGTCAGGGTGACAAGAAGGTCCATTCTAGTGGTCATGTTCATAGGAAGGGCAAGTTTCAGCGTCACCAGCCGTACCGTGGTGGTTCGGCTCAGTCTCGTACTCCAGGAGGGAGTACTCCTCAGTATCGTGCCATTCCCAAACCTGGCACGGGGATGGTGTGCTTCAAATGTGGAGATGCGCATCGTCTTCGAGAGTGCCGATGGTCCGGCAAGTGCTCTATTTGTGGTCAAGATCACAAGGACGTGGTTTGTAGGAAGAATCCTGATGCCAAGCTTCGTTGGGAGCTAGTGTCTTCTTCAGCTCCCAATGGTGCATTCCATATGATGGCGGCTGCATCTTCTACTCCTCACCTACCTGCACCGCCACCGCAGCAGCACCTACTTGCACCGCCACCGCAGCAGTACCTACCTGCCCCTACACCTCAGTACTTCCTAGCGCCACCGGTGACTCCATCGGCTGCCCCTACACTTCAGACTGGGGCTTACTGGATGCCCCATGCTACTCCTTCAGCACCCATGGTTCCATGGGCTCCCACTCCGACGGGTCCTACTTCGGGTGCCTCTTCTTCGTCTGGCGTTCCAGGGGCATATGTTATGCCTGCCACTAACGCTAGAGATCGTGGTGACGTGGTAACAGGTATCATCTCAGTTGATTCTTATGATGCTCATGCTCTTTTTGATTCTGGAGCTAGTTTCTCTTTCATCTCAGAGGCTTTTGTTGGTCGTTTGGGTCTTTTTGTTGAAAGGATTGGGGAGGCTATCGTTGTTAGTTCTGCTAGAGGGCTTGTTTCGAGTTCTATAGTTTGTCCAGGCTGTGTTGTCACTCTTGCGGATGAGGATTTTATTGCTAACTTAGTGGTGATTCCGTTGGAGCCTTTTGATGTGATTCTTGGCATGGACTGGCTCTCCCAGTATAAGGCCGTTATCTCTTGTTTCTGGAAAACAATCACTTTGCAAGCACCATCAGGACGAGAGATGATCTTTCAAGGGAGTGGTTTGAAGTACTCTATCTCCTTGTTGTGTCAGTTATTTCCTAATCGATGGACACAAAAAACTGGTATTCTTTTTGTGATGATTGGTGATCAGGAGGTTCCCTTGCGAGTGGATGATATTCTAGTGGTTTGTCGCTATCCAGATGTTTTCCCAGATGAGCTCCCAGGTTTGCCTCCTGAAAGAGAGGCTATTTTCCACATAAAGTTGGTTCCTGGAACGCAACCTATATATAAGACACCATACAAGATGGCTCCTGTGGAGCAGGTGGAGTTAAAGAAGCAATTGGATGAACTTCTTGCTAAAGGGTTTATCCGACCAAGCACGTCACCTTGGGCTGCCCCAGTCTTGTTCGTAGAAAAGAAGGATGGCACTAAAAGACTTTGTGTTGATTATCGAGCACTTAATCAAGTAACAATCAAGAACAAGTACCCTTTGCCTCGTATTGATGCTCTCTTTGATCAATTGAGAGGTGCCAAGGTATTCTCTAAGATTGACTTGCAATCTGGTTACCATCAACTACGTATCAAGGAAGAGGATATTGAGAAGACGGCTTTTAATACCAGGTATGGGCATTATGAGTATGTGGTTATGTCTTTTGGACTAACAAATGCCCCTGCTGTTTTTATGGAGGCCATGAACAGGATGTGCATGAGTACTTGGATGTTTTTGTTGTGGTATTCATCGATGATATCTTAGTTTACTCCAAGTCAGAGGAGGAGCATAAGGTTCATCTCAGTCTTGTCTTGGATGCACTCCGGAAGAACAAGTTCTATGCAAAGTTGAAGAAATGTGCATTTTGGCTTTCTGAAGTGAGCTTCCTTGGTCATGTCATTAATCAACATGGCATTAAGGTGGATACTAAAAACGTTGCCTCAGTGGTGGAATGGCAAAGACCGACCAATGTAACAGAAGTTCGGAGCTTTCTTGGGCTTGCAGGTTATTATCGGCGTTTCGTGCAGGGTTTCTCAATTGTTGCTAAGCCAATGACTAATCTCACTAAGAAGGGTGTTCCATTCATATGGACTAAAGAGTGTGAGGCCAGTTTCCAAACTCTAAAGAATAAGTTAGTGAATGCTCCTATATTGACATTACCTGAGAGCGGCAAACGCTTCACTTTGTATACAGATGCTTCTCGAATCGGGCTTGGTTGTGTGCTTATGCAAGAAGGTAAAGTGATTGCTTATGCATCAAGGCAATTGAAGAAGCATGAGCAAAATTACCCCACACATGATTTAGAGTTGGCTGCAGTTATTTTTGCTCTAAAGATTTGGAGGCATTATCTTTATGGAGAGTCATGTGATATATTTACAGATCACCAAAGTCTCAAATATATTTTCACACAAAAAGAACTCAACTTGAGGCAACGGAGATGGTTAGAATTGATTAAGGACTATGATCTCACTATCCAGTACCATCCAGGAAAGGCAAATGTGGTGGCAGATGCTCTTAGTAGGACAGGTGTTCCTAAGACAGTGATGTCCTTGATTGTTGATATGGATCGCATGGGGGTTTCGTTTTGTTATGCGGGCGTTGCACATCAAGAGACTCAAATGCTTATTCAGTCTCCCATAGTTGATCAGGTGCGTGAGGCTCAACAACATGATCGTTTGCTTCAAGAGGTTCGAAAGAGAATTTTAGGGGGTAGACCACGGGAGTTCACCATAGATGAACATGGTGCTATTCGCTTTAGAGGGCGTCTTTGTGTGCCACAAAATTCTGATGTGAAGATGGATATACTTAGGGAGGCACATCGAACACCTTACACAATTCACCCTGGTGAGACCAAGATGTATCGGGATTTAAAGAAAAATTTTTGGTGGAAAAGGATGAAAGTTGATGTTGCCAAATATGTAGCATCTTGTGGAATTTGTCAGCAAGTTAAGGCAGAACATAAAAAGCCTGCGGGTTTATTACGGCCTTTGGAGATCCCTAAGTGGAAATGGGAACATATCACCATGGACTTCGTGGTCGGGTTACCTCGCTCACCTCGAGGGAGAGATGCCATATGGGTTATTGTGGATAGACTCACTAAGTCTGCACATTTCATTCCTATGAAGTCAACTAGTTCAGCACCAGATTTGGTTCCCTTATACATGAGAGAAGTGCTAAGGCTTCATGGTGTGCCAAAGTCCATTGTTTCTGATCGAGATCCCAAGTTTGTGTCTAACTTTTGGCGAAGCTTGCATAGTGCATTGGGCACAAATTTGACTCTTAGCACTGCTTTCCACCCTCAGACTGATGGTCAGTCGGAGAGGACTATTCAGACCTTAGAGGACATGCTTCGTGCTTGTGTTCTTTCATGGAAAGGTAGTTGGGAGGATCATCTATCTTTGGCAGAGTTCGCTTATAATAACAGCTATCAAGCTAGTATCAAGATGGCTCCATTTGAGGCTTTGTATGGTAGAAAGTGTATTTCTCCCATATGCTGGGAAACTTTGGGTGAGAGATCTTTGATTGGTCCAGATTGGGTCCGAGAGACATCTGAAAAGGTGCGGGAGATACGACAGAATCTGTTGGCTGCTCAGAGCCGGCAGAAGAGTTATGCTGATGTGAGGAGGCGAGATCTAGAGTTTGCAGTGGGTGACCATGTTCTTCTTAGGGTATCGCCAACCAAAGGTGTTGTGAGGTTTGGCACCACAGGAAAGCTTAGCCCAAGGTACATTGGTCCGTTTGTGATCACAGCCCGTGTTGGCAGTTTGGCATATCGCTTGCAGCTTCCAGAATCATTGAAGCAAGTGCACAATGTTTTCCATGTATCTATGTTAAGAAAATATTTGAGGGATCCTGAGCACAAGATTGATTTGGAGCCACTTATTGTGGAGCCAAATCTAATTGTGGAATGTCACCCAGAACGTATCTTAGACTCATCCGAGCGAGTCATGAGAAAGAGGACCATCAAATATGTCAAGGTTCTATGGAGTAATCAGTCTGAGCGTGAAGCGACTTGGGAGCTCGAGGACCAAATGCGCAAGAAGTACCCACAACTCTTTGAGAGCGGTAAGTTTTAATTTATCAAGTTGGTATACCTTTGAGTAGTTAAATTCGGGGACGAATTCTTTAAAGGAGGGGAGAATGTAACACACTAAAAAAAAATCAAAGGCCCAGCCAGCCCAACCCTTTTCCCTGGCCCGTTGCCCCCCCTCCCATCTTATCCAGACCGGTCCTCTCTTCCTTCTCACGTTTCTTCCTCCTTCCCTGCTCTCCCATGGCTTCCCCTCCCTAAATCCCCTCTCTACAGCAGCAAACCCTTGGGGGGAACTAGCAAAACGGATCGAGGACAACAAGAGGAGCAAGAAAGGTGCATCTTCCATGTAGATCGGTCCTTTCCCCATATCTTCCCGCTGCCCTAGGGTTTGGGGAACGACCAAGGTGAGGTGAATCCACTTTAGATCTGCTAATTGATGTTTTTAGGAGGTTCTTGGTCCTGAGGATTAGTGGATTTGTTGGGGAAAACACGGTTTGAAGGTCGATTTAAGGTGTGCTGTCCTGTAGCTCGGGCAGTGCTGATGTCCTTGTAGTTTTGGCGACCTAAACGATTTCTCCTCCAAAAGTGGATCATACAAAAGTTGTAGAGAATTTTGAGATGTAACTGCTGTCCAAGTTTCATATTTTTTGGTGGAGTATACCTTCAGTTATTGAATATTGTTTGGACGCTGTTTCTGAATGTCCAGATTTTTGACAGCAGATGTTCAGAGATGTATTAGATGATCTTAAGGATGGAATTTGTGGAAACCCATAATAACAAAGTTTTAGGTTTCTCAGAGATATATGTCCTGACAAAAGTTTAGAATTTTTGGACAAGGGGTTTGGGAGATATGAATTTTTGTATGCTGCTGCCCGAAATTTCAGACAGATTCTGTACTTCACATTCAACTGCAGTTTTACCCCTCTTTGGATTATGCTAAAAATAAAGGATCTGAACAAAGTTGTAAGATTTCTCCCTTAGTTTTCTAAGATGTATTTGCTTGCTGTCATATCTTTTGTAATTCTAAAGATACAAAAAAGTGAAGCAGCACTGCTGCCGTTAACCTAGGTGATGTTTACCATCGTCGCTTGTTTGACGGGTTGGGCTATATGGGTGCTTTACTTGCTGTGTGCACATGGTTGTTTGAGGATATGTTCTGATCTTATTGTGTCAAAACAGGTGGTAACGCTCCGGATCACGCTTAGAGCGGCTATCTCCTTCTTTGGGAGGCAAGTAACGTAGCGGTGGTTGCTACAAGCTTTAATTTGCTATTTTTCCTACCTCCACCTTAAATTTCAGAATGATAACTTATCCAATATCATCCATTCAATTACAAGTTTATGCACATCTTACTGTTGTTATTACATATGCCTTATTCTTTACTTTATAACTTGGTAATGGCTCTTGTTAGCATAATTATGATGAGGTTTATGTTGTCAAATGAGGAGAGACTTATCTGGTATATGCGGTGTATACTCTCTTTATGCGATCTGTCTTGGCATTGCATTTCATTGCATCACAATGCATGGCATATGGAGTTAATTCGCCGCTTGATAGCCGCGACCGTACCGGTACAGCATCGTTTATTGGGCATAACGGTGCAGCTTCATACTTTGTTGAGTATGAAGGCAGGAGACATGGCATTTGCATTGCATTTGCATTTAGGGTGCTATCGGTTTTCTATGGTATTTATTTGGCAGTGGTGGTGAGAAGTGATTTTTCTCCAAGGTTTGATGACGAATTGGTTTTATTTATGTATGAGGGTGTTGGAGTTATTATTATTATTATTCATTGAGGAGATACACTTACTGATAATAGTTAAACCATGGTCTAATGAACTTGTAGTTTAAATAGCTTGTTAAAGCTAGTTACTTGCTGAGATTTTATATCTCACCCCTATTTTTTTGTTATCCTCTCAGGTACTTGATGGATGGATGCTTTGCTTGGGGGTTGGGAAGTAGCAGCACGTCACACACTTCTCTTTAATCAAAATCCTCTAGTGTGATACTGTAATATTTAAGTCCTTCTCTATGAGAGTCTATTTGTTGCTTAATGATGGTTAAGCTTTGTTAAACCTTGCCTTAATCGTTTGAATATCATGTTAGGATCTTTTATTTATGCTAGTATGCTTTTTCTATTTTCATATCTTATTGTTTCTTGCTTCCGCGGTGTTCCTGATTTAGGGAAGGTGCTGTCAAAAATCTGTCCCTTTTGTCCGGTGTGGCTTAGTAGCATCCTAAGGTGGCGTTTGTTTTTTCTTGGGGTGTTACAAGCACACCAGCTACAACTTGAGCCGCAGATTTGGGTTCTTCACCTTCTTTAGGTTGTGCAGCCAGTTGGTTTTCCATTTCAGTCTAGCAAGCAAGCAGCTAACATGATTCAGGATCATGGGGCAGTTTAAAATATCCAAATAAATATGGCACCATTAGGGAGCAGACTTACAATAACCGATTGCACAGAAGGCATAAAGCCTTTCCTTTTCTTGCTGAAGTGGCACGCTTTGAACAAATCGAACGCATCAGGTTCCTTATCCTCGTACTCATCTCCCTGCAAAATTTAGTGTATGTGCTTCAGGATGTGTATAATGAATAATGCACTACAGCAATGTAAAACATGAATAATGCATATGGCAAACAAATGTAGTTGTTCAAGACATCTGCCAGCATCAACTCAAATCCATGATGAACATAGGAATATACCTATATCAAATATGAGCACAAAACAAAAGGTAGTACAGAAGCATAGCATCAACATGAATAGCCAAAGTTGAGATAGCCATCTATTCTTCAAAATCAGTACTTACTGCTACTGAACTGAATTTAACATCATTAGCAGAGATAATTTGGTAGCTTGCATGCAATGATATAAATAGAACAGGAGAGCTTACTGCTACGGAACTAAACTTAACACAATTAGTAGAAATTCCACAACTCACGGAAGGTAACCAAATGAACAATCCTGATGTAGATTCACCATGCAGTCACCATATCAAATCAGCAAGAAAACTCACCGTGTCTCAACATCCGCCCATGTGGCCACACGCCCATGTGCCTCAAACAGGTTAGTACAAGAGTTAATACTATGCATATGAAGCAATGGAATTTATTGGATTTCAGCAGTGGAAATTATTCTGCCCACAAGGCAAGCAGTATGGGGTCAGTTCTTAATGGAGATTAGATGCAGGGTATGTGTTAAGTGCAATTAGTCGATGTCACATGTACCTCCTTGTGCCAACCTAGAACTACATAGCAGCACACTAAGAGATGCTGCTACCAGACAAGTAAGACTAGTTTACTCCATTTTGTATAACCACAAAGCAATCAAGTCAATTATATACTAGTCAATGGTTCAAGAACTTGTTTAGACACACTGATGTTTCACAAGCCCAGTTTCTAGTAAAATAAGTGAATGGTCTTGCCACATCAAGCAAGAATGTACGCATATCATTATGGAAAATAATCTGTAGCAAGAACTAATAATATGCAGTTATACAAACTGATCTATGCAGTTACTACCAAGAACTAATAATATGCAGCAAGAACTAATGATCTACAACAAGTACTAATAAACTGCAGCAAGAACATCATTTGCTAAAATATGATAGAGCAGCATGACAGAATGGATATGCAGTTAACATTATTGAATGTTTAGGCAATACACCACACCCTGAGAGGAGGGGGGTGACCTTTCATGTATAGATGCCAATAGGCTGATAGTACAACAGGAAGCTGTATAGGCTAGAAGTACAAAAGAGAGTGGGAGAGTACAACTGTACATATCTAATAAATATGATAGAACATCGACATGGCAAACTTACCATATTTTCTACAAAAACCGGGTAGCTACGGGAGCCAGTTGTTTGATGTAAGGAAACGTTGCCTCGGTTGTCTTTGTTCTTCTGACATGCCTCAATCCATTCTTCATTACTTGTTGATTTCACAGGAGAAGTCTTTGGAACCAAATGCAGTGGAAAAGGATCAAAATATTGTTGCTTCAGCTTGTGTCGTTGTTGGCGAACTGCAGACTTCATCATTTCAAGGCAACCGTGTTTAACCACATCATCATTTGTGTCAATGTTGAACTTTGCCTATTCAGATAGAAGAACATATATAAGAAATCTAATATCTGATAAAATGAATAGCTTTCAAGACATTTATGACCAGATCGTATAGGATCAAACCATGTAAGGAGCAAATCAAATCTGTAAATGGCAATAAAATTACTATACAACATCTGTTTATGCTTATAATAATGCATATTTTCATGTACTAGGTAGCAGGGTAGTATGCATGCATGGTTCAAAACAGGAAGATGGGGAAAGGCCTTGGAGAATTTACTTACACGAAGTATTCCCAAAAAAGTATCAATCACTGCAGAGCGTCTCTTGTACTCCTTCCAGTGCGTGAGCACAGGCACATGGTTCCTGACTGCAATGTTGCATTCACTTGCAAACTTTGCAGCAATAAGAGGTACCAGGGGCCTGATATTCCCTTCAGGTATGACAATTGGCAGCTTGCCCCGATGAGATCGGTTCATCCTATGGAGACCATGTCCCATATTAACTCCTCGCTTCCTTCGCTCCTATTGTCCTGGTTGTAAATGGCCATTGAAAATGCAATTAGCATACACCAACCAAAGTTGTAATGCAATATCGAATATGGCAAACCATGGTAGACAAACAAACACCTTCATTGGTCCTTGGGTTGCCAGCAATAGGTTGGGCAATGACATCAGTTGTGTCAGCCATGGTGTTGTTGTCATCATACAAGTCAAAACCATCTAAAAATGGTAGGCAGTAAGAACACATTCACCATGCAATCAAAGGCATTTGAATGATAGTTAGAAAGGCTCACCTTCATTGGGCAAATTGTTGTGACCATCACCTGGCAGAATGACATCAGCTCCATCATCTAAAAAATAGTAGGAAGTAAGAGTGCATTCATCAGAAAATCGAAGGTAATAGGATGAAAAAACATGGTAGTAGAACTAGCCTTGAGCATCAGCTTGCAGAATGGCATCAGCTCCATCATCTAAAAAATAGCAGGAAGTAAGAGTGCATTCAACAGGAAATCAAAGGTAATAGGATGAAAAACATGGTAGTAGAACTAACCTTGAGCATCAACTTGCAGAATGGCAGCAGCTGGTTCAACAGCTTGGCTCACATCAGGGTGTGATGGAGGTGGCACATGGTTGTCACTTGGTGCAAGACTAGCCTGTGGAGGTGGCACATGGATGTCACTTGGTGCAAGACTTGCATCAGGCTGGGAAATGCGTCTATTTGACTTTGGCTTTGTAGTAGTTGGGGCAACTGATGCATAAACTCTCTTACGAGAGTGAAACGTGACTCTAGTAGGTGGTGCATCTGATCCCTGGTAGAAATGGAAGCCTAGATTAGTGAATAGAATTTCTAGATAATTATATTGCATTACCAAAAAGATAGCAATATAAGCCCTGACAGGATGGAAGAATTATCACCTTAGCAATGTCATCATCAAACAAATCTTGTTCATAGTCAGATCCAGAATCTTCTCTATTTCTCCATTTTGTCTTGTTATTGTCTTGAGAATTTGTTGTTTTGCTTACATGAATGGGATTGTAAGGAAGAAGACCAAGTTGCTCTAGCCTTTCACTGTTCCTCATGCATTGTCGGAAGCGCAACTCTTCATACGGATGGAGTGGTGCTAGGAATATGTAATGTAACAAGAGATTAAAAATGATCAGTAGAAACAATAAGCATTGACACTAAAATATCAGTACAAACAAAACTTGCTGAGCAAACACTCTTAGAGAAAAAGGGAAAGCTAATGCTGCCAAATTCCAACTAGATTAAGTGCTATAACAAGAGCCTATCCACGTAAGAACAACTCACTTAAGGATAATCTTCAGCCATTTACTACACACAAGAAGCGACTAACAAACACGTGCAGTAAGGTTCTTAACAGAATAATAGATAACCATAACTTAAACTTGGACATGAGCATTCAGAGATTACTAGTTGTACTGCAGAAAGAAGAATTAGGAATGCCCGCACCATGTCACAGATAGCACTACTAAGCAACCAATGTGGACATGAGCACATATACCTGGCATCCCAAGTCCTTTTGTTTTCTTGGGCTAACCCTTCATCGGCATGGTTGGGTGGCGGCTAGGGCTTGGCTTGCAACGGCGTAGTGGCGGATGTGGTGGCAGCTAGGGTTTGGCTAGGGTTTAGCTAGGAGTCGTGTCCGCCGCGCCCATGGAGGTGAATGGAGGAGATGGGGCGAGGCGGTCGGCGGTCGGTAGAGGAGGAGATGGGGGCGCGGCGGCGGCGGCCGAGGAGATGCGGTCGGCGGTGGGAGAGAGAAATTGGGAGAGGTCTGGTGGTAGCCTGGTGGGTGGAGGTGTGGGATTAGATTTAGGGCGCGGGTGGTAGGAGGAGGAGATTACCGAGATACCCTAAAAAATGTGGTGGGATTTTTGGAGGAGGAGGGTACTAGCGTTAATTGGCTCTGCGAAAAAATTTGGGCTGGCGCCATTGGGCCGAAGAAGGAGGCGGGGTGGCCAACTGAATTCAGCCCAGCGCCTTATGTGAAGCAATTTTTTTAAAATTCAAAAAAGGTACTTTTGTGAACCAACTTGTACATAAACTATATTAAATACGATGAATACATTTTTCTCATGTAGTAGGCAACATATAAAGTTATCATGTAGGAGTTCAATAAATTTCTAAGTAGATTTGGTATTTTCTATCAATTAATTGACTTTCAATGTTTTTATTGAAAGTAATTATAAGTTGAACTATGTCCCTCCAATAAGATTTCAAAAATTGCACAAACAATTTTTTTAGGTTCATAAATTCCATTACAGACCATGTATTGGAGATGGAGAAAAATTATGTTGTCTTCTAGAGACAATTCAAAATTTTATCTCCAAGTTAGCATGTAATAATTACAATAATATCTAAATTTGTTCTAAAAATTCTACAAATTGATGTGGCATCATATTTTTGGTTTATAATTAAGCTTGTAAAAAATTAACTATTTTGACAAAGTTGGAGCAAACATTGTTCACAAACGGAGACATCTCTCACATAGTTCATAGTAACTCAAGTTAAACTTTAAGATTTAAGTAGCACTTTACATGTTCGAACTTGTATTCACCTCAAAATTGGATAGAACATTATATTTACCATGAAATTAGTAAATATTAAGTTATGTTACCAATTGTTATGCAAAAAACATGTTTTATCTACTTTATTTGGTGGAAGAAAAGGAGCTATATAAAAACGATACATAAAATATCAATTTCGTAATGTAGTATGCAAACAAATGAGACTACATGAAATTTCATGATTTTACAAAAATTTAGAAAAAAAAACCAACAAATTTGAAGTTACTATGACCGAGAAATACTAGTTACAAGTTCTAAGTATAGATTAAAAAGAAAAACCTACTGCGGGGAGCAACCTCAGCGCGCCACATAGTCTAGGTTGAAGCAACTCAACCAACCCGGTGCCGCCACATGGTCGCGAGATGTCCACTAGAAATTTTGTATATAAAATAAACCATCTTCATTTCAACGCAAGTGTAGTAGTGGTCCAGTGGTACTTCCTGCACTCTTCCTTGACTGAGGTCGCGGGTTTGATCCCTGCGGTCTGCTTCTTTTTGGAAATAAAAAAAAAATCCTGCTCCATCGCGGAGCCGAACTGTGGCCTGCCCTGTCCCAAGAGCACAACCATTGAGCTAATCACGTGTATTCATTTGTTAGGGATCTAAAATTTAGTTTTCACTAATAACGAGTCCATTTGGGCCAAGTTAGTAAACATACTGCTTTCAGACTTTAGTACGTATGAAATTGTTGTCAACATCCGCTGATTCTGAAGTTCATGAATTCAGCAAGAACATGTTGAAAACATACTGCTTTTAGTAAACATCATCACAGCATTATAAGAAATTGTTGTCAGAACATGCAAATCAGCCCCAGACATGAGCATAAAATAAAAATATTTAGCCTCCAGAATCTGAACACATTTTTCGCATCAAGGTAGCTTGACCACTTGGCCGTAACAAAAATATTGAGCCCCACGTCATGACGCCTCCCTAAATTGCTAACCCTACCGGCATCGACGCACAATGCAGACAAGGCATCGCAGAGCTTCACCTCCAATCCTCCACGGCTCCACATTCTGTAGGATGCAAACAAGTCAGTGATCAACCAGCAAAATTTAAACAATAACCAAACTTGTGAGTCGAGGAGGTGAGAAACAAAAGGACATTTAGTGAGAGAGGATTGTTTGGGTAGCTGCATAGTTCTCTTAAAATTTAAACACTTTTCTGAAAAGCACACTCATGGCAAAAATAATAAATTATGAAACGCATTCTGTCTCCACAGCTGGTAGTAACAAATTATTATTGTGTCCATTACATCAATGATGTAATCATGATCAGTAAAGGAACTTGTTGGCAAAGATACACTCAAGATCCTAAAAAAATAAACATTGTTGAACTACTAGCCATTTGACGACATTAATCAGAATGAGATACAGGACATCAAGTAACTTTTCATCGACATTAAATAAAACCAGAGGATCATTACCTTTCTTGATTATTCTCATTGATGTTTGGACCATACTCCAACTTCTCCAACTTTGTATCTAGGTCATTCTCCATTTTGCCACACTAATTGCTGGATGCGATGATTCTATATTGTTTGCTAGCTTCTCAGATCTCTCAGCTTTGACATGAACATCACGGCAACAATAATAAAACCTGTGAGCTGAGAAATGACAACACAAAAGGACATTCAGTGAGAATAATCCAGAAATATAAAATAATTGTCCAACAATAACAAATGATCAAGTGCAGAAAATGCCCAATTTATCCAGAAATATAAGAAAATAATTGTCTTGGACTAACTGCTTATCTAAAATACACATTCATCGGAAACAGTAAGTTAAGGACAGCATTGCTTCTTTAGAAGTGTTGCATAAAGTTATGTGCAACACTAACAAATACTCAATAGAATAGAATTAGTTATGGAGATGAACAGAAGCTTGCAAAAAAGTGACAAGAATCCTCACCACTGTCAATTTAAAAACCTAGCACAACCCTTTGGTAGCAGTTATTCGTCATCACTGTCAACATCAATTGTAGCACCTCCTTCATCATCGCTACAATACTCGAAAAGTGTGTCATCTTCTTCCTCTTCACCATCAGTGTGATGCCCTTCTTTGTGGCTTTCTTGAACCAACCGAGCAATTTCAGCAGCTTCAAAGATAGGGCCTTGTTCATCATTTCTATTCAAAGGAATATCATATGACATGTCTATCACTGATTCTCTCCTTCCATCCTCATCACAGCATTCGTCCTCTTGATATGCAGCAACATTATATTGTGCGGACTCGGTTTCCCTTATAAAGATGCCTATGGTCATATGTCTGCACAACTTGCCAATTTTTACCCAACTTGGTGTCTGCCAAATAGAAGACCTTCCTAGCTTGAGTGGCCAAGATTAAAGAATCATCCTTATACCATAGACTTCCAACATTGATGCTTTTAAAGAAGCCATCATATTGAAGTTCAGTCCTCTTCCCATCAAGTTTAAACCAATCACATTTAAACAAAACTACTGTCCTCTCATCAGAATGATATTCTAACTGAATTATCTCTCTCAAGGTTCCAAAAAAAAGAATGAACTGACCATTATGTGTACCTTCTGTCATTACTCCACTGTTCTGTGTTTTCTTATTCTTGTCACGATCAACAGTGTTAAACCTCACACCATTCACTATGCATGAGGTGTATTTCTTGACTCTGAAATCAGGACCACATACCAAGGAAAAGATATCGTCATCCACCTCTTCTTCATGAGTATCCCGCCACCTAATGATCTGGCACATGCAACACATACACATTAGAATTTCAGGAAAAAAAGCGAGAAATATGTGGATGTAAACTAACATGATTCCTAACCAAGCTTGAAATCTTAGTTGAATTATTCTTTCAATGTTAGGCACTCCTTCCCTCTCTAATTCATCTCTAAACATTCTGAAAAAAAAATAGAAGTTACCATATGTGCAACACAAAGGTGGCAAAAAAAATAAGACAATAATTACAACTTACTTAACATATTTCTCAACTTGACTACAGTTGTTAAGCACATACCACACCATTTGATCAAAGTTATTTTCATCATATTTCAGTTCAGATGCGGAAGTAAAACGAACTCCATGCCCAAAAACATCAACACTGTATGCCTC
Organism: Setaria viridis; assembly: GCF_005286985.2. NCBI lineage: Eukaryota > Viridiplantae > Streptophyta > Magnoliopsida > Poales > Poaceae > Setaria > Setaria viridis. The sequence goes on from NC_048269.2 coordinate 10,324,558, forward strand.
TTCATCAGAAAAACCTAAATTCCTTGGTTCCCGATTAAATCTTGTTTCAACATCATCCATGTATTTAGAGCAAAATGTCAGGCATTCATCAGCAATATATGCCTCGGCAATTGAGCCTTCTGGCCATGCCCTATTCCTCACATAGCGCTTCAAAGTGTACAACCGCCTTTCAATTGGGTACATCCAACCATATTGCACAGGACCTCGGAGTAATGCCTCATCAGGTAAATGGACAGCAAGGTGCATCATGACATCAAAGAAAGCAGGGGGAAAAAATTTCTCAAGCTTCACCAAAATAATAGGGATCTCTTTCTTCATTTCAGCCAATACATCCTTGTTAAGTGTTCTGCTGCATAATTCCCTAAAAACTTCCCTAACTCCGCTATTGCTTCATAAATGTCCTTGTCCGAAAATCCTCTCATGGCATCAGGTAAGATTCTTTGCAAAAGAATGTGAAAATCATGTGTTTTTAACCCTTGTACCTTGGTTCCATTAGCATTTACACATCTTGAGATATTGGAAGCAAATCCATCTGGAAACTTCACCTCATGTAAAAATTTACAAAAGGCCTCCTTTTGTTTTGTGGACAAGGTATATCGAGCACGAGGCATCTCACCATCCTCTCTAAATTGCAGCTCCTCTCTAATTCCCAAATCTTTCAGATCAAGTCTGGCTTTAGCTGTATCCTTTGTCTTCCCAGCTATGTTCAGAATTGTCCCAATGAGGGCCTCACATATGTTTTTCTCAATATGCATAACATCAAGATTATGTCTCAACTTCAAATTTTTCCAATATGGTAACTTCCATAAACTAACCATCCGGCTCCAAATTCGCCACACATGACCCCCTTCCATGTCAGAACGCTGCCTCTTCCCACATTCTTGTTGCTTCCCAGGTCTAACATCTTTAACTTTCTCCAATTCAGCTAGAAACTCTTCTATAGAGAATTGACTTGGTTGGTCATTGCTTTCATGAAGTCTAGCAAACTCATTGTTTCTCCGCAAACGATGTCCTTTTGAAGGAATCGAAAATGCCCAATATACCCAATTTTGCTCCTTAGTCTGTATGAAAGAGGGTGGTTGTCACAATGAGTACATGCAAAATAGCCTTTTGTGGTACGCCCTGAAAGAGTACTCAAAGCTGGGTAGTCATGGATGCACCATAGAACTGCAGCATGAAGGCTAAATGTTTGACGAGTATTAGCATCATAAGTACGCACACCCTTCCAAAGCTCAAGTAAATCTTCTATAAGAGGCTCTAAAAATACATCAAAGTCCTTCCCAGGTGATTTAGGTCCTGGAATAAGCAAAGCCATCATGAAGTTTGACTCCTGCATGCATGCCCAGGGTGGAAGGTTGTATGGCACAACAAGTACAGGCCACATGTTGTATCTTGAGTTCTGTTCTGAAAAAGGATTGAACCCATCAGTAGCAAGTCCAAGTCTAAGGTTTCTTGCATCTTTCACAAAATCTGGATATACTCGGTCGAAATGTTGCCATGCCTCGCCGTCAGCTGGGTGGCTCATTTCCTTCTCACTAGGCTGCCTTTTTAACTTGTGCCATTGTGCTTCTTCTGATGCTTCTTTGGTTGCAAACATCCTTTTTAACCTAGGTGCCAATGGAAAATGCCGCAACACTTTCTGTGGTATCTTCTTCCTTTCTGGGTCTTTCCATCTTGAGAGACCACAAACAGGGCAATTGTCATACTTGGCATATTTCTTTCTGAATAGCACACAATTATTGTAGCACACATGTATTGATTCATATCCGAGACCTAATTCTTTTAGAAGACTCTTTGCATCATTATATGATTTTGGGAGTGTATTGCATTCCGGGAATGCCTCAGCCAATAGCTTCATTACTGCAGAAAAAGCAGAATTGCTTATCCTATATAATGACTTCATATGAAGCAGCCTTACCACAAAAGAGAACCTTGAAGATTTGGTAAAACCAGGATAAAGTTGACGCTTTGCCTCTCTCATGGCCATTTTAAAAAATGAATCTTATTCCTGAGGTTCTGCATTACCTTCCTGAATTTCTCCATCATGTCTTGTTTGTTCTTCTGCAGTGTGTAGGCCTCCTAAAACCGCTTCTAAAGGATCAACACCATAGTTGTCATCCTCTGTCAGTTCTACATCATGTACAGAACAATCATCTACATCATGCACATGAATAGGATCATCAATAACATCTACATTCAAGTTCTCTCCATGATGAATCCATCGAGTATAAGTATTGTCCATTCCATTCATCAATATGTGCTTCTTCACTCCAGCCTGACATAGGTATTTCTGATTAAGGCATCTACCACATGGGCATAGAATTTCAACATTGTCACTGAATTTTCCATGAATGAAGCTCATAAATTCTTTCACACCAGCAATGTAGTTAGGGGAAAATAATTTTTTATGCACCCAAGATCGATCCATCTGTTCAACCATAGCACAACAACCAAAATGAACAAGTCGATCTACACCAATTCAAAAGCAACACTCAACACAGCTTACAAAAAAATTACAGATACCTTTGTCAAGGCCGTTGTTGAGGTGGGGGAAAGGGATGCCTCGAACCAGCAGGGTCGCAAGCCTGTGATGCCGTCGCTGTCGTGCTCCCGAGGCCGTTCATGCTAAGACGGCAATGGCGGGCAGCGGCCATGTGGAATGAGGCGGCAGCAATGGCGGGGACTGGTGCCGCGGATGGCGTGCCAATGGTGGGCGGCGGGAAGGGGACGGAGTGGACGGTGGCGACCCTGCTGGTGGATGGTGGACGATGGCAATGGTGGGATGATGGGGACGGAGTCCACGGCGGCGCAGCAGCAGGTGGAGACGGTCGGTAGATATCAGATCTCGATCCAATCGATTTTCCAAGTCGTGTGTAGTTTAACCAATGAGACAAATAGTATATATAAGTGAATTTCATCTATTGAACACAAGAGAACAAGTAGCTCAGTGGTTAGGCCAGCTGTCCACTTCCATGAGGTCGCAGGTTTAAGCCTCTTTGGTCCGCACCTTTTTTTTGGTTTTTAAACAATATAGTGGCCGACGTGGCCCATGAGCAGCAGCGGCCGTCGTGGCCCGACGTGGCGGAGCGTCCGCACCTTTTTTTTTGGATTTAAATTAAAGTGGCCGATGTGGCCCAAGAGCAGCAGCGGCCCAAGCCGAGCAGCAGCACAGCAGCAGGCCCAAGAGCAGCAGTGGCCCGACGTGGCCGAGCGGCCCAAGAGCTGTTAGATGACGTGGACTCAAATACAAGCACTTCTTAACAAACCAGAAACAGTCATAACATCACATGTAGCTTAACGGTGAACATGTGTGCCTCTCTCACATGAGATCTTAGGTTCTAATCCATTCTACGACACTTATTTCCTTTTCTTTTTCCCTATTTTCAGATTCAAATATTATATTTGCTTTTCTTTTTCCGGTTACCCTCATTTTTTTTCCAAAAATTAGTGTCATGACAATTCTAAATTGAATTGATAATCACGATGAATTTATTATAATGTTACTGATTTTGGACCACTTCGTGACGAATTTATTATTACGTCACAGATTTTGGGCCGCTTCGTGACGAAATTGAAAAAACATTACTGTATTACGGGCCTCATATCCACTATGACAGATTCATGACAGGAAATTGAAAATCATCACAGATTGTGTACAGTTAGTGACGTTCTCTGAAATCGTCACAGAAAATTCATCATAGATTAACAGGTTTCTTGTAGTGCCACACATAGGGACTTCTTTCTCTTGAATATGCATCAACTGTCCAATTTCTTCTAAGAGCAGTGTAATTCACAATATCAATTTCGTCATCATCTGCATTACTTTCTTCCATCTCCTCATCACTATCATCACCTACCACTGAAGATTTAGCCTCCAATTTATTTGGATTAGGATTGTAATCTGCATCATTTGGGTCATCATCATCCTTTCTTGCCCTTAGATGAACTTCCCACTTTAGGCTTGCGAGTAAAAGTCTTGACAACCCGGCAAAGTGCATCCCTGTCATAAACATGTCACGTGTATAAGCAATGATTGAATCAAATAGATAAGTGAACCTCCAAGTGCTAGTGTCAAGGCTGTAGGTGCCAATGACCGGTGGACCATCCGCTAGGGAGGGGCAGATGATCTGTCACTTACTGTGCAGCCGCGAACAACAATAGTAGCTTCCCAAAATTAAGCCCATGAATCTTGGGTTTTAGACCAAATTGATCAACCAAATTTTGAATATATCATCTCCTCAACACTAGTAATCCATTCCACCAACCAATTTCATAAATTCATGGATGAATCTTAGATCACATCATCAAACCCTAGCCATGTTCTTGCTTGAAATCCAACAAAATAGGGAGGGTATTCAATGAAATACCAAGAGGACATGATAGAGAAGCATGCGGAGAGTCCGGGGAACACGCCAAATCTCTCCCCCAAGAGGAGGTGCTTTTCATGGTTGAGCTGATGATAGAGAGAGTTGAGAGCTCTTTTGGTCAGGTGGAGAGGAAAGGGATGGGTGAGGCAACAAATAAAGGTCAGCTGGCCTGGGCCCATGCTTGACCAACAAGCGCGGACGGTCTGCCTCTCAGGGGCGGATGGTCCTTCATTAGAGTTTCGGCAACCACCAATCACGAAATGTTTCTGTCCACTTTTACATTATCACTTGCAGATGATCCACTTAACAAAGTTTCTCCCAAACGATTTCTGCCCAAATTCTATCCAGAACAGTCATGTGTTCAAAAAAATTACTGCAGACGGTCTACCTTTGACTATCTAGCATGACCCGAGAACTGTTACTTTGAGATGATTTTTGAGATTCAACTTGGGATCATTGCTCATGGTTGTTCTCTACACTTCCAGTAGCATCAATAAATCAATCAAAACTATAGTAGGAGTGTCTTGAACCAAAATTCATTGAAATTTTGCATGACAAAGGATAGAATCAAAAATAGCTGAAAAATGAACCTAAAATACTAGTAAGGTATGCTCATGAATGCAATATACACAAGCAAACACATGTACTAAGTTTCAAGCCACATTCGAGAAGTCAATGACATTAAGCTCACTCCTCAACTTGCAAAACTGTTGCTCATCCAAAGGCTTGGTGAATATGTCCACCAATGATCATTTGTACTAATTCTATCGATCTTGATATCTCCCTTGCTCACATGATCTCTAAGAAAATGATGTTGAATATCAATATGCTTAGTTCTAGAATGTTGAACCGGATTGTTATCAATCTTCACGGCACTTTCATTATCACATAAGAGAGGTATTTCCTTAAAATCCACACCAAATGAAGAAGAGTTTGCTTCATCCATAATAATTGAGCACAACAACTACCCGTCGAGATATATTCCGCTTCAACAGTGGAAAGAACCACTAAATTTTGTTTCTTTGAAGACCATGAAACAAGTGACTTTCCAAGAAGTTGACAACCATCGGAAGTGCTCTTCCTATCAACCTTGCAACTGGCATAACCAAAGTCCGTATAACCAATTAATTCAAAGTGAGCACCCTTTGGATACCAAAGATCAATATTTTGAGAAAACTTCAAATATCTCACATGCACACTCATGCTTAACGGTAGTCAAATGGCATTCTTTGGGTGTAGCTTGAAACCTTGCACACATGCACACACTAAACATGATATCGGGCCTAGATGCGGTAAGATAAAGCAAACTACCAATCATGGATCTATAAAGCTTTAAATCTACCGGTTTACCTCCCATATCAAGATCAAGAGGTCCATTTGTTGCCATTAGTGTCTGGATTGGCTTTGCATCTTCGATACCAAATTTCTTCAATAAATCCTTCACATATTTAGATTGGCAAATGAATGTGCCTTCCCTCAATTGCTTGATTTGAAGACCAAGAAATAAACTCAATTCATCAATCATAGACATTTCAAATTCCTTAGACATCATCTCACCAAATTCCTCACAAAAACTTTCATTAGTAGATCCAAAAATGATATCATCAACATAAATTTGACAAACAAAGATATCTTTGCCCATTTTCGTAGTGAACAATGTAGTGTCAACTTTTCCAATTTTGAAGCCCTTAGAAATGAGAAAGTCTCTAAGCCTCTCATATCAAGCATGATGAGCTTGCTTTAAACCATAGAGAGCTTTAGAGAGCTTATACACATGATTTGGCTTCTTAGGATCCTCAAAACCGGGAGGTTGTTCAACATACACTAGTTCACTAATTCTACCATTCAAGAAGGTACTTTTCACATCCATTTGATAAACTTTTATATTATGTGAGCATTCATAAGCTAACAAAATTCTTATAGCTTCTAATCTAGCAACAGGAGCAAAAGCTTCACTGAAATCCAAACCTTCAACTTGAGTGTAGCCTTGTGCAACCAATCTTGCTTTGTTTCTCACAACAATACCATATTTATTTTGCTTATTTTGGAAGACGCATTTTATACCAATAACATTGTAATTCTTGGGCCTCTCAACTAATTCCCAAACTTGATTCCGGGTGAAATTATTTAATTCTTCATGCATAGCATTCACTCAATCCGGATCTTGAAGTGCTTCATCTACACGGTTAGGCTTAGAGAGGATACAAAAAAATAGTGTTGACAAAAAGAAACAACACGAGATCAAGTTTGAGCATCCTTACTAATGTCACCCATAATTTGATCAATGTGTTGATCCTTTGCAATACTATGATGAATTCTTGGTTGAACAACCGGCTCTTGAGTTGATGTAGATGGTTGAGTAGTAGAAGTATTCACCAACCAACCAATTGAACATTTTCTTAAGAAGTATCATCATTGCTTACTTCACCAACTTGTTGGTCTTGATCATTTGTGGTAGAAGTAGATGGGTTTACTCTAATCGAAATAGATGGACCATCATCCTTATCTTCTTCTCTTGGTTTGATATCCCCAATAGACATAGTCTTGATAGCCTTGCTCAAACCTTCATTTCTTACATCATTTAAGTTTTCTTTCTCTTCTTGAGAGCCATTAGTTTCTTCAAATTCAACATCATAGGCTTCCTCAACAAACCCTTTTGACTTGTTGTACACTCTATAAGCCTTGCTACAAGATGAATATCCAAGAAGAAATCCTTCATCACACTTGCTTTGAAACTTGGACAGCCGAGTACCCTTTCTTAGAATATAGCATTTGCAACCAAAAATCCAAAAAATGAGATATTTGGCTTTCTTCCAATAAGAATCTCATAAGGTGTCTTGTTGAAGAATCTATGATAATATAGCCTATTTGATGCATGACAAGCGATGTTGATTGCTTCAGCCTAAAAAGAATCTGAGACATTATATTCCAAAAGAATTGACCTTTCCGTGTCAAAGTCCTATTCTAACTCTCAAATAGACCATTTTGCTCCAATGTATAGTTACTTGAGAATTCATGCTTGATGCCGTTCTCATTACAAAATTCCTCAACTCTAGTGTTATTGAACTCATTACCATTGTCACTTATAACTTTATTCAATTTAAAATCAAACTCATTTTTAGCCCTTGTCACAAATTTCTTGAATATATCACAAGTATCAGCCTTATCATGAGAAAAAATATGCAGGTGTGTCTTGAATAATTATCCACAATGACAAGATAATAGCAATGTCCACCAATACTTCTATACGTAGTTGGGCCAAATAAATCCATGTGCAATAATTCCAAAGGTGTTGTGGTTGACATAACACTTTTTGATGAATGAGAATTTGCAACTTTTTTCCAGCTTGACAAGCACTACATAATTTGTCTTTCTCAAATTTCACATCTTTCAAGGCAACAACTAGATCATGTTTCAATAATCGATTGAGTTGTTTCATTCCAACATAAGCAAGTCTTCTATGCCATAACCAACCCATGGATGATTTAGAGAATAAGCAAGTTGTCAACTTGGCATGGCTAGATGAAAAATCCACAAGATATAAACTCTCATGCCTAAAACCCTTGAAAAATGCAATTATTTCCATATATACTAGTAACTTCAAATTTATCACTAGTAAAAATGCACTTATAGCCAAGATCACAAAGTTGAGCAATCGACAATAAATTGAACTTGAGGGAACTAACCAATAGAACATTTGTGACTAAGTGATCATTTGAGATAGAAATTAGCACATTTGTGAGAGTGTGATCATTTGAGATAGAAATTTTACCCAATCCTTTCACTTCACCCTTGCCATTATTACCAAAAGTAATGTTGTCATAACCGGATGCTTAATCATCAAGAGAAGAAAACATTTTTGCTTCACCAGTCATACGTTGACAGCAACCACTATCAACTACCCAATGTCTTCCTCGAGCCTTGTAGTCCACCTACAAAAGAAGATTAAGCTCTTTTAGGTACCCAAACTTGTTTGGGTCCCTGGATGTTAGTGACCAAGACCTTTGGCACCCAAATGGCATTCTTTTTAGCACCAAATGTAGGCAACCCAACATATTTTGCACAAATACTACTGTTAGCATTTTTCTTAAGAACATATCTAGAGTCAGAGGATATGGCCTTCTTCTTCTTACAATATTTCTCAATATGACCAACACTCTTACATTTTTCACAATATTTGCCCTCACTCTTTACAAAGATGGTCTTCTTAGAGACAAAAGCTTTCTTCCCTTTCTTAGGAACATAGCCAAGACCTTAATTGTTCAAAGTGAACTTTTGGCTTGTCCAAATGTGTTTGAATTGAGCTATACTATCATAGCACCTTTTCAAATCCTTAACAAAAAAATTCACTTCCTTTTTAAACATTTCATTTTCCATGATGAGAGAAGAATCAAAATAAAAGCCACCACTCATGCAAGATATATCACTTGAGCTACAACCTGGGTTAGATGAATTAGGTGCACAAGATTCATCATTTAGAATATCACATCCAACACCCATGCTCACTTCACCTTTGACCTTATGTGCAAGAGAAGAGTTCTAAGCTTCCTCAACCTTCTCATGAGTTTCTTTTAGATTCTCATGAGAGGTCTTTAGCCTCTAATAGGAAACTTGAGGAGATTGGTATTTCATCTTCAAGTCCCTCAACCTTTCTTTTTCTTTGCACATATAGTCATCGGTATCATTGAGCATTCTCACAAGATCATCATAAGTAAGTTATTTATCAAATTCATCATCTTGTGATACCTTTGTGTCACCTTTTGCCATAAGACAAAAGGGCGTAGAGAAGAGTCATGGTGCTTCCTTGATGGCGATGCCGGCAATTCCCTTTGAAGGCTTCTCATCATCATCATCCGAGTTGGAGCAAGCATCGGAATCCCATTCAACATAGTAGGCTTGACCATTACTCTTCTTGTAAAATTTCCTCTTTTTATTGTCATCACCTTTCTTGTTCTTCTTCTTCTTGTTTGGGCAATTCATCGCAATATGACCAATTTCATCACACTCAAAACACTTCTTATCTTCAAATGGATTCTTCTTTGATGATTGGCCCTTCTTATCATAATTCTTGTTCTTCATGATTCTTTTGAGCCTTCTAACAAAAAGAGCCATTTCTTCATCAGAGTCATCATCATTACCATTTTCATCATTAATGTTCTCTATTGATGATTGAGCCTTGAATGCAATACTTTTCTTCCCATCATCTATTGCTAGGCCATGAGCTTTCCTTTGTGATTGCTTGAAAATGTCATGAGTGAGGACTTCACCTAGCACTGGAGGATAACCTGTGGAGTGCTCATCAATGCCATGATGCCACGGACTGTCCCAAACTCCCTTCTGGAACCGCTCATCTACGAAAGGTCACTGACATTTGGGTCCGAGTCCCAAGTGGTCCAACGTGCCATAACCCATGTCTCATGGCTGTTTTCAAAAAGTTCCGTCTCCCGCTACCGAACACAAAGGCGGGATCTGAAATTTTAAATTTCCTGCTCCTGCTCCAGTTCCTCCCCCGTTCCATTGATCCTTTCTGCTGAAAGTTATGGGTACCTTAGACCATTTTAGTGGTGTGGGAGCTGCTGGCTCAATGGCCATAATCTCTCTGAGTACTAGTTTGTTGGACTGCTTGGACGCGGTACTCGGGATTCTGCCAAAAATGACGTTAACTATTTTAGAGGCGGTCTGGAATTCTCCTTCGCCTTCATCATCCTTATTGATTTTCCTTTACCCTTGTTTTTCTTCTGACCAAAGTCTTTGGGAGGAGGTGGTGCAGGTAGTTCTTGCATTACTCGGCGCATGTTGTAGCAATCTATCACCGAGTGTTTGCTGTTTGGATGTCATGAGCATTGTTTCTTGAGTAACTCGGTGAAGGTGGGCCCGTCATCGTGTTTGCGTGACCCTTCCTTCCCTGAGTTGGTCATAGTAGCGACAGTGTTGTTGGGTTTGCGCTTGCGGTTCAGATTACCCGAGTAGTTGTTTCGAGTATCAGTGTTTCGGTTTTTGTCTTGTTCATGACTATTGTTATTGTTGTCATGACCGCGGTTTCAATGGGACCCGAATCTCTCACATTCTTTATCTTCTTCGTTTGCCCATTGTTGTACCATGATTTTGAGATCTTTGACGGTGGCTGGACGACGTCTGCCAAAGTCTTGGTATGTTCGACGATCATAGAGGCCATTTTGAAAGCACTCGATGACATCTGTTTCTAAGATGTCAACTATTGTAGCCTTCTTTTCGAAGAAACAGCATAGATAGTCACAGAGTGTCTCGCCATCTTTCTGTTTAACTTAGCTTAGATCAATTTTATTGCCTGGGCGAGACATGGAGCCCGCGTACTTGTTGGTAAAAGCTTTTGTCAAATCTTCCCAAGAGTTAATGGCGCAGGTTCCATGTATATGGGGAAGTGAATGACCTCTATATCTTCGTTGCCTCCAGCTGCTTGAATTGCTAGTGAGTAGCACCGTAGCCATTGAACTAGGTCTTGCTTGCCATCGTACTTGGTGATCCCTGTTGGCTTGAATTTCTCGGGTAGTCTAGTCCTCATTACCCGTGTGGTGAAGGTAGGGAAATGGTTATAGTTATCGACTTCGCGTTCGCGTTCACGGTGACGGTTGCTATTGATTACTTCTCTTAGATCACTGAAAATTGATGCTTCGCGATCTGTTCTGTGATGGCGAGGGCTTTTTGTGGAATTGGTGCAGCTGGCATCTCTAGCGTCCCTATTTCATATTGGGGCCTCTCGTTCATCTCTATTTTGCCTCTGGCTATGTTGCCTTGGCTGGTTGACTACTTCGTTGCTTTTTCTTTGAGCCTCACGATGGCCACCATGGACCGCGATGTCTCTGTTGCTGTCTTGATGGGTCGAGTTGCGAGGAATAGATGGGATTGGAGATTCTTTGTCGAGTAGTTTGTAAGCTTGCTCTGCGAGTTGTGCAATTAACCCGTTGCCCCGCTACGTGAGTCGTGCTGTTAACTCATTGTCTCTGTCATGAGGTATGAGAGTTGATATGAGATTGATTAAGGCAATTGCTGCGAGTGGAGTGTTGTGCTCTCAAGCTTGCACTGCATCGAATGCTCGTTCAAGGTTCACAATAGGGATGTTTGTAGCTAGTAGTCGGTGACGATCCACTCGAACAGCATTGCGTGCTCTTCTTTGATTTGTTTGTTCAGAGGTTTCATCTTGTGGGGTGTTAGCCGATGACTCGTCTTCTGAAATATCATCGGGTTGTGTAACCCGTTGAGGAGTTCTCTGGAAACTGGCACCCGCATCATTGTTTTGTGATGTGATGACAAAGATTTCCCTATCCGGGTAGTAGCTTCCAGAGCTTGACATTGCAATCTCTATGGTGCTTCATTCCTTGTAGGTTGAAGTGAGCAGAGTGCCCTCTTGATACGGGAGGTTGTCTATGTGAGCGACAAGGCGTGACTCGTAATCTTGAGCCAAGAGAGATGGCTTCATACCAGGCCAATAAACGAATCTTCCGATGGAGTTGAAGTAATTACCAAGCCTTGAGCTGGGCCTGATAAAGGAACCTCTTGGACGTAGTCCTAATCGTAGTCGCAGTCCTTGACTGACTCGAGTTGGGATTGGATTCGAGTAAGAAAACCTTGGTGGACTACGACTGCGTTGCGGAGTCCGTGCGGGAATGAACTTTGACTTGAAGTCGACCTATGGGGTAACTTGGGCGTCAACCTATGCGGACTAGTCCGAGTCAAGGTCGAGTCCAAACTGTAGTTGATCTCATTGTGGTAGACGTTGAAATTTTGGATTTTCTTGGTGGGATTCTTTGTTTCTTGAAGAAAATTCTCATCGAGGCGTTTCTTTTCCTAGTCACTGATGATGTAGCGTTCAAAGGATCCAGCGTCATCAGCGATGCAAAGCCAGGAGCCGAAGACGAAGGTTGCACCCACCTCAAATGAGAAAATGGGCTTGATGGTGACTGGTGCCATCGAACTCGCGTGGAGAAACTCAGTGACTCCCCCTACTTGGCGCGCCAGCTGTCTGTGTTTTAGACTGGCAACCTGCCTAAGGGGTATCCTAGGTGGTCTTTTGTGCGGTGGGTGTTGTCAAGAATCAAGGAGTTGATGGTGACGCAAGGAGCACGATTTAGATAGGTTCGGGCCACTAGATCGCGTAATACACTACGTCCTATGTGTTGGTTGTATTGAACTTGTTCTTCGTCGTTTGGAGGGGATCCCTGCCCACCCTTATATAGTCGGGAGAGCAGGGTTACAAGGTGGAGTCCTAGTTAAACACGTTTACAGAGTCCTACTCTAACTCCGTAGAGTAACCCTCTTCGTACCCGACTAATCTTCGGGGAAACCATGAAGCCTACGCGCCCTGCAAAGTAGTCTTCATATCCGAGTAGCTTTCGGTTACGTCCCCTTTGAGTGGGTCCGTAAGTCTTCTGGCAAGCCCAGGGGTGCCTAGCCGACACCAAGCCTCCCACATCCCTCCTGGTAATTCCAAAATCAGCCCCCTCTCCTCTTCCCACTGAATAGCCCTAGTAGATCTGTGGCAACAGCATCAAGCGCAGTCTTGGCAGCATCGTCAAGCTAGACAGGCAACAGGCTACCTAAGCGACTTTTGGCGGGCTACCTCGGTGATGAGCGACAGGCTTCCTCGATGACAGGCTTCAAGCTGCAAGATGGTTGGAGGCCATCGCTCCATCGGCTTCCCAGAGGCTACAACCAGTGGTTGCCGTGCTCGAGTATGTGCGAAGAAGATCGATGAAGCGGTGCATGCCAAGGCTTCTCCATCGAGGTGGCATTGGCACCACCTCCTCTCCATGTTTATTAGGCCAACGATCTCCTCCCCATACTACTAAATTCGATTATTAGATTGCTTCCCATGCCCTTTGGCTTTCAGTATTGTAGATGGTTTGGGAAATGTGGATCTGCCATACACTATTGTGAGAGTCAAATTATTTTTATGCCAAGTCAAATTATTTATGTGGTTTGTAGAACTTAATAGATAAAATTATCAGATTGCCTCCCCATGCTCTTTGGCTTTCACTATAGTAGTTAGATTGGGAAATGTGGATCTGTTGTACCCTATTGGTAGAGTTGGTGAAAAATTATAGCTCCACCAGATCCGTTTATCTTTCATATTTTTCAATAATTATTTTTGTGCCAAGTCAAATTATTTATTTGGTTTGTAGAACTTAGTAGATGAAATTATTTCAGTTTGCGAATGATCTCAACCTTTGCCACATGTTCTTGTGCTTGTTTATTTGTCCGCTCTTAATTTATACTTAAACAAATGCATCAACTGAAGTTTGGCTGTATCCTGTTCAGTCCAACTCCAGGGTTACAAACTAAACACATGATGATTATTGACGCTCCTTCTTTCCTTAGGTTAAATCAATTACAAGATCACAATCTGACTTCAGATCCACTATTGCTAGCTGGAAGTTCTCAAATCAATGGTGCTTCCTGCAAAACAAGAACATGATGTGGCAGCGGAGTACTGAAGAAGCCCTACCAAATCCTTATGCGGCAATATTGATGAGGAGCAAGTTGATGCCAACAAACAGGATGGGGTATAACGTCGACAATGGTTTGTTTCTCACCAGTAAGAGTTATGTACCTTAAAGAAGATGAAGAATCAGAATCAACTCTCAAATTGTAGTCAGCCGAGATTGAGAACTTGGAGTAGGTAGCACAAGATACTGAAGCACTCCTTCGTAAATTCCTAACCTCTTAAGACCAATGCTCTACTTTGTCTCTTGAGCTTATAACCTGGATGCAGCTTTGTTTATCTTTGTTCTTTGTGAGATAGTTATCTTGTAATAGTTTATGATCTGTGATGAACAATATGGTAGTGCTTGTTTCTATAGGGAACAACAATTTGTTTTCTTGTATACATAAATATGTGTTGTGTTTATTATTTTGCCAACCGGATCAGAATTCCAATAAAATCAATTATTTTTTAGGCCAGTTAGTTAAATTTATGTCTGCCTTAAGTGGGCTTAGCCCGCATATAATTGGGCCAAAAGTGTATTTCATTCATAATTTTGGAACTAAAAGGGCCGCAAACAATATGCATAACTTTTGGGCTTGATCTAACAACAAATGGGCTACCGGAATCAATTTTGAGCTATTGGAACAACATTGGTCTGTGGGGATAAATTTGGATTCGACCCAACGCCAAATTTATTTTATGACCAAATATTTTGTCACAATTGTCATGCCACATCGGATGGCACATCAGGTTCTGTCCGTCGTGGCGAAATAGTAGGAGCCAATTTATGACATTTTTGTTGATGGTTTCATAGGCGTCATAGATCCAATGACACACCGAAATAAGGAACGTCAGTAGTTGCGGTTTATGATGCTCGATTAATGACGGAGGGTTTTCATCACTCGAGCGTCATAAATCACGGTTTATGATGAAAAAATACGTTTATGACACTTTTTGGTTTGTCATAGACTGAAAGATTTCTTGTAGTGCTATCACGAATACGAACCCACATATGCAAGATACATAAATCTACTGCAGTAACATAACATTGTATAACTAAAACTGCATTTGGTGGTACGTAGATTATGAGTCGAACAAGAGCGTGCGGAAGCAAAATTAAGTGTGATTTTGCTACGGCACTCTGAAATGATTGTGGATCGTTGATCTAGATGACTTTTTATCATATATCACGTCCTATATATGTTTTTCATTTTAGGAAGTTTAGTTGTGACGTCAATGTTTATTTGTTGTAATATGTTTTTTTAATGCACATGATGGATCCCAATGGTGTTTGATTACTCGCTGCAAGTGATGGTGTGAACACGTGTGTAATGGTTTTTAACATGACAATTAGATCTATTTAGCCTAATGGAGATCGAAAATTTCATGACCTGCATTGGATTTGTGTGAGGTGTCCTCCTCATTCCGTGCATGAGGAGAAAAAGGTAAGGAACGAGTGTTGAAGTTAAGCGTGATTATTACTGGGATTTTCTTTTCGTCTTTTCCTAATTATTTTAATTTCTTAACTGTTTTAGCTATTCTAAAAATCGACGGATGTGGTTTCTTTGAACCTTTACCTCCTAGAAAGTACCCGGAGTACTTTTGCAAACCCTAAATTAAATATGTGCTTCCTCTGTATGCACTAAATTTTACTGGAAAAGTGGATAACACCCGTAAAAACAGTACTCTCTTGGTCTTTTGCATCATACGGGATCTAATGTCGCTAATTGATCATGTTCATTTTCTAACTTTTGCATGCAATTCAACCTGAACAATCGAAAAATAAAAGCCAACACAAGAAAACAGTGCCATTCAGGAAAACCTATCCATGGGAGAGTAAGATGGTGGCGAAGCTAAACCAAGAGACAGCAACTTATTGTCTCATGGGACATGGTGTAGTATGAATAATGAATGTGCAAAGATGCACGAAATACAAATATTGCAATATACACGTAGTTTACAGAAATCCTTAATGTATCAGATCGGCTTATCAAAATAATGTCACATAAAACATATATATTCACCGTTATTGTAGAGCATAAACACCTGTTTGTTTATTCGTTCTAGTCCAATATACATGTTACAAGTGTAACATCCCGGATTTTTTCCAAAACCTGAAGGCTACCCAAAAAACATAAAAAAAATACAAGTATAGAATTTATTGAAAATTTTGAGAGAGTTTCCACCGTAAATTGGGCATCCGAAACAAGCCAACCACAGGTAAACCACATTGACAGCTATAAGCAATAAGTAAGCATCACAACCCTTCCCTAAAATCAAATCAAAAGATGAGATCAGCCTCAAATCAAAAGACGAGATCAGCCCTAGGACGACTAACCATCAACCAACGATAAAGGAATCCAATTTAACTAGTTACAGTGCTAATAAGTGAAGAGAATTAATTAAGCACGAATAAAAGGTGTGTGCTCTGGATGAATGCTACTCCCACTCCCATGCATGCTCGCGGTCACTTGGTACTAAAAACCAAATAAACACAAGGGTGATTAAAATACTTAGCAAGTACAATTAGAACTGCAAAGAACATAAATTAATCCAGAAATAGCGAACGGGTGAATAAGCATGAAAAGTAGTTTCCGTTTGAAACGAACACAACCTGAAACATCTTTAACATTTACTGGTAAAGCCGAGCAAGTGAGGCCAGCACTTACTCACAGGAACATGAATATAAGAACCAAATTACACATCCAGATCCATCGGAACATGAACTGAATATAAATGGACAACTTGAAATTTGAATCATGAAACAGATAAAATCATGAACATGAATTTCATAGACACTGGATCAAAGAACAATAGCTGAGGAAAATAGTCGACAAGCAAGACAAAGGTTCGTCATGCACTTGTCTTAACCTTAACGAAACTTGACGCCTCTCGCTTAGCTCTAGAACTCTCCAAACCTGTGGAGCAAAATCGCACTTAGGAACTAGTGATCGCAAGTCTATTTAATCGAAGAAATCACTTGCCCAAACTCTAAATCGCCACTTCTTAAATATTAAATTTCGACTAAATTACTGCGTCGCTCACTGTTTTGATCATAACTTTTGATCGTCTTAACCAAATGCAGCAAGTAAATACATCTGATCATAACTTTTGATCGTCTTAACCAAATGCAGCAAGTAAATACATCTTGGATATCTACACAAAATTTCCAACAACTTTCGTATGGGTGACCAAGACGATTTCTGACCCTACGTCGAAAACCCCTGAACAGATTTCTGTGCGAAACATCACAGCTGAGACAGCAGCACGGTTTTGCGCATAACTCGTAGACCGCTAATCAGATTCGAGTGAAACCAGCGCCATTGGAAAGATAACAACAAAAACTACAACTTTTGTTATTGGACTAGGTTGAGGTTCCTCACCAATTAATTCCAGAAATTCATCGAAGAAATCAGCTTAATTCATCTAACATAACTAAAATTGAACTTCGGGCTAAATTGAATCTCCAACAAAATTCCCTGCTCCTAGGTTCTGATTGGAGGTCAGGATCTCAGCATAGTCTCACTAATTAGCGAAGGGCTCGGATGAGATTAGAGAAATTCTAACCTCCTCTTCTCCCCCTTCAATTCTCTCCCGCTCCTCTTTGCTGCCTCTACGTTCCTGGAAGTTTACAACAGCAGGCCACATCCAGCAGCAGCACAACCCTCTTCCCTAATTCCTTGGCTCCGTGCCTACAAGCAGCCACACCCCGCAGCTCAGCAAAACACACGAAGGTAGCCCCGTGCAGGACAAGGAAGAGGAATCAAGGGCACCTGAGAACAGCTGTTGTTGCCGGTAGTAGATCCCTGATTGAGGCAGCCTAGCGACAGCAGCTGCAGCCCAGGAGCAGAGGCGGCGCTGGGAAGGGGACGACCGGTTGCGAGAATTGGAAGTGGCGACGGCGGAAGGATTGGCCGAGCCTGATGCCGAACGGGACATCCTACAAGATATCACACGGTCCAAATTTGATGGGCTCACCATGGGCCTTTCTAATATCCAAATAGGGCATGTGAGTAGTCAAATGGATTCATTTTGACGAGCTCTATGCATCCACGGTCTCCGATCATCTATCCGGACTGCAGTTTTAAAAGTCAAATTTTTGGCTCACTTACCCAGTCAACACTTTATATTTTATTTAATTTTGGGATGTTACAAGAAGCATGAGGAAAACCTTGGGAATCCAATGCTTGAGATGGATGTATAGTACAAGGAAAATACTGTCACACATACAGTAGACATCTTGTATTATATGTTTTGTTACGCACCTTTCCACAAAAGAAAAGAGTTTATTTGCACACCCCCACACAAGTTCAACTTACGATTAAAGTTGCAATATAGTTGGTTCCTTCATAGACAATTCTAGTTATTTGCTAATGTGTCCTTCATCACGGTTTGATCTGATTGTTGTGGATGATTCTTCGGTACTGATCCACTGAGAGGTCATGGTGGGAATCTGTAGTAGAGGCGGTGGTCGGGGTATAAGCTGCACCAGTGCCAGCCATATCAGTGTTCGTGCTTTCAGTGTTGCTGTAAACACCATTAGTGTTGCCAGATGCCAGTCCTGACAAACTGCTAGCTGTTGGACTCACTCCGCTAGTGGCTAGCTTGCGTTCTTCTTTTAGACCTTTGCCAGAAAGTGCTGCATGGCTCATGTATGCTGCACCCTCCACAGCATTGAAGGAGAGCAGAACCACCATGCCTAGTGCGGCTATAAGAATGTCGTGTCCCTTCGTCATTTCTTTCACTGAATACACATATACGTAAATTTCATAAGAACAATCTAATCGCATGTTGTTGAAGACTTGAAGTCAAGGGAATAAGTACTTTTAAGATAAACTGTCTTCCTAATATACAAAGTAAACCGTGCTACAAAGAATAGCGGACAGAGAACAAAACTAGACGGTAGATGATTATGAGCATTTGCATTTCTATTGAAATATTGGATCCAATAGTGCAATGCATTGACACGTGTTAATCAACAAATATAAGTAAGGAAATGATGTTATCAAGGCTTCTCCAGAGAAAATCGAACATCATAATATTGCAACTGACAAATAAAAAACCTAAAGATGATTTTTTTTGTGAGTCATAAAGGGGAAAATTTAAGTATGTTGGTACACTTTAATTAAATTATTGCCAGTCAAGTTGGGTTATTTAATTTGTATACCAGTTATAAAAAAGCAGGAATTACATATATAATTGAACAAATGATTGTGTCTGCACACTCTGAATACTGTGGCAGATGATAATTGATCATCGTTATGGCCTTTGGTAAAACAGTATTAACTCATTTTTACACATTCTGAAATAGCTAGCCTATCAACGTTAACATACTCAGAGCCTAACGCACATGTGCATACTGATTTATCCCTAATTCCTTCTGCTCACTGCTCCCATGAAATATATTTTTATTTACTAATACAAGAATTGATAACTGATTCATAGCTGAATGCTTTTGACCAAAATAAGATATATGGATAAATTTTATGTTGGCAAAGTCCACCTGAAAATCATTCCAAATAAATTATCTAAAACATGTTATAACAGGCGAGAGCTTAGACAGAAGAAGAGCTTATGACAATAGCACGATATGGGACAAGGGAAGAAGATTGTGAGCCCTTACATGTTGCAAGTACCGTTGTAGCTTGAAAGTATGAATATGTACTAAGAGAGTTATGATATATATAGGAGAAAGATGGATTGACATCACATGACTATAAGAGCGCAATCTCGCAACTAGGGTAGTGGGTTTTGTGCACGCGCACTTTTCCGTAAATAAGGATCATAAAGCACCTCTCGAATATTTTGACACGTCAAACACGCGAATAAAGCGAGTGGTATAATTATGTCGCCAATAACTAGAAAATGACGGAATGGCACGCGTACCGAACGCACACTTTGGATGTCTAGAACTATCCCTTATTCATACCATTTCATATATAGATAATAATCTCTAGACATTACTCGCCTGAAAGAAGGATCAAATAATGTTGATGTCCACTAAATAGGTGATCATGATTTCCAACATAGCCTAGTAACAGATCACCAGGCCTAGATTGTACATTTTCTTATCAAATACTCATTGTATGCAACCATGATACTCAGAATTCTATTTTTATTGTTATGCCACCTTGAACACCATAACCTATCAACACTAGCTAGTCCTTTCCCATTCTAACTGATATGTATCTATATCATGTCAGTTAGCGTTTATCCATCAACATATATATGCTTTACGAAAACATCTCTAGTTAGCACAATCCATTAAGTGATGTATTCCTTTTTTCTTGCAGCTATGAGTCAGCTACGGAGAATTCAGGGATATATCATGATCACCAAGATAATTCCATGATGGCTTAATTCTAATTAAGAATCATGATGTACACTGGTTTAATGAGCAACTTCATATAATCTTTAGTGCTGTTAAGATGTAACTGCTAACATGAAAATTATTAATCACATTAAATAAATTTCAGTTGAACAATCTACACAGAAACAATTGAAAATAACATGCTAGATAACCGTGGCCTAACTATCAGCACTAAATATGATGTGAATCGTGCACGCACAGAGCTGCATTCTATAGCTTTCTGCTGCATACATAGCTTGATCATGCAGATTGCAGTAGAGGAAAAAACATGTCTACAAGCTTGACAGCATTGTCGACTACTTGCGGCTTTCATCAATCTGCGGCAGCTTCATTGCCCCTATACATGTAGGGATTCGTGAGACTTGAAGTAGACCGACAGAGTTCCTTCAAAGGAGCTTTGCCTGCATAAGCAGCAGATCGATCAGAACTTTAGTTCTATTCTTCAGACAACCTTGCCAGTGCCTGTACAAGCCGTAGATCTCGTTGAATGATTCCAGAGACAGAATGATTGATTATAATAAGATCACCACTGTGTCTGAAGCATGCAGATAAATACTGCAGCCACCGTGTGGATTAGAAGATGTATCCAACTAGCTCGAATTCTGCAATTTTTTTTCTAATTGACTTCATGTCATTCATGGATTCCAGCTAAGTTAGAGATTCCTACCAGGTAGAAAGAAAAGGCAGTATAGCTAGCTCATGAGATAAAATTATCCCACTGTTCATGGGCAATCGAGTACACACCTTGCCTCTAGCATTTTTTTTGTTTTACCAATTGCAATTATGGTTACCTTTATTGTTTGTCACTTGGTAGTCGGCACCATATGCAACATGATTCCCTCTAAATTTGTAGCTGTTCAAGCTGTAGTCTGAGCTTTTACTAATACCAACAAGACATCATGGTTTTCACAAACCTAGCTATTGCTACGATTTATAGGTTCAAAAGAATTATTTTTTAACAGAAATATTCCACCTGAAGAAAGATCGACCTCTGTAATGCTTCATTTAATATGAGATTATGATGTGATTGGATAGTTTAGTACGATAGATCAAGTACTACTCTTTTCCTATTATAAACACCATCATGGCTGAAATTAATCTTGTAGTAATACATTGAACAATGTAACTACTTTGATTTGTTTTCATAGATTCACTTTACATTTTGTTCCTTTCTCAAGAATAACATCAACATGCAAATTAATGTCATTTAAAACAAGTGACACTAATATCGAAGCATGTATATATGCTAACTTACAAATTCTAATATATGAGCAAACATGCGAGTGGAACGTTTTGGTTAGATAGTGCATAGCGATAAAGACATGTAGTAGCACAGATCACATAACTTTTGATACATCTACAACACGATGAAGTGAATATTAATAATTTTGTCTACTGTAGAACTGCAAATGATATAGTGACACATTTAGCAAACTCCCCCTTTTCTCGATGGAATAAAAGAGATGTATCATGTTTATATCTTATTTGGCATGAATATGTTGGATTTCAATACATGACAAAAATTGAGCGTGCTTTAAAAACTATTTTTTTATTTGCCTCCTAAAACTTTGATTTACTGACTAAAAAGATCCCTCATGAGGAAATTATCAGATGTTGCATGCCTCTAGTGCATAACATTATAACGTTGAAACCATATATGATACAAATGAAGTGAATCAGTAGATTAGTTTTCCATTCACCCTTAAAGGATTGACATACAAGATCCTCATTTTAAAATTTGCTTGGCATGACCGCACATGTCCTAAATGTTTAAATATCCTAGAGTAGAATTGGATACCAATGCCACACAGAGGGTTATAACTGCCGGCTCCAAACCCTACATCACCAATGGTTTGGGGCACTGTTGGATTTAAGTCACCGTCGGACCATGAACCGGCGGTGATGTGGGTTTATCACCGCTGGCTTGAGCCACGAACCGATGATGGTAACTTTTTGAAAAAATGTGTAAAAAAATGTGACAATGGTAAAAAAAAATTTCCACCCAAGCGACCACCGCACCATCAAGACAACACATAATCCAATGCCCTCAATTTTTTTAAATTCAATACGTGAAGGGCACATCCACGGTGATTCGAACGTATAATATACGAAATATGCTCATGCGCAGTCCGTAGAATTCAAACTCGCGCGTAGCCTCCTTAGTCCTTACCATCTCATGTATGTCGGGGATAGATCCCCAGTACCTGCAAGGAAGGAAGAAGACGGATTCCTACTAGGATTCCTCTATAATCCTACTAAAACCTCATACCATGTAATCCTGCTAGAACTCCTCCTTGTAACCGACTAGTAATCTTACCCCTGAAGTATATAAAGGAGGGCAGGGATCTCTAGATCAGTAGGTGAAGACCTCATAAGGAAATCAAGTTGAAAACCTTCCCCCCTTTTTCTATTTTTCAATTTTCAGGCAGCACCTCCCCCGACCAACTGTGTGCTGTTGGGAGGAGGAAGAAGACCTTCGTGGCCTTTTTGTCACTCATTTCCAGGGGTGGGTCTGATGCTATAGTAACCCCTCTCATTTTGTATGAGCAGGTCACCTTTCATGCCGCCCTAAAAAAATCGGACGCCCCTACAAATTGTTTTTCTAGTAGTGATGGATTCGTGCGTGGACAATACTAGCTAGATGGCAAACTGAATAAACAGGGATTACTTAGGATGAGGAGTCATCTAAGGATGAGGAGGACACATCATCATTGCTAGTAGAAGCAGGCAGGTTGCTACAACCCATGGATGATGCCATGGCTCTAGCCAGCCTCCTGATGACGCTTAGGAGCCCATGCTAGTCTTAGACCTTATGCAGACACCTTTACGACCGATGTGTCCTCCACCGTGACAAGGATCCATAGTCGTCACCTCCTTTTCTTCATCATCGACCTTGTCCTCCGACTTTTGAGATGATAATTTGAAGAAATCTTGGTTCACCCCATATTGTAGTTTCCAATCCCATATTAGCAAGGATAGATTCACCCGGGTATACAACTTATTAAACATTGCAAAGAAAGATTGACCTATCTTTTAGCCAGTTTTTGTTCTAGGGTAGTAAGAGAATTTCCCAAACAGAGGCACATCATGTTAATTTTCTCTCTCTAGAACTAATAATTGTGCCGGTTTGAATGGATGAGGGTTTATGTAGAAGTGCACATGTATGCATATACCAAATAAGGTAAAATGACTTGTTTGTTGGGATGATTTTTGAATCTCAGAATGACTTATTTTTTTGGGATGGAGGGAGTAGATTTTTTATGCTCATCTAATAAAATTTACTCAACATTTGAATATGAGAAATTAAATAGCATTCATGTTGGATATTTTAAATTCAATATTGGATGGACCCTGCACAGAAATGAACTGCTCCCTTGGGACCATTTAGTCTTCCTTTAGTTTTCCTGGTTGTCTTAATATGGTAGGTCACAAATTATCTAGAAACAAAAAAAAGAGAAACCAGTAAAGCTTACCATGAAAATTTATATCAAAATCAGGAAGAACTTCATCAAAGGATTTATCTGATGAGAGGCACTTGTTAGCTAGCACACAAGACATCTTTATTGATTTAATATGCTCATGACTATTACATGACTATTACATGACATTTGATGGAGCCCTAGAGATTATTTAGATGGATATAAAATCCGATGACACAAGGGCCATCAAACCTGCTGATATATATGCATGGAAGACGTACATTTAAGGACTTTAGGAAACACAGCCATTAATATAAGACCAAAGCTACGGTATATATAGATCATATAGCAGTCATGGACGACGTGCATTTCTTATGAAGTCGTTGTACCAAGTGACAGAAACTGTGCGGCTTGAATCAGTGGAAACAGCAGCTGAATTAATACTGGTTTCTGCCATCAGCTTCCTTCCTAGAGTCATGTCCCCTGCAAAGCTAGTTCCATCACTGCTTGCATAAGACTTTGAGAGCAAGGTGGTTTCTTCATCCTTAATTCCTTGAGAACTTGCATGACCAAAGTAGGGAATTGTGAACATCATGTTCATCAAAATGAGCAGTGCCACTGTAGTGGACTTCATCTGTGGAATATATGTTGGATACAATTATCTGACATAACAAATGAAGATTAGTTTGAGTTTTATTGAAGAACCTGACGGTGCTCACAAAAGAACAGAAGGACTCACCCGGGTTATCCTGATTAATTGAAGGCTTGTGTTGGTGATAACCAAGGTCACACTTGGGCGTGCTATATATAGCCATATTGATAGAAATGCACCTGTCTAGATGATGAGGACACTCATGAAATTAAGCAATTGGGGTGGTGGGCCAGGCAGCCAACTATTATTTGATAATAGGTTTTGGCACATTATGTCCAGAAAATAGCAACCAGTCACTACATGAGAAATAGGATATTTGGTAACGTCCGAAGATAAGCAAAGGTAAGCCACGTTAGCAAAGATGGGTTACTTGTAACACCCCAGCCCAATGTACCGTAGTAGCTGAAGTTGTTGGTCTATGTAGCCTAATCGTAGTACTTATAGTTTGTGGGTTTAGTACCACCTTGGAAGCTTAGGGGTTGAGGGTCAAATTATAATCCCGTTACCTTTAACCATCTTAGGGGTTGAGGGTCAAATTATAATCCCTGTCGCTCCAAACTTAGCACCTCCGGATTATTAACCCTTTTACATGAAGCGACGACAATAGTGTAAGAGTGGTGTTATGCGTACGTGGGCTCGTTCCACGTGAGGAGTTGGGCTGTAAGCAGATTTTGGAGCAGGGTGTTATATTACTAATGACTTATCAAAGGTAACTGGCAAAATTCCCGTTACCTTTAACCATCTTAACTATCCAGCTTATAGGTACTAGTACTCTTGAGCGATATTATCGGGCGTTGAATGCGTACCGTTACCTATATAGCACAATCAGTAACAGACTTGATCTTTGCCCGTTACAATCTGATGAATTCAGTGGTAATGGGCAAAGAATATTGCCCGTTACCTATGTTCTGTGCCCCCCTAGGTAGAAGCAGCCTTATTCCTTCCCACGTACTGCTAAAATGGCCATGGTGAGAATGGGATGCTAGGTTGGGTGATATTAATTAGGCTAAAAGGGAAGAGTAAATTGGGGCGTTTTATATGTGTTTAGGTCCACAAAGAATGCTTAGATTTTTAATTATTGGTTTTCAGACTTAAGAAACTTTATGAATTGAAATGAGTTTGAAATTTTAGTTAGAGAGGTGCCGAAACATCAGGAACTCTGTAAAGTTTCCTTGGGAACTATTCAATTTCTTAAAATAGTGTTTATCTACATATGAAAATACTTAATTACGAACTTTATCTAAAAAAATATAACAGCGTGACCTTGCTCGTCGTATTTGAAACTTGGTTTAGTTTATACCAGCTTTAATTTTCTTATCTTTATTATAAACTTGGGTGACCGCGTGCCCTAACATTTAGCAAAAAGTTAATGGAACGCTGCAGAGCTTTGTCTTTCTGCGTTACTTTACTGTGGCGAACAATAACTGAAAAGCATATAGGATATGACAGGCTATGCAGTGTCTCTGTAATTTATGTTTGAGATGACCTACGTAAACAAAATAGCAGACAACTGAACACCAGACCCATTTCCCCAAGGCAAGCTGACAGGCACAAAGTGAATTATGTCATAGCAACAAGAGACCAGAGAGTAACGAAGGGTGTGTATGTATATGCTGATTGCTGAACATCTGACGCTGCATTCTAGAGACAAGAATGACATAGTTGTCAGTACGCCGGCCATTGTTTCAGTGTGCACAGGACAGTTACATGATTACATCTGGAATTCAGTGATAAAAGGTAAAGTGCAGAGTCCATGGTAAACGTACTGCTGTCGTTTCCATTTCTCACCTAGCTTTTCTCTCTTCTTTTCTTCCAGGATCAGCTGAATAATATATTACCGCAAAGAAATCACATCACTACATTTCCAGCGGTGCATGGAAACCCTCTCCAGGGTATGTAACTGCAAATCAGGATTCAAGTATACCCATGAAATTAGAGAGGGACAACAATAGGACATGCATAGGTGTACAGGAAGTAGTTGATCACGATCACCTCGTCCTTGTCCTAGCAGCAACAACCTCGTGCCACTGTAGACTACTGAAAAACTGAGCATTAGTCCTAGCCCATAGTACCGGTTAGCTTTTGACCCGCTACTAATGTGAGCATTAGTTCCGGGTCTACCCAGGAGCCCCTGTGACCCCCTTTAGTACCAGGTGGAGGCTCCACCCGGTACTAATGTGCCTGAGGGCCTTTAATACTGGACCACCCGGTACTAATGGGTGACCTTTAGTACGGTACCAAAGGAGCTCCACTCTCCTTATCCGTTCCCCCTCCCTCCCTCTCTCACTCTCGGCCCACGTGCTGGCCTTCTCCCTCTCTCAGCTCATTCCCTCCCTCCCTCACCCGGTGGGTGGAAGGCACGGCGGCCGGCCCATCTTTTAGCACGGGGAGGCGAGGAGGCATGGCAGCGGGAGGGCGGCAGGGCCGAGCAAGGAGGGTGGCACGGGGGGGGGGAGTGCAGCAGGAGGGTGGCGGGGGCTGGGCGGGAGGGCTGGCGGGAGGATGGCCTCGGGCCGACGGGGCTCACGCTCGGGCTCGGGCGGGGTGATTTTTTAATACCCCTTTAGTACCGATTATTTGAACTAGTATTAAAGCCCCCCTAGTATCGAAGTAGCAATACCGGTTGCACAACATGTACTAAAGGAGGGTTAGGAAACGGTATTGAAGGAGCTTTCCCTAGTAGTGATAGCAATAGCAGCAGCATCTCCATAGAGTCCACACGTACGGAAGTGGAATGATATGCGCCGGTGTGCTAGCACCACACGCTTGGCTAGGGTTTCAGGCTCAGGCCTAGTGGAGGTGGTGGGTAGGGTTTCTAGCATGTGTAATGACTCGCCCCTAGCCCCCACGCCACATATTTTAGAATACGCTAATGGGCTTTCACATTGCACGCCCATTAATACCCTAATCCCTCATGCATGAACATCCATTGGGCCATTAATCTGAATTGTTTATGATTGGCTCTTGGGCATATCACCAACAATAACATCATAGCGTTTGACTTGCTAGAACCATAAACCATTATGTCCAAACCCTAGTTAGACTGCCCATCTTCCATAGTTGGACCGACATCATTGTGCATAACTGATGCATATTGCCACAAACTCTTGATTTCATTGTGAAGCTGTTTAACTTAGCTAAACTCGCTTGGCTGTTCAGACCGACACTGAGATGGTTAGATCACCGAACACCCCTTGCTTACTTCTCATTGTTACATGTTCTTGTTCCATCCCATGCCGCTATGATTGCATGACAAGAGTATATCCCACCATCCTATCCTACCCTCTTAAATCCAGTGAAAAGTTTATTCATATATTTTTTCTAAAACTTGGCAGCTGACACATGAGACAATGGAAGAGCTTTATAAAAACATCAAATCAGGAATTTGAAAGAGAGGAAGATTTTACACATTTTTGTGCATCTCCCCTGGCTTGGAAGTATATATGGGCAATAATTACACGAGAAAGATTGGTTGTTGTTTCCCAATAATAAGACTATCATCTCGCAACTATGATAGTCGTTTTTGTGCATGCGCACTTCGCCATGAAAAAGAATCATAAAGCACTCATTGAATATTTTGATATGTCGGACACACAAACAAAGTGAATGGTATAATTATGTCACCAATAACAAGAAAATGACTGAATGGCACGCATAGCGAATTTGGATGATGTCTAGAAGTACATAGAAACTATTTCAGTCATATGACTGTGTATAAGCTTGTTTGGTACTAGTCCCTCCATTTCAAATGAAGGCGTGGTTTGAATCAGCATGGTCACAAAAGCTCTTTGATTCTTAGTTTGTTTTGTATTTCAATGTTTGTAGAGAAAATCATAACAAAAATAAAGTACAATGAAATGTGAATACACTGATACGTTTTTCATACAACGAAAACTATACCATGCGTGGATAAAATTGTTGGTTGAGTGTTAAGACGTTTGACTCTTAATTTCAAGCTTGCCTTAGAATATGACATGTGATACTAGTTAAATTCTTTATTAGATATTATTTGCTCGAAGAATCATGAGCCAAAGATTGTGCAATTTGTTAGATTCCTTCAGTCAAGTTAGTATATAGGCCAACCATGCCCCAATAAATCTATTTTCCTTGTTCTTCCTTAACACTAAAACACATTTTCATTAATCATTAGTCCTTATTCTATCTGATATATAGTTATATCTAAAACTTAGGAAGTTATCATAGTCCACAAAATAATACTTTCACTTCCACTTTATGAGGGGAGATGTGGAGAATTCAGGGATATATCATGAACACTAAGAAGGTTCCAAGGTTAATTATGGATAGTCTTAGAATAATAGGAACAAAGATAGGTTAGAAGATGTTGCATTAAGATGCCAAACTATTAATGACATCAATCTGTTTTTAGCTCCATAAGCTACACAGCCTGTATATACGCCTATCTGCTGCATGCATAGCTTGATCATGAAGTATTATAGAACATTAATTTGTTTGATATGCTCGGTACATTGAAGATATATTGCAGGCTGTCATCAATTTGGTAGAAAATATGGAAATAATGTCAGGAAAATTAGAAAATTTATAAGTAGTGCTAGAAAATGTACATTATCGCCATACATTATTTTAATAGTGCTAGAAAATAGATGAATCGGGCTGCAAAATATTGAAATAGTGCATGAAAAAGAAAATTGTTAAAGCCTAATAAATCTTTGAATAATTCATTGTAAATATTTCTGTATTCATTTATTGCTACACAATTCACAAGTTACGCTAGAAAATGTACATTATTGCCCTAAATTATTTTAGTAGTCTTAAAAATTTGATAAATACTACAAGGAATTATAGAAAAAGAGCATAAAAAATTAGAAAATTTTTGATGCCTAGTTATTCTTAAAATAATTCCAGGTAAATGATTTGTAGTCAATTATGCATAGCAACACTTGGAATTGTTTCTTTTCTAAAATTATATAGTTACAATGGGACTATTAGCTTAGAGGACGACCAGTACTAAAGGGACCCCCTTTGGTACCGAACTACCAATACCGGTTGCGAAATTGGTACTAAAGGGGGGGTTCCCAACCGATACAGAAGGCCATTTCTCGAGTAGTGGTAGCGCTACCACCTCCCACGCTGCCCCCGCCACCGCTCCACCGCTGGACCATCACACGCCATGATAGCCCTATTGCTACTAGTAGAGAGAGAGGCGGCGCGCTAGGATGAGCCCTAGCTGGATAAGAGACAGAGAGTGAAGCACACCAGGGAGAGAGAGGTGGACCTTCACCACACCGCCCTGCTGCCTAGCCACCGCTCCTCTGCTGCGTCGTTGCACGCCTCTATGGCCCCAATATGTGTCATCGCCTCCGCTGGGCCTTTGCGGTTCCCCACCGCTGCAGCCCCGTTATCCGTCACCACACCTCGCGTTGCCACCACTCCTCGCCATAGGCAGGAGGTGAGGGGTGAGTGGAGAGGGGAGAAGAGGAGCGGTGATGGGATCTCTGCCGGTGAGGGACAAAAGTGGAGAAGGGAGGAATAGATGAGTGAGGGATATGGGTACCCCATGGGTCCCCATCGACCAGAATACTGGCTGGCCCTAGCAAGTGGGTCCGCCAGACCAGAACGTGCGGGCCAAGGACGTGAAGATACTTGGAGCGCAAGTCAAGGAGGCCGGACGATTCAAATCAGCCCAGATAATATGGGATACTTGTTGTAATCCAACTCAGATTGCTTTCCATGTAACAACCGACAAGGATTAGATTCAAACCGACCTGTAACCCTAGGTTGTCAGCCTATATAAGGCTTCCGAGGATGCCTCCCGAGGGCATCCCATTGCATCTCAACTCTCCACATACTATACCAGCAATACAATCCAGCAAAATACTAGATGTAGGGTATTACTCTTCGGAAGCCCGAACTTGTCTAAACCCTCGTGTTCTCATGATTACCTTCGAGTTCTTGATCTCGCAATTCTCCCTGCCTACAAATCTACCACTTGGGTAACCCCCTGGTGGACTGCCGAGCTACTAAATCCGATTACGAGGGATGAGAAGTATGAGCGCAAGGGGAGATGAGTGGATATGGTGGATGAATTAATTCAACAAGAGTTTCGAGTCCGCAGTCGAACTGTTCACCGATGGGTTTTATAACTAACCGGTGGTGACAATCATTACCATTGGTTCGCAGGGGAACTTGCGGTGATATATGTTTTCACTGCTGGTTCCAACATCCATGATGTGATTCTACTCAAGAACCAGCAGTGAAACCGCTTTTAACATAACCGGCGATGATAGGCCGTTGATGATAGCTCATTCTGTTGAACACGCTTTAGTTAGGGCCCAGCTGCTAGGTATACAAGAAAAAGGAAAGAGAGGAGAGGAGAAGGGAGGAACTTCTACATGTGAGGGGTTCGCACTAATTATTGCATATCGCTCCCACCTGCTAGGTATACGAGAGAGTTAGAGTAAAAGAGATTTTAATTCTGATCGGCCTTAGAAATGAGTTATAGCACAGTGCTTTGGGTCCAGTTTTACTCTACCGCTTCAAAGATCCCCCAAATAACATTATGCAAGAGAGAACCACTCAAGTAGAAACTCCATTTTTTGAAAAGGAAAATTGTTCGGGTTTCTGCGACCGCACACAGCTAAATTTTTACATAAGCTGATCACAAAGAGAAGTGAAATGAGCTCGCAAATAGAAAGAGAAATTATAAGCACCTAATATTTCTTCTCTATGTTTATATAATTAAATATATTGTAAACAGGAATACAAGAATCGATGTTACAATGAAAACCCAGTGTGCTAGTCATACTGACAGGAAATTAATTAGCTGAATTTGGTGCTTGGACCTTTACTACTCATCAAAGGAAGTACATATTTGCCAGTTTTACTTTTGAACGAAGCAAAACATAAGTCTTTCAATAAGCTGAAGACTTATTGAAGGTGTGCCCTACATGCAAGACGCAGGCATCAGCATAGCAATTAACAGGCACGCGTCCACTTGATCTAGCACTCCTTAATGCAGACGCAGCGACGGCGGAACGTGCTGCACCGGGCAGAGGTAAAACCTTCACCACGGCACACGTTTTGGCAGTTGTCTACCTTCATGCATAGCCCAACGAATTTGTCGCTATCCTTCTCGCATTCCCTCGCCTGTACCGGCGCCATACCTAAACACAGAGAAGCACAAAAGAAGGGTTATCAGTATCATATGCATTGTATAGACACATACGTGAAATGTAAAAGAAAGTCTACTGCCGACAACAGAATCTTTCATCAATGCTACGTATACCGTGCTTCTCTATCAAAATATTAGCGTGGAGTTTGGGAATTAAAAACCAAACCTGAAACTAATCTAAATTTACATTGTGAATGCCAAAGGTTATTTATATATAGTCTACTAAATATATGTATTTTTGAAAAACAAAATGCATTTCCAAAATTGTAATGGATTATTAAATTTAGTTGCACAACAATTGGATATATCTATATTTTAGACAACCTAAATCTCAGTCTACCAACATTCAGTTCTGCACATAAACTAAGGTTTGCCTTATAAACCAAAGCTGTAAAATAAGGACATATGACATCATATTGAGTAAAATAATTTAACCAAAAAGGTATGTAATGCCAAAATTATTTAGAAATTCAAGTGATTGACACATAAAAAAACCTGCAGCTATCGCGACTACAAAAAAGTGCATATAGATAATCGCTGCAAACAGTATCATTATCAAAATGTGTTACTTAATCAAATACGAGGATCTGATGATGTTCCAAGAGGCTATAGTTACTAGAACACGAATCCTGACGGAAAGGTACATACGGTTGGGACTTTCTAGAAAAGCAAACATACTAAATGAGCACATGCACACCATATAGCCTACAACCATCAAGATGTGGTACGGTGCTAAATGTGAGGAGCCCATTACAGGCCAAATTAAAGTACCCACCAGTCAGCCTTCACATATATATTTTTTTTAGAACCTATACAGCATCTACCACTACAAATCCCTCTAAACTGTAAAAATATTGACTATTAAATATTCTCAAAGTGCATTCTTCATTGGTTCAGAATTATGTAAGTCTTCATTGGCGTGCCATTATAGTAAATAGGCTTTTCATGATTTTACCTCATGCAATGTGTAACACATTCAAAATCTACCTACAACCCATCTCCGCACATGGAACGACCACATCCAAGCACCTCAACGAGGATTATAAGCTAGCCCTAGCATTAAACCACCACCACAACAACATCAGCGGGCAAACATGGGCCAACACAACAGTACTAACAGGCTTTAATGGGATGTGGTATTACACACTATTCCTGTTAGCTACATAAAGTGAATAAAATCAAGAGCGCACACAAACAAAGTGCACCAGTAGTACATGATATACCCTTCTTTAAGAACATACCGGCGGTCGCAACGAGCAGAAGCAGGAGGACAACGGCCGGGAAGAACTTGCGTGGCGACTCCATTATATTACAGAGTGTTTCCATAGGAAAGTACTCTTTAGGAATTTGTTGAACAAAATTTATCGAATGCCTGTTCAGAAGTCAGAACTGCAGGGGCATGGCTTCCCGCTTACATACACATAGGCGCAAGGCACCGCCACCACAGGAAGTTGTCAACTCTCCCTATATATAACCAGCTAATTATATCAGTAGTGGTGGAGATTAAACTAAAATTTAGGGAGTGTGAACTTTAAAACATAAATTGATTTGAAGGTCAATAGTTAAATAGTCCAAATATTACGACATATCCAAAACAGCATCCTAGTAAATTGGACGTCAATAATTGTTGTCTACGCCAACATATTTTGTGGCGTTCAGACTTAAACGTGGGTTGGACACTGGATACGCAAATGACAAATATGACTGCAGCTGGTTCCTATATATCACGAACACAAACACGCATATATATAGGATATAGACATATCTACTGCAGTATGACAACAGTGTATAACTAAAACTTCATTTGGTGGTATGTAAATTCTGAAGTGCATACAGTTGAACAAGAGAGTACCCAAAGAAAAATTAACATGTGCTTCCCATGTATGCAACTAAATTTTATTGGAGAAGTGGAACACCCGTAAAAATAATACTCTCGTGCTCTTTTGCTTCCCGTGGGAGCTAATAGTGTCACTAATTGCTCATGTACATTTTGTAACTTTTGGATGAAATCCAACCTGTACACCAGAAAACAAAGCAACAGAAGAAAACCAGTTTTATTCAAGAAAACCTATCCATTGAGAGCAAGATGGTGGTGGAGCTAAATCAAGATACGTCAGCAAACTATTGAGGATTTCGAGGGACATGAATGGTATAGTATGAAAGAAGAATGTGCAAAGATGCATGAATCTACAGTTATTGTAATATATGTGTGTACTGCACAGAAATCCTTAATGCATCAGAATTATCAAAATAGATTCACATAGACATAAATTGACAATTAGTGTAGAGCATTGACACCTGCTTTATTTATTCTTGTCCAATATACATATTACATGCATGAACATAGGAAAACGTTGAGAATCCAATGCTCGAGGTGGATGTATAGTACAAGGAAAATACTGTCACACATACAATAGACAGCTTGTAGTACAAGTTTGGTTACACACCTCCACACAAGTTCAACTTACGATTATAGTTGCAAACTACAGATAGTTGGTTCACTCATAAATAATTCTCTAGTTACTCGCTGGAGCCTGCTCTGATGTATGAGTCCTTCATCACGGTTTGATCTGATTGTTGTGGATGATTCTTCGGTACTGATCCGCTGAAAGATCATGGTGAGAATCTGCAGTAGTGGCGGTCATCGGGGTATAAGCTGCACCAGCACCTGACATATCACTGTTTGTGCTTTCAGAGTTGCTGTTAGCACCATTAGTGTTGCTAGATGCCAGTCCTGACACATTGCTAGATAATGGACTCGCTCCAATAGTGGCTAGCTTGCGTTCTTCTTTTAGACCTTTGCGAGAAAGTGCTGCATGGCTCATGTATGCTCCACCCTCCACAGCATTGAAGGAGAGCAGAGCTACCATGCTTACTGCTATAAGAATGTCATGTGCCTTCGCCATTTCTTTCACTGAATACACATATACATAAATTCAATAAGAATAACTGGAATGCATGCAGTTGAAGACTACAAGTCAAGTGAATAAGTACTTTGAGATAAACTGTCTTCCTAGTACACAAAGGAAACTGTGCCGCAAGAATAGCTGACAGCAAATAAAACTAGATACTAGAGGACCATAAACATTTGTATTGAAATATTGATATCGATAGTATGATGCATTGACCAGTGGGGCATATTAATTAACAGATATACAAGTAAGGAAATAATGTTACCAAGCCTTCTCCAGATAATATCAAGTATCATATTATTTTAACTGATAATAAAAAACTAAAGATGAATTTTTTGTGAGTCATAAAGGGATAACTTAAGTATATTAGTACACTATAATTAAATTATTGCCAGTCTAATTGGGCTGTTTAATTTATCTACCAGTTCAAAAAAGAAGGAAAGATACATATTGAACTCATGATTGCAGCTGCACAGTCTGAATACTGTGGCAGATGATGATCGACCATCGTTAGACCTTTTGTAAAACGGTATTAACTCATTTAGACACTCTGAAATAGCAAACAGATTAAAATACTCTGAGCACACTACTATATATGCGCAAATTTATCTACCTTTGTGTCAATCAAGAACAAGATTTAAATTAAAATAGCTACCATGCACATGTGCATGCTGAATTATCATAGTTAAAGTCCACTAGAAAAGCAATCCAAATAAATTATCTAAAATTTGTTATACAGCTGAGAGCATAGACAGGAGAGGAGCTTATGACAATAGCATGATAATATGATATCAAACAAGGGAAGAAGATTGTGAGCTCTTACGTTGCAAGTACCGTGCGTAGCATGGAAGTATGCATATGTACAAAAGAAAGTTTTGATATATATAGGAGAAAGATGTATTGGCATTATGTGACTATAAGAGTATCATCTCGCAAATAGGGTAGTGGGCTTTGTGTATGGGCACTTTTCCACAAATAAGGAACATAGAACACCCTCGAATATTTTGACACGTCGACCACGTGAATAAAGCGAATGGTATAATTATGTCGCCAATAGCTTGAAAATGACGGAATGGCACGTATACCGAACACGCACTTTGGATATCTACAATGCACTTTGGATGTCTAGATCTATCCATTATTAATATCATTTTATATATATAGAGAAGTATTCCCTAGACATTACTCGCCTCAATAAAGATCAAATAATATTGATGTCCACCAAATAGGTGATCATGATTTCCAACACAGCCTAGCAATCTATTACTAGGCCTAGATCGCGCATTTTCTTATCAAATAGTCATTATATGCAACCATGATCCTAATAATTCTATTTTCAATGTGCGCGTGTGTGCGTGTCTGTGTATTCCATCTTAGTTAATGATTATCCATCAACATATACATACTTTATGAAAGTATATCTAGTTAGCGCGGTCCATTAAGTAGTATATTCCTTTCTTCTATTTAATTTGGCTACATAGAAATGATGTAACATTTGACTAAAAAAATATTATACTCATATTTGCAGGTTATTTCCAGGGCAACTTAGTTGATACGTTTTGGAGTATCCTGCAAAAGAATAACAACAGAGTACTCCTCAAGTGGGCTTATCATACCCCGAAGATTATGGCTATGGAGATCTTCGCCAAGCACTTGTGGTTATCCTTTAAGAGGCATAGCGCTTAATTAGTCGCATCCTTGCTTGGTTCGCTTTTCAAGAGCTTTTCGTTAAAACTGTTGCATGCAGGATTGTAATAAGGATTGGTTGTGTGCAAAACTTTTGCAGATAGCGGAATAAAAATTCCATTTTCTAAAAAAATCATGATTAACAAGATAATTTTATTATGCCTAACTTAATTATGGATCATGATGCAGACTGGTTTAATTGATCATGCAGATTGCAATATTCGAAAAACATGTCTGCAAGCTTGACAGCATTGCCGACAACTTACAGGCTTTCATCAATCCGCAGCAGCTTGATTGCCCCTGTACATGTTGGGATTCGTGAGACTTGAAATAGACCAACAGAGTACCTTCAAAATAGCTAGGCCTGCAGAAAGAAGAAAATCGATCAGAAACTTTAGTTTTATTCTTCAGACAACCTTGCCAGTGATGGCAAATTATGATCACCTATTTGCTGATGTGCACGACCTGAAGTCGTAGATTTTGTTGAATGGTTCCATAGACAGATTATAATAAGCTCACCGCTGTGTCTGACACCATCGTGGATTAGAAGATGTATCCAACTAGCACGATTTCTCCAATTGTCTAATTTGGCTTCATGTCATTCCAGGATTCCAGCAAAGTTAGGATGCGTACCACAGCTAGAAACAATAGGTAATACAGCTAGCTTTTGAGATAAAATTATATCACTGTCCATGGGCAATCGCTGCCTACCACACCTTGCCTCTAGCATTTCTTTTGATAACAAACTGCAATTATGGTTACCTTTATTGTTTGCCACTCAGTAGTCGGCACCATATGCTTATCTATTACCATGATTCCCTCTAAATTTCTAGCTGTTCAAGCTATAGTCCATGAGCTTTTTACTAATACCAACAAGACATAATGGTTCTCACAAACCTAGCTATTGCTATGATGTATAGGTTCAAAAGAATTAATTTTTAAAAAGAAATATTCCTCCTGATGAAAGTTCGACCTCTGTAACTGCTTCATTGAATATGAGAGAATGATGTGATTCGATAGTCTAGCACGATTGGTCAAGTACTAGGCTACGTCTTTCCCTATTATAAACATCATCATAGATGAGATTCATCAGCTTTCAAAATAATGATTGAAATTAATCTTTGAGTAATACATCGAACATTGTATCTACTTTGATTTGTTTCCATACGTTCAGTTGCATTTGTTCCTTTCTCAAGAATAACATCTATATGCAAATTATTTTCATTTAAGACAAAATACACAAAGATTGAAGAATGTATGTTTAACTTACAGATTCTAATATATGTGCAAACATGTCAATGGAACTTTTTGGTTATATATATAGTGTATACTCTGAGTAGTACTTAATAAGTCTATGCTAATAATAAAGACATGCGGCAGAATAATACGTATCAAAGTCTTCTTCAACATCGTTCTCTGGTGATGTTGCCGATCCACAGAGGTGGCTGATGAGTCCTTGTTTCAGTGTACACTTAAACTGCAAATCTACTTGGTTTTTCAGTCATCTAAGTGCCACTGTTTAACTATTCTCCATAAACATACCTATCATTCACTTAACAAGAGAAGTGACATTGCAATAAGAACTTCCCATAAAATTTTACCATTGCTATATCATATTATTCAGATGAAAAAAGGTTTTCAAAAAATTTGAAAATAATTAGCTTTACTTGTCATTCATGAAGATAACTATATTGCACCTCAAGTGTAGTGCACTCCGGTCATGCGCATTATCTGAGCCATAGTACTCATGAAGCGATAGGAAGCGTAGTAGCACACATCACAAAACTTTGATGCATAGGCACCATGATGAAGTGAACATTAATAATTTTGTCTCCAACAGAACTGAAAATGATTTATTGACACATTTAGCAAACTAAATTATTATCGATGGAACAAAAGAGATATATCATGTTTATATATTCTTTAGCATTAATATTTTTATAGATGAGAACAATTCATCATGCTTCAGAAAACATAACTGTCTCTATTGTCTCCTAAAAGTTACATGCACTGAATACGTACAAAGATCTCTCATGAAGAAGATATCAAATGGAAATATGTAAGGGAAAAGAAAAACAACAAACAAGTGTTTCAAATTTCCATAAATTCCGATGTTGTGATTTGATCCATGTGAACCTCATATAAATTCCCGTTCAGACTCACTCCCATTAAAATGCAATCTTATGGACTGCAAATCCTTTGTTAGGTTTCTAGTCTCATACATGTTCTGCAAGTTCTGTCCTCATTCTACTCTAGGATATTTCAATATTTCGGGCATATGCAATTATGCTAAACTAAACTCCTTAAGAAAACGAAAATGAGGATCTTGCATCTCAATCTTGCTACTGATCCACTTAATTTCCACGATCTAACGTTATTTAGTCTAGAAGGCACGGAACATTTGAATCTGACATTCTGAACAGCCCCTTTAGTGTCGTGGTTGCTATTAACTTTATCATTTTTCAGATACAATGAACTATATTGATTTACAAGCTAGGTCATCTATGCTCATCTAATAAGTTTACTCAATTTTTAATATGAGAAATTAAATGGATACGTGTTGGATATTTTAAATTCAACATTGGATGTATCATTATGTATTTTACCCTGCACAGAAATGAACTGCCCACCATGGGATCATTTAATCTGGCTTCAGTTTTCCTGATTGTCTGAATAACCAAATAATGTAAAATGACTTTTCATTGGGATGAATTTTGAATATCAGAATGACTTAGTTTTTATGATGGAGGGAGTTCAATTTTTTGAATAGGAGAAATTAAATTAAATAGGATTTGCGTTGGATATTTTAAATTCAACATTCTTGGATGGACCCTCTACATAGAAACGAACATCCCCCTTTGGGACCATTTAATCTTGCTTTAGTTTTTATGGTTGTGATTGTCTTAATAAGGTAGGTCATAAATATCTAGAAACAAAAAATTAAAGGAGAAATCAGTTAAGACTAACCTAAAAATTAATATCAAAATCAGAAAGAACTTTCTCAAAGCATTTATCCGATGAGAGCCACTTATTAGCTAGCACACAAGGCATTTTTATTGATTTATGAGCATATGCTCATGACAATTACATGGCATTTGATGGAGCCCTAGAGATTATTTAGATGGATATAAAATCCGATGACAGAAGGGCCATCAAACCTGCTGATATAACATATTGCATAGGATGTCATGCATATGCACGGAAGAACATACATTTAAGAAATTTAGGAAATACAGCCGTTAATATAAGACTAAAGCTAAGGTGTATATATGGATCATATAGGGGCAAATGCATGTACATCAATCATGGACGACGTGCGTGACCTATCATGAAGTAGTTGTACCAATCACTAGTAGAGAACTCGCCTTTAGTCCTGGCTGGTAGGATGCATATCTCCCGAAAATCCATCAGGGATAAACCAACCGGGACAAAAGGGGGGTCTTTAGTCCCGGGTCCTTCAACCTGGAGTAAAGGTCACCCTTTAGTCCCGGTTGGTGAGGTGCGGGACAGGCCCTTTACTCCCGGTTGGTAAAAGCAACTGGGAGTAAAGGGTGCCCCATTAGTCCCGGTTGGGTTTCCCAACCGGGAGTAAAGGGTTACCTTTAGTCCGGTTAGATTTTACAACCGGGACTAAAGTCCTACTTAAATTTTCATGCATGGCGCCTGAAATTTTCATACATCACGTACGTAATACCGCAGCCCTTTTGTTAACCTGGAGTAGTTGAGATTTTTTTATAATGAAATCAACTAGTATTTAAACGAATGAAATTTGTAATTATACAATTACTATATATATACACAATTCATATACACAATTCAACTAGTATAATGAAATCAACTATATATACAAATCGATCTTAGCGTGTATTATATATACAAATCAAACTATATATCTACAATCTTCCCGTCGAGGTGTTGCTCGGAGCGTCTAATTGTCGTCCATCGTAATAAAATTCTCCTTGTGGATTTACTACCTCGTCCATTAGGAATCCAATGAGACCTTCACATATTGCCGCTACTCTTTCTTTCTTCAAGAGTCCTTGTTGAATATTTAACATCTATAATTTGGAAATTTGTGAATGTTACACGAACAATTAAATATAAGGAGCTAGAAAATAATTAACTAGTAATAGTTTTATTTTACGTACTTTAAAGTTGTGCGGCGTCATCTTTAGTCCCTTGGGTCCTATAAAACTGTGCATGTGCTCACAGATGTAGTAGCCACATAGATTATTCCCGGGTTCCAGCACTTCAGTGCAGAAAAAATAAGTTATGAAATATTCGTGTTATACAATGTACTAAATGTGCAGACTTCATATGTACCAGGAAGTCTGTGTTCCATGTAAGTTTTTCTTTGAATAGACCTTTGTGTGTTCTTATGAATTGTTTCCATGTGCTGCGGATTAGAATAATGAATGGTATAGTGTAACAGGGATCAAATTCAAGAAACAAATTTTTGCATAGAGATAAAGGTTCAGAATTATTACAAACCTAGCATGTCTTGGTACTCCACCGGATCTTTCCTCAACGAATCGAAGACAGTGATGTGGCTTCTTTCAAGTTCAATTATAATGAAGATCCAGTGGAAGCTGCGTACGTAAAATGTTCATGCATATTAGAGCTAACTAATTAATCAGGTAAGGAAAAAGACAATGAAAGTATACGGTATACACATACTTACTTGAAGTTGTATGGAAGTAGTATGAAATCCTTGATTTTTTGTTTATCTAGGAAATTGTATACTTCCACCAAGGTTTTTCCGGTGATAATTATATCTATTTTTGGTTAACTACGGATGGATCCATGAAGCCATAGGTACGCCTCTCGTTGGCACGTCTGAATTAGCATAATACATAAAATGGAAGATGAAGTTAGTACGGTGACGCACGCAAAAAAATAAT
Organism: Setaria viridis; assembly: GCF_005286985.2. Lineage (NCBI taxonomy): Eukaryota > Viridiplantae > Streptophyta > Magnoliopsida > Poales > Poaceae > Setaria > Setaria viridis. Next base: position 10,365,475 of record NC_048269.2, read on the forward strand.
GATATTAGGCAAAATTTAAATGTAGATAAACGGACACTTACAGAACCCAAGCGCTGATCAGAGAGACGTCCAGGGTATCATAATGGTACACATCGTATATATCCTGGAAGTCTAGCCACATAACTTTCTCGCCTTCGCCGTAAAAATCTATCGGTTTTACCTTAAGGCCCAACATCTCCCTCGAGTCGGCGGACACCTTCATGTACCATTCATGGAATTTGTACATCTTTGTTGATAGTTTCCGTACCAACTCAGGCCTTACTAGAGATTTGCCTAGCTCAAAAGTCCATCTCGGTTCAACTGGCGGTGCAGCTGGTGGCTCAACTTGCCCTAAAACATTCATTAAGTCCCATACCGTTTTCTTCCATGAATTTCAATACTTGTGCTATTTGATCCAAGGGCATTGCTGCTACCTTTTGAGCGTCTTTTTTTGATAAATGCTCGAGGTCAGGGATAGCACCACTGGAAGATGACTTTCCTTTCCTTTTATCCCTCTCATCAGCAAGTAAAGCCCGTTCATAGTTTGGTAGTAGTGGTATCCTTTTCTTGGCTCCTTCTTCCATCCTGATAAAAAAGTTTAAATCTCTTCGATTTACTGGCAATGGCTCCATCTCCCTTGCTTTTTTTTCTTCGGCTTGTTTCTTGAACCACGCACTGGCCTCTGCTTGGATTTCTACCCACTGTTCTGCATGACTCATTGCCTCCCAGCGTTCCTTACGAGTCACTTCAGGCTCCTTTGTTTTCTTTGCTTGGGAGGCGGTGCTCGTGACTTCTTTAGTGGTGCTGCAGGTTCCTTCATCGGGGCTGCTCTTAGTCCTAGCGATGGTGATTGGGGAGGGGTGTTGTTATTGTCGTCATCGCTCCCACCACCAGGATGTGGTGGAGATGGAGACCTTGATAGAGCTGGAAGCGACGGTCCTGGAGCAGGTTGTGTAGGAGATGACGGTCTCGAGCTATGAGGAGAAGGTCGATGCTGGGGATCTACGGGGAGCGGTCTTGAGCTCTGAGGAGATGGCTCCGTGCCAGAAATGATGATGTAGCGTTTACGCCATAGAATGATCCCATGAAGCGTATCTGCCAGTGTCATTTCCCCGTCGCCTCCCGGGAGGTCAAGCTTTAGGCCTTCATATTGGCTATCAACAACCTGCTCTATGCGGACGCTGGCGTAGCCAGGTGGAATCTCCATGCCATGGCTGCTCTGCCCTACGAGGATTGGTAACGCACTCTCGTACACCACCTGTACATATAGCAGAAGTAAACAAGTTATTAAACTCCGATCCTGAGGTGTGGATCATTTGAGAAGATTGCATAAATATTATGTATAAGTATACCTAAATAGTGAGGTTCCCAACTGGTGCATGCAGCTCCCATGAGGTGCGTTGCGTGATGGCATCCACGGGGAATCGTTGCTCCTCCACCGGTAACCTGGGCGTCTACGCATCGGGGACCCTGTAGAAGCACAACTACTCAAGAGGCGTTGAGAAGAGCTGGCGTAGTTTGGATTCGGCAATGCTCCAGATTGGGCCAACTCCGCAACTGCGTGGGCCACTCAACGATTAATTTCCTCCAACATTCTTTCTTCTTGTGCCTGCACTTTGGATTCTACCATCTGCTGCTAGCTCTCCTCAATCTGTTCCTTTCTTCGCTTGTGGGTTCTGTACGATGCACTGTCACCTCAGAAAGCAAACTTCCACGGAATGACCCGAACCCTCGACAACGTCCTGGGTGCTCAGGATTACTGAGGGCCAATGTGAGCTCATCATTCTCTCGATCCACCTTCAACCTCCTAGCCTTAGAATCTTTAATGTTCTTCATAAGACTTTCGGCCTTCTCACGTATTGTCTCATTGAATATCAACGTCCCATCCTCTTGGCTCAGGGAGCCTCCATGAGCGTAATACCAATTTTTCGATCATTCGGGCCATTCAATAGTTGCAGGTACGATTCCCCGTCCGATTAGATCTTGTTCCATCTTCTTCCATTTGGGAATTGCTGTGCCATAACCACCTCGCCCTAGATGATGATGGTACCCCTTCTGACCAGAACTTGTAGTGTTGGTCTAGATCTTTTTCACACCATCTTCACTCCTCTTATATTCAACAAATGCCTCCCAGTGGTCCCTCAACTTTGGCCACACATTGAAATCTGGAGTTCGGCCCTTCTTAATGTAGTTGGCATCTAGCATCTTCTTCAATGTCTGGAATTGTGTAGCCATCTCCTTCAGCATCCACTCTTTCACATCCTTTTCAATATATCCTTCGGGAAATGTGAAATGTCTCTTGACATCTTCCCACAGCATATTCTTTTGTGTCTCCGGGAGCACGTATGGATTAGTGCTTTTGCCCTTCCATTCTCTGATGCTGATAGGCATGTTGTCCCTTACGATTGCCCCAATCTGACTCACGTACTTCTTTGCTACTTTTTTGGGAGCAATCGGCCTGCCCTCTTTTGTCACTTCGGTGATGACAAGCCTCCCTTCCATCACCTTTGTACGACCTCGGGTCTTCTACCCTTTCGTCGATCCAGAGGGCTAACAGTTCAAGATTCGTTAATTAGTACGTAGTATAAACGGTGGTGTCAAACAATAGAAATTATATATACCTCGCCGGAACCTTCCGCCACAGCAAGGTGTTGTTGGGGCTCAGGCTCTTCATTCCCATCGCCGAACATGTTGAGGAACATGTCCGCCTGGGTGCCCTCTTCAGCAGCAATAATCTGCTCCATGAGATAGCTTGCGGTCTTGTCATCTGCCATTTCAACTACTGATTGAAACATACATGGAATCATACATGACAGTCATGAATCATAGAACTGGATCATGAAATAGGAACATCACACGAAATGAAACGTACATGAAATCGCCTTAGTTACATGTACGTAAGGGTATATACATGAAATCATACAATAACATGAATCCCACAAAGTACGAGATGTTTATACAAATTTCAACTAATTAGAAGTACTTTGTAAGAATTTCTACCAAATTTCTACTAATTTCTACATATTTATTGGAATTTCAACAAAATTTCTACTAATGCCTGATAATTTTACAATAACATGAATCCCACAAAGTCCAGAATGTTTATACAAATTTCAACAAATTAGTAGTACTTTGTAAGAATTTCTACCAAATTTCTACTAATTTCTACATATTTATTGGAATTTCTATAAAATTTCTACTAATGCCTAATAATTTTACAATAACATGAATCCCACAGAGTCCGAAATGTTTATAAAAATTTCAACAAATTAGTAGTACTTTGTAAGAATTTCTACTAAATTTCTACTAATTTCTACTAATTTGAATGAATTTCTACAAAATTTATCAACTAATTTTCTACTGATTTTCTAACTAATCTACAAATATCTATTGATTTTCTAACTAATCTACTAATATCTATTCAATTTCTAACTAAAAAATAAAAAAGGCCCTTACTGGCTTGCGTCAGCAAGAGCTGTTCGTTCCTGGCGCCAGTGCCGGCGGACCTCGCGCGGTGCCTAGTTGGGTGACGAGGTGGCTGGAGCGGCAGGACGGCGGTGGCCGGGGCGGCGGGACGGTTGAGGCGGGGATGGAGCGAGATGGCCGCAGCAACAACGGGCGGAGGTGGCCGCCGACGAGGGACGGGGCAGCGCGCGCGACAGAGGCGGCGACAAGGCGCCGCGACGGACGAGGGCGTGATGGCGACAGAGAATGTGGTGTTGACCGAGGCGGCGATGAGACCTCGCGATGGAGGCGGCTGGCGGCGATGAGGTCAAGGGGGCGTGATGGAGGAGGATCAGAGGCGGGCCGGGGCAATGGAGGAGGAGGCGGTCCGGGTGCGGGTGAGGCGGTTAGGTGGCGGGACGATGATGGCTGGGGCGATGGGCGATGAGGACGATGGCGGCCGGCGAGGGAGGTGGATGGGTGGCGATGGAACAGGTGGAAGGGCGCAGGATCTTGGCGGCGGTGAAAATTTCGCTAAGTGTCGTAACTGGCGTCGGGTGAGGGTAGAAGAGGCTACAGTGCCTTTTATCCCCCCTTTTATCCCGGTTCGTAATTGAACCCGGAACTAAAGGCCCTTTTGTCCCGGGTACCAACACCAATCAGGACAAAAGGGCCCCCCTTTTATCCCGATTGCTAACTGGAACCGGGATAAAAGGGTACGTCCCCGACGGGAAACGAAAACTACCCTTTTATCCCGGTTGCAGTTGTCAACCGGGATAAAAGGGGTGCCTTTTGTCCCGGTTGGTGTTGACACCCGAGACAAAAGGGACGGCCTTTGATCCTGGTTGCTTTTGTCAAGAGGGATAAAAGGTCCTTTTGTCCCAGTTTCTATTGGCACCCGGGACAAAAGGCCCTTTTCCCACACTTTCATCTCCCGCCTGTTTTTTGGAAAAGGATTTTATTTATGTTTTCACTGCATTTCAGTATGCAAAAACAAAAAACTTCACATATTTTGAACATGCAAAAATATATTTAATTAGCAAGTATATTGACAATAAGTGTGAATTAGTCATTAATTCTATACCAGTTCGTTTAGCATCTAAAATAATTATTTTACTACATCGCTATGATCGAGAAATTATTCAATTAAATAATTTCAACGCGCAAAAAAAATCCATGTATGTATGTGGTTAGCATTGTTCATGTTTATGTAATAAATCTTCACCTCAACAAATTTAAGAACACATGAAATCATTCATAGGTTAAATTAAAAATTGTATCAAGTACTTCACAAAGGTCAAGTGAATTTAGCACATTATAATACAACGTTGTAATGATGACATGTAAGCCAAGCATCGGATTTCGTATGACTTTTGGAAACTACCATCTGCTTGTGCTACTCGATATACAGATACATAAAAGATGATTGTTGCAGAACAGTGTAGTGTGCATTGTCGAACAAATCAGTATCATTGCTCAAACTTGATTTCCTTTCGAGAGTGCCCATTCCCCAGAGCCTCCCCTCGTGGCGTGAAGTTGGAACCCCAATTGAGTCAATAAAATCAACACAAAACTCGATCACCTCCTCTGTTCCATATCCCTTGGCGATGCTTCCTTCTGGACAGGCACGATTAAGAATATAGTTTTTTAGGACTGCCATGAACCTCTCGAAAGGCCACATATTGTGCAGGTATACAGGTCCGAGAATACCAATCTCTTTTACTAGGTGAACCAGTAACTGCGTCATAATATTGAAGAAGAATGGTGGAAATACCAACTCAAAACTGACAAGACATTGCATCACATCGTTCTGTAGCTTTGATAGCTTGGATGGATCGATTGCCTTCTGCGAAATTGCATTGAGAAACGCGCATAGCATTACGAGCGACAACCGGACATTTTCTGGTAGAACACCCCTCAGTGCAACTGGAAGCAACTGGGTTATCAACATGTGGCAGTCATGGGCCTTGAGATTTGTAAACTTCTTTTGTTTCATATTTATTATTCCCTTTATATTTGAGGGGTACCCAGACGGGACCTTCATACTATTCAAGCATTCAAACAGGGTATCCTTCTCTTCCTTGCTGAGAGTGTAACTGGCAGAACATAAGTAGTGTTGTCCATTATCTTTTTTTTTCCAGATGTACGTCATCTCATTGCCCCATGGCTTTCAGGTTCTGTCGTGCTTCCAACTTATGTTTTTGAGGTCCCATAAACATCCATGAAGCCTAGCACGTTCACGGAAAGATTTTTCGTCAGGTGCATCACGTCTATTGCGTTGCGAACCTCTAGGATTTTCCAATAAGGTAGCTCCCAAAATATTGACTTTTTCTTCCACATGGGTGCACATCCGTTATCGTCGTTCGGAATAGGTTGGCTACCATGACCCTTTCCAAAGACTATATTTACATCCTTTATCATCTTGAAGACACGCTTTCCATTATGGTGTGCAGGTTTTTTACGATGGTCTGGTGCCTCTTTGAAATACATCCCGCTCTTTCTCAGCTGGTGGTGAGCAGAGAGAAATCGACGATGACCCATATAGACGACCTTCTTACAGTGTTTCAAATACATGCTATCTGTATCGTCTAAACAGTGGGTGCAGGCCCGATATCCCTTATTTGTCTATCCCGAAAGGTAACTCAATGCAGGCCAATCATTGATGGTTATCAACAACAATGCTCATAGATTAAAGATCTCTTATCTATCCTCATCCCACACATGTATACCTTCTTCCTTCCAGAGCTATAAAAGGTCATCAACCAACGGTCTTAGGTACACATCAATGTTGTTGCCGGGTTGTTTTGAGGCTTGGATAAGCGCCGACATCATAATGAACTTCCGCTTCATGCACAGCCAAGGAGGAAGGTTGAACATACATAGGGTCACAGGTCAAGTACTATGGCCACTACTCAACTCACCGAATGGATTGAATCCATCGGTACTTAAACCAAACCTTATGTTCCTTGCTTCACTTTCAAAGTCCGAGAATGCTCTATCAATTGATCTCCACTGGGCCCCGTCTGCGAGGTGTCTCAGCATCTCATCTTCCATACGTTCTTCTTTGTGCCATCGCATCAACTTAGCATTCACCTTGTTCCTGAACAAGCACTTCAAGCGTGGTATTATAGGGGAAATACCAAATCACCTTCGCGGGAACTCTCTTCTTGGGAGACTGCCCCTCGACATCACCAAGATCATCTCGCCTGATCTTATACCGCAGCGCTTCGCAGACGGGACAAGCATCCATTTTCTCGTATTCATCACCACGATAGAGGATACAGTCATTAGGGCATGCGTGTATCTTCTGAACATCCAATCCAAGAGGGCAAATAATCTGTTTAGCTTCATATGTTGTGGACGGTAATTCATTATTCTCGGGAAGAATCTTCTTGACAATGTTTAACATCCCCTGAAATACCTTATTGGACACACCATTTTTTGCCTTCCATTGCACAAATTCTAGTGTCATACCTAGTTTTTTATGGCCCTGCTGGCAATGTGGGTACAACAATTTTTGGTGATCATCTATCATGCGCTACAACTTTGCTGCGTTCTTCTCAGTTTTGCAATCTCTATGTGCATCTCGTAGCACCTGACCAAGATCATCTGTAGGGCCATTTTTAGCAAACTCATCTTCATCAGCCTCGCACATTCTAGTATCTGCAAAAGCTTGGCCTGCAACCCAGTCCAGAATGTTGCCATCCTCCTCATCCTCCTCGCCGTCTTCCATTACAACCCCTCTTTCACTGTGCTTGGTTCAAACCAAATAGTTAGGCATGAAACCGTATCTAAACAAGTGGCTGTGAATAGTCCCTCAGGAATCCTTTGAATAGTCCTTCTTGTTATTGTATTGAAAGCATGGACAACATACGAACCCATTATCTGGCTTGTTCGCTTTGGCCACTTCGTGAAAATAATGGAAGCCATCAATAAACACCTTGCTTCGTCTGTCTGCATTATACTTCCATTGCCAGTCCATCTGCATCGTATTATGCATGAAAATGGATTACACTTGAAAATGGATTGAGCGTGAAAATTGATTACACTTGAAAATGGATTACACGTGAAAATTGATTACACTTGAAAATGGATTCACGATTGAAAGCATGTCAAACATTGTAGTGCAAATAATGCTGAAAGTTTAGATATAGATACAAATACACATATTTAAATTAATGATCCAAACAACATGATACAATATAACAAGCCATCCACTAGTTATTCTCTAGGAGGACTTTAAGCAACCTTGGGCGGTGAAGACGAAGGTTCCGCTAACCTAGCCTCATCCTGTGGTTTATTTGTGCCACTTAAAACGGTATTACTAAGTGGATGTGAAACACCCGGGACTGAGGGTGGAGCATAACGACCACCAAAAGGAGGTTCCTGACCCCGCGGCAATAGCTTCTTCATGACGTTTCTGCAAATAACGAAGCATTACTTTTTCCAACGCGCTCATTTTCTTCAGCTTATCCTGAGGGCCAACTATGATTTTCCCGTTGCCGAAAGAGGAACAAAGATCACCGACACCATCGCCACTTCCTCCAGTACCAGAAGCCATCTATGTACAAAAATTCTTACCTTACCACTGCAGAACTTGTTGAACTTGAAGACCGTGATCATCTCGGTGAGCATGTTCTCAACTAGGCGGCACCGTACTTCATCATGGAAGAGGTTCGATTTTAGGAGAAAGGGGACACAGTCTTCCACAATGTCTGTTGCCGCTCTTTCTCGTAAAATTGAACCTCCTCCTTGACGTCCGTTGCTGCTCCACTGAGAACATGCTTACCGAGATGACCACGGTATGCCTGCAGAACTTGTTGCACTTGAAGACCGTGATCATCTGACGAGCATGTTCTCAACTGGGCGGCACCGTACTTCATCATGAAAGAGGTTCAATTCTACGAAAAAGGGGACACGGTCACGATGTCCGTATCCACACTTTCTTGTAGAATTGAACCTCCTTGACATACGTTGCTACTCGGCGGAGAACATTCTCGCCGAGATGAACACGGTATGCAAGTTCAACAAGTATGGATTTGAAAAATCATATTGAATTTGATAAGATAAACCGTCAAGACAAGGTAGCATCATTTTTAAACCACTACAAGTATACATACTATATATGACACATCAATCTCCCTCACATTCTAGCTCAAAATACCTCTCCATTTTCTACTTCATCACATTCTAGCAAATAAACTTTCCATCTCCAAAGCATAAATCAAAGCGTAACACGAGGATGAAGTAGCAAACCTTCACAACACTTGTGTTGGATGAGTGAAATTCCCACGAAATTGAGGAAAAAAAATTCGGGCAGCACCTCCCTTGCTTCGGCACCACCGGAGAGTAGGTGAAGCTCAGCTCTCTGTCCTTGTGGTGGACTGGCTCGGGCTGGAGGAGGAAGAAAGGCCTCTATCTTGGTATATAATGGGGATGAGTTTTTATCTCGGTTAAAACCTCCAACCGAGATAAAAAGAAACACCTTTTGTCCCGGTTGAAAGTTTACTCCCGCTTGGAGGCTCCAACCGGGACAAAAGGGTTTTTGTCCCGGTTGGAGCCTCCAACCGGGAGTAAACTATTTGTCCCGGTTGGTAACACCAACCGGGTCAAAAGGGTAAACCCACCGACGCCTCGGAACTGGCCATTACAACCGGGAGTCCCGGTAGCAAATACCAATCGGGAGTAAATCTTCCCTCCATTTTTTACCTACCGTGGCGCACCCCCTTTTCTCCTAGATCTACTTTAAACCGGGACAAAAGTGGGAGCATCGAAAGTCAGTTATCTACTAGTGAATTGACAGAAACCGTACGGCTTGAATCAGTGGACACAGCAACTGAATTAATACTGGTTTCTGCACTCAGCTTCCTTCCATAAGAATTTGAAAGCAAGGTGATTTCTTCAGCCTTAATTCCATGAGAACTTGCATTACCAAAGTAGGCAATTGTGAACATCATGGTCATCAAAAGCAGTGCCATTGTAGCGGACTTCATCTGTGCCATATATGTTGGATGCATGTACTCGTGATGTAATTCTCTGACATAGCAAATGAAAATTAGTTTGAGTTCTATTGGAGAACCTGATGGAGCTCACAAAAAAAGAGAAAAGGACTCACCCGAGTTGAAGGCTTGTATTGGTGATAACCAAGGACACACTTGGGTAGGCTATATATAACCATTTGATAGAATTGCACCTACAATTGTGGTGGTGGGCCGTGCTGCTTGATAATAGGTTTTTGCGCATTATGTCCAAACAACAACAACCAATGATAATTTATTTATGTCCGATTATAAAGTCAATTTTATCCTTATACACTTCACTACTGGAGAACTGAGCATTCGTCCCAAGGCTCACTACCAGTTGCATTTTGACCTAGTATTAATGGGCCTCTTGGCTAGTCCTCGACGAGACCTCCGTGAACCCCTTTAGTACAGAGTGGAGGCTTCACCCGGTACTAAAGGTTGTACATTAGTACCGGTTAAAGCCACCACCCGGTACTAATGTGCCTGAGGGCCTTTAGTACCAGGTGGAGGCTTCACCCGGTACTAATGTGCAACTTTTAGTACCGGCTGAAACCTCCACATGGTACTAAAGGTCCCTCACCATCTTATCCGATCCCTTCTCCCTTCTCCATTTATTCCAGGCGCGTTCTCTTCCTCCCCCGTTCCTTCTTCCTTCTCTTCCTCCCCTCTCCCTTCTCTTCCTTCTCTCCCTCCTGGTGGCACACGAGCCGCAGGGCGCCAAGGCCTCCCGAGCACCACCGACCACCATGGGCGGCCCATCTGCGCGCGCGGGGAGGCAACGAGGGCGGGCAGGGCCATGGGAGGGCGGTGGCGGCCGCGGGCGGGAGGGTGGCTGGGCCGGAGGGCAGCGGGCGGCGGGGGGGGGGCGGAGGCGGGGTGGAGGGAGGAGGTGGGAGGGCGGGGCGGCAGGGCCAGGCAGGGGCGGGTGGCGGGGCGGAGGGTGGAGGGTGGCGGGGGCAGTAGGGCCGGGTAGAGGTGGGTGGGAGGCCGGCGGGGGAATTTCATTTTTTTTATTTTTAATATCCATTTAGTATCGGTTATTTCAACCGGTACCAAGACCTCCCCTTTAGTACCAAACTAGTAATACCGGTTGAGAAATCGGTACTAAAGGGGGTTCCCAACTGGTACAGAAGGTGCTTGGTTAGTACATGAATGATCTCTCTTTGAATCATAGATTAGGCTGAAGTATTTTCTTAAGATGAAACCAATATATGTCCATTGAGGGATGCGGTTGGGGCTAGGGCCATATATAGTAGCATCTCATTTGATAAATATTTTTTTAGAAAAACCACAATCTCAAGAGGTCTCCGTGCTATTTACCAAATATGCTTATTTCTACTAACAGAGCATAACTCAACTGTTAATGTTTGTTAATGTTTCTTTTGCTCCAACCTGTCCATTAGACTTGGAGTCCTCAACTCAGTATGGGTGCTCGCATCTTTCTAAATTTATTCTAGATTTAACTCACACTATTCTTTAAGTGGTAGGCAATGTGCATATCAACAACGAGACACCAGTAGTGACTTTGTCAATCTCATAAATTCGTCGACTCACTCTCTTGAAGGTATTCGTAGGGATAGGGCGGCATACATGTATTCATAGGGTTGCATATACATGAGTATATGTGAGTATCTGCACTTGTACTATGTTTTGAAAAAAAAGATTATTTCTACACACTGACATTTTGAGATGTGATAAACACTAACGAGGTTATTTAAATTAGTCACTAAAATGTATGGTTGCTCCCATACATGTTTAGATAGGCGTACGGCAAGGCTCGCTAATAGAAGGAGAGGCAGAAATTTTTTTAAGATGTATGTATCGTTGGTTCTGCCATAAAACTTTATGCGACATCCCACAAACCAACAGACAGTTCAACAACTATATGTGATTACATCTATCCCATACGGGTCATCATGCATGACGCACAGATCACCACTGCAACAAAACTGAGCATTCGTCCAATGCGTGGTCCAGTACTAACGCGCCGAATTAGTACCGGGTCTTAATTTTCGATCCTTGGAGGCCTTTTAGTACCGATCAAAACACCACCCGGTACTAATACTCCTGGACCATTTAGTATCGAGCAATAACACTAGTATCTCGTGAACAACCATTTACACTAGTAGAGAACTGAAGTTCCATCCACCCCTTTTTCCGGTTAATATTTGGCCCATGATTAAAAGTGGCGTGCCACCAAAGGCCAGCGCGGGGGAGCTTTAGTCCTAGTTGTAAATACCAACGGGGACTAAAGGCCCCCTTAGTCTCGGTTGTAACGGTCGGAAAAATCCCATCGACGCTGCCCCCCTTTTGTCCTGGTTGGAAGCAACAACGGGACAAAAGCCTCACCCTTTTGTCCCTGTTAGAGTTACTAACCGGGACAAAAGGATTACTCCCAGTTAGTAATTCCTTCCGAGACAAAAGGGTGAGGCTTTTGTCCTGGTTGGGACTTCCAACCGGGAGTAAACTACCAACCGGGATAAAAGCCTCACCCTTACCAACCGGGACAAAAGCCTCACCCTTTTGTCCCAGCTGGGGGCGTCGCGTGGCTTGAGGCAGCGCTCCACTTCCCGAGCTCTACTCCTCTCCACTTATCTCCTCATCCTCATTCTCTTCCCAGACTTCTTTTCCTCTCCTCATCCTCATCCTCCTTCCAAACTTCTTTTCCTCTCCTCATCCTCCTCCCTCTCTCGATCTCCAACGGCGCCGCTCCCCTCCTCCTCCTCTCTGTGCTGCCGCCGCCCCCTCCCCTCCCTCCTGCTTTCTTCTCCCATGCCCTCCCCCTCTGCAGCCCCTCCCCTTCCCCGTCTACTCGCACCTCACTAGCAGTGAGGAGTGGCAGCAGGGTAAGGACGGGCAATGGCACGCGGGGGAGCGGCGGTGGGTGGGCAGAGCAGGCACAGGTGCGGGCCAAGCGGCGGCGGCCGACTAGCAGAGCGGGCATGGGCGTGGGCCGAGCGGCGACAGCCGGCGGGCAAGCGGGTGCGGGCGCGGGCGGAGCCGAGCCGAGCCGAGGCGGAGGCCGGTGGCGGCAGCGGGGTGGAGGCCTGCAGCCGCGGCGTGGAGCGGGGCTGGAGGTGTGCGGTGCCAGCGACGAAGCGGGTCTGGAGGTGTACAACGGCGGGGCAGAGTCAAGCGGTGGCCGGGCGAGCAGCGAGGGCGGCCAGTGGGCGTTGGGACTTTTTTCTATTTTTTTCAAAACTTTTTAGTCCCGGTTGGTAACACCAATCGGGACTAAAGGGGGTCTTTAGTCCTAGGTCATTCACTCGGGACTAAAGACCCTCCCTTCATCTATAAAATTTTATCTTAGATGGATTTTACAGATATTTGAGGCCTACAAACCAAGACGAAAGTTTTCTACTAGTGTTAGTACTAGACAATAACACTAACCAGTACGTGACTTTAGTACTGGTTGGTGTTATTGTTAGGTACCAAATGGTACTCCATGGGATACTTCAAATGGAAAGTATATCTAACTCCATCACATGTGCTGTGTAGGTGAGATGGTAGGGAAGGTTCCGCGAGGCTTGAGGTCGTGGGATTGAATCCCACGGACCGCGCACGCGCATATCTTTTGGATGCAAAGCCGTTTAGTACCGGTTGGTATTACTGACGCATTTAGTACCGGGTATTTTGACCGGTACGCACCGAAGAAGCGGTACCGATCTGGCACTTGGTACTAAGGGGGTTCCCGACCGTACTTAGAAGTCAATCATCCAGTAGTGCATATTCAAGTTCTTTCAAATGATGTAACATGAATGGTGTATTGAGATTCCGTGCTTACACAAGACTCATTATCTAGTTTAGCCATGTTATTATTGAAGGAGAGTTATGACCTGTGAGCCTATGCTATTAGTCAGAAAGAGAGATAAGTGGAGATATTCAAGTGGTTGGGTCTGAAAATGGCCATGGTGAGAAATGGAGGCTAATTTGGGTGATATTAGGCTAAATTTGGTAAGGGAAAAGTAAATTGGCACTACTGCAGAGACCCTCATTCTTGCCCATGGACAGACCAGCACCACGGCACCGATGCGAATAAGGGTCCTTTATTTGTGCGGGGTTGAAACTGGCAAGAATAACTACCCAAACGTGCGACAAATAATGCTTAGATTTTTATTGGTTTTCAATCTTAAGAAACTTTATAAATTCAAATGAGTTTATGGTTTTAGAACTAGACCATCAGAAACATCAGGAACTGTGAAAAGTTTCCTTGGGGTCTATTGAATTTCTCAAAATAGTGCTAACTTACATATCAAAATAGATAATTATGAAATTTAACAAAATTGTGTTAATTTATATCTCAGAAAAAGGAAAAGTATAACAGCGTGACCTTGCTCGTCGTATTGGAAACTTGGTCTACTTAATAGCAGCTTTAATTTTCTTATCTTTGTTCTAAACTTGGGTGACCGGGTGCCCTAACGTTTAGGAAAAAGTCGATGGAACACTGCAGAGCTTTGTCTTTCTGTGTTACTATTTTACTGTGGCGAACAATTACTGAAACCATATAGATATCAATTGCAGTGTCTCTGTAATTTATGTTCGAGATGACCTACGTAGACACAATAGCAGACAACTGAATATCACACCCATTTCCCAAAGCAAAGCTGAGAGGCACAAAGTGAATTATGTCATACCGAGCAGAGACCACAGAGTAGCGAAAGGTGTGTATGCTGATTGCTGAACACAAGGAAACCAGAAGCTCTGAAGCTGCATTCTAGAGACAAGAATGACATAGTTGTCAGTGCACCGGCCATTGTATCTGTGTGAACATGAATGTTGCATGACTACATCTGGAATTCAGTGACAAAAGGTAGAGAGAGAGAGCCTATTATAAACGTACTGCTGTTGTTTCCATTTCTCACCTAGCTTATTTCTCCTCTTTCTTTTTTACTTTTTTACCGACTGTGGGCACGTATTTCATTAAGAAAAAATAATTTACAGACAAATCATGATGGAGCCAAGCAAGACTTGACCAACACAAGAACACAAAGGATTGGCAAGCGACCAAAGCTGCAACCACAACAAACTAACAGCAGAAGAAGCACGAAGGGAGGGGAGGACACACCCAACCCAACCACCCTAACAAGGCTACCCTAAGACCTGAACCTGCAAAAGGGATACACTGTCGCCAAAGATGCCTAGAGAGAGCAAGCTCGAAGCAAAGCATCCGCCAGAGAAGAAGAACGGCATCAAAGCATCTGCCTACCAACCAGTGGTGGCAAAGTATCCACCATGGTAGGATCATGGCACAGAGCATCCACCCAAGCAAACGGTGGTAAAGCATCCAACTCAACCAAGAACGGTGGCAAAGCACCCACCCAACGACCACATCCTGGGCGGCAAAGCATCCGCCCAGGGCAAGCACCAAATAGCATGACCGTGGTAGCAAAATATCCACCAGAAGACAACAATCCAAGCAACCAAGGCGACGATGGACAATTCAAAGCGAAGGCAAGCGCGGAAGAAAATTTATCCCGTGTAGAGTTGACGATGACCACCACCATGACAACTGCACTCTAGCATGAACTTCCAAGATGACGCCTCCAGGGAGGGATACAATACCGTTGTCACTGCCATCGCCCGACCGACACGGTCAGGGTTTACACCTAGGAAGCTCATAGGTACATGAGGGGAGAGGGGCAGAAGAATGATGCCTCCAAGGAGGTAAATGGCGCCCAAGGGTGTCACCATCTTCTGCTCGCAAGCAAGCAGAGGCTTTCACCTTGTCCTCACCCCAGAGCACGCCACCAACCTTCCAAAGCCGCCGCCACGTGCCAAGGGTGGGCTACCCCTCAGTAGTCCCTGTTGGAGGAGCGCAGTCACCATTGACCATGTCGGATGGGTCTATCTCCCTCAAATCTAGCAACAGCGATGGCCCGCGGCGGGGGTAGCCACGAACCCGCTGCGGCGAGGTTGGGGCGCCACCGAGGCCCCTCCGTGCAGATCTGGGAGCAGCGACGACCGGTGGCCCCCAGTTGTCCGCAACCAAACCTTTGGTCCCCTATCCACGTGGCCACTGTAGCACCTGATAGAACCGCGGCGGCGGCCAGCCAAGCAGGCCACTGGGAGCGGCACCGACCGACGGTGCGGCATGTGGCCGAGCGGTGCCCACTAGGCCTCGGCCAGAGGGCAGCAGGGAGTGACACCAAGGCCGTAGTAGGGTGCGGCCGGGGCGGTGTCCCGCTGGGCTGGCGGGAAATGGCCAGCCTAGGTACGCAAGGGCGGTGACAGCGCCCGGCTACGGACAGCGGGCAACCAGGCCATGGCGGCGCTTGGAGCAACGCATCCATAGTGGCAGCAGGAAGGAGCAAAGACGAGGCCAGCATGTAGACCTGGTGTTGAAGAAGGTAGATCCGACCATGGAAGGTGCGGATCCAACTTCTAGGGACCGGCGTCGGCAATCCACCAGGGAGATGCGATCGGGGTTCACTAGGATTTAGGGTAGAGGGAAGGGGTGGAGAGGAGCAAGGAGAGTAGATGGGAGGGGGCGGAGGGTGGGGCTGCCACCGCCGCCCACCAGCCGGCGGTGATGGCAACGGCCGATGAGGTCCGGGAGAGGCCAGCGGCGACGTCCGGGTCGCCCCCCCCCCTCGAGTTGCCTCGGAGGGGTGACGCGAGGGTCAGGGAGGACTGCTCTCTCTCTACCGGCTTCCTCCTCTTTACCGGTTTCTCCTCTTTCTTCTAGGATCATCAGCTGAATAATATATTATCGCATAGGAATCAGAGCACTACATTTCCAGCGGTTCATGAAACCTGCTTGAGGGTAACTGCAAATTAGGATTCATTCAAGTATACCCACAAAGTGTGCAATAATAATACAAAAAAGTATATCGTTACTAAAAATAGAAATTTCCCTGCCGGAGAAAACCTATAGGGAAATACAACTAACCAACAGGGAAAACTTAAAAATAATTTCCTATCCCTCTCCAATTTCCTCATCATCACCCGGGTAGCACCAAACCCTAGCTATTCCCACATGTTGCCATAAAAGACTATACGTCTTGTATCCATTTGTAGGGACAGGAAATTAGATGACCAAACTAGCTCCTAGCTCCAATTCCCTCTATTGCGCCTTAGAAATCAACCTTGTTCCTAACACACAGTTAAATTGACGACAATTTGGCCATTATTCCTCCTGAGGCCAGTGGTTAGACTGCCACTGGCTGCAGTTGCACTAACATCCTACCATTTGACTTGTCAGAACTATAAACCATTATGTCCAAACCCCACAGTCAGTCTGCCTATCTTCCCTGGTTGGACTGACATCATTGTGCATAACTGAAGTCTATCATGACTAAACTCACAGAGTTCTTCTACTCATTCCGCCAAAAATCTTGATTCAATTGTGAGACTGTTTGACCTAGCTTAATTCTCCTAGCCGGTCAGACGGACACTCACAAACAGGTAGACCACCAGATAGTCCTTCCTTCTCATCGTCACACTTTACTTGTACTTGTGCCATCCCATATCGCTGTGATTGCGCATGCCAAGAGTCTATCCCACCATCCTACCCTACCCTTTTTATTTTCCCAAATCAACTACAATCAAGTTCACTCATACTTCATACTATCCTCAACATGATTGCACACGTGTAGATCTCAATGCGGGAGACATGTTGCATGCACGGAGAGCGTAGAGTCAGTGTCTTGGTCATGTGAGTTGTACTAGTCAGCCACCTACACATTTGACAGGAATATGCATTTAAATCTACCAGAGATAAACATGAGGCATATTATATGAATTATTGATACTGCTATCTAACCAAAATCTTGTTGCAGACAGCTGACATAACACATAACATTTTCATGTGAACGGTAAAAAGTGCAGCATTCGCAAAGCAAGCGTGAACATATACAACCTCATGTAACCCATGACTAGAGTGTAACCACTCTTGATCTTTCATAACCTACAGCTATAAGAAACCAATCTATGGACTTATAGATCAGCATTCCGTCCTCGTGTAGACTCATCGCAGAGTTACGCGATGCAGTGCAGATCCTAGATGTGGCGGCACAAAACATACTCGATCAATTTGAGCAGCCGCATTTGCGCTGCCCAGAAACCTTATTGCTCTCCCTTGTCTAGGATTCGCGACGGCAATGGCTCGGAGATACCGCTCACCCTCCTACTCAGCACATGCCAAGGAGAAGAGCAAGCAAGATCCATCAGCTTAGTACCACATCACAAATCACTAGATGGAAAAACAGACAGGAGAAGGAGTTTGTGGATGGGTTTTTCACATGTACTGTTCCTGGATGTCTCCAAGACTTCTAATAAAGGAGACGTCAACCCTCTACTGACCGTTCCACTATAATGACGCCCCTCTAATTGGCAGTGGTAACATCCCAATTAACTCAGGATTATTGCATTGACTGTGTGCTTATCATCTCTAATGACCGTTGTCAAAAGTTACATGCAAATGACAAAAGGTTTACATCAACATGGCTGCTCACTGCGTCGCAACTGACAAGTCACGCGGTTGGTCTCGTGAAAAGAAACGCGAATACGTACGTGCATGCGTTGTTTAACCCCAAGCTCCATTCTCTCGTTCAATTATATATTTGGAGAAGTGAGAGGGCTCTCCTATTTAAGTTGGCTTGCACCAACTCAAACTAGCAATATGGAAGAATTGAATTCCATGCACTCTTGCTTTTCGATTCTATTAAATGGGCCTCTCCATGGGCCATTTTTCCAGCATATTTCACTCTAATTTCCGAATTATAATTTGCTACTATCTTGTAATATTTGTGCACACTACTAAAGAAAGTAGTATCACCACCGGCCCTAAACCGGCCTTCACCGCCGGTTTGGGATCCGTCGTATCCAATTCGACGGTGATGGCCCCATCATCACCAGTTCTGGAACCGGTGTTGATGCCGGATAAAAGAATAAAAATAATTCCTGACCCCGTGTCCTGCTTGCTGCACTCGGCCGCCCCGCTGCCGCACCTCGTCCGCGCCGACCTCTCCCTTTGGAGGAGCGCCGGCCGGCCGGGATAAGGGGTGGCTAGCAGATCAAGGGGGAGGCGAGGACGAGGCGCAGCGCGGGGCGCAGTCAGGGGGTTGTGGGGCCAGGAGAGGGGCAGTAGAGGGAAAGAGGAGGAGAAGGAGGAGGAGAGAGAGAGATGCACCTGGGAGCTCGTTGCTGCCTCGCCTCACCACGCCGGATCTCATCGCCACACCTCGCCCCATCCCGCTAGCTGCACCCACCGTGCCTTGCCCCGCCGCTGCTCCTCGCTTCCAGCACAAGGTGCGGGGCGAGAGGAGGGGGGAAGGAGAGGGGAGTCGAGCAGGAAGAAGGAGGGGGTCCGTGGTAGTAGAGGAAGGGAGGAGAGGGAGAGGCGCTGGTGGAGTGGAGGGTGAGGGAGGGGTCATCGGCGGTGAAGGGAAGGGAGAGGGAGGTGTCATCGGCGATGGAGGGAAGGGAGAGGGAGGGATCACTGGCCGCTGGGGAGAGCGAGGGAGAGGCCGGGAGAGACGGGGGGGGGGAGGAGAAGAGGAGAAGACGGGGGGAGAGGGAGGTGATGCGGGAGAGGGGGAGAGAGGGTTCCTGACGCACTCGAGGGGAGGGGGGGGCGGACTCAACTAGATTGGATAAAAATTTCAGGTTCGTCTCCCCCTTCACCACTATCACCGTTGGCTCAGAATACAAACCGACGGTGATGGTATTTTTCACTACTGATTTTGACGTCCCACAGCTCCATTTGATGTAGAATCGCTATATCAGTATTGGTTTACCTAAAACCGGCAGTGATAGACCGTCTTGGATAGCAAATTCTTTAGTGGTGGCATGGGCTACTATTTTGATGTTTTCTGCAATTTTTTTCAATAAATTTCTTAAAGGTAGAGAAGTTTAACAAAGGAAAAAAATAAAACAGCTAACAATTTTGAACCAAGGGAGTATTACATACAAATTAAATTTTGTAATATATCTACAATTGTGAAAGGGGGTGCACATCCGATTGAACAACTTCACTGAGCTTCAGCTTGTATGCCTTTAGTGACACATTATTAACCTACTCATGTACATAGAATGTTAATATAGGTGTCATAAAATTATCTAACCACTTTGTGTACCACCTACCTGTTGTGGCTAGTGAAGACGGAAGGGACTGGCAATGGGTCGAAGCTCCAAGCTAGCAGACGAGTTAATAATGCTGATGGAAGTTTAGAGTTTATTTCTTGCTTTATTAACAAGTACCGCCAGCAGCATCCTTCATTTATAGAGCCATCCCTCATTTTCTTAGCTAAGTAATATCAACTGATCAATCTTATCCAAGCCTGGTTTCATTCTAAAAGCTATGTATCGTAACAATGAGGACATACACCACCTAAGGTGCTGATGAAGTAGTAGCCGAGCTCCTCTTGTGGCACACTGCCTGCTCTGATAGGTGTGACCCACACATGCGTCAACAATATACGGCTTGAGACAATTATATGCATCCCGTTTACCAATGTGTGCACTACAGGCATCAACTAGTTTGTCTTGTTCTCTATACAATCATACAGACGAAATGATATGTTTGTATGACTTTTGTTTTTTCATCTACTCATCGATCAAAGTGCACATGACGAAGTGAGTCATAAGAGTCTGAATAGTACATTCATTATTAAATCCAGTGAAAAGGTTATTCATATAATTTTTCTAAAACTTGGCAGCTAGACAATGGAAGAGCTTCACAAAAAAAACATTAAATCAGGAAAGAGCGGAAGATTGTAAGCATTTTTGCACACCTCCCCTAGCTTGGAAGTATATATGGGCTACAATTACACGAGAAAGATTGGTTGGTGTTTCCCAACAATAAGAGTATCATCTCGCAACTAGGGTAGTGGTTTTTGTGCACGCGCACTTCTCCATAAAAAAGAATCATAAAGCACCAATCTAGTGGAAAATCCATCTTCTGCAAGCATAGCCCCTTCCTATCCTAGTCTCGTAAATCTGTACATATCCCATAGGGACAACTAATTTGCTCTGAATTGATGACAGCCTAAAACTTACCGACAATGTCAAGCTTCTGATAAATAACTTTCCTGGAACTGCATAATCATGATCAAGCTATGTCTGTAGCAGAAAGTCATTTAGCCTGTTTAGATTATGGAACTACTTACAATTATTTGAGATGAATAATTTTACATGTTAGCATTTCTTATCATGATCCATAATGTGTATTTACCCATCAAGCAATCATCTTTATCCTAATGATATATCATCCCTGAATTACCACCATCTCCTAGTTGTAAAAACAACTTAGAACATTGTCTTTTGGACTATGCTAACTCAGATTTTCTAAAGCATATTTATGCCGATGCATATTTATATGGAAAATGGTACCGTCATGATAACATATTTAGTGGATTAGTTACAACCAGCAATACTTAATCTTGCTTTGGGCAAGGATGCATTATAGAAAAATACTTACATATGTATGTATACGTAGTAGCTTAACATGCATATACATGTTCATGGTCTGTATACTGAGAATGCCAGCAAGTGTTGAAATGGGTGAAAATTCATTTAAACTCATACCAAACGGTTTTTTCCTCTCGAATACACGGGAGAGCTACGTATCATTTTATTAAAAAGGTAAAAATGAAAGAAGGTACAAAGAAGGGTGCGGACCCTTCCAACTCGAACTCAACACACCCACGCACCAGTAAAAGAGAATTACATTGCCACCGGCTGTAGTATAGAAAACGACGAGACCTACCGGCCTAACAGCCCTAAACACCTAGGGTGAGCGACCTCGGCAACGGATCCCTAAGCGATATGGCTCCAGCCATGCACCACAGGGAACTTTCATTTGCCACTGGTAGCAGCAACTCTGAGGTGTTCGGTCTCACGCCATTGAAAACGATATCATTTCGATGCTTCCAGAGCTCCCGGGTGACCATAATGATCAGAGAATTCAAACCTTTTCTGGGTTCCTCAGGTACCACCAGTTGGAGAAACCAATTGGTTGTGATCTGAGATGCCAAATCAATCAAGCCCAAATGGTGGAGGATGGCTGTCCAAACTTGCCGAGTGAAGACACAAGAAACAAGGATGTGCTGGATAGACTCCCTCCTGATCACCGAAGGCGCAACAAACAGTTTTTGAAAAGGAAAAAAATACATAATTGCCCGCTAAATATGGCTACAGTCTGAATAACCCCGTAAACTATGATTTATGTTTCCTTTTTCTCCATGCATAAGTGGAGATTTGAGTAGAAACTTTCCTAGGTGATAGGGGGCACTATAACACATGTTTTAAAAATACATTATAAATGTTCCATTATTATTTTGATAGGACATCTAGCAATAAATTAATATTTGAGATAGAAGGTTGTACGAAAAATAATAATGAAAAATTCAGAACATATTTTTTTACATAAGTTATGGTGTCCACTTTCACTCTATGAAATTTTAAAAGACCAGTTGTATGAAATTTTAAAATACAAACCTTATTAAGGGGTAAATTGGACTGATTGACATAATTGTGGGAGTAAATTGAATCAAAAAATAGTTTTGGAGGATATTCAAACTTTGATCATACTTGAGGGAGTAATTTGGACTTTTCCCATTTAAAAACAAATTCCCCATGTTCATATGAACAATCCAAAGTGACCCAAGTGCCATTCAGTCATTTTCTTGATATATAGGACATTATTATACCATTAATTTTAGTCATGTATCTGACGTGACAGAATATTTGCATGCTGCCTTTATGATTCATATTCGCAGAAAAGTGCGCATGCACAAATCCCACTACCCATGTTAGGAGATAATACTCTTATGGTGTATATTTCATAACGTCAATCGTCAGTCCTTATGGTGTATATTTCATAAGTTCGTAACTCATTTACATATGCCAAGATACTTCCAAGCAAGGAGAGGAACTTGCAATATGACCTACTTAAAATCTTCTGATCCTTATGTTCATAAATCTCGCTCTATCAGGTCTCACCTCCATATATATAACATATTATCAAATATATTACTTAAATTACCTTTGTTCCAAATTGTACCTGTCCAGATTCATGTACACTGCTGGGCATCATCGCAAGTCACAAGTCATGCGATTTTCACGCGTAATATGCACGTGCGCGCTCTATGGGATACGAACCAACGACCTCCAGCCTCACGTGGTCCTTCCTTACCATATCAACTACACAACACTTGTGATAGAGTTAGATATACTTTCCTTTTCAAGTAACCTGTCAAGAGGTCTTTATTACTAGGTCATAGCACCACCCGGTACTAAAAGATTACTTTTAGTACCAGGTGGTATTGTGACCCGGCCCAGTACTAAAGGCACGAGGACGTTTTAGTACCGGGTGATTTTATGACCCGGTACTAAAAGGCATCCGGGGACCTCATTAGTACCGGGCCAGAATATAGTCGGTACTAACGCATGGGATGAAATGAATGCTCAATTTTCCAGCGGTGGTATATTAACATCTGGCAGTAAGTGGACTAGTACGTGGCTGAATGTGGCGTACAACAAACACTCTAGGGCATGTCCTACGTACTTATGAAAAATAATGTTTTTACTAAATTATTTGTTTTACATATTAAAATTAAATTGATTTTGAAAAGGCCTTCGATAAAGTGGAGCATGCCGTCATTCTACAAATGTTTCAGCATAAGAGTTTTTCAGCTAAATGGATTAATTGGATTGGAAGTATTCTAAATTCTAGCACTTCTTCTGTTTTGCTGAACAGTGCTCCAGGAAAGCCACTCACATGTAAAAGGGGTGTCAGATAGGGGATCCCCCTCACCTCTTCTCTTTGTAATGGGCTGATGATCGTCTCCAGTCCATTATTAATGAGGCAGAGGTAGAAGGCAAATCATCTCTCATCCCATTTTGACAATTTTGGGGGAAACTTCCCAATCATTCAGTATGCAGATGACACTCTTATAATTATGCCAACTGAAGCAAAGCAACTATTCTACCTCAAAGGACTGCTTAGGTCATTTGCTAACTCTACTGGCCTGAAAGTAAATTTTAGCAAGTCCTTTTTAGTCCCTATCAATGTCAATGAAGAAAGTTTGCCTTGCTTGCCAACACATTAAGCTATCAAATTGGGAAGATGCCATTCACATATCTGGGTTTGCTCTTGGGAACAACAAGACCTGCAGTGGAGGAATATTTCCCACTCCTTAGCAAGATTGAACAAAGAATGATTGGCATTAATAAGTTTCTCACTTATTCTGGACGGCTCATCCTAGTGAATTCTGTCTATGCTGCTATGCCCACTTTCTTTGCATGTACTTTGAAACTACCTGCTCCAGTCATTAAGCAGCTTGAATCCTATATGAAAAGTGTTGTTTGGAATGGAGGAGATATTGGCAAGAAAGGAGGATGTCTTGTGGCTTGGACAAATGCTTGTAAGCCAAAAGAACAGGGTGGCCTTGGCATTATTGATATTAAAGCACAAATAAAGCTCTCCTCCTGAAGTTCTTGCACAAATTCTACAACAAGGATGACTTACCCTGGGTCAAGATCACATGGAAATGCTTTTACAAAAGGGATGCCCCACCTCATGCTAGAAGCCCTGTTGGGCCGTTTTTGTGGCGTGATATCATGTCACTTGCTGGTGATTTCCTGAAAATGGTTTCTATAGCTGCTCATGCAGGTGACTCAGTCACGTTTTGGAGTGATCACTGGGATTTTGGTGTTCTCAAACAGAGGTTCCCACAGCTCCACTCTTTTGCCAAAAAGCAGGGTGTTCACTTAAGAGCTTTGTACAAGGATCTAACAGCTCAAATTTTTGGTTGCCTCTTTCACTAGAAGCCTCTGACCAACTGGCAGTTCTCACTGAGCTGTTGGATAGCTTTGTACTTGATCCACAGCTCAATGATATTTGGACTTATGTCTGGGGTTCTCATGACTTCTCCAAAAAATGCATATTTGCATATAATTGGAGTGGAGCCGTGCTCACCTCTTTTCAGGTGGATGTGGAAATCCTATGCTAGGTGAAAGCACAAGTTCTTCTTTTGGCTACTCTTGCGGGATAGGCTGAACACAAGGAATTTGTTAAGAAGGAAAAACATACATCTGGATGACTAAACATGTGTGCTATGTACTATGCGGATTGAGGAGGATTTGATGCACTTATTCTTTCCATGCCCCTTTAGCCAGATTTGTTGGGGGCTCCTCGGGGTTTTCTTGGGACCTTAACCACCCCCCACTTGATATTTTCATCCAGGCAAGAAGTGATTTTGGAAGATCTATTTTCAGAGAAGTTGCAATGGTTGCCTGCTGGTGCATATGACATAATCTTCAGTCATGGGACTCTTGCTTTATTGACTTGTAAGGCATGCTTCATTGGTGAAATGGCTCTAGTTGTCCTCAGGGCCAAACCAAGGGTGAAACTTTTGCTAGATATTTTTATGAGTAGTCTACCAACTTGATGTTGTATTTTTTTGCCTTTGAGCTTGGAAGTTCTGTAACTCTCTCCTGTACATATTCCGTCCTTTATATTAATGAAAAAATAGGTAGGGACTTCCCTGCTGATTCACTGAAAAAAAATAAACTGAACCATATCCGTAATACTTAAAAGTTAATCAAACCATATCCATAGTTCTTAAATGAGAAAATTAAAGCATACAAACAATTCTTAAAATTAAAGTAAATCCCTAATTTTAAAATTACATTACAACATCTCCGTTTTTGTATCTTGTGAAGTAGACATTTGATTTAGGTTATGCAGTCGGTCTTGGGTGACCATGAGACGTTAACTTTTTATTGTCAGGTCATCTAAGACGTGAAGAAGAAATGAGGTTGTTGCTACCTAGGGGGCGTCACTTATGACTTACATGTGCTGGGTGCAGAATAAGGACCGTCACCTGTAATGGCAGGTGTCACCAATAATATTGTTATAGGTGACCGGCGTAGTTATGGTGTTTCAATATTCACTAGGCACATGACATACCTTGGTCACTATTATTTGGGAAAGGTGACAAGCATCGCCCATCACCTATTTTTGTCGAAACTGATGCACAAGTGCCCGTCGCATTTTAGAAGTCATTAGTTACCTGTCCGCCACCTTTTATGATTTTTAGTTGTCACCCATGACCTATGCTGAGCATTAATCATCAGAATGGCGATAGAGAAATCTTTCAAAGGATTAAAGGATGGCAATCCATATCAACATGTTGCGAAATTCACAAGACTCTGCAACATAGTGAAGCTTGAAGGAGTGCACTAGCTTGGTTCAGGTTAAATCATTTTTCATTTTCTCTTGCAGATGATGTGGAGCAATGGTCATATGCTTCATTCGAGGTGAAAGACAATCGGGATGAGTTGGTAGAGGGATTTTGTCAGAATTTTCCCAATGGGCCAAATCATTGATTTCATCCAAGCATGGGAACGATTCAATGGGCTAGTTGAACAAGGACCAAAGTTGGGATTTTCGGATAATGTGTTGTTACAAACATTTTTTCTATGAACTAACCAATCAATCGAGGGCCTTTGTGAGCATACGTGCACAAAGAGATTTGACAGAAAGACTCTCACAGAAGCTACCAAGATACTACAGAAATATAGTACAAGGGCACGAGAGCAAGTCCGAGAGTCTTGCTTGAATTTGTGATAATGAAGCACCAAAGAGCGCAGAAGATGAATTGAGTGCACAAAAATTTGAAGCATCATTGCCGAAGGTAAATGAGGTCATTCATCAGAATAAAAATTGAGAAACTAACAATTTTGCGTGCCGGACCTTGGCAAATGCTACGACTTTGATGGAGTTTTAACTAATGAAATGGATGCCAATTGGTTTTGGACCAACATTCAGTAGTGAAAGACTGGTGCCATCTAAGAGGGTCAGGAAGAGCCATAGAAAGCAACAGATAGAAATTCTTCAGACAACCTTTGCCAGTGTTGCAGAGAAAAAGATGTGTGTACAACACCAAAAGTAGACCAAAGTTTGTTACATCATTCTCTCTAAATTTATAGCTGCTAAAGTTGCAGTCTATGAGCTTTCACTAATACCAACAAAAACACATCATGGGTTTCACAAACCTAGCTATTGCTATGCTGCTCTAGGTTCAAAAGAATTATTTGTTATTGTGAAATATTCCACCTGAAGAAAGATCAGCCACTGTATCAGATTCAATAGATATGATAACATCATTTGCTTGGATAGTCTAGTAATATAGATCAAGTACTAGCCAACGGCTCTGGCTCTTATAAATGCAATAATATAAATCAGATCGAGCAGCTTCCAAAATACTAACTAAATTTATCTTACAGTACATTGAACAGTGTACCTACTTTGATGTGTTTCGGTACATTAACTTTATAGACATTCACGGATGAACTATAATCAAATATTAAACATTTACATACTTAAAAGGGAAACAAGGGTATAATGATATACAATTTTTGCAACCAATTGTGGCATGTGGCCTTACTAACATGATGTTGTTTCATATCAAATTCAAAATGAAAGATCCTCATCACATATTATATAATTTTTTATGATGTTTGTGTATCAAGAATACTCATTTCAGCGTAGACCTACTCAGAAAGTGTCATGAAAAATTCTCATCGCATGTTATCCCCCCCCCCCCCCCCCCCCCCCCCCCACATGTATCGTAGTGGATCCTGATGATGCGCATTATCAAGAGATAAGAATTGTAGTAGTCAAACAATAAGAATCATAGTAGCCCACACATATAACTTTCGGCACATATAGTACAACACATGTTGCCTTTTGTGACGTTTGATTTATATCATAAAAATTGGTTTTTACGTCATCTTTCCTAATCTGTGATGCTACGTGACGAAAATCCATTCGTTGCCTATACCCTGTAATCAAATATATTCTATAACGAAAACAATTTTTTTCATCATAAATTTTATGACAACTCTTTTATCGTGATGTATTCTGTGACAAAAACAAATTTTTCCGTCATAAATTTTATGACAACTCTTCTATTGTCACTAATTTATGACGCTCAATTTTCGTCATTATCTGACTCGGAAAACGTCACAAAACCATAAGCATGGATGGCTATACAGGGTGCCACGTAAGATAGAAAATGTCATAAATTTTTGCTACAGTGTGACATGGCGATGGTTAGGATATGACGTGGCATGTCGATAGTAACAATTTAATTCGTCACAAAATATTCAGAGGCCCAACAAGGCCTATATAGTGGTTCTATATGGGCCAGGCCCAGTTGTAGGCCCATTCCATTTTACTGATGTAAATCATTATTTTTAACCTCATACTTTCTTTTGGATTGAGGCCCAGTTATCTATCCGGACCCATTTGAACAATCGTCACAATCTGAAACCAATTTCATATACACACATACAAAATATTTGTTGGCTCAGACATTTGCATACATCAAAGTTGACTAAAATGTTTACAGGTCCAACAGTATTTTTCACAGACCATATGTTATGACGAAAAACTCCAGCAGGCACAAGTCACGGATTGATAAAAACAGAAATATTTTTTGAAGAACAGTAAACAAGCTATAGAAATAACTAGATAGGATGACCACGAATGCTTTCCCTTCCTCCTCTAGGTATAGATAACCAAACGGGCGGCCCGACCCGGCCTGGCACGGGCACGAATAGGCCCGACCTGTTTAGGCCCGCCTAACTGCTGTGCCAGGCCGGGCCGGCCCGCATGCCGAAGAAGTGGCCCAGGCTCGGCCTGATGCCTTCTTACGCAGGCCGTGCCGGCCCGCTAGCCCGGCGGGCCTTAACAGCCTCACCGTGCCCGTGCCAGCCCGTGACACGTTTTAATAAAAACCCCTCACCAGAATCAAATTCATCACACTAAGACATTTTCACAGTTTCAAAGCTAAATTCAAAACTTAGTTTCAACATATTCACAGATTCACAGGTTCAACTGATTCACAAAGATTCACACAGATTCACAATCACAATAACACAAACAAATTTGAATATTATTTTGAGCTGTTTGTATTGCTGCCTCATTAAAAACCTTTGTAGGTAAAAACTCACACCTTGTGAGAAAACTCTACAAAGAAAAAAAGAGTACAGCCAGCTCATCGAAGTTCATTGTTCAGATACACAATCACACAAGTTCACAACTCAACTGACAACTCACAACTCACAAATCACAAGACCTACACAAGCACAACAACATGAGGCTTCTGAGTTCTAACTTGCTCATGAACACTGCCAGAGCACCAACAGGGCAGCAGGCATCTAGCTTCTGCAAAAAATGATAGGAGGATCAGAGATCTTCAAGTAACAACTAACAAGTATGCTGCAGGAGAAGTAAATGAGATTAGAAATCTTACTCATCAAGATACAAATTCTCAAATGACTCTTCAAGTTCGGTATCGTCGATGGTATGCTGCAGTCTTGAATCTCCTTGCTCCCAATCCTTGATCAAAGCCAAGATCTTCACCATCTCAGGGGTCAGACGATGTTGCTGCTCCTCAATGATCCTGCCAGTGGTACTAAATGCAGATTCTGAAGATATAGTAGAGGCAGGTACAGTCATAACATCCCTAGCTAAGATAGATAGAATAGGATATGATAACTTATGCTCATGCCACCAGGTCAATATGTTGAAGTCATCATCATATTGGTTGATAGTGTCACTGTCTAGGTAAGCAGATAGTTCAGAAGCAGCAGCAAGAGAGGCACCTATTTGAGCAGCTTGCAACAAAGCACTAGCAGATTGTCTCCTAGACAGGGAGGAGGAAACAGAAGTAGAACCCAGGCCAGCACCAAGGCTAGCAGCAGAATAAGTAGATGAAGCACCTTGGGAACCAAAGATCTTACCCCAAGCAATCTTCTTCTTACCTGCAGGGCCTGGCTGAGTGGCCCTCTGCATCCTCACAGAACCATACTTAGCTTCATATTTGCCAAAGATTGTAGACAATTTAGCTCTTACATTAGTTAAGTAACTAGAATAATCCTTACTACTTAGCTGAGACATCAACTGAAGCACATTGCTAAAACCAATAATCTTAGCTCTAGGATCCAATATAAAAGCAAAGGAATAAAGCATAGGTATATCAGACCAATAATCTAAGAACTTAGACTTCATGGGTGCAACAACACATTTCAGATCAGCATCATTAGCATAGAAATTAAGGTGCCCAGCTATCTCAAGAATATGATGCAAGATTAATGGAGCAGTAGGATAATAAACACCAGACAGAATAACAGTAGAATCATAGAATTGTTCAAGAAATATCAGAATCTTTTCAGCAATATACCAGTGTAATTCTGTCAGAATTGTTTGACCTTCAACCAAACCATAGAGTGGTTATGAACTGACGGAATGTGGTCTTATGGGGCAATAGATGCTTCAACATTAGATAAGTTGAATTCCATCTAACATCCATGTCCAAAGCAAACTTACGAGGGCGGACACCTACAGCAATGCAATATGACTTGTATGCTGCAATACGTTGGTTAGAACAATTTAGGAATGAAATTGCAGTTCTAAATGAACTAAGCATAGGCTTGAAAACATCAAGGTCAGCCTTAACAATAAGATTAATAATGTGACAAGCACAACGCTGATGAAAAAAAAGTTTACTCATGTAACCAGTCAGTGAAGGATGAAGCTTACCAATGGCGGTAGTGTTTGCCGATGCATTATCCAGTGTTATAGAAAATATCTTATCATTTAAACCATAATCAGTAGCAACAACTGTAATGCGCTCAGCAATATTATCAGCATTATGAGAAACATCAATTAAACAAAGCTCTAAGATCCTCGTCTCTAGTTGCCAATCAGCATTCACATAATGAGCCACCACACTAAGGTAATCTTCCTTAGCATTATTAGACCATATGTCAGATGTAAGAGCAACAGAGGAAACAGATTGCAAAGAAGCCACAAGTTTAGTACGACGCTCATCAAAATACTTAACAAAATCTCTGGTGGTGGTTTGCCTAGACACACAACTGAATCTAGGATATGAGCAATATTAATATACTCCTCAAATGTATCAGACTCACCAAAGCATAAAGGAAGGTCTAGTCTAGCACAACTGGATACGAGCAACATCAGGATTGTACTCCCACATATGGAGAGAGCCATCAGGATTGTACTTGAGTTGGGACTGAGTCATACGTGAAGCACCTAGCAATACTGGGCACTTTGGAAGGTGCCTATGCAAGTGTCCAGTACCACTAGCAGACTTACCAGAATAAATTTTCTTGCAATGTAGGCACTTAGTACCAGTTCTTACCCTCTTGTTATTCCTTACCTCATACAGTGGCTCAAAGTCGTCCCACACCTTAGAGGTGCAAGAACAAGTCCTCTTGCTACCCGTACTCTCCGAGCCCGGACCAGCACCAGAGCTAGCAGCAGCAGGTGGTGGAGAATCTCCACCACCTGGCTGAGCATCGGGGACGGCACCACCGAGTAGCGCCTGCCGATCCGCCTCCAAATCAGAATCATCATCTCCGGTCTCCCCCATCAACTGCAACTCATCATTGAGGCAGGTTGGATAGTCGTCGTCCATCCTAAGACCTCAAATGAAGAGCACACCCGGAACAGGGAACACACCGTCACACCCTCGAGCGCTCCACCGTTGACGTCGTCACCTCGGTGGCTCCATTCCTCAACGACGCGCGACCCCTGTAAGGGACCTACAAGAGGAGAAAAGTGAGGGAGGTGGATCTGTGAGGGGTCGAAAGAAGAAGAGGAACGAGAGGAGGTTGTTTACCTGCGCAGTCGGAGCCCGGAGCCGGAGAAGATGAACCGCAACGGTGGGGAACCAGGGAGTGAGGCGGATCTGCGAGGGTCAAGGGGAGGAGGCGAGGAACCGAGGGAGGTGAAGGGCCGGAGGGGCTAGGGGAGAAGTGGGGTTACGGGGAGGGAGGCAGATGGGTGACCGGTGAGCCGGCGGCAGGCGAGGACGTCGGATCTGAGAGGGGAGGAGCAGTTACAGGGGTAGGGAGGCAGAGCCGCGGAGGGGCCACCGGCAAGCCGGCGGCGGGTGAGGACGTCGGATCTGAGAGTGGAGGAGCAGTTACGGGGGGAGGGAGGCGGAGGGGCCACCGGTGAGCCGGCGGCGGGCAAGGACGGTAGAGGATCTAGGGGAGGAGGCGAGGAGCCGGGAGGGAGCGGGGGGAGCGCTGGAGCGGGCGAGACTGCGAGAGGCGGCTCGATGCGGGAGGGAGTAGGCGCGGGGGTTAGGGTTTCGGCCGGGGGCGCGTCGTTCCGGCGTTTTATACGGCCGTTGGCCGGGCCGAGGCAGGCGTAAACAGGCCGTGCTGGCCGTTGCTGGCCCACGGGCCAAATGGGCCAGGCCGTGCCAAGCCAGCCCACATGCTGAGGCAGCGGCCCAGGCCGGCCCGTGTTGTAGACCGGCCCGGCCTGCAAGGCCGCCGTGCAAGGCCTTGCCTGTCCTGGGCCAAAATATCGTGCCGTGGGCCGGCCCACAGGCCGCGGGCCAAATGGAAATCTATACCTCTAGGAGTCTCACAAGCATATTCGACACAGACCCACATCTTCTCACAACTGTTGGGCACAACAGTAATAGTACATCAAACAAGGCCAGGTGATGATCTTTTACTCCGTCTCTTAACAGTCTGCCTCATGACCTCAATGGCCTGTTACATGAAGTAGCAAATAATTAGGGCAGAGTGCATAGGCATATCACTAGAATTTCTACTTGCAGCCTGCACTAGTTTAACCAATCTGTAGAATTTATCAATGCATACTTGGTAGAACTTATTTAATTCCAATGTTGACAACCTCATACTGTGAAAATCTGTGTTGCGAACTCCTAAAGACCATGGTGTTGATCAATCAAAATAGTTTACTTTATCTGTAACGTACAAACTACCTAACAATAAAGACTTGAATCTAATTTGAATACAAGCAAATTCAGAATATATTTAATTTGAGGTAAGCTATTGAATTTCAGTTTGTACAAGGCAATTCAAGGGTTAAGGGTCTACCTAGCATCCAACACTTGAGGCCTTAAATTTGATGAGATGTGACACCGGCACAAATTATAGTATCTTTCGTGGAAAAATGTCTGAGAGAAGCATTATATCAAACACTTAGTGGTAGAAGCAGCATACAAAAGATACAAGCAAGGAACAACTAGCGTGCATGTTATGGGAGTATAAAAGAACATTTATATGTATAAACTATAAAGTATATAAACTATTCAGTTATGCTCTCGGACATGCATGCACTCAGCTATCACAAACAAAAAAGCAAAACAATCTTAACCATCATGCTATTAAGGAAAAGCATCGGAGGTTTGTAAATAAGCTGCTACCTGCAGCTGTAAGATGGTTGGCGACTTGGCGCTGGGCACTTTAGAGTTAATCATGAAAAACAAAAGGATGCAAGGGAATCGGGTGAAAAGATCAACTGACCTCAACCACGATCCCTACAGTTGACCTCAAACCCGAACATCTGAATCCCTGATTTCAGCAAACCTCAAGCTACTATGCAGAATATGGAGCTAGCACTTTCAATTTAATGAAACAGGGCTTCCTGCATAAATGAAATTATGGTGAGATTTCTTTATATTGATATAAGTAATGACTCTAGAGAAAAAACATGCTAAGTTGCACGGTTACATCTCTGATTGTTCATGGTAAAATGAGAAACATCACATGCACTACAGGGGTTAGTAGGAGACTAGGAGTTACTAGATATTTCTATCTATTATTGTAATGCTCAAAGTTTTTCCATATGTAAAGACATGTCAGGCTCCAGGAAGCATGTGTTTGGTTTGGGACCATGCGGGTTGGGTTGGAGCTAACCCAGTTTTCTGGGTTGGAATGAACCCAGTTCTTGTTTGGTTGCAGGGATAGGTTGGACCCAGTTTTTTGTTTGATTAGTGGGATAAAGTGGGTTGGAGTGGTTCCATCTCTTGTTTGGTTTGAGGATGCGGGTTTGACAATGAATATGCTCACCTTCTTGGTGAGATTACCACACACACTAGCTGCCATACCAATTCATCAATAATATAGGACATCAACTTGCTACTGCTCACATTCTAGCACAGTTATTTTCTTGTGGAAAATTACCCTTAATTTAAATACCTGCTACTGCTTAATTTAAAAAATAATATAGTACCATCAACTCAGGGGCTTCTTAACAAGATTTGATGCTTATTTTCTTTCTGGTTATAAATACATAGGATATAAATCATCTGAAAAGAAGAAAGATATTCTAAAGGAGGGATGAAAATAACAGCATATACCAAGTTCAAGCCTTACATACATACACCAAGTTCATCAATCTTGACCAACGTTAATCAAGTTCAAGCCTTACTTACATATACCAAGTTCAAGGCAATACAACATCAGTCACCAATTTGAAGCTTACATAATATAAATTCAGGGCTTAGACACTAATTTAGGATCAAGTTCTAACAAAAGAAACATCCTACTCATCGAAATCACCCTTACATTCCAGGGAACTTCTCAGCGATGAACATTGTGACCCAATTTAACTTGTGCTCGAATGGCAAGTTATAGAAAGCTTTGCCAATGTGAGGATTGCTCACCAAATGAGCATAGTAGAAAGATATGTGTGCTGAATTAAAACCAAGAAGTTGGGTCAAGACGTCAAATAGGTCAGGTGGCAGCGGCAGGATTCTCACCTACACTTTTGAAAGCGGCAACGAGCCCATCCTCCTCCATTTTAGCTATCTTGGACTTCTTACTTGGTCTACTAGCAGAAGATGTTGCCCCTTGAGTGGTATGCCCATCACTTGGACCATGACAAGTAACCCCATCCCCCTCTTCTTAACTTTCACCCTCATTATCCTCTCGACCTAGAGGTGCACTTGAGTCTTTTGCAAAGTTTCTAGTAGCCATGGTATTGCCAAATATTGCCTTCATCTCTCTATAGTTCAAGAGGGGCTTGTTCAAGTACTCAGCATCAGACTTGTGATCCTAGACATGGTGGAAAAATATGTTAATATAATCTAACACTGGTGAATGAATCAACAACTAAGCAAACGACAGTAAGTTTACATGGACATGGCCATTGTAGTGCTCCTCATCTAGTGTAATCATGCAGTTTTCTTCATCAAAGAGGGTACCACTCAACTTCTTCAATCTACTTATCTTTGCATACCTTTTCTGCCATATTTTCAAATGATTCTTGACTTGCTCATTAGTGATCCTTGTGGTGAACTTCTCATTGATAGCCCTAGCACAACCATTGAAAAGGTGTTTCTTAAATCCCTTTGATGTCTTCAAACAAGCAGCCACCAAATCATTTAGGTGTGAGAGCATTAAAGCAGACATTGCTGATGTCCACGTAGCATGCCCACTAGTCCCACCACACCCTTTAGCTACCTCCTCCATTGTTGTGCCACACAAAAACACAGGGGTGCATCTAAGGGGTGGCAGAGGGAATCAGGGGCGTGGTGGCAGAACTCAGGGGTGGCGGCGGAGGGGGTCAGGGGTGCGGTGGCGGACGTCAGGGGTGCGGTGGCGGACGTCAGGGGTGCG
Source organism: Setaria viridis (assembly GCF_005286985.2). Lineage (NCBI taxonomy): Eukaryota > Viridiplantae > Streptophyta > Magnoliopsida > Poales > Poaceae > Setaria > Setaria viridis. Next base: position 10,400,346 of record NC_048269.2, read on the forward strand.
GTGGCGGTCAAGGGCGGGGGAGGATCTGAGGGGTGGCGGAGGGTAGGGATGTGTCGAATTTCAGGGGCGGCGGCAGCGAGATCCACCCGGGAGAAGGTGCGGCCGGGGGAGAAGGGCGGTGGATGGGGGCTGCGGCAGCGGAGGCTAGGGGAGGCAACAATGGAGGGAGGTGGCGGATGGAGGCGGCGGTGATGGTAGGGGAGGTGGCGGATGGGGGCGGCGGTGATGGTAGGGGAGGTGGCGGATGGGGGCGGCGGCGGAGGAGGTCAAGGGCGGTGGTAGGGGAGCCGGCGCTGCTCCTAGCGTCGGGGTCGGGGGTGAGAAGGACGAGCGGTGAGAGTAGACGCGTGAGGAGAACTGGGTCGAAATGATCCGTCCGTTTTGGAGGAATCACTCGGACCCAGTGTCGGTGTTTTAGACCGGTGACCCGCGTAGGGGGTACCCTAGGTGGTCTTTTGTGCGGTAAGGATCATCGAGAATCAAGGAATCAATGGTGACGCAAGAAACATGATTTAGACATGTTCAGGCCGCTGGATCACGTAATACCCTACGTCCTGTGTGTTGGTTTGTATTGATGAACTGGAGTTGTTGTTGAGGGGGCTTCCTTCCCGCCCTTATATACACGGGAGGGCAGGGTTATAAGTCTGAGTCCTAGTCGAGTACCATTACAGAGTTCTACTTGGTAAGGCCCGAGTAGTCTTCCATAAACATACTTGACTAGACCGAGTGGGATACGCCTATCCCTTATCCTGATCATATCCGAGTACGCCCCTTAGTGGGACGTCCAAGGTCTACTCATGGACCTGGGGTGCATGCCCGACAAGCCCCCGAGTACTTTATAGTCGTGCGCCACAGTCTTGGGCACTGCGGGCGCTATCCGACTAGTTTGTCATAGAGGTTGCGGACTGAAGTGCCCGAGTACTGCCGTGTGGCTGGAAGGTACTCTTCTCGTTCCTTCGAGTACTGCTCGCAATATTCCCAAAAGTCGTGATTGTTGAAGTTTGACCCTAGGTCTGTGATAATCTTGTTGGGAAAACTGTAGCGGTGTACGATTTCATCTAAGAAGTTGAGGACCCGGTCTGCCTTAGGGCAAGTGACTGGTTTGACCTCGATCCACTTGGTGAATTTGTCGATTGCCATGAGTACTCGGTTGAATCCTCCTGGCGCAGTTGGTAACGGCCCTATCATGTCGAGCCTCCAGCAGGCAAACGGCCTTATTGGAGGTATTGTGACTAGCTTGTAGGCCGGTACATGTTGCTGTTTTGTAAAGAATTGACAACCTTTGCATTTCTGAACTAGTTGTTTAGCGTCGGCCAAAGCCATTGGCCATTAGAAGCCTGCTCTGAAAGCCTTGCCAACTATTGTTCACAAAGAGGCATGGTTGCCACAAATTCCTTTGTGAATTGCGTTTAAGTTTCTTGACCGTCTTCTCTGGTAACGCACTTTATGAGTACCCCAGATGATGCACCTTTCCTGTAGAGCTTGTCTCCGACTAGTTCGTAATTTTTTACTCACCAGGAGATTTGCTCAGCCTTATTTTTGTCAGATGGTAACTGGTGATCTTTGATGTAGTCGATGAAGGGTATCCTCTAGTCGACTTCTATCATCATGACTTCTCGAGAGACGTCAGCAGCCAGGACTGCTGGCGGTGTGACTTGGTCAGATATGGACAGCTTGCGCAGTTCATGTATGAAAATTCCTGCTGGAACCTCTGCACGAGTTGAGCCCATTTTAGATAAGACGTCGGCGGCAACGTTGTTGTCGCGGACGATGTGATGTAATTCCAAGCCTGAGAACTTGTTTTCTAGTTTACGGACTTCTTTGCAGTAAGCGTCCATGTTGTCCTTGTTCCGATCCCACTCGTCATTGACCTGGTTTATAATGACTAGAGAGTCGCCGTACACCAGTAGTCGTTTGATGCCGAGGGAGATTGCAAGACGAAGGCCGTGGAGTAGTGCTTTGTACTCGGCTTCATTATTAGATGCTTCCCAGAATATTTGCAGCATGTACTTGAGCTGGTCTCCCCTGGGGAAGATGAGTAATACGCCTATGCCGGCCCCTTCGAGTTTGAGGAATCCGTCAAAGTACATTACCCAGTGTTCTGGCCGTTCGACTGGTGTTGGCACTTGAGTTTCAGTCCATTCAGCTATGAAGTCGACCAAAGCTTGGGATTTGATAGCTATCCTTGGGTTGAAGTCCAAGGTGAGAGCTCCGAGTTCAACTGCCCATTTGGAGATTCTACCCGTGGCATCTCTGTTGTGGAGGATTTCGCCGAGCGGGAAGTCAGAGATGACTGTGATGTTGTGCTCTTGGAAGTAATGGTGCAGTTTCAGGGAGGTGAGAAAAATTGCGCATAAGAGTTTTTGTATCAGTAAATACCGAGTTTTGGAGTCCGAGAGTACTTCACTGACGAAGTAGACAGGTCGTTGGACCTTGAAAATGTGGCCCGGTTCAGACCGTTCGACTACTATTGCCGTATTGACGACATGAGTAGTAGCTGAGATGTAAAGGAGCAAGTCTTCATCTGGAGAAGGAGCGGTGACTACAGGAGGCTTTGATAGAAAGTCTTTCAGTTGTGTTAGTGCCCTGTCTGCCTCTTCCGTCCATTTGAACTTGTCCTGGCATTTGAGAAGCTTGAAGAAGGGTAGTCCCCGTTCTCCAAGTCTCGAGATGAACCGGTTTAGAGCGGCCATGCAGCCTGTGAGTTTCTGCACATCCTTAATGCTAGCTGATGCCTGCATGTTTGTGATGGCAGATATTTTTTCCGGGTTGGCCTCAATGCTGCGATGGCTAATGATGAACCCGAGTAATTTGCCGGAAGGTACTCCAAAGACACACTTAGTAGGATTAAGTTTCCATCGAAAAGCGCGTAGACTATAGAAAGTTTCCTCCAAGTCCGCAATGAGTTCCTCCCGGTTTCTTGTTTTGATGACTACGTCATCGACATAAGCTTCAACATTGCGGTGAAGTTGCTTTTCGAAGCACATCTGTATGGCCCTTTGATAAGTTGCCCCTGCATTTTTTAGTCCGAAGGACATTGTTTTGTAGCTGAAAGCTCCGAAAGGTGTGATGAACGCTATTTTGGCTTGATCTTCTTCTTTGAGACTTATCCACTTGATCGATCCTGGGTAGCCCGAAAGGGTCTTTTGGGTAGTGTTTGTTGAGGTCGGTATAGTCAACACACATTCTCCACTTGTTGTTTTTCTTACGAACGAGCACGGGGTTGGCAAGCCAGTCAGGGTGAAAGACTTCTTTGATGAACCCTGCCGCGAGTAGCTTGGCTAACTCTTTTTTGATTGCTTCTCGTCTGTCTTAAGCGAACCGACGTAGTCGTTGCCATTTTGGAGTAGCTTTGGGATCGACATTGAGAGAATGCTCAATCAGCTCCCTGGGCACACCTGGCATGTCAGCCGGTTTCCAAGCGAAGATATCATGGTTAGCCCAAAGGAAGCTGATGAGTGCGGATTCCTATTTAGGATCTAACCCTGTTCCGATCAAGGCTGTCTTGGAAGGGTCGCCCGTCTGGAGGTCAACTGATTTGAAGTCTTGCTCACTGGTGGGTTTCACCTTTGTGGACCCCAACTTGTTTTCCGGGATCTCTAGTTCGGTTGGATGGAGCTTCTTTGAAGTTGTGAAGACTTGTTGCATGAGACTAGGTGCTTGAGTAGTCGCAGCAATTTCCATGGCTTCAGTGTCGCATTCGTAGGATCGCCATAGATCTTCTCGCAGCATGAGTTCTCCCTTAGGGCCTGGCATTTTAAGTACCAGGTAAACATAATGTGGTATGGCCATGAACTTGGCGAGTGCTGGCCTTCCGAGTATGGCATGGTAAGATGTCTCGAAGTCGGCAACTTCAAATCTGATATACTCGGTACGGTAATGCTCCTTAGTTCCAAAGGTAACCAGAAGGACAACTTGTCCTAGTGGTATAGCTGCATTTCCAGGCATGATGCCGTAGAAAGGTGAATCTGTTGAAGTAAGAATTTCAGTAACGTCGAGGCACATCTTCCTCAATGTCTTGGCGAAAATAACGTTGAGTCCGCTTTCGCCGTCGATGAGTACTTTGGTTAACTTTGAGCCTGCCACAACCGGATGAGTACTACGGGGAAACGGCCTGGTTCTGAGAACTTAGTCCATTGGTCTTTTCTGCTGAAAGAAATAGGCACTTCTGACCATTTTAACGGTGTTGGATCCGTTGGTTCGATGGCCATGATCTCCCTGAGTACGAGTTTGTTGGCTCGCTTGGATGCGGTGCCTGGGATACCGCCAAAGATGACGTTGACAGTTTTTGAGGCGGTCTGGAAGTCACCTTCTTCGTCTTCGTCGTTGTGGACTTTGTTCTTGCCCTTATCTTTTTTCTTGTACTCTTCAGGAGGTGGTGGTGCAGGTAAGTCTTGCATGACTCGGTGCATGCTGTAGCAGTCTATTGCCGAGTGCTTGCTAGTCGGGTGCCATGGGCACTGCTTTTTGAGTAGTTCGGTGAAAGTTGGCCCTTCATCATTTTTACGGGGTCCCTTTTTCCCAGAGTTGGTCATGGCGGCAACGGTGTTGTCGGGCTTCCTTTTGCGGTTGTGATTACTCGAATAGTTGTTGCGAGTATCATTGTTTCGAGTTCTATCTTGGTCATTGTTGTTGTCGCATCCACGATTACGGTGGGAGCCGAACCATTCTCGCTCTTTGTCTTCTTCATCTGCCCACTGCTGCACCATGACTTTGAGGTCTTTGACATTAGCTGGTCGTCGGCGACCGAAGTCTTGGTATGTTCGTCGATCATAGAGTCCATTCTGGAAGCACTCGATGACGTCTATTTCTGAGATGTCAACTATGGTAGCCTTCTTTTTGAAAAAGCGTCACAAATAGTCATGTAAGGTCTCGCCTTCCTTTTGCTTGATTTGTCTTATGTCAATCTTGTTGCCTGGTCTAGCCATGGAGCCGACGAAGTTGTTGGTGAAAGCCTTTGTCAAATCTGCCAAGGAGTCAATGGACTTGGGTTTGAGCGACTCAAGCCAGGTCAGTGGTGCGGGTTCCATGTATATGGGGAAGTGGATAACTTTGGTGTTGTTATTGCCCCCGGCTGCTTGGACGGCTAGCGAGTAGCATCATAGCCATTGAATTGGGTCTTGTTTGCCATCATACTTAGTGATTCCAGTTGGCTTGAACTTCTCGGGTAATTTTGTTTTCATTACCCGGTTCGTGAAAGCAGGAAAGTGGTTGTAGTTGTCGACTTCTCACTCACGCCGACTATTGAGGATTTCTCGCAGATCACTAAAGTTGGACGCTTCATGGTTCTTCCGAGTGGGACGAATACTTTTAACCAAGTAGGTGCAGCTGACCTCGCCAACATCCTTATGGCGAGCTGGGGCCTTGTGCTTGCTTGGACCTGGGCTGTGTTGCCGAGGTTGGTTAACTTCATTGCCGTTTCTTGGGGCATTGTTGTTGTCTGCAGCTCCCCTGCTACCTTCTTGGTGAGCTGTGATGCGAGGAACAGATGGAATTGGTGATTCTTTGTCAAGTAACTTGTAAGCTTGCTCTGCGAGTTGTGCGATCAGTCCGTTACCGCGCTGCACGAGTTGAGTTGTGGCTTCATTGTCCCTATCCTGAGGCATCAACATTGTTAAAAGGTTGATTGAGGCGATAGCCGCGAGTGGAGTATTGTGCTCTTGAGCCTGAACTGCGTTGAAAGCCCTTTCAAGATTTGTAATGGGAATATTTGTGGCCATCGACTGCCGTCGCTCGGCTCGAGTAGCGTTGCACGTCCTTCTTTGGTTTCGTTGCTCGGAGGTTTCATTGCGAGGAGCGTCAGCTGTAGACTCATCTTCGGAGATGTTGTCGAGTTTTGCTAATCGCCTAGGGGTTCTGTTCTGGCTAGTACTTGGGTTGTTATTCTGAGTAATAACAAGTATCTCCCTGTCCGGGTAGTAGCTTCTGGAGCTTGATGTTGCAATCTCTATGGAGGTTTCCTCACGGTTGGAAGTGAGTGGAACGCCTTCTTGATATGGGAGGTTGTCTATATGGGCGACAAGGCACGAGTTGTAGTCACGGTCAAGAAGAGATGGTCATAATCCTGGCCAATGGACGAATCTGCCTTGTGATGTTGAAGTTATTACCAATCCTTGGGCTAGACCAGATAATGGTATCTCTGGCGAATAAGACGAGTCGGAGTCGATGTCTTCATCGTGCCCGAGTTCAAGTTGGGCTCGAGTAAGAAAGCCTTGGTGGACCTTGGTTGCGTTGCGGAGTCCGTGCGGGAACTGCTTTGAAATCAAAACCGACTTGGGCACTAGCTGGGATCGACTAGTCCGAAGCGAAGTCGCATCCGATGCATAGTCGAACTCGAACTCGTCGATTTTGAAACCTTGGTTTTTTCCGATCAGATCTTCTGATTTCTTCTCCTGAGCGCTGATGATCTGGCGCCGGAACAAACCCGAGCCATCGGTGACGCAAAGCCAGGATCCGAAAATGAAGGTGGCGCCAGCTTCGATGAAGAAAATGGGCCTCATGATGACCTTTGCCATTGAGTTCGTGCTGAGAAACTTGACGAGTCCCCCTACCTGGCACGCCAGCTGTCGGTGTTTTAGACCGGCAACCCGCCTAGGGGGTACCCTAGGTGGTCTTTTGTGCGGTAAGGATCGTCGAGAATCAAGGAATCAATGGTGACGCAAGGAACACGATTTAGACAGGTTCGGGCCGCTAGATCACGTAATACCCTATGTCCTGTGTGTTGGTTTGTATTGATGAACTGGAGTTGTTGTTGAGGGGGGTCCCTGCCCACCCTTATATACACGGGAGGGCAGGGTTACAAGTCTGAGTCCTAGTCGGGTACTATTACAGAGTTCTACTCGGTAAGGCCCGAGTAGTCTTCCATAAACATACTTGACTAGTCCGAGTGGGATACGCCTATCCCTTGTCCTGATCATATCCGAGTACACCCCTTAGTGGGCCGTCCAAGGTCTACAAGTGGGTCTGGGGTGCATGCCCGACACCCAGATCTAATGGGAATATTCCTATGTGGGTTGAACCCAACCCAATTCTCTTTTGAACCAAACGTGGGATGAAGGGGGTCCGACCCGTTCCGACCCCCTCTGACCCAGTAACCAAACACACGGTTAACAGAACTATAGGAACCATCACCACAGAATATTGAACACTGAACCAAGCAACTCTAGCTGAAACAAACACTTGGCTCATGCATGCAGGTCATGATTGTCATATTTTCTTGGCAAAATTTGCTACGGGACACTGAAAGTGACCCCTCTTTGCTAGCGGACATGCAAAATGGAGCAGTTTGCTGGTGGACACTCTCGTTGTTGTCAAATATGCTCCTGGACACCACGGCCAATAAAATATTCTTTTCTTGCTTCTAAGGAGAGAGAACAGCGGGGAAATGTCCTTTTTGCCCCTGGTTCCTTCTTCTTCCCCTGATGCCAGATCGCAGGCACACCGGCCACGTGCGGGCGACGCTGCCTGAGGCCCCGCCGGAGCCAGGTGCACCGCACAAAGTCCACTCACCCCCCGCTCCCAATCCATGCCCTGCGCCGTCAGCCCCACCGCCTGCTCGGCCTTGCCGCGGTCTTCGCTGCCGCCTTTGTTATCATGGCGAGTGCACGCCACCGCCCATCGCTCAAGTTGAAGGCGAAGACGGCGACCTTCCGTTGGCACCAGGCCGTCCAGAACACGGTGAAGGGCGGTGTTGCGTCGCTCTTCGCTGATGGTCATCCTCCTCAGCCGGGCGGGAACATGACACGGTACCCCCACCATTACCAATCCTCGCAGCAGGAGCAGCATCCCTTCCCCTCCCCGTTTCGTTTCCTCCACCCGCCGTCCGTACCAATCCAGTCAACCACTGTACCCAATGGTGTCGTCAGCGTTCAGGTCCACCACGCGTCACGACCTCCATTACAACCACCACCTCCCACTCCGACCTGCGCCCGTGCCCACGCCATTCCTACTCCCGCAGCTTCAGCGCCACCCGCAGCCACGGCAGCCTCCTCCTGCACCCGAACCAACCCGCTCTTCGACCCGCCGCGGCATCCCGATCTCTGCTGCAGCAGCAACCGGCAGGGTCTTCTACTAGCGCCCGGCCGGTGCGGGGATGCGCCAGGTAGGTCTGCTACTATGTGGCGCCCGGTGGGCTCGCGTGGGGGTGGTACTGGTGGGCCAGGTGGGGCGGCCTGGGCATTGGCGCCGCCATCGCCGACCGCCCCGTCAAGGTGTCCCCGTATGGGCTCCTCTTCCACAGCGCCATCGGTTTCACCCCACACGGCGCCGCATGTGGCCGACATGCCCTCGGCTTGGCATCAAGGGAAGAAGAAGGAACCAGGGGCAAAAAGGACATTTCCCCACTGTTCTCTCTCCTCAAAAGCAAGAAATGAATATTTTATTGGTCGCGGTGTCCAGGAGCAAATTTGACAACAACGAGAGTGTCCACCAGCAAACTGCTCCATTTTGCACGTCCGCTAGCAAAGAGGGGTCACTTTCAGTGTCCCGTAGCAAATTTTGCCTATTTTCTTTGTGAGCATTTGTCCTAAAATTATCACTGAAAAATAATATCAGCAATAGATAGCATTACTTGATATCAGCTTGTGACAGAACCTGAATGGAAACGCAACAATTGTAACTGGTACATAGCTACTCCATTGATTTATATACTTATGGCATTTTTGGAAGCAATAGCACAAAGAAATATTTCTACCTTTTCCACTTCAGCATCCCAATTCAAACAGGCCTTCTGCAGATTTAATTTCATTTAATATCTAGGCACAGTTGCTTGGAAACCAAGATTTCAATGTATTAGAATCCTACTCCCTCCGTTCCAAATTATAGGTCGTTTTGGGTTTTTTATATTCATAGACTTTGTTATACACTTAGATATACCCTATGTCTAGATGCATAATAATATCTGTGTGTCTAGAAAAGCCGAAACGATCTATAATTTGGAACGGAAGGAGTAGCAAGTATTCTTATTTAATATTCTTATTTGTACTCCTAGCAAATCATACAGCGTTAGACTGCAGTGCAGACCATAAACAGGGTAGCAAGCAAAGGGGCTATGTCCATCACAACATAATCTGCATCTTTGTTTCTTTATACCACAGCATCTAATTCCCAAGTGCGCGTAGCAGAAAACTGAGCACCTGAGCTGGAGCACAACCGGAACCATGCATATAGACAAACGGAAAATCAATGCTGAGAAAGAGATGGAGCACTGAGCACCTGCTACGGCGCTGATGTCAAGCAAGGCTCAGCGGGATTAGGGTGGGGATCAGTGGCCGGAGTCGAGCAGGACTGGAGGGCACCACTGGATCTGGATGGAGAGCACTTGCGCGTCAAAAACCCTAGGTTAGGAACCAAATCGATTTGGGGAAAATTAGAGAGATGAAGAGTTAAACAGGAGAAGGGGCAAAAGACAGGGTAGGAGGTGGTACCCGGCCTTTTGAGGTCGCGGGACCGTGCGGATTAACCCGCCAGTGTCCATGTCGGCAGTGGATCGGAGGATCAGCCAATTGCTACGATGCGCCGCGGATGAAGAGGTCCGGCCTCCACCAGCAATGTCTCCTGACTCCTGCTCTACTGCCGTTCTAACCTCCGCATGCTTCATCGCCAGGGGGCAAAGGGTCATCCTTGTGCTGGACGCAGGCTGGTGGCAGCCCCGGGTCTTGCTCCTCCATGGAGCGACAGGCGGCTCACGCTCTCCTATTGCCCTATACCTCCGACAGCTATTGGCTGATGCAGCCGACAGCAGCAGTGCAGGGGCGCCCGAGCCTGGCAGCGGGCACCCTCCCATGCCTAGGTGATCACAGCCCGATGGTTGCGGCTCGCTGTAGCACCGAGTGCTTCAGGGGCGGGCGGGCGGGCGGTGTGCGTGCGAGAGGGGGGAGGGGGTGACTATACGAAGTCGAGTAGATAGGGTTTCGGGGGAGGCGGCCGTGTTTTTGACTGCGTTGTCCATACTCTTGAGATACTTCTACTTTATTTATCTTTAATATTAGCGTACAAATGATTTCATAAATATTGGTTAGGTCATTTTTGTGGCGGAACTGTCCAACTTAAACTAGTTTAAATGCGCCTAATTGCTACCGACGCAGCACTTATCCGAAACGCTTTTAAAACAGAATAAGTCCGGTCGTCCGTCGAGTGTCCCTAGGACTCCTCGAAAGGTCCACGTCGTGTCTCATAGCCATACATCAGGATTGTATCCACGATGGAATAACATCAACAAATATTACATTTTTACATACATATACGAGGTACGAGTTAATACAAGACATAGTTTGAAGCAAACTTAATAGTGCAGTGTTAGACAGAGTTCTAGGACTTAAAACATAAACGGTTCGGATGGAGATGAGCATTATGAGACTTCTTCTAAGGGTATTGTGAGACTAGTAACAATACCCTAGGATTTCGGGGCTTCCTCCTCGGTGGACTTCTGTTGTGCTTCTGAAAATAGCCACAAGGGATAACCCTGAGTACGAGGTACTCAGCAAGTGTTACCCGACTAACCATTATAGTAGTTTTTCTTGGAAGTACATGATAGCTTTTTCGGTGTACTTGGCTGATACATTTTTGCCAAAAAGCTTACTACAAGTGAGACCTTAATTTTATCTTTTATTTGGGTTAAGTCGTTACCTAACTATTCTAGGTGATGATAAAAGATTAATTGCGAACAACAAGGTATTAAGTCATACACCAATCAGTATCAGAAAGATATGACATTCATGAATTTATGCTACGATGCTCAACAGTGATCAAGTGCATTCATAACCGAGAATTGCGGCGATCCGGATCATGTTACATCCTGCAGGAGAGTACCCTGATCACTAGCTATATACGACTGTCCAGGTCGTACGTAACGACTTTTCGATTAGCAAAACCAATAATTGGGAATAAGACTACCCGGACCCAGGGACGCACCCCCACATGGGACCCCACGTCTGGACCGATCACCATGTGAGTTTTAGGCTACGCCCCTACCAATCTCCAGCACGTCAAGCGCGGGTACGAAGTATTCCCGATCAGAGGGTTTACTAACCTACTGGGCTTTACTGGTCCCATACCCAGTAAGTGATCAGATGCTTTTCACTTGATCAAAGGTTAAGACAACGAATCGGGCCTTAACCAGATTAAACTAGCAGACAGAACTACATCCTTAACTTCTGTCTGCTTCTTAACTTCCAAGTCATCTTTCCATAATTAACATGTATGACTCAAAATTTTTCCTTAAGGTTGGTAAACCAAGCATTTAAGCAACTAAGCAATTCTAGACTTGGGTTATTTACTAAAGGTTTGAACAAGTGGCAAAGATGTCCTTAAAATAAGGTATGATAATGCACAAAAATGGATTTCAAGCAACTCCTAGACTTAGTGCATACATATAGCAAATAACCAATAAGGGACACATGAAATATTGACTCCAAAATAATAGGCATAATGCACCGGGGCTTGCCTTGTTCGCTAAAAAAGTTAGCACTGTCCGAAGGGTTGGCCTCGCAAGGGACCAATTCAAAGACTTCCTCAAATTCCGGAGATCCTTCTGAATATTCCGAGAAATCTCCTTCTGGTGCTTCGGTGTCTATAACACAACATATGCAGGGGTTAGGTATGCAAATTTTTGAATATAAGACTATACAACTTTCCTTCATGGTAGAGTTGCAAGCCAACAAGGACTATACAATTTATCATGATAAAGTTGCTAGCCAACACACAAAAACCCGAATAGATTAGCCAACAATTTTATTTCCTTAACCAACCTTACTTAGGGCCTTTTCTTTTATTTTTAGAAAATGTTATAATTATTTTCTAGCTTTAAAACCTAATTTCCTATGAATTAATACTAATTTGTGATTATGAAAATGTTATCCCATATTTTATGCATTTAATAAAGATTAAGTATTTATTTAAATACCTTTAAAAGAAAGGCATTAAATAAATACCCAAATTTTTATTATTTTTCTAGGGTATAAAAATTTTAATGCATAAAGGAAAATAAAATAAGCCTAACAATATTGGTTTCACTAATTTTGGACACTCCTAGAAATTTCTGTGATTTAAAAGGTGAAATTCGGATTTAAACTAATTATTCTATAAAGGAAATCTAATTTTTCCCGAAAAACACCCCCGGCAACTTTTCTCACGCGACCCTACTCTACCCCCTCTCTCTTATGCTGGGCCCGTGGCGCGGACCCACCCTTACTCCTATTCATCCTACCCGCCGGCCTGCTTCTCCCCGGTCGGGCCTTCCTGGGCCGATTCTTCTCTCCACCACCTTCTCTTTATACCAGTGACGGCCCAACGGCCCACTAACTCTTCCTCCCTCTTCTTCCCCAAGGTCGACCTGCTGGACTCCTGGGCCCCCGGCCTTTTCCTCCAACGGCAAACCGCACCCACACATGGGCCGTCAAGCCCGCGGCCCAACCGACACCTCTGCTCGGCCTGCCTTCTTTACTCCCCCGCCTCCTCTGACATGCGGGCCCGCTGACGCCGGCATCTTCTTCCTCCTCCCGCCAAAACAGACACGACAGGGGGCGGTGCGGCTCGCCGGCCGACGCCCTGCAGGTGACGGGGCTAGGCTGGGGAAGCATCCCCATGCCCTAGCGCACCCGTGCGCGGTGACAGCTTCCCGGGAGACGGCCGGAGCTACTCCCTCCACAGCGGCGGGCGGCGGCGCCTACGGCCGGTCGTGGTTAAGCACGACGACGGCGCAACCTACCCCAACAACTACGGCTATAGCTTCCTAGCACCCCGAGGACTCGCCTACGACTACCCACACGGACAGAGAGGAGCGGCAAGAGGGTGCTCACCGTGTGCAAAAGGTATGGCGACGACGGACAGAAACAACGGCGGCGTAGGGTATTCCGGCAAGGATGTTGGACAACGACTTGACTGGGGTGTAGCTGGGGTATTTGTGGAGGAGTGGACGAGAGGAATCGACGGGAGCTGTGGTGTGGTGGGAGAATTTTGCTTGGCGGCGGCGGTTTGACAGAGTGAGCAGCGGCGGTGAAAAAGAACGGCGGTAAAAGGGGCGGCGCGGGAGCGGTAGATATACGAACGATTTACCGCACACACGGGCGACACCATGGTCTACTCGTAGGCTTGCGTGGTGAGGAGGTGGCGTAGCTGCCGCGCTAGCGGGCGACCGAGAACGCCGGCGGCGACACGTCGAGCGTAGCTCTGTCATCCCCCCCTTTTCTTGTTTTTCTAACGCCCGAACTTCAGAGCTCAATCACGGTCGAAAGTGCATCCGACGGCCCACAAGTGTCTTAACCAAAGTTGTAGATAATCTTGAGCTTTTCAATTCATATATAAACCTTTGCCCGAGATAAGCATCCAAAAGTTTTCAATTTTGAATTTTTCTCTGGCAAATATCTGAACCCTTCTGTTCTTCCATTCAGTTCGTCAGTCAGTTGATGTGGCCATTTACCCGACTTGGTGAATCATTTCAGTGGTCCAAATCCTTTTCTTTTGATCCAACTTCCTCCAAATTGTGTTCTACAGCATCCAAGGATTCCATTTTGCCCATAATCACTTATACCCTTTGCACTCCATTTTTCTGAATTCAGCTCCAAAGATAGCTAGTTGTCACGGTTTCAAACTTAGGCATAATTTTCAGTTCAGCAGTCAAGCTGACTGTGGTAAAGTGCTAACTTTGAGCTTCCATTTGAAATGGTTCCCTCTACTGTTCCTGATCAACAACACCTGAAGATACTTGTCCAAGGTCCATACTTTAATATGGTATAGTTGTTTCGATCCACTTATTTGAAAAAATCAACAGAATTCAATTTCGAAAAATGAACTCTGTGCTGTTTTTTTGAAACTGCTGTTGTCGGACAGGGAACAGTAACTTTGATTTTCAATTTCTTTCTTTGATTTTCTTGAGGTATTTAGGACCAAATCTTGTCCCAAATCTTGATCTTTAAGTTCGAATTCAAAATTCAAATTTGCATATTTTTGCCGAATTTTTCTGAATTTCGAATTCAAAATTCAAATTTCTGTCAAATTTCACCCGAATTTGATTTTTAGCCAATTTCTTCTCCCTTTCTTCATGAATTGCTTCCATTTCTTCAAAGCTACTTTGATGACTAAAAATGGCAGGTATTACAATTTTTGTATCAGAGAAAGACCAAGGCCAAGGGCCTAGGCCCATCGGTCTATGGAGCCCAGGCCAATCGACCTAGGGTCCCATGGAGCCCATTCATGCTTATTTTCGGTGAGGACTAATCCAAGATACTTAGGAGCTATGTTTCACAAGATATGGCAAGTTAAAAGGATCTTGATTTCGCCTAGAGGGGCTGAATAGCGTACGCTGAAATTGTCGCACTTAAAACAAGTTTATTAGTGACTTCCGGTATTTCCGAAGATGTTTTCGGAAATTCCGCAACTTAAAGAATTTCCGCAGAAATCTCCGGATATCTCCAGAGCTAGGAGAGTAAGCACTTTTATAGCAGAATAAAAGTCTCTCTGCTAGAAACCGGAACCTCCGATTTTGACTCGGCAAGAGAGGACCCCCAAAATTATGTGATGAATCTGAGCACCATATCAAACCAAACTTGAAGTGTATGCTCAGACGATGATTCTCAATAGGCTCACAAAGTTCCTGCACTTCATAAACACAAACACCCGAGTAGATCAACCAAATTCACAAGTTTAACTATGAATGCAAATGTAAGCAAAAGAGTTGTTTCACCGAAGTTCAGATTCACCACTATGAATCCTGCATTTCCGTTGAGGAGCCCATTAGAATAAAAGTCTATCTCAACTCTCTTCCAATGAGCCGGATCTCTTTTAACTACTTTCCTCATCTCCACTAGATGATCTTTTTCCTTGCGGAGGCAAGATCACAACCTTCACAGACTTGCCCTCTGCTCACCACACCTTCGCGAGCTAGCCAGCGATGCCTAGCTGTCTAGGAGGCACACCTCCAAGAGTAACAAATGCTTCACTTGAAACTTGACATGGCAAACCAGTGCTCAAGGAACTTAGTGCCCTTCTAATGCTCATGAATGGCTCCTCTCTACTACCCAACTCACAAGATCTAGCAAGGATCACACAACCTCACAAAGAGGGGTTGGGGAGACCTATATTGGCTTTAGTTCAGCTTAGGACAGGTAGGAAATACACAAGCAACCTCAGAAGCAGCAGCTGCAACTGGGGAGGGTATGGTGGTATAAATACACCATCCCTAAAAAACTAGCTGTTAGAGTGTCAGACCAAAACTAGAACTTCCGGTTCTCAAAACCGGAGCCTCCGATTTTTCAAACCTTATAGCCGTTAGAGACACGTGGCACCCAAAACCGAAACCTCCGGTTCCCAAAACCGATCCCTTCTGATTTTGCCACTGCCAAACTAGTTAGAGTGTGTACGTGTGGCTTTTATGTCTCTCGTCCCTCACATAGGATACTTGAGCACTAAGACTTTATCAAATGATCATGTGATGCATCCCTCGTGATAATACGGCATATCTATACTCAGGATCAAACATGATTACAATATTCATGCACTTGAGCTTCATCATCATGAACCATGCTATACTTGATCAATATATCCACTTGAGGGCTGCATCCAATTTTGTCTCTTCGGTTTGAGCACTTCAACCTTGAGCTAGTGACTTTGATCAATATACAATACATATGAATGAAACCCAATTAAGGATCACAAGTCACCCCTTCATATGACTCAATAACCATTTGATGCATCCCATTGCTATACTTGGTAAGGCTTGATTTGATACTTCGAAATTCTCTAAGCACTAGTCACTTCACCCTAGAAAAGCTCATGGTTCAAGCTACCACTTGACCAAACTTTGCTTAGTACCTCGTTGCTAATTCCTTGCTTAATTTCTTCATCCAATCACTGCCACATTGAGTCTATCTTTGTTTTGTCATTAAGAATGAAAATCACTTGATATCATATCTTCCTTTGACTTTAATGTCCCAATCATTGCTAACAAGCTTCTCATTTTATTTAGAGACCGAAGAATATCCCAACAACATCATGTCTCTATCTTCACTTTAACTTGCTTGTCATATATTACACATACACATAATGAAATCACACAATATTCCTTATTATGACATTTATCTTCAATTCAAGAAATCTTTCAATATGAGACTATCACAAGCCTCAACTCATCTATAACACCATTGCTTGTTTTCCATGCTTAGATGAGCTATATATGCCATATATCACACTTGTTCTTTACCCCATATGAGCCTTTTAATACAATCTTTCCCACAAAGAACATTCATTAATAACTTTACACCTGCTCATATGCTTACTAAGTTTATTAGACCTTTAATCTAGTTGTCATTCTACCCACCAAAACCCACTAGGGGCCTAGATGCTCTTTCACAAGTTGACTTTGGGATCAAGATGGAAACAAGCAGCGTTTTGGAAAGTTATCAGGATCCAACCTTATCCTGAGGCCATCGTCGAGCTAGGCCCACATGCAAGCAAAAATAAGGTTCCAGAACATCGACGAAGAATTGGAGACGAAGTTGGACACGAGGGGGTAAAAGGAAGGACCAGGCCGATTGGCCTGGATCCCCCCTCCCCCAAGCCGATCGACCTAGGCCTTTTTGATGACAACCTCTCTAGACTGTAAATACCCCGATTTTCTATCGGGCACGGGCATTAGAGTTCAAATCGAAGCAGAAGGAGCCAAGGAACTGGAGGGACAACCATCTATAGAGAGCTGAGGGCCGTGTAGTTATCCGAAGGCTAGGTTAGTGTAACACCTGGTGTTTCAATAATCAAAGGTGACTAAGAAAAGTTAAAGGTGAATTAGGGAGAAAAGGGGAAGAAATTGAATAAAAGTCAAATTCAAGTCAAATTTGACCAAAATTTGAATTTTTGAATCTAAATTCAGAAAAATTTGGCAAAAATATGAAATGGAGGCTTGAGAGTGTTTAGAACTTCAGGGATCAAGATTGGAGACTAAACCTAGTCCTAAACATCTCAAGAAAGGCAATTGACAAATCAAATCAAGAAAGTACTATTCACTGTCCGAAAATAGACTTTCAGAAAAACAGCGCAAGTACCCATTTTGGAAAGTGATTTCTGCCAAATTTCCCAAATAATTGGGTAAAAATAACTATATAGCAATAAAGTATGAACTTTGTACAAGTATAATAGGGTGTTGTTGATCAAGAATAGTGAAGGGATCAAATTTAAATGGAGGCTAAAAGTCAGCACTTTGCCATTTTCGGCCTAGCTGCTGAAACTATCATTTTGTCCAAGTCTGAAAACAGCAGCAAGTGCCTGTGTTTGGAGCAAGATTTAGAGAAATGTGGTACAAGAAGTATAGGTGTTTATGAGCAAAATGGAATCCCTGATGGTTGTAGAGCATGAATGGTTAGTAGTTGGACTAAGAGAAAGAAGTTTGGGCCACTGAAAATGATTCAAAAGATGGGTAAATGGCCATGCATAGGGTCTGACGAACTGAATCGGATGTTCAAAGGAATTCAGTTACCTGAGAGAAAAATTCAAAATTGACAACTTTTGGATGTTTATCTTGGGTAGAAGTTTAAATATAAATCAAAGGGCTTGAGTTTATCTCCAACTTTGCTTAAGAGGTTTGTGGACCGTCGGATTCAAAATCAACCATGGTTGAGGTCTGAACTTCGGGTGACAGAAAAGCAAAGGAGGGGGCGACAGAAGCAGAGCAGGGACGTGTCACCGCCGGCACCTTCGATCATCCGCCAGCTCAACGCCTAAAGCCACCTCTCCACCACGCAAGCCTAGCACTAGGCCACGGTGTCGCCCATGCGCGCGGTAAGACCTTCGAATAACTACCGCTCCCGCCGCCGCTTCTTACCGCCCTGCTTTTTACCGCCGCCTGTAACTCTCTGTCAAGCCGCCGCCGCCGATCAAAATTCCACCACCACAATGCCTCCCCCGTTGATTCCTCTCACCCACACCTCTGCTAATACCTCACCCACAACGTGTCAACTTGTTGTCCAGCTTCTTCGCCGGCGAGCCCTTGACCGCCGCCGTTTCCGTCCGCCACCGCCGAACCTCCTGCTCAAGGTGAGCTTTACTATGCCGTTGTTTCCTTTCCTTGTGGTCAGCCGTAGATAAGCTCTTGGGGTACTAGGAATCTGTAGGGGTAGTTGGAGAGGTGAGTTGAGCCATCGTCGTGCTTGGCCACGGCCGGCCGTCAGTTCCGCCGCCCGCCACCGTGGAGAGGGTAGCTCCGTCCACCTCCCAAGGAGCTGCCACTGTGCACGGGTGCGCTATGACATGGAGATGCTTTCCCAGCCCGGTCCCGTCGCCGGTGGGGCGCTGGCCAGCGAGCCGTGCCGCCCCTGCCGCGCTCAGTTTTGGGCGCGAGAAGGAAGAAGACGCTGGCGTCGGCGGGCCCGCTTGTCAGAAGGAGAAAGGGGGAAAATAGAAGGGCTGACCGGGGCGTAGCGGAAGCGTGGTGGGCCGAAGTCCAGCAGGCCCAGGTGCCGATGCGAGGCTGTCGGGCCGTTTTGGAAGGCCGAGTACCGTGGGAAAAGGAAAGGAAAGGGAGTTGGGCCGTTGGGCCGGCGTCGGAATAGGAAAGGAGGAGGAGAAAGAAGAATCGGCCCAGTAGGCCCATCAGTAGGGGGAATGGCTGGCGGGTAAAAGGAATAGGAGAAGGAAGTGGACCCGAGCCGTGGGGCCCAGCGCGAGGGAGAGAGGGTAGAAAGGAGGCGAGTGAGAAAAGTCGGGCCAGGGGTTTTGGGATAAAATTTAGATTTTCTTTTGTTAGAATAACAGATTAAATTCGTATATCACCTTTTAAATCACAGAAATGTCTAGGAGTGTCCAAAATTAGTGAAACCAATTTTGTTAGGATTGTTTTATTTTCCTTTATGCATTAAAATTCTTATACCTTAGGAAAAATAATAAAAATTTAGGTATTTGTTTAAATGCCTTTTCATTAAGGTATTTAAATAAATACTTAACCTTTATTAAATGCATAAAATATGGAGTAATGTTTTCCTATTCACAAATTATTATTAACCCATAGGGAATTAGGTTTTGAGACTAGAAAATAAGTATAATGTTTTCTAAAAATACAAGAAAAAGGCTAAGGTAGGGTTAGTAAAGGAAATAAAAATGGTGGGTTAATCTTTTCGGGTTTTTATGTGTTGGCTTGCAACTTTATCATGATAAATTGTGTAGTCACTTGTTGGCTTGCAACTTTATCATGAAGGAAAGTTGTATAGTCTTGTATTCAAAAAGTTGCATCACTAACCCATGCATATGCTATATCGTAGACACCGAAGCACCTGAAGAGGATTTCTTGGAATTATCAGAAGGATCTTCGGAGTTTGAAGAGATCGTTGAGTTGATCCCCTGCGAAGCCAATCCGTCGGACAGTGCTAACATTTTTATAGAACAAGGCAAGCCCCGGTGCATTTATACCTATCTACTTTGGAATTATCATTTCATGTGTCCAATTATTGGTTATTTTCTATATGAATGCATTAAGTCTAAGAGTTGATTGAGACCCATTCTTGTGCATAATCATACCTTCTTTTAAGGACATCTTTGCCACTTGTTCAAACAATTAGTAAGTAACCCAAGTTTAGAAATGCTTAGTTGCTTAAAGTAACTTGATTACCAAACCTTAAGGTGAAATGTTGAGTCATACATGCTAATTATGGAAAGGTAGTTTGGAAGTTGAAAGGTAGGCAGAAGCTAGAGATGTTAGTTCTATCTGCTAGTTTAATCTGGTTAAGGCCCGATCGTTGTCTTAACCTTTGATCAAGTGAATGACACCTGGTTACTTACTGGGTGTGGGACCAGTAAAGCCCGGTAGGTTAGTAGACTCTCTGATCGGGAATATTTCGTACCTGTACTTGATGTGCTAGAGATTGGCAGGGGCGTAGCCTAAAACTCACATGGAGATCAGGCCAGACATGGGGTCCCATGTGGGGTGCGTCCCTAGGTTCGGGTAGTCTTATTCCCAATCCTTGGGTTTGCTAATCGAAAGGTCATTACGTACGACCCGGACAGTCGTACATAACTGGTAATCGGGGTGCTCTCCTGCAGGATGTAAATTGATCCGGATCGCCGCAATTCTCGGTTATGAATGCACTTGATCACTGTTGAGCATCGTAGTATAATCTCATGAATACAATATCTCTCTGAAGTTAATGTGTTGTATGACTTAATTTCTCACTGCTTGCAAAAGTCTCTTTTGTCATCATTTAGATTGGTGAGGTAATAACTTAATTGGGTTAAAAGATAAAGCTAAGGTCTCACTTCTAGTAAGCTCTTTCGGCAAAAATGAGTCAGCCAGTACACTAAACAGCTATCATGTATTCTAGAAAAACTATTATATTAGTTAGTCGGGTAAGCCTTGCTGAGTACCCCGTACTCAGGCTTATCCCTTGTGGCTGTTTCAGAAGCACCGTAGGAGTCCGCAGAGGAGGAAGCCCCGAAAAACTAGGGTATTGTTACGAGTCTCGCAATACCCTCAGAAGAAAACTTAAATGTTCATCACTCACCTGGACCAGTTTATGTTTTAAACTCCTAGAATTCTCTCTGACCTACATTATTAAGTTTATTTCAAACTATGTTCTGTAATAATTCGTACCTCTTGTATGTATGTAAAAATGTAATGTTTGTTGATGCTTTCCCATCATGGAAGCGATCCTGGTGTATGGCTATGACACATGACATGGATCCTTCGAGGAGTCCTAGGGACACTCGACGGACTACCGGACTTATACTGTTTTAAGTGTGTTTCGAA
This sequence comes from Setaria viridis, assembly GCF_005286985.2. NCBI lineage: Eukaryota > Viridiplantae > Streptophyta > Magnoliopsida > Poales > Poaceae > Setaria > Setaria viridis. The sequence continues at coordinate 10,421,068 of NC_048269.2, forward strand.
TAATTGTTGTCCCGACAACGATTAGGCGTATTTAAACCAGTTTAAGTTGGGTGGTTCCACCACAGTTAGGCTACGCTCTAGCCAACATGATCACCCTACGAGGAAGATCCACGCCAGAGTTCTGGAGCTAGGATTCACAAGTCATGGGTATGGCCTCGGTGGAGATTTTGTGATGAACAATCATTCATGTTGAAGTAATAGATGAGTTCCAATTCAATAGCAATCCATATGCCTTCTTTTATGATTTCTCCTATTATGAGTTTGTTTATTTCAATCTATGAACATTGTAGATTGCATAGGATATTCCTGTAGTCATGGTGACTAGAATTGCATGCCTGATCTATCATAACAGCTAGACATGTGCTTTATGTTCATGCCCGATTGCTTGCGCTGATAGGTAGGATTGCGATAGGATCTAATACTGTGTAAGGTGGGGGTTTTTGGGAGTCAGACCGAGGTGGTGGTTTAAAGATGCTTTGAATGAGAACCATGTGTTTGCTTGCCATCTAGCTAGAACTACAACACATGCATAGTCTAGGCTTTGCTCTAGATGAGTTACCTCTTGTTCATATCTGCTCATGCTTCCTATCTACTCATATCTATTCATCTGTATTCACAACCATCTTACAATCAGAATCATGTTTCCTAATTCTTAGTTAGTCTAGATCCTGTGACCTTGTTTTCACGGATTGATAAACCTTGGGAAAATACTCTAAGGGAAAAGCTACAATTGATCCGTGCGCTTGTGGTTCAAATTGGCGCGCTAACGGCTGTCAACATGTTGGCACGCCATTGGCTACCCAATTAGGATCGAACGGCCAGCGCCACATGACAGCCGGAAGGGAATTTTGGACCTGTGGATGTATGTGGGCTATTTTTCCATAGTTTGCTTACCGCTATAGTGACGAGGACATAACCTGGATGGATACAACCACATTAGTAACTTTTGATTCACAGGTAAAATAATTCTTTACCATGATTGTATTTGATACATTTGATGAATCGATGTTGCACCATGATGTGTGTTCGTTGTCAATTTCAGAAATACATACATGGATCAAAAATAGTGTTAAACACACATGGAAGGCATGGAGGACCAAAGAAGTAGATTGGGGGCCAAGTCCAAGTATTCCCAACGTCCTCCACTAGGCCACCACGTCACTTTTGGCCGAAGGAAAGAAAGAGATCCAATCCAACACGTTTTGGTGCTGGATTCGGACTGCAGCTCTGGCCCAACTTGCAACGGCCGTCATGACCTCATCTGGACTCTGTTTTAAATGTTCAAGTACTCCTTGGAATCCTTATGAAGTCTATTTTCATATGGATCTAGACTCATGTCCATATCTATTCTGAGGCGGCCGCAATAACCGAAACACTACCAAGAGGTTTTCTCTCCAAAGGTGTTGCGTCGCCTTATTTTGGCCCAATGGGCTGTGTATCATGTTGGGTCCATTAGGGACATGTCCTAAGGTTGGAGCACGACCCCAACACCCCCCTAGTCGTCCTCCTAGGTATTAATAAGGATTAGAGCCGCCACGAACAGATTGGGTTTTGTTTAGATCAAGTTTAGCTCTCGCTACTTGCCTGTAAGCACGCGTGCTGGATCAGCTGCCCGTCTTGCTGTCTTCGGAACCCCACCTTATTGGGATTGAGTTGGAAACCTTCATCTTCATCTAGTAAATTCAGTACTTGTTATACTTGTTCTTGCTAGTTCTTCGATTGCTTGCAGGACGAGTGCCCTAGTGGCCGGGTGACGCGCTCCACAAGATCGCGACAGCCATTGGAGGTGGTGTATCGGTTGCTAAGGCGTAGCTTGGAAGGCTGTAGTTGGGCCGTGAACGTCATCTCCATCCACCAATCGAATTATCCACGCTTCTCTCATCGAAAGATCGGGAATCAACCCTAGCGGGTTCATATCAGTTGGAAATCAGAGCAAGATTTATCGGTGAGAGACTTCTAGTTCTTTGCTGTTTTTAATTTCCTATAGTCCAGAAAAGGCCAAAAAATTAGTAGCTTAGTTCTCCATAATCCCAAAAAACCCTTTGAGCCTTTTACTATTACTGCTTTGTTAGGGCTTATTGAATTAATGGTTGCATCGTCGTGTCAAGTTGCTGGTCTTAGCGTCTAGTCATTTAGAGTTTCGAGTTCTTGTCACGTTTGTGTCACTATCGTAGATTTGAGTTTATTTGTTTCCTTTGTGTCGGTTGCATCAGATTGGATTTCCAAATTCCTTTGTTTTGTTTACCACTATTAACCAAACCACATCGTTGGAGGTTTCATCCATGTCCATACTTCCATCTCCAAAAAGGAAATCCCACAAGTTCAAAACAAAATTTGATTCGGAGTCCTATTTTATCCTGAAAAGAAAAGCACCATATTTCCATTATCAGGAGTCCGAATAGGGAGTTTGAATACAATATGGAAACCTGAACTTATCCTCTTTCCAACGGATCTGTCCTTGGTCCCAAATTCAGTCTGAGCGCTTCGCAATCACCCTTGAGATTTGCGCATCTGTTGGTTTTGCAAAACAGCCACTTGTTTGACTTTGCTACTGAATCACCCTTCCCAAGGAAGCACTTAATTGCTGTAAGTAGCTTGTTATTTCTTGTTGCAAATTTTTAGTTTTGTGCTACTTGAAAAAAAAAGAAAAGAAAAAAAGAAAAGAAAGACAGAAAGAAAGAAAGAAAGAAAAGAACGATAAAGAAGAAGAGAAGGGTATTTCTTTTGTTGTTATTCCTCTCCTTATGATCCTTCCTTGCTGCAGCTTAGTGACTTCGTTTGTGTCCAGGCTCACGTCTCTAGCACGTACTAGCCTAGGACCAGCACAATAACGTCGTTGAGCGTTTGTTCAATTTGCTTGCAACTAACATGGTTCTAGTACTTCCTTGCTTTAGCCCACCTAGAGCTCCACATATTTGACTACAGCTTGACAGGCTTTTGTTGCTGCGGCATCGATACACTTCACTCCACGATTGCAGACTTGTTGGTTGCCGTCACCTCCTGTTTGGCTTGGCAAGAACTTGTAAGGGCTTGTTTTTACAAGTTGAGTTTGAGAGAATTACAACCGACACATCCTAGTAGTTGATAGAAGGATACATATTATTTTTGTGTTTCTTGTTTTCTACTAATCATGGCAGGTGATACGGAGATTTTTGAGCTATTGAAACTAGACCCTCATATTTAGGATGTTATTCAACATTTGCCGTTATATGATGGTAAGTTTGATCCTAAAGCTTACATTGATTGGGAGATAAAAGTAGATAATGAATTTGATGAGCATGACTTGTCCGAGAAACAAAAGATTTATATTGCCTCTAATATTTTGACTGAATTTGCCTTGCTACAATGGAAACACATTTGTAGGCGTAAGAAAGTTCTAGAATCTTGGGAAGACTTTAAATTTATTTTTAGAGATGCATTCATTCCTGAATATTATGCTGATTATTTGGTTGCTAAATTAGATAACTTGAGCCAAGGTAGTAGGACTGTGAAAGAATACTTCCATGATTTTAAAATTTGTATCATGTATGGTGGATTAGATGAATGCATGGAAGATGTGATGAGTAGGTTCATGAGAGGGCTCAATTCTGAAATTCGAACTTTGTTAATTAGCAAATCATGCATGCATCTTGCTCAATTGTATTGTCTTGCTCTCAATGCTGAAAAGGAGATTCTATTATCTGTGAATACTTGCAATAATGATGTGACCCATAATGTCCAAAATTTGTCCACCTTGCATGCTAATGACGAGCAACAAATAGTGGAACCCACTGTTGATTTTCCTTTGTCACAAAATGAATTACTTGTTGTTCCTTGTGTTAAAGAAGACTTGTGTGATGATGATTATTTTACTCCTATGCCACAAGTAACAAATAAGTGTGATACTTTTTGTTTGAAAACATATAAATGTGCTGAAGAAAAGCTATTTCATCCTATTAGCTGTGCACAAGATGAACTGAATCTGCTATCCTCTTTAAATACTTTGGGTTATATTGAATTTGATGTTTTGTGTAATCTAAATTGTCTAAAAGAGAAACTTAAATTTGATTCTGGTTTGCCAAGTATTAATCATTGTTCGCTTCATGCAATTGGCAAATACGACAGCAAAGGAAATATTTGGTGCATAAAGTTTATATTTGCTCTAATCTGAAATATCCTTTTGGGCAACAATACCATGATCAAATAGAGGGCTGCACTAACACTAATAATGTGTTGCAAAGTTTTTTTAGTTTTTCCCATATGCAACAGGGTAAAGCCAAAGAAGGGGAGCATTACTGGTTGTGGCCATGCAGCATGGCCGTCGCTCCGTGCTCCAACATCAAAGCCACCACCTTAGAATGCCATTGGAGCAAGTCGAGGACGACTTGCAGCCAAGAAGAGCAGAATGATGAGGACATAACCTGCTCGGATACAACCACATTAGTAACTTTTGATTCACAGGTAAAACAATTCTTTATCATGATTGTATTTGATACATTTGATGAATCGATGTTGCACCATGATGTGTGTTCGTTGTCAATTTCAGAAATACATACATGGATCAAAAATAATGTTAAACACACATGGAAGGCATGGAGGACCAAAGAAGTAGATTGGGGGCCAAGTCCAAGTATTCTGTAACGTCCGCAGAAATCACCAACTAAAACACCCGTTAAAAACCGTCTTTAAAAATCTTTTTACCGCTGAGCTCCCGGACATCGGAAATCTCCCCGGAGATTTCGCCGTCTAGGTACCCATACCGACCCCTACCCTTTTTATCTGTGCCCGTGAATCCCGCCGCGTGCCGTCGTCAGACCGCCGCGCGCGTGCTCCGACCGCGTGCCGCAATTGCCGCCGGTCCCTCTCTTTTCCTTTCTCTTTTTCCCTTCCCCTTTTTCCCTTTCTTTTTCTTCTTCCTTCTTTCTTTCTCTTTCTCCCTCCTTCTTTCTCTTTCCTTCTTCTCCTTCCTTTCTCTTTCTTCTTCCTGGTTACTGGTGCCACTCCCCCCGGCCGGCGTCACCTCCTCCACCCGACCGCCCCCCCGGCGCCATTAACTCCCACCGGCACCTGCACGCCCCCCTGGCGCCACGCCGCCCGGCCGCCTTGGGCCCGCCGGCCACTCCGCCCGGCACCGGCCCCTCGCTCGGCTCGGTCCCGCCGGTCACCTCCTCTGCCCGGACAGGCCCCGCCGGCCACTCCGCCCCGGCGCCTGGCGCCTGACCCCGCACTCGCCTGGACCCAGCCGCGCCCGCGCCTGGCGCGTCGCGCCGGTCCGCCCGGCCCCAACCGGCGCGCCGCGCGTCGCCTCCGCCGGCGCCGCCGCCGGTCCCGGCTGACCCGCCGACGTGCTCGCCACGCCGCGTCCCGCACGCCACCGCCGGCCCCTACCCGTGCGCCGGCCCCGCCGGCCACTCCGCCGCACGCCGGCCATCCGGACCCCCCAGCACCGGAGCGTCCCCTGCCGCCTATAAAAGGGCCGGCCCTCGCCGGTCTCTCTCCCTACTCACCACCACCGCCACCTGCCACGCCCCCGTTCCGGCCACCAACGCCACCACGAGCCGCCGCCGCCACAAAGCCGCCGCCACCGGTACCTCCACCACCGCCGCCAAAATTCCACCGCCGGCCACCCCTTCTCCCGCGCCGAGACCCCAAGGTAAGGGGCCAAATGGAGCTCCCTTCCACCGCCGCCCCCGGCCCATGGCTCGCCGCCAGCGGAGCCCCGCCGGCCGGCCGCCGCCGGACCACCCCAACTCCCCACTCTCTCTCTTCCCTTCCTGGAAGAAGAAGAAATAAAAGTTCTCCCATTTCGATCCGACCCCCAAGTTCCCCCAAATTACACATAGGCCCCTACACTTCCGAAAGTAATTGCAACTAGGTCCCTGGTTACTATAAATCAGCCCTTAAGCCCCCATTTAAGCCCCTAATCCATGTTTAACCCATCATTTCATACGCCAAACTCCCTCCAATTAATCCCAAATTTTACCACGTCATCCTCCAGAATACTTTCGCCGATCTATATCCAAATTTTCCAGAAATAATCCTTCTACCTATTTTCCGTTCACGTTTCCTGTTCGGAGCTCATGGTTGAAAACCGTTTTCTCTTTTATTTATTTGTGTGTCTGTTTGTGTGTGCCGTAGATCGCGGATTGCCCGAGGAGGAGCCCGAGGAGGAGTTTGACCGCGAGCCCGAGCCCGAGGACCAGTACCGCGAGCCGGAACTCCCGAAAGGCTTTGAAGACGGCAAGTCCAATCTCACCCTTTGATGCATACTTAATACCTAGTTTTTCAAACACAACCTATTGGCCCGTTTTATAAAATGCATATTATTTTATCGCAAGACATGGTTGGATAGCCACCCCTTGATTGTTATGAACATTCCTTGTTGTCCTATGCTTATCTCTAAATATGACTCGCTCTGTTTAGATGGTAACCACCGCTAGAACGCTTAGGAATTTGTTACTCAACTGCAATCATTATTACAATGGTGTATTCGGAAAATAAACGTGTGTGTGTGTCTGAGTAAGAGAAATGGCTTTTGGGTTCGGGGAAAACGGATGTGTAGACGGGATGGATGGGTATTCCTTGTGTGGGATGCCAAGTTGTTGTGTTCGTACCTCGGTGGTTGAGCAATGTCGGGAGATATCCATCCTGTCGTGATTAAGGACCGAGTTGATGTGTCATCTTGCCTAATTCCACCATCGTGCAACCACTCGACCGTTGTATGGGCAACGGCATAGCATAAATCCCACTAGCTGAACTGTTAGTCCTCAGGGGTGCGGGTGAGCAACGGGAACCCATGGAAAAGGAGTAAGATCTTGGTGACTTAGGTCCCGGTTACGGTCTCATGGACGAGCCGTGAACCCCTTGGGTGTTTCCGCGAGGGCTAGCCAGTCTTAGCTAAGGTGGGTAATGACTTTGTTAGGATCCGCATCGACACTAAGGTGATCGTGCTGCGGTACCCTACTTGTGGGAAAAGTGTACACCCTCTGCAGAGTTAAAACCTATCCGGGTAGCCGTGTCCACGGCATTGGATGAGTTACAGCTTGGTCACACAGCTAGCAATTGGGCAAGGTTGTCATGTGTGTGTGTGGGGGGGGGGGGGATTTTGGAAGAGTCCGGCAGATGTGCCGTGCGCTATGACGGATGGGGAGTCCGATAGCGATAAAAACTTGGATCCTTTGTGTAGGATCAACCCCACTCAATGCTTCGGGTATTAAAGGAAAACTTTGCAAAAACCCTTTCGAAACGATCCCCTGCATGTGTTAAAATTTAGCTTTTCCGCAAATAAACTCTAGCCTACCCTTGTTATACCTGTGCATAAACTTGCTTGTATTCCCCTCCGTGGATGGGGTTGGACTTGTTGAGTACGTTTGTACTCACCCTTGCTTCGTTGCTACAGAGGAGGACCCGGACTTCGTCACCGAGGACCTTGAGTAGAGGTTGTGTCCGCACCCGACGCTGCCTGTGGTGTTGGCCTGCCCAAGATGCTGCTGCTGCCGTGTAGTCCCGAGTGCTGTCTTTTGGCAGTTGCTTGGTTAGCCTCCGTTATTTATTTACTGTTTATCGCTGCGTGGCTTTCACGCCCACTCCCTCGGGAGTTGTACGGTAACTGAATTATCTGTCGAATAAATGTGTTATCAGCCTCCTGGGACTGATATTTGTATCACATTTAGTCTCTACTTATGTAGGGACGCTTCAGGTGGTATCAGTGCCGTCGTTGGCTGTAGGACGCGACCTTAGGACCGGATTAGCCCTTTTTGACCAAAACAAAAGAATTACAAAATTTCTGCCTACCTTTGCTCTATTGTAAAACTAATTTGTGCCCCGGATCTTTTCCAGATGGCCGAGGAAGGATTGTGGACCCACAGCCGTTGCACGGAGGAACCCGGTTTTCCCAAGCTACTGCTGGTCTGCTTGAAGCGCCTGGGTATCCGAGAACCCCCGGAGTGTTCCAGCAGGGAATACGAGCGCTACGGTATTCCTTAGTGTGAAGTAATCATCCATATTGGAAGGAGTGCTCGCTACCCCAACATTGAGCCACTCCAGGTGTCCGCTATGGGATTCAGACACCGAGACACCTACCCAGTAGCGGCTCGCAAAGCTCTCGGTTACCTATGCCAGATGTACGAGATGCACCTTGAGCCCACATCCATGAGGTACTTTCCGCCCGCCGAAAAGGACCATCCGGGTTGGAGAGCCCGAATGAGGGCCTTGGATGAACACGGACGGCGCGAAGAGGACGCCACCATATATCATATGGCCGCCTACCTCATCAGCTTGGATAGACTCTATGATCAGCAAGCTGTAAAGCTGAGGCAACAAGTCCGCCATGTCGAGAGGGTAGAGATTCACATAAGGATGCTCCAAGCAATGCTAAGGGAAGCAAGGGCACAAGTGGCAGCTGCTCGAAGCGCAGAAAGTGCAGCCATGGAAGCCCTTAAGCGAGCTCAGAATCAGCACCTCCGAGAGCTCAAGGAGGCGCATCTCAGCGGAATTACTAAAAGATGGATGGTCACCCCGGAAGCCGAAGGGCCTCCTGGCACTGAAGGGAATCCTCTCGCTCTCGAGCACTACAAGTACCATGGTGCCCCAATCCCATCAGTTGTCCCTTTTCCCGACACTTCCAGAAGGGGCATTAATCTCACGGTGGGAGAAGCCGCAGATTTCCCTCTCGAGTGCGAAGCATGGAACAAGGACGATGAGCCATCCCTTCTCCTTCCACTAGAAGATCACTCGGTCCAGGGAGAAGACTCGCCCTGAGAGTAGTGTGCCCAGCCAGGATTGCCCCAGGAATGAAGCCGTCATGGTCCGCAGTCTAGAGTTGTACCCCTCCAGTTGTGTTGCTGTAACCGGTCGTGTAGTGCGTGTTTTGGCCTTATCCCAGCAGTGTTGTACCCCCATGGCAAAATAAATAAAATCGTTTGTGTTTGTTGCTTGTTAGTCTGTGTGTTTGTCGACAGGAGGTGGATCCTGTCTCTTCGAAAATACGAATTAACCACTTTAAAGATCACTAAAATCCAAATCACACTCTCATAAAAGGTCTCACTCAATCTGCAGATGCCGCCCAAGCGTGCCACCAGGACTTCCCTAAGTCAGGCCCATGCCTCCCCCAGTGCAAAGAGGCAGCCAGAAAGGCAGGAGCCGCCTCCGGCAGTGCTTCCTGAAGAGCAGGAGGTGAGCCAGCCAGAAGGAAGGGGAGAAAGCCAAGTGGGAACGCAGCAGCCACTGCCCCCACCGGTTATTGATCTGGTTCAAGTGATGAACAACCAGACCCTTCTGCTGGAAGCTCTAGCCAACGCCGTTACTCGCCAGAGGCCCCGCGGGCAGAACATGAATGAGAAGTTTACAAACTTCCTCCGGACCAAGCCACCCACTTTTGGCGGGTCTGTCAACCCTCTGGACGCGGATGACTGGCTGTGCGTCATCTAGAGGAAGCTGGAGCCCTTTGGTTGTGAGGGCAGTGACAAAGTTCTCTTGGCTGCCCACCAGCTCACTGGAACTGCCCTAGCTTGGTGGGAGAACTACTGCTCTGCCGCCCAGGATGCCTCCACTATCACCTGGGATGAGTTTGTGATGGAATTTGGTCGCTACCACATCCCCGCCGCCACCATGAAGCGCAAGGCGGATGAGTTCCGTGAACTCCGTCAGGGCAACCGATCTGTGGAGGAGTACACCTTCCAGTTCATGGAGCTGGCCCGTTATGCTCCCGAGGAGGTGGACAAGGATGAGAAGAAGCAGGACATGTTCAAGAAAGGCTTGAACGCGGAGCTGAGGACCCTGCTCACTCCCCAGATCTACCCCGACTTCAACACCTTGATGAACATGGCCATCTTGACTGAGAGGGCCAAGGCAGAAGAGCGGAGGGACAACAAGCGTCGGTTCCTGGAAAACAAGGCACACCAGTAGGACCGATTCCAGAAGCCAAGGAGCTTCGGTCACCCCTTGCCCAGATCCCAAGCCCCCATGCATTATCGGACCCAGTCCCAAGCATCTGGCTCGCATCAGACTGCTGCCCCATTCAGGAGCCAGAACTCTATCAAGGCCCCACAGAGCAGCGCCAGCCAGGTTACCAGCAATGGTAGAGCATGCTTCAATTGCAGAGAGCCAGGGCATTTCATCGCCAACTGCCCCTATGCCAACAAGCCAGCAGCATCAGCCTTGTCCAACTCAGTAGCTGGGCCCAGGGCCGCATTGTCAGGAGCCAACCGTGTGCCAGTCCGCAGCAGTGGCAACCCCAGCAACAACAACAGCCAGCAGATGAGGCCACCCCAGCAGTCATTTGGACGAGCCTGCGTCAACCATATCGGCGCGCAGGAGGCTCGCGACGCTCAGGGCGTGGTACTCGGTGAGTTCCTAGTCAGCTCAGTCTTGGCAACAGTACTTTTTGATTCTGGAGCATCACATTCCTTCATATCCTCAAGTTTTGTGGGAAAACATCATATACCTACAGTACTACTAAAGTTACCCCTATTAACCCGGACTCTTGGAGCCGACATTCAGTGTCGACTAGGTTGTTCTCGGGTAAGGATCAATTTAAGTGGGGTAGAGTTTCTAGCGGATCTAGTAGTACTTAAGTCTAAGGGGATAGATGTGATTCTCGGAATGGACTGGTTGAGCCTGCATGACGGTCATATAGGTTGTGCAGATAAGGTAGTGCACCTGACCAATCGGGATGGTGTGCAAGTGACCTGCCACACCCGAGGAAGTGGTCCGGACCCCATGGTGTTCAGCATGGAGACCAAGACCTTAGAAGGAGTCCCGGTGGTGAGTGAATACCCGGATGTCTTTCCTGAGGAGCTACCTGGAATGCCCCCTGACAGGGACATAGAGTTCATAATTGACCTCGTCCCCAGAACCTCCCCTATAGCCAAGAGACCCTATAGAATGGCAGCTTCAGAGTTAGCCGAGCTGAAGAAACAGTTGGGAGAATTGCAGCAGAGTGGCTTTATCAGGCCCAGCTCATCCCCGTGGGGAGCCCCCGTACTCTTTGTCAAGAATAAAGACGGGAGTATGAGGATGTGTGTGGATTATCGCGCACTAAATGAAGTCACCATTAAGAACAAATACCCCCTCCCCAGAATAGATGACCTGTTTGACCAGCTGAAAGGAGCCAAGTATTTCTCCAAGATAGACCTGAGATCAGGGTACCATCAGCTCAAGATCAAGGAGAGTGACATCCTGAAGATGGCCTTTGTCACCCGTTATGGTCAATTTGAGTTTACAGTGATGTCCTTTGGATTGACCAATGCACCGGCTTATTTCATGAACCTCATGAACAAGGTGTTTATGGACGAGTTAGATAAGTTTGTCGTAGTCTTTATTGACGACATACTTATTTACTCCAAGAGCGTTCAGGAGCATGAACAACACTTACGGGTGATCATGGAAAAATTGAGAGCCCACCGACTCTATGCTAAATTCAGCAAGTGTGAATTTTGGCTGGAAAAAGTGGCATTCCTTGGTCATATCTTGACCGCGGAAGGAGTAGCAGTTGATCCTGAGAAGGTGGAAGCCGTCTCCAACTGGCAGTAGCCCACTAATGTTAGTGAAATCAAGAGTTTCCTGGGTTTAGCTGGATATTATCGGAGGTTTATTGAGGGATTCTCCAAAATAGCCCGGCCCATGACAGAGTTGCTCAGAAAGGACAAGAAGTTCACCTGGACCGAGTCATGTGAACGGAGTTTCCAAGAGCTGAAGAAGAGACTGACAACAGCCCCAGTGCTAACCCTGCCAGATATCCAGCGAGACTTCGTCATCTACTGCGATGCATCCCGACAAGGATTAGGAAGTGCCCTCATGCAGGGTGGGAAGGTTGTGGCATATGCTTCCCGGCAACTTAAGCCCCATGAGCAGAACTACCCAACCCATGACTTAGAGTTTGCTGCCGTAGTGCATGCCCTCAAGATCTGGAGACATTATCTGATTGGGAATAAGTGTGAAATCTACACTGACCATAAAAGCCTAAAGTACATCTTTACCCAACCCGATCTGAATTTAAGGCAAAGGAGGTGGCTAGAGCTGGTAAAGGACTACAACCTGGAAATCCATTATCACCCCGGCAAAGCTAATGCCGTAGCTGATGTCCTGAGCAGAAAGTCCTATGGGCAGCCCGGACCCAAGAATGCCCGTCTACAAGAGGAAGTGGCCCGGTTGAATGTGCATATTATCCCCCAGGATGCTAGCCGTAGGCTAAGTGTCCAGCCCACATTGGAGGATAAAATCCGAGAAGCCCAGGGTTCAGACCAAGACCTAGTAAAAATCCGCAAGCAGACCGGAGAAAATAAAGCCCCGGATTTCAGAGTAGATGACAAAGGAACCTTGTGGTATAAGAACAGAATTTGTGTCCCCAAGGACGGAGAATTTCGGCAGACCATCATGGATGAAGCCCATAACTCAGCATACTCCATTCACCCCGGATCATCAAAGATGTATATGGACCTAAAGCAGAAGTACTGGTGGAATGGGATGAAGGCAGACATAGCTCAGTTTGTCGCCCGTTGTGATACCTGCCAAAGAGTCAAGGCCGAGCACCAGAAGCCAGCCGGCTTACTACAACCCTTGCCTATCCCGGTTTGGAAGTGGGATGAGATCGGCATGGATTTTGTAGTAGGCTTGCCCAGAACTCAGAAGGGAAATGACTCCATATGGGTAATAGTGGACCGACTCACTAAAGTTGCTCACTATCTACCCGTACGAACCACATACGGTGGAGAAAAACTAGCTCGACTCTACGTCGACAACATAGTGAAGCTGCATGGTGTGCCCAGCTGGATCGTCTCGGATAGAGGAACTCAGTTCACCTCTAGGTTTTGGAGGAGCTTACATAAAGCCATGGGCACCAAACTGGATTTTAGTTCAGCTTATCACCCCCAGACCGATGGCCAAACAAAGCGGGTAAATCAAATCATGGAAGATATGTTGAGGGCATGTGTCCTCACCTATGGAAAGGATTGGGAACAAAGCTTACCCTATGCAGAGTTCTCATACAACAATAGTTACCAAGCCAGTCTAGGCATGTCACCATTTGAGGCCCTTTATGGTAGAAAGTGTCGAACCCCTTTGATGTGGTCAGAAGTCGGAGAGCGTTCCCTGGTCGGACCAGCTTTTATCAAGGAAGCAGAAGACCGTGTAGCAGAAATCCGAGAGAAGCTGAAGGTTGCACAGTCCAGACAGAAGAGCTACTCGGACAAAAGAAGACGGGAATTGTGCTTCACTGAGGGAGATTTTGTCTACCTCAAGGTATCCCCGATTCGGGGTACACGGAGGTTTCAGGTGCAAGGAAAGCTAGCCCCTCGGTATATTGGACCATATCAAGTGTTAAAAAGAGTTGGAGCCGTAGCATACCGTATCCAACTGCCCGAAGAAATGTCGGATATACATCCAATATTTCATGTCTCCCAGCTAAGAAAATGCTTGAGAATACCGGAGGAACAGGTACCGGTGGAAACAATAGACCTACAAAAGGACCTTCGGTATCAAGAAGTGCCTGTCAAGATTTTGGACACAGTCACCAGAAGGACAAGGAATACAGCAGTTCGGATCTGCAGAGTACAATGGAGTAGGCATGGCGAAGAAGAGGCCACGTGGGAACGCGAGGACGCGTTAAAGAAGGAATTTCCCCATCTCTTCAGGACTCAGTCGAATCTCGAGGACGAGATTCAATTTAAGTGGGGTAGGTTTGTAACGTCCGCAGAAATCACCAACTAAAACACCCATTAAAAACCGTCTTTAAAAATCTTTTTACCGCTGAGCTCCCGGACATCGGAAATCTCCCCGGCGATTTCGCCGTCCCGGTACCCATACCGACCCCTACCCTTTTTATCTGTGCCCGTGAATCCCGCCGCGTGCCGTCGTCAGACCAACGCGCGCGTGCTCCGACCGCGTGCCGCAATATCCGCCGGTCCCTCTCTTTTCCTTTCTCTTTTTCCCTTCCCCTTTTTCCCTTTCTTTTTCTTCTTCCTTCTTTCTTTCTCTTTCTCCCTCCTTCTTTCTCTTTCCTTCTTCTCCTTCCTTTCTCTTTCTTCTTCCTAGTTACTGGCGCCACTCCCCCCGGCCGGCGTCACCTCCTCCACCCGACCGGCCCCCCCCGGCGCCATTAACTCCCACCGGCACCTGCACCCCCCCTGGCGCCACGCCGCCCGGCCACCTTGGGCCCGCCGGCCACTCCGCCAGGCACCGGCCCCTCGCTCGGCTCGGTCCCGCCGGTCACCTCCTCCGCCCAGACAGGCCCCGCCGGCCACTCCGCCCCGGCGCCTGGCGCCCGACCCCGCACTCGCCTGGACCCAGCCGCGCCCGCGCCTGGCGCGTCGCGCCGGTCCGCCCGGCCCCAGCCGGCGCGCCACGCGTCGCCTCCGCCGGCGCCGCCGCCGGTCCCGGCTGACCCGCCGATGTGCTCGCCATGCCGCGTCCCGCACGCCACCCGCACGCCACCGCTGGCCCCTACCCGTGCGCCGGCCCCGTCGGCCACTCCGCCGCACGCCGGCCATCCGGACCCCCCACCATCGGAGCCTCCCCTGCCGCCTATAAAAGGGCCGGCCCTCGCCGGTCTCTCTCCCTACTCACCACCACCGCCACCTGCCACGCCCCCACTCCGGCCACCAACGTCGCCGCGAGCCGCCGCCGCCACAAAGCCGCCGCCGCCGGTACCTCCACCACCGCCGCCAAAATTCCACCGTCGGCCACCCCTTCTCCCGCGCTGAGACCCCAAGGTAAGGGGCCAAATGGAGCTCCCTTCCACCGCCGCCCCTGGCCCATGGCTCGCCGCCGGCGGAGCCCAGCCGGCCGGCCGCCGCCGGACCACCCCAACTCCCCACTCTCTCTCTTCCCTTCCTGGAAGAAGAAGAAATAAAAGTTCTCCCATTTCGATCCGACCCCCAAGTTCCCCCCAATTACACATAGGCCCCTCCACTTCCGAAAGTAATTGCAAATAGGTCCCTGGTTACTATAAATCAGCCCTTAAGCCCCCATGTAAGCCCCTAATCCATGTTTAACCCGTCATTTCATGCGCCAAACTCCCTCCAATTAATCCCAAATTTTACCACGTCATCCTCCAGAATACTTTCGTCGATCTATATCCAAATTTTCCAGAAATAATCCTTCTACCTATTTTCCGTTCACGTTTCCTGTTCGGAGCTCACGGTTGAAAACCGTTTTCTCTTTTATTTATTTGTGTGTTTGTTTGTGTGTGCTGTAGATCGCGGATTGCCCGAGGAGGAGCCCGAGGAGGAGTTTGACCGCGAGCCCGAGCCCGAGGACCAGTACCGCGAGCCGAAACTCCCGAAAGGCTTTGAAGATGGCAAGTCCAATCTCACCCTTTGATGCATACTTAATACCTAGTTTTTCAAACACAACCTATTGGCCCGTTTTATAAAATGCATATTATTTTATCACAAGACATGGTTGGATAGCCACCCCTTGATTGTTATGAACATTCCTTGTTGTCCTATGCTTATCTCTAAATATGACTCGCTCTGTTTAGATGGTAACCACCGCTAGAACGCTTAGGAATTTGTTACTCAACTGCAATCATTATTACAATGGTGTATTCGGAAAATAAACGTGTGTGTGTGTCTGAGTAAGAGAAATGGCTTTTGGGTTTGGGGAAAACGGATGTGTAGACGGGATGGATGGGTATTCCTTGTGTGGGATGCCAAGTTGTTGTGTTCGTACCTCGGTGGTTGAGCAATGTCGGGAGATATCCATCCTGTCGTGATTAAGGACCGAGTTGATGTGTCATCTTGCCTAATTCCACCATCGTGCAACCACTCGACCGTTGTATGGGCAACGGCATAGCATAAATCCCACTAGCTGAACTGTTAGTCCTCAGGGGTGCGGGTGAGCAACGGGAACCCATGGAAAAGGAGTAAGATCTTGGTGACTTAGGTCCCGGTTACGGTCTCATGGACGAGCCGTGAACCCCTTGGGTGTTTCCGCGAGGGCTAGCCAGTCTTAGCTAAGGTGGGTAATGGCTTTGTTAGGATCCGCATCGACACTAAGGTGATCGTGCTGCGGTACCCTACTTGTGGGAAAAGTGTACACCCTCTGCAGAGTTAAAACCTATCCGGGTAGCCGTGTCCACGGCATTGGACGAGTTACGGCTTGATCACACAACTAGCAATTGGGCAAGGTTGTCATGTGTGTGTGTGTGTGTGTGTGTGTGTGGGATTTTGGAAGAGTCCGGCAGATGTGTCGTGCGCTATGACAGATGGGGAGTCCGATAGCGATAAAAACTTGGATCCTTTGTGTAGGATCAACCCCACTCAATGCTTCAGGTATTAAAGGAAAACTTTGCAAAAACCCTTTCGAAACGATCCCCTGCATGTGTTAAAATTTAGCTTTTCCGCAAATAAACTCTAGCCTACCCTTGTTATACCTGTGCATAAACTTGCTTGTATTCCCCTCCGTGGATGGGGTTGGACTTGTTGAGTACGTTTGTACTCACCCTTGCTTCGTTGCTACAGAGGAGGACCCGGACTTCGTCGCCGAGGACCTTGAGTAGAGGTTGTGTCCGCACCCGACGCTGCCTGTGGTGTTGGCCTGCCCAAGATGTTGCTGCTGCCGTGTAGTCCCGAGTGCTGTCTTTTGGCAGTTGCTTGGTTAGCCGCCGTTATTTATTTACTGTTTATCGCTGCGTGGCTTTCACGCCCACTCCCTCGGGAGTTGTACGGTAACTGAATTATCTGTCGAATAAATGTGTTATCAGCCTTCTGGGACTGATATTTGTATCATATTTAGTCTCTACTTATGTAGGGACGCTTCATATTCCCAACGTCCTCCACCAGGCCACCCCGTCACTTTTGGCCCAAGGAAAGAAAGAGATCCAATCCAACACGTTTTGGTGCTGGATTCGGACTGCAGCTCTGGCCCAACTTGCAACGGCCGCCATGACCTCATCCAGACTCCGTTTGAAACGTTCAAGTACTCCTTGGAATCCTTATGAAGTCTATTTTAATAGGGATCTAGACTCATGTCCATATCTATTCTGAGGCGGCCGCAATCACCGAAACACTACCAAGAGGTTTTCTGTCCAAAGGTGCTGCGTCGCCTTATTTTGGCCCAATGAGCCGTGTATCATGTTTGGTCCATTAGGGACATGTCCTAGGGTTGGAGCACGACCCCAACACCCCCCTGGTCGTCCTCCTAGGTATTAATAAGGATTAGAGCCACCACGAACAGATTGGTTTTGTTTAGATCAAGTTTAGCTCTCGCTACTTGCCTGTAAGCGCGCGTGCTAGATCAGCCGCCCGTCTTGCTGTCTTCGGAACCCCACCTTATTGAGATTGAGTTGGAAACCTTCATCTTCATCTAGTAAATTCAGTACTTGTTATACTTGTTCTTGCTAGTTCTTCGATTGCTTGCAGGAACGAGTGCCCTAGTGGCCGGGTGACGCGCTCCACAAGATCGCGACAACCATTGGAGGTGGTGCATCGGTTGCTAAGGCGCAGCTTGGATGGCTGTAGTCGGGCCGTGAACGTCATCTCCATCCACCAATCGAGTTATCCACGCCTCTCTCATCGAAAGATCGGGAATCAACCCTAGTGGGTTCATATCATACTGTTTACTTAATGTTTTCTTTTTTTAATAAATTTTATGAAAAATGATGTATTAGATGCAATAAAAATATTTATCCTCTATACCCCAATACCATTTCCACATGTTGTAGACTACATGTATGTTGTTGTGTAGGAGTTTGAAAAATTTTGGAAATGAGTTACTATTTTCTATAGTTTGAATGAATTTATGTGTGTTTATCACAAGAAATTCCAAATTGAACTACATGTACCTCCAATAAATTCAAAAAAAAAGACATAGAAAATATATTTAGATGCATATGTTCCATTATAAAAGATGTTTCGAAGATAAGTGAAAAATTCAATTATTTGCTAGGGTTAATTCAAATTTGTATCTCCAATTTAAAATAGAATAATTGTAATAATATCCAAAATTGGAAAATTGAATGGCACAATAAAGTGGAAAATTGAATGGAACGTTGGCAGATAAACTTTATTTTCTCAAAGAAATAAAATATATACAACGTTCATAGGAGTTTTTGCATTACAACGCACTTTTCAAATAACCCGTAAGAAGAATTTATCATATTGTTAGATAAAACATTTTTTATTTCTACACATAAAGTTGGATTTAGTTACTACAAAGCTCCCTCAAGATGAAATCAAATCATCTTTTGCCTCTAGTTCAAATAATATATTTTGCCAAAATTTTGGGGGAGATCCCATGGGAAGTTGAACAAATCTGAGACCCAATAAGAAAAAGAAGAATTCATCATACAAAAGTACTCAGCAAATTAGTGAAAACTGGATTCAAGATTGCTTTACTCTGAATTATCCTAAAAACTCAGATGTAAACTGTAATTTCCATGCTTTTAGAGACGGTGTGGCTGCATAAAGAAAAGACTCTGTTTCAATGACACTACATGGTCCAGCATGAAGTGTGAAGATCTCCTGATAATAGCTAGCACTACTAGAAAAATGACCTCTCGTCCCGAGGCTTTGTACCGGTTAACTTTAGACCCGGTACTAATGTTAGCACTAGTACCAAGCATAACGAATAGTCCCTGGAGCGGTCCCCGTGACCCCCTTTAGTACCGATACAAAGCGTGCACATTAGTATCGGTTGGTGATCGTAACCGGTACTAATGCGCCACCCACCCTCTGGTACCGGTTGGTGGAAACAACCGGTACTAAAGGGGGTACCCATTAGTACTCGTTGATGCTCCAACCCGGTACTAATGTGGCACCCCCTTTTAGTACCGGGTTGGGGCACCAACTGGTACTAGAGGGCACCCGTTTAGTACCGGTTGTTGCCCCCAACCAGTACTAATCTCTTTTCTATAAATACCTCTCCTTCTTCCTCAAGCCCGAGCCATCTCCTAGCTTGAGCTTCACCCTATCCATGGCGAAATAGGGGGAGGTGCTGCCGGATTTGTGACCATTTCTTGGGATTTCACTCATTCAAGTGTTCTAAAGGCTAGAAACTTCATTCTCCCTTGATATATGGTTAGTATACTAAGTTTTATGCTTTAGAGCTAGAGTAATTTGTGATTTTTAGAATAAGATACAATGGAGAAAATTCTCAACAATAAATTAGTTCATGTGTATGTACTTCAAAAATCAATTCATATGCTTATACTTCAAAAACCAATTCATGTGTATATACTTAGAAAAAATAGATTAAGTATTTCAATTTATTTGCTTATACTTCAAAAAAAGTTTCAATTGTGCTAAGCCATTGATCTACTATGTATAATAAACTTTGCCAATGACACAGATGATGTCTAGGAAGGATAAACTCCTCGAGACGAAAGTTTTCAGAGCAATACAAGAACAACTAAGTGGATTTCTTCTGGACAAGGTCACAAATCCTGTGGGGGAGTTTCAGAATGACGGATCAAATCTAGTGCAACATTAGGAATCGGGTTCAGAATAGTAGAAATGATACGTGTATGCACAATATGTATATATATAATAGTATCTCAAGTGTTATATTAAAGATAAATAGAACTTTATATATTAGCGTATTAGAATTAGTATACGTAAAAGAAATAAATATGAAATATGAATATAGAATGAAGAAACAGAAAATAAGAAAATAAAGGAAAAAAACAAATTAGTACCGGTTGGGGAGATCAACCGGTACTAATTCGGCCGCTCACGCGTGCGGCGTGGCAGACCCTTTAGTACCGGTTGGTATCCCCAATGGGTACCCTTTAGTACCGGTTATTTCAACCCGTACTAAAGGACCCTCCTCTAGTATCGAATTGCCAGTACCGGTTGCACAATCGGTACTAGAGGTGGGTTACGAACTGGTACTAGAAGCGATTTCTCCAGTAGCGTAGGTCCTTTTCTTGGCCTCCTCTAACATATCTACGAGAGGCCTTGTAAGCTCCCATAACATATGGAGAAATTGCCAGCACCATTGGCTAAAAGAGTAGTGTAAATGATACAGGGTTTGTTAACTTGGGCATTTTATATGATGTAGCAATAACTTGGCGAATCCATGTTCTTTTGTCCTAAATACATAGCAGAAACCACAGACCACTCAAATAATAGTATGCTTTCTTCAACGAAGTGTGATCCTTCCAAGAGTTTGACCAGCGATACCGTGTTTATGCATCAATATTAAAAAACACCAAGAGGAAAACAACATTATATCATAGCATCCATATAAAACAAGAAAAAAAGTCGATCAGTAGCTCTGCTTTCCCTTATATAAAAGGAATTGAGATGCAGGATACTCAATTTTAAAATATTGCATTTTATAACTCCACAAGCCCCGAACATTTATATTTTATACCCTAGGTCAAATATTGTTATATTGCATAATATAATCACATGTATAGATTGGAAACCTAAGTGAAGGATAACAAACACAGTTCCACAAGAAAGTACTGCAATATAAAAGAAATTAAAGGCCCAAAAGATAATTTACATAGGTCTTCTAGGATTCAAACAAAAATATATGTAAAAGCAAAATGATCCTTCAATGTTTCCTTTAGCCTTCCAATTTGAAATGTGCATCACAAATTTAGTCTAGCTTTCTGTTTAAAAAGTTGTTTGGAATTCCTACATCTTAACTTTCGATTTCCACAAACAGTGCTGAAAAGTATGAAAGCATAAGTTGATTATGGACAGGTGTGGTCCACCTAGCATATCACGCTTTCAGTACTCGGCATTACAGTTTAGACAATGCCATGTGGGCTCTGTGTTGTCAGTGAGAAAGAGAGAAATCAAATAGAAAAGGGCTGATGAGTAGGTTGTGGTAGAGAAAATGGGCATGGGGAGGTGGCTAGTCCGGGTGTTGCTGGGCTTAAATTCGGGATGCAAAGAGAAGCGAACTAGGGCATTATATGGGTCTCAATCCGCAATACTTAAGGTTTGTTTTGGCTTTCTGTTTTCAGCAACTCTAGAAATTCATATGAGTTCAAGAATTTAATATGCATTTGAACATAAAAAATTAACCACTACTATGAATTGAAACGACATGTACAATCAATTGTAATTCACATCATAGTCAGATTAGTGAAATCCGACATACCAAAAAAATATCACATTCGTTTGTAAGTTGTAGAGTTCTAGCTAGGAAATGTCTAAGGTTCTAAGAAGCAACTATGGCATGTAAAATTAGCACAGTCAGTGCTTTGTCAAGTAATGACTGAGCATATCACTACATTATCATAGATCTTGATGAAAAACAGGGCTCTGTCCTGCAATCATTGTTCTTCTAACAAGCGGAAAGTCTGGTCTGCAAACTTTTCATTGAATGCATAGTTTTAGTTTGAGGGGTATAAGTTACATTTCTTTCACTATTTTTTTAATAAATAATTATGAATACAACAAGCATTTCAAATAAATAGCCCTAGCATGAGGACCCGGTCCTCTCCCTATTGATGCGGCGTATGGTGAAGGAGGTTACGGTGGGGACCAAGCCTTGAAGAGTTTGAAGTGGCTCAATTCAGTCAGCCCCTTCTCTATCCTCCTTTTCTTAATTGCCACTTCTTTTATTTTCTTGTCACAATAAAAAAGGTGAACACAAATGAAAAACATGTATTTGTTTGACTATAGAGGCAGATCGATTCCTTACTGTATCATGCATTTCCAATGTGTCAGATAATTTCTTATGAGCTAACACTTATGCGTGGCAAAAATAGACGTACAAAGATGCAAACCATGTTTCGATCTTTCCTCTTTAATATAAAAAGTAGCTCTCCTACCGGTTCCTTTCAGGATAAAAAGGTTATGCTTTATTGTAAAGATACACATTCGAATGCATCTCTAATTAAGCTGTGTACCAAATATACCAGCCAGCTAGAAACTTCCTAGTTGAGTGGACAAAACCATCTTACTAATCATGTTTGGTGAATAGCCACTATACCAAAAACGATTTGTGCTGGCACAAGCAAATTAGCGTGCTGGCGGGCGTGATCGGCACCTGCTAGCAAAAAGCTTCTTTGGGTCGGCGGGGGAGCACCCGCCAGCACAGTAGCCACTGTGCTGGCAGGCGACGCAAGCACCCACCAGCACAAAGCTCGCCATAAATGTTTCTGTTCATCTTCTGCCCCAGGCAACCTTCCATTTGGAACTTGTCCGAGGAGCTCGAGAAAAGCTTCAAAAACACTAAATCTAAGGGGGAAGGTTTTTCTCTTGGTTTCTTCGGAGGAGCTGGCTATATATATTGAGTTTGTGCCATTCCAACTTTCATTTTCAACTTCTATCCATCATTTCTAGCTTCATTAGTTGTCATCTAGATCTAGATATAGGAGAGAGAGGAGGGAAGAGAGAAAAAAACTAGAAATGGATTATTTTTGTGAATAAAATTCTATGATCATGCTATAACCATTACAATGCTATGTTTGTCATTTTAGTGTAATATAGAATTGAGTTTGATTATATTTTTTCCTTCTTATTAATTATTACATCCATAGTTTTAATTAATGAAGTTGATTATCTTAACAAATAATTGAGTTTAATTTTTTCCTTCTTCTTATTCATTATTACATCCATGGTTCAATTGATTCTCATTTAGGGTAATATAGAATTAGTTTTATTATATTTTTCCTACGTATTAATTATTACGTCCATAGTTTCAATTAATGAAGTTGATTGAATTAATATATAATTGAGTTTGATTTTTTTTTCATTCTTCTTATTAATTATGACATCCTAGGTTTAACTGCTCGGGAAAAACTCTAAAAACACCAAATCTAAGGGGAAAAGTTTTGCTCTTGATTTCTTTGGAGGAGGTGGCCATATAAGGTGAGTTTGTGCCATTCCAACCTTCTTTTTCAACTTCTACCCATATTTCTAGCTTCATTAGCTTTGGGGTGATATAGAATTGTTTAATTTAGTTTCATTTAGGGTAATATAGAATTATTTTTTATTAAATTTCTTCCTACTTATTAGTTAATACATCCATAATTTAATTTAGGTTATGGAATAGCTCATTAAACTAGTTAATATAACATAGAAATCTTGTCATAGGTTGTTAAAGATGGATCATAGAGTATGGATGTATGGCATACAGAGACATTCGCTTACTTTGATGTCAGAGGTATCGAAGTTTGTGCAGGCTGCGAAGAAGCACGCTCGTATTTGCAAGACAAAGCAAATACGTTATCCGTGTTTTGACTATAGCAACAAAATTTTATGGGAGGATACTAATGTCATCAAGAGGCATTTGATAAAGCGAGGTTTTGTGGATGGATAGGTCCCACCATGCAGAGGCAGGAGGTACTTCCAACAACACAAACATCAATACTGGTTGTGATGAAGTGGGTGGTGATGATGCAAACGATAATGATCATGTTATGATGGATGATGATTATGACTGTGGAGATCAAAATGGTGATCAAAGAGATGTGCATGTGGAACCACAGGTGGATGAGGAACGTCATGTTGATATGGAGGACATGTTGCGCCACATTGAACCGGAAGTGTTGCTAGGGAGTGCTAAAGTGTTAGAGAATTTTGAGACACTCAAGAAGGTAGTAAAGGACCGTATGTATGTGGGATGTGGGAAGGAGTGGACAATGCTGTGTTTCATCCTTCATCTTGTGATCCTGAAGGCTAAATTTAGCTGGTCAGACAATATTTTTAATGATCTCCTTACTCTGCTAGGCAATTTGCTCCCGAAGCCTAACTTTGTGCCAAAAAGCACATACGAAACAAAGAAGATTATCAATCCATTGAAGATGCGTGTGCAGGAACTACTACATATTGTACTGTAGTGAGTACACGGTATTGGAAAAGTGTCCAAATTGTGATGCTAGTCGTTACAAAAGTAATGTCGATTTCTATAAGGACCATGTCGGTTCCTCCATTAGGAATAAGAGAAAGAAGATTGCAAAGAAAAATGATGGTGCTCAAGTGGAGGACGAGTCTTGTATAGGTACTAACATGACGACTTAGTGTAGAGTTCCTGCCTTAGTGATGTGGTACTTGCCAATGGTAGACCACCTAAAGCGTTTGTTCTCAAACCAAAAGACCACTAAAATGATGACTTGTCATGCTGATTGCCCAGTAAAGGATGACAGAAAACTTCGACATCCTTCTGATGCTCGCCAGTGGAGGACCTTTGATGCCGATCATCAAGAGTTTTTAGATGAAAAAAGGAATGTATGATTCGCGTTGAGTACAAATGGTATGAATTCGTTTGGTGAAAGAAACAGCATGCACAACACATGGCCAGTGCTGATGACCATATACAACCTTCCCATGGCTATATCACAAGAGAAAGTTCCTTTTGCTAACCATTCTCATACACAGCCCGAAGCAGCCTGGCATCGACATAGATGTTTTTCTTGAGCCATTGATGGAAGATATGCAGAAGCTTTGGGAAGATGGGGTTCGGATGTGGGATGAGTACAGACACGAGCACTTCACACTAAGGGCCATTATTTTTGTTACCATCAATGATTATCCTGCCCTGTTTGTCCTGACAGGTCAGGTAAAAGGCAAGACAGCATGCGTAGTTTGCCTGGATTGAACATCATCTGTGTACCTTAAGGGATATATGAAGATAGTGTTCATGCAGCATAGGCCCTTCTTATTGCAGATGCACAAATACCGCAGGATGAAATACTTCTTCGATGGCACCAATGAGAATGACTTTGCTCCAAAATCGGCAAGTGGTAAAACAGTATTTGAAATATGCGAGAAGGTCATGTTCAAACTCGATAAGAAGTCATTAGGTGGTGCTGATAATTCGAAAAGGGGAAGGAAGTAGGCTGAAACTACAGACGTCGCAGTCATGCCGTTTAAGAAGATGTATATCTTCCTTAAGTATTTACTATACTGGTGAGAGTTGGCAGTGTGCCATGCCATTCATGGGATGCATCTTCAGAAGAATGTGTTTGATAGCACCATCGGATTCCTGGGCTTATCAGGCAAGGCAAAGGATGGGCTAAAATCACGAAAGGATCTAGTTGACCTCTAAATCAGGCTAGAGCTCCACCCGCAAGAACTACCTAATGGTAAGCATTACCTTCCCCCAGCTAGCTACAACTTAACACTAGATGAGAGATTAGCTATGTGCAAGTGCTTGCATGGGTTGAAAGTGCCAACCAGATTCTCATTAAACATCCGGTCACTAGTATCATTAAAGGACGTTATGCTTGCCAGCTATAACTCTCATGATTGCCATGTGATGATCACAGTTTTTCTCACTATTGCGATACGGGCTATCAAACCAGTATTCGTGAAGATGGTTATCACACGGATGTGTTACTTCTTCAATGTGATTTCACAGAAAGTGATTGATTGTGTCGAGTTGGCTAGGTTTCAACTTTTTGTGTCGGAAACTCAGGCCCAGCTCGAGATGTGCTTCCCTCCGTCATTTTTCAATATCATCGAACATCTCATGGTCAACATGGCCTAGCAAAATAACTGAACTAGGGCCTATGTACTTCCATCAGATGTGGACATATGAACGGTTAATGTCGACTCTCAATGGATACATGAGAAACAAGGTCTTTCCAGAGGGCAGCATGATTGAGAGCTATCATACAGAAGAGGGTGTTGATTGCTGCATAGATTACATAAAAGATAAGAGAGCTATTGGTTTACCGAAATCTCAACACGAGGGCAGATTGTCTGGGAGAGATACCATTGGAATGAAAAGATTCATAGACAAGGACAACTAACAATTGGAGAAAGCGCATTCAAGCATTCTACAACAGCTTGCAATAGTGGAGCCCTTCATCAAGCAACACCTAGATGAGGTTCGTGGACAAAGTAATTGTCGCTCGGAGGATTGGATCATCAAAGAGCAAAAGCGTCATTTCCCATCATGGTTGAAGCACCATGAGCATCTATTTCAAGGAAATTCCACAGAAGATGTAACATTGACTAGGTTGGTGTGTGAGCCATCAAGCAATGTCATCTCATGGCAAGCATATGAAATTAATGGATACACATTTTATACCACCACAAAGGACAACAAAAGCGTGGCTTACCAAAATAGTGGTGTTCTCATAGAGGCGATTGATACATCCGGAAAGAACATAACTTACTACGGTTTCATAGAGGAAATATGGGAACTTAACTATGGAGAGAATATCCGGATCCCCGTCTTTCAGTGCCAATGGGTCAAACACCCGAATAGCATTAGAGATGACAATTATGTGTTGACACTTGTAGACCTAACCAATGTAGGGTATAAAGATGACCCATGGGTACTCGCTGAGTGTGTTGCATAGGTATTCTACATAACCGACCCTATGAATGCAAAGAAGTACATTGCCATATCTGGAAAACAAAGGATCCTTGGAGTTGAAGGTGTAGTGGACATTGAGGATTATAATCAGTATGAGGAATTGGACCTATTCAAAGACCATGAATGAAGAATCAAGCATGTTGAAGCAAGCATTGATAAATCCATTAAGCCATGGTTACGTAATGACTGTGAAGGAAGAATTGTTAAAGGATAAATTACATTTATTTTCTCTTATGTTGTTTGACTAATTAATATTCTTGTAAGACTTATTAATCTTGTAAGATTTTATTAATATGGATTAGACTTTATTATCTTGTAACTGACTCCTAGCATAAGAAAATGGTAGGGGTACATCCATGCCACAATACAGTATAACCAGTTCTGATAGTAGTGCAAGTTATTACATCAATAATTAAAGGTCCTAGAGAGAACAAGTTCCAAAAGGGTAGCTATACAACCATGCATGTTACTTATTTCATACTCTGGCTCATCTCCTTAGATATGGAATATAGTTAATGTCTCCAATCGTCCAGCCCAGAACTTCATCAAAATAAGTGAGAGCATGGATGAGTGCACTCTCCTTCGCTTCACATGGACGACCACATACATTATGATAAATGGAGAACATTGAAGACGTTAACTGATGTGGCCTACAGAAAGTGAGTTGAGCCTGGAACCTCAAATCTGAGGTGAACATCGGGTTTCCACCCATGTAAGTCAAATGAAGCATTTCCACAACTTGATCCAGAATCGCATGAAGGCTCGCTTCGGCAATGGTAGTACCATTTATATCCTATAAAAGATGATTAGAACATGATGAAAGTTAAAAGATGTAACACTACTAAAGTTAAAAGAATGATAAAAGAATGTTCCATACCATGTCATGAAGTCGAGAAAGCGTCTCAACAGTCACAATCACATTGTTGTCTCCCTCCTCAAGCCATGTAATTCGAAACCATGAAAAGTCTGGTACAAAGTACCCATAATGGTTAAGCTTCTCTAGGCAGGCCTCCACGACGGTCCTATCAACAGTTACCATAAATGCTGCTGTGCTACCCCATGCAGCAATTGAGACCATCGGGTGGCCTATCCTGGTGACAACGAGGTGAAATCTAGATGTCCAACAGGTAATTGAAAAGAGAGATCTTTTCTTTCCATATTTGGTCCTACGAACTCTATTTGCACAACAGGAGAAGTACCACCTAAAGCTTTGACAACATCTCTGAGCCATTAATATTATTGATAAGCTGCATTTAAGTAAATTTAGAATTTATTCATGTGTAGTAACAACATCAATTAAAATTAGGAAATATATTACTATGTTGGGAATTGTTCCTTTGGTTTGATCGTCGAATAGCAAGTTAATGGGCCCATGGAATTGAAGTCTTGGATAACTAGGGGAGTGTCATCATGCCCGAAATGTCTCCTGCCACCTCCACGGTCGCCACCACCACGGCGGCCACCTCCGCGGCTGCCACCACCACAGGGAAAAGAACTTCCACTTGCCATAGTTAGCCCAAACTATCCACATAAAATTTACAAAATACTCAAAATAAAAGATTATCCAAATAATGGAAGAAATTTACAAATGTTGGTTTAGATCTCATGAACATTGTTATAACTAATTGTAACATATTTATTATCATTTTGCAATTGCATGGAGTTAAAATGGTAAAAGGTAACATCTTTATTGTGTATAACCATATATATGTGGATATAATTTCATATGAAATAATCATATATATGTGCATATAATTTCATATAGGATACAAATAATCATATAAATAACCATATTTATGTGGAGTAAAAATGGTACAAACTAACAACTTTATTGTTGGTAACCATATATATGTGGATATAATTTCAATGAAATAATCATATATATGTGTATAGAATTTCATATAGGATACAAATAATCATATAAATAACCATATTTATGTGGAGTAAATAACCATTTGTGATCTACTTGAAAAAAATGGAAACAAATGGAAAAATCAATCAAACGGCAAGGAGGAGAGGATAGTGGCACAGTCTCGGCTAAGGAGGAGGTCCCACGGCGCACGCACGGCGGCGGACGGGAAGCACGTATGGCGGCCTGGCGGGGACAGGACAATGCCGGGCGTATAACGCGTGGCAGGTGGATGACGTGCGGTGGCGGCGCTCGGGGAAGAGGACGGTGGCATGACGGGCTAGGGGCTCGGCGGAATCTGGCAGCCTGCTGGCATCAGTTGCAAAACGTGCGTACCGCCGGGAGTTAGAAAAATATGATCCCCCGAGCGGGATTTATATGTGGAGGAGTCAGTGCTGGTGGGCGGTAGTGTTGCCCGGCAGGTGGATCCTCAACGCTCGCGAGCGCTTACACCGCCCGCCAGCACTGAGCCTCATCGCTGGCGGGCCGCGTTACTGCCCGCCAGCGTAGTGGAGCTGCGCCCGCCAATGCAGTGGTTTCAATAAAATTCAAAATGATTTAAATAGTTGGTAAATGATTTCAAATTTCATACTTTTACATATGAACATAAATCTTATTTAGTGAATTAAAAAAATATATTTCATAGATAACATAAATAAGAATGAGTAGTTAGTTTACTTGTCACTTTAGGTTGAAATACCTCATGAGTTATACGGTGATGATGACTTGCATATCCATTCGGGAAGGAAGTACTATTACACTATCTTAAAATTGTGTTAATATTTTTGGTCCATGTTGGTTGACTCCTAAAGTGGTTAGGGGTGGTAACATGCCAAATATCATGATTCTTCGACAATTTTAAATCCACACAACATTTAATACAATAAAATTATCAAATAATCATGATATTTGGCATGTAACCACTCTAGGAGGCCTCCGTGCCGCTGCCGAACCTCCCCAAGGCCGCAGCACCACAGACGGCCCTCCCCAAGCCCGCCGCGCCGTTGACAGCCCTCCCCGAACCTGCCGCGCTAACGGAACCTCAGTCGGTTTTTTCATGAAAAAATAATTAGTTTTCATAAATTTATGAATAATAAATATGTTTGAATCGTGAAAGGAAAAATTTGGTGTACAAATATGTGTTGATATGCATAAATTCATGAATAATAAATATGTTTGAATTAATTGTGAAAGGAAAAGTTTGGTGTTCAAATATGAGTTGATATGCATAAATTGATGAATAATAAATATGTTTGATTTGTGAAAGGAAAAGTTTGGTGTACAAATATGTATTGATATCCATAAATTTATGAATAATAAATATGTTTGAATTGTGAAAGGAAAAATTTGGTGTACAAATATGTGTTGATATGCATAAATTCATGAATAATAAATATGTTCGAATTAATTATGAAAGGAAAAGTTTGGTGTACAAATATGTGTTGATATGCATAAATTCAAAGAATAATAAATATGTTCGAATTAATTGTGAAAGAAAAGTTTGGTGTGCAAATATGTGTTGATATGCACAAATTCATGAATAATTTTTAATTGCAAGGATTAAAGTTTTGCATATTAAGAGCGACTGAATCCACCGTGGAGGATTCTGATTCTGATGACTCATGTGGATCATATTATACTCCACCTGAGTATGAACCAAGCCCACCTAGGACTCGCAGGCGTCTATATGAAGATGAACCTGAATACGATCCAACCGCGGATCATCAGGTACATGCATGCACATTCATATACTAGCTAGTGATGCGTTTGTTGTTCACATGAAGATGTTAAACTCCAACTATTATTTTCTCTATAGAATGATGACCAATCCCCGGTTCATTCGCTACCGCGACGTCATAGAACATCAACTCTGCAGGAAGGCGAGGTAGCTGCCTCTACATCAGAGCCTTCAGCTCCAACTACTTCCAGTAGTAATTCGAAGTGGCAACGTGGGAAAAGAAGCCAAAACTAGATCCTTGAGAAAGGTATTCTCGTCATAGAATTGCTTGGCTCCAAAGGTGAGCCCATATTACCTGAGGGAATAGCTGCTAGGTTTCAAAACCTATGTGGAGCTATTTTCAAGAATAAATTGCAGACTTGCATCACGACTAGTAACTAGAAAAATCTACCTACCACTACAAAGAATGTATTGTGGGCCACATTGAAAAAAAATTTACTTTTCCTGAAGGTCAAGAGGAATCCGTAAGAAAATTTGCTAAGGGCCTCCCTGGGAGATGTTTCAGGAATTGGAGGTCTATTCTTAATACAGAATATGTACAGAAAGGCAATGATGCTAGGGATGACTTTGGTAGGATTCCTCTAGAAATGTGGGAAGAGTTCGTACAACAGAATAACATGTGGGAAGCAAAAGCCCTGAGCAAAGAAACTACCAGGAAGGCTATGAAAGCTGCCGAGAACCCCCATCACTTGGGTGCGGGAGGGTACACAGCCAAGATTGCTAAATGGAGGAGAGAGGAAGAAGAACCAAGGATAGCTGGTTTACCAAATTTGTTTGAAGGCTTGGATGAGCGCAGCAGGAATTGGGTATTAGCACGAATTCTGACATTCACACCTAATGGCAAGGTTACATTCAAACACCCAACAATAGTGCAAATTTACGAGAGGTTGGAACAGCTCACCGAGATGCAAAAGAAGGGTCTTTTCAAGCCGAACAGGGAGATAGATCAGCTAACCGCCTCAATTAGAACCACCGAGCACTTTAGGCGTCTTCGAGAGAATTATGAGCATGGCAAACCATTCTTGTATTGGTGGGATCTATTGGACAGCCCATGGGAACTCAATAAGCTGCCTGGATGGATCATGGCAATGAAGCAAGGAATTCGAGCAATCACTGTGCGTGTCCCAAAAAAGGTTTTCCTTGGTGTTCTCGATTACAAGATTGTGCTCGATTTCAAGGATTTGCACAGACTTTACCGTCATCAACACCTCAACGTCCAGCTCATTACCTTATGGTGCTTGTAAGCCCACATGTATCGCATACATGAGTTTTACATACATACATATATATTTTATATGTCAAGTACCTGAGCGACTACCTATTTTGCAGGATGCAATGGAAAGAGGAAGAATTGATGAACGGTAGGTTCTCGGTAGCGTACCTTGACCCAACACGAATTAGCGAGCTAGAGCACAAGTTCAAATTGAATGAAACGGTCAAAGCACAAATGGAAGCAGCATAGACACAAGAGGAGAAAAATTCTATAAAGGTAAAAGCCCACAGAGATGAAATGCACAAAGTGTCCATGTACATTGCAAGAGTAATGAGGAAAAAGGCTCACAAGAATCATATTATGGCAGCTTACAATTTTCAGTAAGCTATCTAGTTTAAATTATTATTTAATGCCATCTATAATATAAATTATTCTAATATAATGCAGAGACCACTAGATTTGCATCATTATTTACCCCAAGCATGCAGAAGCAGTCGTCCTTGACTCAGCCAGATTTAGCAAAGATAGTTACAAGGAATTCTTATGCATTTTAGAAAAGTAAGAGATTCCTTGGTGGTACTTAAATGCATGTTGAGATTCTATGCACCTAAGTTGTATTACTAACTCTTTTCTTTATATCCTCAAAGTGCGCACAAGCTTTACGTAATGAAAGATGGGGAGTGCCCTGAAAATAGGAAGAAAGCTATGAAAATAATATGTCATAGATTCGTAAGAACATAAAAACTTAGTTTCTTTTCCTATAATGTAGACTTGCCATTTATGAAAACTCATCATTTTTTTAATTTGATTGTAGTGCCACAGGCAACCTCCTGAAACAGTGCTATGCGGATATTACATGTGCGAGTTTCTCAGTAACAATGGGAGTTACCGGACGAACCCCGAAGACGTAACTCTCTTATACATTCCATGTGCTAACTTACTAATGGTAATACATCCTAATCTTCATTTACTGTATACCTGTAGATGCCTAGGATCCTGAATCACCAATCGTCGCTCCAAGGTCAAATCAACAACATTTGTAGAGACATGGCAAGGTTCAACCAACGCGAGATTAGTCATTAGGATAGAGATTTCTTTGATCCAAATGGCGTGTTGATGATGGATGAATGCACACGTCTTTGTAGATTGACGAAGTTGATTTAATATTAGCCTCGCAAAGAATAGCTTTATTCCAAATCTTGAATTATGTGAATTATTTATTATTCACGTTTATTGAATAATGTGAATTATCTATTATGTACGATGTAGTTTTTAATAATATGAATTATTTATTAGTTAAGTTTGTTGTTATGTGGTTGGAGATACATATTTCAATTTGGCAGCTAAAAACTGACGGCAAATAGAAATTATAAATAAATCACTTGGCAGCTAAAAACTTGCGGGAAATAGAATTTATAAATAAATCACAGGAAATAATATATAGAGTGGGAAAATAAATATTCCTAGCAAGTGGCATAACCACCTGCCAGCAGAGAAACAATCTGTGCTGGCGGGAGATGTAACCACCCACTAGCACCGAAAGCCTCTGTGATGGCGGGTGGCTAACGTCGCCCGCTAGCATAGAGTGGTCTGTGCTGGCGGGCGAGCACCCGCCAGCATAGACTACCATTTGTGCTTGCTCAAGGTTGCTGGCGGGTGCTCGGCTCGCCAGCACAGAGCCAGTTTAGCCGCCAGCACAAATCTTTTGTGGCCTAGTGAGCCCCTTTAGTTTCGTGATTACTATTAACTTTATCGCT
Source organism: Setaria viridis (assembly GCF_005286985.2). Classification (NCBI taxonomy): domain Eukaryota; kingdom Viridiplantae; phylum Streptophyta; class Magnoliopsida; order Poales; family Poaceae; genus Setaria; species Setaria viridis. Next base: position 10,453,893 of record NC_048269.2, read on the forward strand.
TTCAAAAACAATGAACTATATTGATATTTACAAACTAGGTCATTTATGCTCATCTAATAAGTTTACTTAATTCTTCATGAATAGTAATCAACCTTCAAGATTTATGCATGAACTTCATGATTCTTGCAATAAATATTTGCATGATTTAAATAATCGAGTGGTATACCTTCATGTTAAATTCAATAAATTAATCATCAAGTTGATTCCTTCTAGATACAACTTAAAAGACTTCAAATCTAAATATGATTAAAGATCTACCCCTCTTCATATGAACATCCTTCGAACTTCAGTGTTCAAAATGCCTTAGTCACATTCTTCATAAATGTGCATGCGTACTTAGTCCTTCAAAGACTTATTTGTAATTCTTCTAGATTAAATTAGGAGTAATACTTCAAGCACTAGTAACCACTTATTTAAATGTGCAACACAAAATAAAATTTTATCCTTTCCGAGAAATATGAGGATAATGAGTTGCAAATTTGCATACCTTCTATATATTACATTTCAATAGCAACTATATCTATGTGGATTCTAAGTTAATGGCAATGATCTATTCAGTTGATCTTCTAAATTTGGCTGGTTCAACTATAGACAATGATCGGTCTTCATTTGGCAGTTGAGGGGATAATTCAATTTGCCAGTCACCAATGTACCTTCTATGGTATGTGAGGATACTTTCTATCAATGATAGATAATTATGTATGAACTTATACGTGAGTTTATGATAAAATTAGGACCATATGATTCCTCACTACATTTTTAATTCAATAACTTGGGTCTGTATGAGGTTTCACTCATATCTTCTGGTTTATTGGTGTCCATTCAGGAATTGACTGATAAGTCATTCATTGTCTATATCATTCAAGGATTTTCTAATTCTTTGAGAATAGTATTTCTCTTATATGAGAAATTCTCTAATGTAAGAGAGAAGTGATGTACACAATCCTTTTAACCTGAGCTCTTCTGTAAACTATTTATTTGGAAAGTGTTATTCACAATCAATGATTTTTATGACTTTATTTTTCCTTCTAGGATTTTCTTCTATAGACTATTAATATTTATTCAGGAATATTATAAACTTTGGACATTTTGTGGGGCTACCCCTAAAAAGGGACCCCGAATGTCAATCGTATCATTCCCATGATCAGTACATGATACAGACATTTCTCATAAGAATTATCACATCCATACTTCGTACAATTTTTATTGATAATTTACATAATCTTACAAAGAGGCATACCACTAGTAGTACATAGGTGGTTGAAGCCGCAACTTAGCTATAAAGCGGAGGTCTACGCTACAGGCGACTTGGCTCCTAGGGTTGATCTCCAAGATCTTCGTCATCTTCACCAACTATTTCTTCCACTGTAGTAGAAAATAATAAAGGAAGGGTGAGTACTCAGCAAATCCCACTATTGAAGTATTATTTCATGCTGGTTCTCAAGGGCTAGCTTCTAGTTTAAGGATTTGCCTGAAAGCTAGTTCTCAAGGGCTAGCTTTTGAATGATAAGGAGAATTCTTATTATAAGTTGTTGGTCCTTGAGGGGAATCTACCTCCCTACCAGTCTCCTGGTTTTAATAGGATGAGGATCCGTTAGGAATTCCCTAAGCCGGCATTTGCCTCATTTCCAAAACAATTTCTTAGGACAGAACCTTGGACATAGGGTTTAAATAAAAACATTATTTTCACTAATCAATGAGAACTTTGACTTTGTGACCTCTTAATCGTGAGTTTTAGCTATCCAGATAGATTTATAACTCTGCAGAGGTTGTGCACTTTACCCACACGGTCGATCAGCCCATACCTTGTATGGAGGCGGTACTGATCTACGAGGTTCATGCGCACCGATATCTACTTCTAGACAACATTTCCTAGTTCCACCCACAGATACGGCTGGGATCTAGGCAGGGGTCATATCTCATCCACTCATGGACACTATCCCCGAAAAAAGATGCATCATTCATATACTATCAACAAGTCCTCTGGACCACAACCTATGACCCGTGCTAATAACCGAACCTGGGACTAAGCGAAGGCTCTGCTCCAATCTATCTGTTGCCCACCGTGGTCCCCTTGGGATGGTTCCCTAGGTTCTGCTGGTAGGGTGTGAATCAAGGCCTCACATATATAGGCACTCCCGAAGGCTATACCTATTTGGCACGTGCAGTTGCACTGTTCACTAGAAAGATTTACCCATGAATCCATCCTCTTGTTGGCGCAAAAATCGGATGGCGGACCCGATTGTCGCATCGAGCACACGACTCGAGAGAATCTGCTTAACTCCTGTTCGGGTTATTGCCCTGGTGCGGTTCGAGTGGCGTGCCAATCAATCTGACCTGTTGATTGACAAGGAAGAACAGATGTTAGATTTCAGAGATCCGATCGGCTGGAGTTTTGATCTGCTCTAAAGAACGTATCGGTAGATTGCCCGATGTAATGCAAGGATGACCGGCTATGAAGCAGCCGATAATCTTGTAGCAAATGTAAAGGGGACTGCTAGAGCAACCTAAACAATGCTATAGAGACAACACTTGAAACAGATCTAATCGGCTATATGATAACAAGTAATGTATTGATATGGCCGATAGTTCGTGCCTCAAGCTGGATAACTGGTGACAAAAGCCAAAATAACAGGCAAAACCTATAATTCTAGCAAATATCGATAACTGGTGAATAAATCTTAAACGAGATGACAGCGATGCGCCCGAAGTCAAAGCTTAGATGGTACTCGAAATGCGGAACTTACAAATTGGCCGGAGATCAACCTGATGCAGCCCTGCCAACTCGCACGAACTCGTGAAAAGGAAAAGAGCTTGGCGAAGTCACCGACTTGAAAGTAAAGTTGCGTGAAAAAGTAGATTTGTATTGATTTTTTATGTCTCTTTGCCAGCCTCATGAGGCACCTATTTATACGCTATTACAACACGTTTCCTTGTCGACTACGACTCAATATTCTATTTCTTATTCAAAGTAGCAAATATTTACACACAGATATGACTCGCACTGGAGTCGGACACCATCCAAGCCTCTACAAGCCAATCTTATCTTCACCTCGTTACCGCCCTCGCCCATTCAGGCCCATATCAACATGTCAGCTGAGCTGTCTCGACTTTTCATCAGCTGGACCCTCTCAATCTTATCGGTTGATTGGCCGAACCACTATAGCTTTACCAGCCGATTTCTTTAGCCATGGCTTCTTGTTTAGTCACATCAGCCACTTTCTTTTCCTTTTAACGCCGACCCTGACACGTGTCAAAAACTGGCGTCGACACCTCCTTAGAGGCCACCCTCTTACTCTCAGGTCTAGCCTTATCTGGTTGCTAGACTTTATGGTTATTTTATCCTGTTTTATGAAAGTACTCATGCTTTTTTGGAGTTTTGTAGATCAGTAGTGTTGATACCGGATTTTGGCTAGGAAAATCCCATAAAACCTGGAATACGGAAAGGAATATTCTTTTCCTAAAAGAAAAGGAAATATACATGTTGAGCTTGTGAGATCCTCGGAGAACCCAAGTGCAGCTCATTCAGATTCATGCGGAGTCGGTGATGCACAAGCAGGAGACGTGACACTTAATAAGTTGATGGAAGCAGCAAGAAACCACTGGTAGAAAACTCGCCTTTAGTCCCAGTTGGTAGGGGCCAAATCTCCCAAAAATCCATCCGGGATTAAGTAATCGAGATGAAAGGGGAGGGCCTTTAGTCCCGAGTCACTCAACTAGGACTAAAGGGGCTGCCACGCTAGGCGCGGGATAGGCCCCCTTAGTCCCAGTTGGTATTTCCAACCGCGACTAAAGGGCATGCATGAAAGCGTCTGCCTGCATGGCGCCTATAATTTCATGCATCGCGTACCCTTTAGTTACCCTTTAGTAGTTAAGACTTTTTTTATAATGAAATCAAACTAGTATTTAAACAATTACTATATATACAATTCTTAGTGTATATACAATTCTTAGCATAGTATTTATACAAATAGTATATATATATAAACAAAAATTTGCCCCAGTCATTCCTTGGATCTTCCTGTCGTGGTGTTGCTCAGTGCGTCTAATTTTAATCCATCGTAATAAAATTATCCTTGCGGATTTACCACCTCGTCCAGCAGGAATAACATGAGATCTTCACATATTGCCCCTATTGTTTCCTTCTCCATGAGTTTTTGCTGAATATTATACATCTATAATTTCAAAATATGTGAATGTTACCCGAACAATTAAATATAAGAAGCTAGAAAATAATTAACTATTAATAGTTTTATTTTACATACTTTAAAGTTGTGCGGCATCATCTTTAGTCCCTTGGGTCCCTTAAAATTGTGCATGTGCTCACAAACGTAGTAGCCACATAGATTATTCTTGGGTTCCTATCTTAAGCACTTCAGTAGGGAAAAAACAAGTTATGAAATATTCGTGCTATAGAATGTACAAAATGTGCAAACTTGATACGTACCAGGAAATCTGCGTTCCATATAAGTTTTTCTTTGAATGGACCTTTGTGTTTTCTGATGAATTATCTCCATGCGCTGTGGATTGAAATAATGAATGATATAGTGTTAGGTGAAAATTTAGGTAACAAAATTTTGCATAGAGATAAAGATCCAAAATTATTACAAGTCTAGCATGTCTTGAATGTATTGGTACTCCTTCGGTGGTTTCCTCAACGAATTGAAGACAATGACGTGGCTTCTATCAGGCTCAATTATTAGGACTATCCCGTGGAAAATGCATACATAAATGTTCATATTAGAGCTAACTAACATTATTCATGTAAGGAAAAAGAAAACGAAAATAGACGGTATACACACACTTACTTGATGTTGTATGGAAGTAGTATGTATTCCTTGTAATTTTGTTTGTCTAGGAAATTGTATACTTTCATCAACGTTTTCTCTGGAAAATCCCGTATCTGGTGTTGGTTAACTAAGGATGGATCCATGAAGCCAATATAGAACTACGCTTCTCATCGGCATGACTGAATTAGCATCCTACATAAAATGGAAGACGAAGTTAGTAGGGCAACACATGCACAAAAAATAATGATATGAGCCAAAATTTACATATAGATAAATAGACACTTACAGAGCCCCGACGCTGATGAGAGAGATGTCAAGGACATCATGATGGTACACTTCATATATATCCTTGAATTCCAGCCACATAACTTTCTCGCCTTCGCCAAAAAAATCTATCGGTTTTACCTTAAGGCCAAACATTTTCTTGTCAATGGCGGACTGCTTCATGTACCATTCATGGATTTCATACATATTTGTTGATAGATTCCATACCAACTCAGGCTTTACAAGAGAGTTGCCTAGCTCAAAGGTCCATTTCGGTTCAACTGGTTGTGCTGCTGGCAGCTCACTTTGCCCTAGACATTCAGAAAGGGACATTCCTGTTTCTTGGATGAATTTCACTACTTGTTCTTGTTGATCTAAGGGCACTGCTGCTATCTTTTAAGCGTCTTTTTTTGGTAGATGGCTAAGGTGGGGGACAGTACCCCTTGAAGATGACTTTCCTTTTCTTTTTTGCCTTTCATCAGCCTTGACTAATGCGTGGTCATAGTTCGATAGTGGTGGCAGCATCTTCTTGGCTTCTTATGACATCTCTATAAAAAATTTTAATTGTCTTCGATCTACTGGTGGTGGCTCCATCACCTTTGCTTTTCTTTCTTTGGCCATTTTCTTGAACCATTCCCTGCATTCTACATTGGTTTAGGCCTAGCATTCCTCATGAATCATTGCCTCCCTGCATTCCTCAAGAGTCAATTCAGGCTCCTTTGTTTTCTTCTTTCTCTATCTTGGCTTGGGAGGCGATGGTTGTGACTTCTTAAGTGGTGTTGCTCTTAGTCCCGGCGATGGTGATCGAGGAGGGGTGTTGTTGTCATCGTTGCTCGCACCACCAGGATGTGCTGGAGATGCAGACCGTGATTGAGCAGGAAGCGACGGTCCCGGTGATGACAACGGTCCTGGAGCAGGTTGTGCTAGAGATGACAGTCCTGGAGCAGGCTATGGTGGAGATGATGGTCTTGAGCTTTGAGGAGATGGTCGCTGGTGGGGAACTATGGGGAGCGGTGATGCCTCTATGTCGGGGATGATGATGTAGCGTTTGCACCATAGAATGATCCCGTGAAGCGCATCTCCTAGTGCCCTTTCCCAGGTGCCACCCGGGAGGTTCAGCTCTAGGCCTTCATATTGGCTATCAACGAGATGCTCTAGGCCAACACTAGCGTAGCCAGGTGGAATCTCCATGCCATGGCTTGTCTGCCGTGGCAGGATTTGTAAGGCACTTCCGTACGCCACCTGTACATATAGCAGAAATAAAGAAGTTATTAAACTCCTGAGGTGTGGATGGATTGATAAGATTGCATAAATATTATGTATAAGTATATCTTAATGGTGATGTTACCGACCAGTTTATGTAGCTCACATGAGGTGCGTTGCGTGATGACATCCACAGGGAATCATTGCTCGTCCATGGGTAATCTTGGCATCTATGGATCGGGGATCCTTGTGGAAGCACAGCTACTCCCGAGACGTTGAGAAGGGCTGGCGACATTTGGATCTGGCAGTGCTCCAGATTGGGCCAACTCCGCAACTGCTAGGGCTACTCGATGATTGATTTCCTCCTACTTTCTTACTTCTTGTGAATGCAGTTTGGATTCTAGCATGCACCGCCAGCTCCCCTATTGTTGTTCCTTTCTTCCCTTGTGGCTTTTGTACGAGTCGATGTCGCCTTGGAAAGCGAACTTCCACGGAACGACCCCGTACCCTCGGCAACATCCTGGGTGCTCGAGATTCCCGAGGGCTAATGTGAGCTCATCATTCTCTCGGTCCACCTTCAACCTCCTAGCTTTAGCATCTTCAATATTCTTGATAAGCCTTTCAACCTTTTGACGTATTGTCTCATTGAAGATTAGTGTCCCATCCTCTTGGCTCAGGTTACCTCCATGAGTGTAATACCAATTTTTCGATCAATCGGGCCATTCAAGAGATGCTGGTATGATACCCCGATCGATCAGGTCTTGTTCCATCTTGCACTATCTGGGAATTGTAGTGTTGTAACCACCTCACCCTAGACAATGATGGTACTCCTTCTTGCCAGCATTTGCAATGTTGGTGTGAACCTTATTCGCACCATCTTTGCTCATCTAGTATTTGACAAATGTCTCCTAGTGGTCCCTCAACTTTGGCCACTCATTGAAATACGGAGTTTGGCTACTCTTGATGAAGGTGGCATCTAGTATCTTTTTGAATGTCTGGAATTGTGTGCCCATCTTCTTTAGCGTCCACGATTTCACATCATCTTCATTACATCCTTCAAAAAATGTGAAATGTTTCTTAACATCTAACCACAACAATTCCTTTTCTGTATCCGGGAGCGTGTATGGATTAGTACTTTTGCCCCTCTATTCCCTGATGTTGATGGGCATGTTGTCCCTTACGATTGCCCTGATCTAACTCACGTACTTTTTTGCCACGTTTTGGGGAGCAACCGGCTTGCCCTCTTCTGTGACTTCCGTGATAATAAGCCTTCCATCCATCACCTTTGTACAACCTCAGGGCTTTTGATGATTCATCAATCCAGAGGGCTAACAGTTCAAGATTCGTTAATTAGTATATAGTAATAATGAATCAGACATTATAGATGGGGTAAAACAATGGAAATGATATATACCTCCCCGGACCTTCCGTCACGACAAGGTTTTGCTAGGGCTCAGGCTCTTCATTGCCCTCGTCGGACATGTTGAGGAACATGTCTGCCTAGGAACCCTCTTCATCGGTGTACGTTACGGGAAGGTTGGAGCCACTACCACCAACAATAATCTGCTCCATTAGATAGCTTGCGGTCTCGTCGTCTGCCATCTCAACTACTTTAAACACACATGAAATTATATAGTTACATGTATGTTAAGGTATATACATGAAATCATAGAAAAACAATGAAAAAAAATATACTAATTGAAACGCACACATGAAACCATACAGGAAATGAAACTCACATGAAAACTTACAAGAAATTTACATGAATGTCTTGAATGAAACTTACATGAAATGTCTTTAATGAAACTTACATGAAAACTGACAAGAAAGTTACATGAAAGTCTTGAATGAACTTATATGAAATGTCTTGAATGATTCCTACATGAAGTGTTTCTATAAATTTGTACTAAATTCTAAGAATTTCTACCTAATTTAAAGGATTTCTAAAAGTTTCTACTAATTCCTACTAAATTGTACCAAAATTGAAGTTTTTCTACAAATTTCTAAGAATTTCAACCAAATTTCTTCTAATTTCTAAGCATTTCTGCCTAATTTCTAAAAATTTCTACTAATTTGTAAAAATTTCTACTAATTTGTAAAAATTTCTACCAAATTTCTACTAATTTTCGAAGCATTTGTACTAAATCACAGTAATGTACTAAAAATTATACTAAATGTGTACAAATTATACTAAGCACATATACTAAATAAGTCTTAAGCATTTCTACAAATTTCTACTAATTTTTTAATCATTTATAATAAAACATAGTAATTTCTAAAAGTTATAAAAAAATGTATACAAAATGATACTAAGCATCTGAACTAAATTATACTAATTTTCTACTAATCATAGTAATTTCCTACTAATTTTGAACTAATAATAGTAATTTCCTACTAATTTTCTAACTAATAAAAATAAAAAAGGGCCCTTGAGTCAGCAAGCCGGGGGCTTGGATCAGCAAGGGCCCCATCGTACATGTGGAGAGGGCCGGGGGTTGTGGCAGGGCGGCGGGCGACAAGGGCCAGGGCTGCAGGAGATGGCAGCTCAGGTGGTAGAGTGGCAATGTGGACGACGAGGAGGCCAGCGGTGGCAGGGACGGAGGCGGCACGGACAACGAAGGCGGCAATGATGGGTGCGGACGGAGGCGCGCGGAGGGAGGTGGCAACGAGGGGGCGCGACGGAGGCGGTGGTGATGAGGGGGCGCAATGGAGGACGCGGCGGCGGGTCGGGGTCAGGGCGGCTGCGGTGGCGGGCGATGGCGGCCGGGGCTATGGGCAACGAGGAGCACGGCGGTCGGCGACGGAGGCGGATGGGCGGCGATGGGAGACCGGCGGTGATGGAGGCGGACGGGCGCTGCGGATCTTGGAGAGTGGTGAAAATTTTGCTAAGTGGTTAAGGGTGGAGGGGGGAGAAGACGACTGTTACTTTTATCTCCGGCCCCCTTTTATCCTGGTTGCAATTTGCAACCGAGACTAAAGGGTCCTTTTGTCCCGAGTGCCAATTGCAACCGGGACAAAAGGCCCCCTTCTTTAGTCCCGGTTGCAATTTACAACAAGGACAAAAGGATACGTCCTCACGGGAGGCGAAAATTACCCTTTTGTCCTAGTTGCAAACTGCTACCGGGACAAAAAGGCCCTTTTTCCATTTGTCGTCTCCCGCCTGTTTTTTCCAGATAGATTTCATATATGTTTTCACTGGCTTTTAGGATGGAAAAAATAAGAACTTTACATATTTCAAACATGCAAAAATATATTAAATTAGCAAGTATATTTAGAAGAATGAGTCATTAATTCTATACTAGTTCTTTTAAACACAATTTTATATATATATTCAACTAGTTTTGTTAAAGAAAAAATAAAAACTTTACATATTTTGAACATGTAAAAATATATTAAAAAACAAATTTCAAATAATTCTTCACCTCACCTAATTTAAACATAGATGAAATCATAGATACGTTAAATTAAAAATTGTATCAAGTACTACATGAAATTATAGAAATTTACAATGTAACTTTACATAAAGGTGAAGCATATTTAGTGCATTACAATGTAACGTTAAAAAACTTCTTCTTCACGAAAGTTCCTTGGTCATGATCGCGACATAAGTACGGAGCCTCTTCTTTGGCTAGCATTATGCTTGGGTCAACTTCAACAGCGAATGAAGGCATGCCATCAAACTGATCATAATCATCTGATTGGTCTGTTTTGTCCTCGGCTCCCATGATTTTTCTTTTACCTGGAAGCACTATGTGGCGCTTTGGCTCCTATGGCTCTTCTGAATTTTTCTTTGGTTTGCTAGACATGTCCTTCACATAGAAAACCTGATGCACATCATTGGCAAGTACGAATGGTTCATCATTGTATTCAGTCTTAGTCAAGTCCACTATTGTCATTTTATATTGATCTTTGGTTACGCCAGTTAGCTTCACCCATTGGCAACAAAACAGATAGATGTTCAGCGGTGCGTATTCGAGTTCCCATATCTCCTCTATGAAACCATAATACAAGTCCTTGCTCCTATTGCTATCTATGGCATCTATGCAGACACCACTATTCTGGTTCCGGCTTTTCTGGTCTTGGGCTCTCGTATAAAATGTATAACCATTTATCTTGTAGCCTTGAAATTTCACGATTGTGCTAGAAGGTCCCCTATCTAACCAAACAAGCTGTGGGTGAATCTTAGAGTTACCCATAAGGTGTTGATGCAGCCAAGAGGGAAAAATATCCATGTGATGACGTATAATCCAAGCATCAAATTTCCTCAGGTGTTCAGAAACTAGCATCTGCTGTGTTGCTCGATATATGGAGCCACAAAGGATGATTGTTGTAGAACAGTGAAGTGTAGCTTGTCGAACAAATCAGTATCATTGCTCGCACTTGTTTTCCTTATAAGGGTGCCCATTCCCCGCAGCCTCGCCTCGTGGCGTGAAGTTGGAACCTCAATCGAATTATTTGATTCAATAAAATCAGCACAAAACTCAATGATCTCCTCTGTTCCATATCCCTTGGCGATGCTTCCTTCTGGATGGGCAGAATTAAGAACATAGTTTTCTAGGACTGCCATGAACCTCTCGAAAGGCCGCATATTGTGCAGCAATACTGGACCGAAAATAGTTATCTCTTTTACTAAGTGAACCAGGAGGTGGGTCATAATATTGAAGAAGGATGGTGGAAATACCAATTGAAAGCTGACAAGATATTGCACCACATTGTTCTGTAGCTTTACTAGCTTGGTTGGATTGATTGCCTTCTGTGAAATCGCATTGACAAACGCATAGCTTTACGAGCGGCAATCGGACATTCTCTGGTATAATACCCCTCAGTGCAACCGGAAGCAACTGGGTCATCAACATGTGGCAGTCATGGGTCTTGAGATTTGTGAACTTCTTTTCTTTCATATTTATTATTCCCTTTATATTCAAGGAGTACCTAGATGGGACCTTGATACTATGCAAGCATTCAAGCAAGCTATCCTTCTCTTCCTTGCTGAGAGTGTAACTGGCAGGACGTATGTAGTGATGTCCATTATCTCTCTTTTCCGGATGTAGATTATCTCATTGCCCCATACGTTTCAGGTCCTGTTGTGCTTCCAATGTATCTTCCGAGCTAAAATAAACACCCATTAAGCCTAGCACGTTCACGCAAATATTCTTCATCAGGTGCATCGCGTCTATTGCGTTGCAGACCTCTAGGATTTCCCAATAAGGTAGCTCCCAAAATAATTACTTCTTCTTTCACATGGGTGCATGTCCATTATCATCGTTCGGAACAGGTTTGCTACCAAGACCCTTTACAAATACTACACTTTCATCTTTCATCATCTCAAAGACACGCTTTCTATTACGGTGTGCAGATTTTTTACGATGGTCTGGCACCCCTTTGAAATGCATCCCTCTCTTTCTTAGTGGGTGGTTAGCAGGGAGAAATTGACGATGGCCCATATAGAAAACCTTCTTACGATACTTCAAATACATGCTGTCTGTGTTGTCTAATCAGTGGGTGCAGACCTGATATCTCTTGTTTGTCTATCCTGAAAGGTTACTTTGTGCAGGCCAATCATTGATGGTTACGAACAACAATGCTGATAGGTTAAATCTCTCTTGTTTATTCTCATCCCACACACATACACCTTCTTCCTTCTAGAGCAGTAAAAATTCACCAACCAATGGTCTTAAGTACACGCTAATGTCATTGCCAGGTTGTTTTGGGCTTTGGATAAGCATTGGTGTCATAATGAACTTCCGCTTCATGCACAACCAAGGAGGAAGGTTAAACATACATAGGGTCACAGGCCAAGTACTATGACCACTATTCAACTCACCGAATGGATTGAATCCATCAGTACTTAAACCAAACCTTATGTTCCTTGCATCACTTTCAAAGTTCGGGAATGCTCTATCAATTGATCACCACTGGGGCCCATCCGCGGGGTGTCTCAGCGTCTCATCTTGCTTACGTTCTTCTTTGTGCCATCGCATCAACTTAGCATTCGCCTTGTTTCTAAACAAACGCTTCAAACGTGATATTATAGGGAAATACCATATCACCTTCACAGGAACTCTTTTCTTGGGAGGCTGCCCCTCGACATCACCAAGGTCATATTGCCTGATCTTATACCACAGCGCTCCGCACACAAGACAAGCATCCGATTTCTCATATTCATCACCATGATAGAGGATACAGTCATTAGGGTATGCGTGTATCTTTGGAACCTCCAATCCTAGAGGGAAAACAATCTGTTTAGCTTCATATGTTGTGGACGACAATTTATTATTCTTGGAAAGAATGTTCTTGACAATTTTCAACATCCCCTCAAATGACTTATCGGACACACTATTTTTGGCCTTCCATTGCATAAATTCTAGTGTCGTCCCCAGTGTTTTATGGCCCTGCTTGCAATCTGGGTACAACAATTTTTTGTGATCATTAATCATGCACTGCAACTTTTCTAATTCCTTCACAGTTTCGCAATCTTTGTGTGCATCCCGTAGCACCTGACCAAGGTCATCAGTAGGGCTGTCTTCTGCAAACTCATCCTCCTCGCCCATTGTAGTATCTGCAAAAGCTTGGCCTGCAGCCCAGTTTGAAATGTTGTTATCATTCTCCTCTTTTTCGCCGTCTTCCATTACAACTCCTCTTTCACCGTGTTTGGTCCAAACCAAATAGTTAGACATGAAACTATATCTAAACAAGTGGCTGTTAATAGTCCTCCTAGAAGCCTATGAATAGTCCTTCTTATTACTGCATTGGAAGCATGGACAACATATGAACCCGTTTTCTAGCTTGTTCACTTTGTCCACTTCGAGAAAATAATGCAAACCATCAACAAACTCCTTGCTCTGTCTGTCCGTGTTATACATCTATTGCCGGTCCATCTGCATCGTATGAAAATAGATTACGCATTTTTCCTTTTTTTTACTTCTGTTGTACACAGCTAATTTTATATAATTTTTAGCATGCAGGTCTCTAATATCTTGCCAACGTTATAAATATTAGGTTATATGGTAGTTGTTTTTTGTATTAATTCAAATATATTGTTTCTTCATCCTTCAATGATTACAAATATTAGGTTCTCTTGTTGCGAATAAGTGTGTCATTCCGGTTTCGCATCAAAATTCATCTTTACATGCCTATTGATGGTTATTTTATATGATTTATGACTTATCTACATGCTATTCACGATTGAAAGCATGTCAAACTTTGTATCGACTATCAAAATTCATCTTTACATGCCTATTGATGGTTATTTGATACGTTTTACGACTTGTCTACATGCTATTCACGATTGAAAGCATGTCAAACTTTGTATCAAATATCAAATTTTATCTTTATGTGCCTATTGATGGTCATTTGACACGCTTTATGACTTGTCTACATGTTATTCACGATTGAAAGCATGTCAAACTTTGTATCAATTCAATGCGTTTTTCTAATCAAGTCAGAAAGCATCTTTACCTAGCTATAGACAATTATTTGATACGCTTTACAACGTAGAGACGCTTTTATGGTGCGATACTAGTATAGCGTAGCTACTGGGGGGTTTTCTAGTAGTGCAAATGATGCTAAAAGTTTAGATATAGATAGAAATACACATATTTAAATTTTAGATCCAAATAATATGATACACTATGACAAACCATCCACTGGTACTATCTAGGAGGACTTTAAGCATCCTTGGGTGGCGAAGATGAAGGTTTCGCTGACCCAGCCTCATCCTGTGATTTACTTGTGCCTCCTGCAATGATAGTACTAAGTGGATGTAAAACAGCTAGGACTAGCGGTGGAGCATAACGACTACCAAAAGGAGGTTCCTAACCCACCGCAACAGCATCATCATGACATCGTTGCAAATAACGAAGTACTACTTTCTCTCACATGCTCATTTTCTTCGGCTTATCATGAGGGTCAACTATGGTTTTCCCCTTGCCGCGAGAGGAACGATGATCGCCCCCACCATCACCACTACCTCCAGTAGTAGAAGCCATCTCTATGTACCAAAATTCATACCTTAGCATTGCTTGCATACACACATCCTCTCCATTCTCACTCATTCTAACTAACTCATTTTTCTCCCTCTCTAAAGTATAAAACAAGGCATAACAACAATAAATGAAAGAAGGATGAAGTAGCTAACCTTCACAACACTTTGGATGAGTGAAATCCCCATGGAAAAGAGGAAAAAAATTTAGGCAGCACCTCCCCTAGGCTTGCTTCGGTGCCATGGAGAGGAGGATGAAGCTCTCTGTCTTGTGGAGTGGAGTTGCTCGGGCTGAAGGAGTGAGAAGACCTCTGTCTTGCGATTTTATAGGGGAGGAGTTTTGTCCCAGTTGAAAATTCCAACCGGGACAAAAACAAACCCCTTTTGTCCTGGTTGGGAGTTTACTCCCGGTCGGAATTAACAACCGGGAGTAAACCTTTTATCCCGGTTGGAGCTTCCAACCGGGATAAAAAGGGGAGGCCGTCAGTGGTAAAAAACTAGACATTACAACCGGAATTAAAGGGAGGGCTTTAGTCCCGGTTGGTATTTACAACTGGGGCTAAAGCTCCTCCCCAATTCAACCTACCGTGGCACGACACCTTTAGTCACGGGCTAACTTTAAACCACGACAAATGGAGACGTATGGAAAGTGAGTTCTCTACCAGTAAACCATCCATCATCCCTTAGCTGTAATCGAACCCTATGGTCATGGGCGACTCTCATTGCCGAGGATCATCGCATTGGCTCTTACAGCCGATGCCCGCTGCATGTCCATCAAGCTCTGGAAGACGTCATCAACACGTGTGCCGCTGCCAAACATCGTCGTGCATCTCTACATGCCGCAGCACTTCTAAGCGCCACACTGGTGTCAATATATTTTATTCCTTCCTGATTGTTGGAGATGTACAACGGCCAGGAGGCCTGCGCGAACGTCACTTTTCACAGGAAGGAAATTACAAGACGGAGAGCAATTTGGATCGTGGTGCTTGAGATCTCCTGCATATCAATTACTTTTAATTGCTTACATGTTAACAGCTCACGTATAAAAGGAAAAAAGACAAGGAAGCTTCGTCGAGAGGGATTCTGCAGAAAGGAAGCTAGAATCCTTGTATCTTAGCAGAGTCTTAGTATTTCCATTTCAAATATTTCTTTTGAGGCAAGTTGTGTACGTCGTGACCAGCTTAGTATTAGGGTATAAATATGTAAGACCATGGCTTGTAAAACATATCAATCAACATATCAGTACAATTTATCTATCGGCTTCACGCTACTGTTGAGAGTAGGAGTAATGTAGCTTCTTGATGAGTTTCTTCTAGCACGCAGGGTTGCATCGACTTCGACCTCCGGCAAGCTTTAACATCTGTCTTTACCAGCGACTTCTTCGACGAACAGGGCCGTATCGCCTCGACCTCCGGTTCACCTACAAGCGTCGCCATTAATAAATGCTCTATGCTTTAATTACCGGCGCATCGCTGTAATTTCATCTAGTTCACCTACCAGTTATCGATTCTCATCATATCCTGTAAGCCTCTTGCTAGATGTGGCAAAATCATATTTATCTTGCCTTGATTAAGATCTATCGGCTAGTTTATCTTCTAGATCTCTTGCATTGCTTTTATTGCCATATTATTATGAGTTGAACAGAGCATGCTTCATTAGCCGGTAGTTTCTATTCTTGGCCTTTACTGAGCTTTTGCCAAGCTTTTATCTCGTCGCATCTAGATTCATCAGCTAGTCTACCGCCCTGCTGCCAGCGCTGTCTTGGAGGTCTGGTCTGACTAGTGATGACGCTAGATTAATTGTCATTAGCTTGGCGGTTCTATTTATGACGATTTATCTGTTCGGCGATCGCTGAGGTTGTTGATTCTATTTGCTGGCTGATAGGCGCATAAATGCTTAATTCTCGCATCGGCCATTGGTCGTCGGCACTGTGTACTTCAATTCTATCATTCAGCCGACGGACCTTTATATTATCTTATTTGTCCAAGTGTCCTATCGGCTAAGCACTGTGATTCTATTAACTAGCCGATACGATATTGTTGCACACCTTGTTAGTTGAATGGTCAAACTGACTAGCACGTCCCGAACCTCAATAAAGCTTAGGACCTGCACTGGAGGTAAGCAGATCTCCCACACCTTCATGTGTGCAGGTAAGCAGATCTCCCACGCCTTCATGTGTGGCGCTCAAGGATCGTCAGCCAAATTTTCACGTCAAGAAGTGGGTAACTTGAAATACGGTTCGTAAGCATTTCTACTGCATCCTAAGTTTACGGTGGTGTAATGGTAGTATTTAGGAAAGTTTTGAATAATAAGGTTTAACTAAGCAATATTAAATAGAGAGAAAAAAATAGTCTTCCATGTAGGGTTTTTAGGAAAATCCCATTTATTGTCCAGCTTTATTTTTTATATAAACTTGGGATTAAAGGAATGATATTTCGTAGGACTTGACTTCTTCAAGGTCTTCTTCATTGAGAAGTTCCTCTTGCTAGTCCGGGTCGTCAACCGGTTTCATCATCACTGGTAGAAAACGAGGCATTAGTCCCAGTTCGTAGGGCTCAAAGATACCGAAAATCCGTTTGGGATTAATTTTTTGAGGTGAAAGAGGGGTTCTTTAGTCCCGTGCACTCAGGACTAAAGACCTCCTTTAGACTGGGTTGGTAGTACCAACCGAGACTAAAACCTTCTAAAAAAATAAAAAATTGGGCCACCTGTTGTCGTCCTGCCTGCTCCTGCCCGTCGCGCCCGCTCGCTCGCGCCGCCACTGGAGGCCCAGCCGCGCCGCCGCCGCATGCCTGGCTGCCCGCGCCCACCCACCTTGCTAGCTCGCCCGCGCCCCCGTGCCAGCCCGCCTGCTCGGCCGCCAGAGGCCCGGCCGCTCGCGCCCGCCTACCACACCCGCGCCAAGCTCGCCCGCGCTACCGCCGGAGGCCCGGCCGCCCGCGCCCACCCGCCGCGCCAGCGCACCCGTGCCAGGTGTCCTGCACTGCCTGCACCTGGATATAGAGATAGGAAAAGAGATAAGATCAGAATGGAGAGGAGGAGAGAAGAAGATAAAGGCGTGGAGAGAGAGGGGAGGCCGCGTGAAAGGGTTTTGTCCCCGTTGGAAATTCCAACTAGAACTAAACCTTTTGTCCTAGTTGGATTTACCAACCGGGACAAAGGGGGAGGGTCTTTTGTCCCAGTTGGAATTTTCTACCGGGACAAAAGGGTGGAGTGTTGGTGGGATTTTTTGTAACCGTTACAACCGGAACTAGGGGGGCTTTAGTCCCGGTTGGTATTTACAACCGGGACTAAAGCTCTCCCTGTGGTGGCCTTCGGTGGCACATTTTGACCTGGGACTAAAGTCACTTTAGTCACGGGTCCAATGTTAATGGGACTAAAAAGGTTGGATGGAAGGTCAGTTCTCTACTAGTGCGTGTTCTACATAATCGTAACTATTTACGTAAGCAAGCGATAACAATACATGAAACATGGGTTAAGAGAGTGAAGTTGAGCCTAGGTAGGTTTGGTAATTTCCTAGAATTTTGTGGAATTTATTTATATGTTTCTCTATTTTTGTCACATAAAATGTGGGTCTTTCTATTTGTTGAAGCTCGTTTTTGACAAGAGTCAACCGAAGGATAAGGTTGTGACAACCGATGAAGGAGAGAGGAAAGATCTAATGGCGACTTGATGTTGACCAAGGCCCACCATAGGTGACCGGGTCTTAGAAACTGATAGAAGACCAGGAGGGATCCCATCCAAAGTGGAAACGACTCCACCAAATAAGGGAAGGCGTGGAGATTTGTCTTTTAGTAGTTTTTAGATTCATTGTAATGGTTCATGTTGTAACCAATTATGACTTTAGATTTCTTTAGAACATAAACCCATGAGCTGTAACGAATAATCAACAATCATTCAATACAAACCTTTCAGCGCCACGCCGCCAAAACCTTAGGAGTAGGAGTAAAGTAGAAACCGGCAAGTTTCTTCTTGCGCACAGAGCTGCATCGGCTTCAATCTCAGGTGAGCTTGTAAGTACTATCACCCGGTCATTCGCTTTCTATCAGAACTTTCTAGGTATCATCCAATATTTTGATATTCGAGTGTGTGTCTAATTATCGAGTTATCTTAGATTGATGCAGAACTTTCTAGGCTTTGTCCAATATTCTGTTTGTTCTCGACGTTGCTCACAGTTATCGAGTTGTTTGATTTTATTAAGTTGTATCGTATCAATATCTTAGTTTTATCAAGCATTCACAATTATCGAATGGCTTAGGTCTTATTAGGTTGTCTTTATCGGCTCCTTGATCTTGTTTAAGAATTCACCAGTTATCTGATCGTATCGGCTGGTTAGATCTTGCATGCTTTATCTGCTTTATATATGCTAGGCCCGATAGATCTTTACCCTGCCCCTTGTATTGTTAGCTGTCGGATCCTTAACGTCACCATGATATCAATGAGAGTTGATGCATCGGCTGGGTATCATCCATATCACTCAGAAGCATGATGACGTCATTGAGCCATTAGGTGCACATACGAGGCCTTGCTGCCACGAGCTAGTCTATTAAGTTAGTAGGTCGAAGTTAATACCCTCTCAGCATATTCCCTTATCTAAGTTCAATATACGCTCATGACATTAATTAGATTCCTTAGCTTAATTGGCTTGTAAACTGTAGGCAAGAGGTCCTTGCCGTCATGCACTAATCTTTTAGATTAATAGGTTGATGTTAATGCCCTCCCATTCATATTATCTTATCTCAGATCAATATACGTATCATGAAATTAACTAGATCTGTTTGTTTACCTGACATGCGCATGGTGAGCAAGGGCTCTAGGTTTGAATTTGTGTTGACGGTCATTAAGTACCAAATATGACCGTCAATATACTCAAAAATAAAGGAGGATTGACATTTTTATTACACACATATTTGTTTTCGAAAAATGTAGTTCCATTGTCCTTAGAGAATATTTGGTTGCAGGTGAATAAGCACAAAAGGAGGGAGAAAGCACCCTCTATGGATCAAGGAAACACGCTTCTAGCCAATGGGAGGCCGCCACGTGTGCATCCCCTGGATTGAAGGGCCCACAAACTACCACAACCGCCTCAATCCATCAGATAATGCACATAACCGCCATTGGGACCCACGTGTCAGACTACCACGTGAAGGCGGTTGCGAGAGGGGCCACCAGGGGTTCCGAATCCTTTGATTGGCTGAACTGCCTCTAGCTCCCCTCGTGATCTGCTTCCACATGGTGACTGGTGGTGACTCCCCTACGTCGGTTATGGGATATTCCTCAAAGATCCCCTGCTAGAATCGCTCTCTCCCTCTTGGTTTCCAAGTTAGTGGATTTAGGCTAGAGTAGCTCTACTTCAGGTTCCAGATCTCCTTGGATTCTAGGGTGTGGCCCTTGTATCTTTTATTCCTAGGTTGACTTTATTCTATTCAAAGTATACATCTTATTTATATAGTATTGTGTTTGGTTCTCATATGCATGAGTTAGATATATACTCTTGCTATGTTGATGTGTTAATCTTATACGCTCGTATGCTAGTCATATACCCTTTCTTTCATAGTATAGGCTTATATACGTCCATGTATGCCTTGAGACCATGCTACATGTTATACTCTGTGTGCATATATATATATATATATATATATATATATATATATATATATATATCTTGTATAGTTTAGTTGATCTATGCTACAGTTCAATGGCCATTTCTATAGTTGCTTTAGCCCTTATCACAATAGCTTGGGTTGGCTGGAGTGTTGTTAACAATGCAAGCATGGTGCTTGGATTGCTTAGCCTTATTGGATATGAGTTTGCCCCACGAGTTGCTAGGGGTAGGCTGCAGGTGGTGAGAGCCTTGTTGGTCCTTCATAATTTTCCACATTCGGGTATGCTGTATGAGTTCGGAAATTAGCAGTAACCTTATTGGGCGGAACCAGTACTGGTACTGTCTCCCCGTGTGTACCTAGGTGCATAGGCCTGAGTTCTATACAATTTGTATGTATGTTATGCTTGTATGATCTGTGCAATATATAGGAAGTACAAATGAATGTAGAGCTAACTCTTAGTCCTTTTCCCTATCTTAGTTATCTTGAGATGATTACTGTATGTGTTACACTACCTATTTATCTATCTTACCACTGCATATTGTCTCTATCCAGCTATGGTATACTCATATGCATAGTAAACTCTTTTGACCTACCCGCCTTCCTTTGGAAAATACAATACACATGGGAATACACTTGGGTGAAATGCTACAATGGTATATCCGTGTGCTTTCGGATTTATCCATAATCGTTAAATATACCAACAATTTGCTATGCAAATTTTAGAAAAAAAAATTGGAGTCCCTATTTTAGATTTCAATTTCAAAAAATTTGGGATGGTACACATTTAATAAAAGTTGGTATGAGATTTAATTTCTAATTGTTGTAATTTTTATTCCTTTGAGGAATGATTAGTCTTTCAAGGACCACTTCTTATGGATTTTTGGAATCCAGTAATTAACTACGTATTATTTATTTCATTCATTCTTTCCATTTGCCAGATAAGTAGTAGACCTCAATTGCATTCTATCATTGACCCGATATGAGCGTAACATGGTATAGCCATGAACTTAGCCAGAGCTGGTATCCCGAGTATGGCGTGGTAAGAGGTCTTGAAGTCGGTGACTTCAAATCTGATGTACTCGATTTGGTAATGTTCCTTAGTGCCGAAAGTAACTGGTAGGACGACTTGTCCTAGTGGTATGGCTGCGTTTCCTGGTACAACTCCATAAAAGGGGGAGTCTGTTGGAGTGAGCATGTCCATGACGTCAAGACACATTTTAAGGTCTTCTTCATCTGCCCATTGTTGCACCATGATTTTAAGGTCTTGGACGGTGACTGGTCGTCGTCTGCCGAAGTCTTGGTATGTTCGACGATCATAGAGGCCATTTTGGAAACACTCGATGACGTCTGTTTCTGAAATATCAACTATAGTGGCCTTCTTTTCGAAGAATCGCCGTAGGTAGTCACGCAATGTTTCACCTTCTTTTTGTTTTACTTGACTTAGGTCAATCTTGTTACCTTGTCTGGTCATGGAGCCTGCGTAGTTGTTGGTGAAAGCCTTTGTCAAATCCTCCCAATAGTCAATTGTTCTAGGCTTGAGTGACTCAAGCCATGTTAGAGGCGTGGGTTCCATGAACATGGGAAAATGGATGACTTTGGTGTCATTATTGCCTCCAGCTGCTTGGACTGCCAACGAGTAGCATCGGAGCCATTGAATTGGGTCTTGCTTGCCATCATACTTGGTGATTCCTGTTGGCTTGAATTTTTCGGGTAGTCTTTCCTCACTACCCGAGTTGTGAAGGAGGGAAAGTGGTTGTAGTTGTCGACTTCTCGTTCGCGGTGACTATTGATTATTTCCCGTAGATCGCTGAAATTTGATACTTCGTGATTTTTCCTGATATGGCGAGGACTTTTTGCGGAATTTGTGCAGTTGGCTTCTCCAACGTCCTTATGTCGTACTGGAGCTTCGTGTTTGCTCTGTCCTTGGATAAGTTGCCTTGGTTGGTTGATTACCTCGTTGTTTCTTTGAGTTTTGTGAAGGCCATTGTCGACTGCAGCACCCCTACTGCCCTCTTGATGAGCCGAGTTGTGGGGGACAGATCGGATTGGTGATTCTTTATCGAGTAGTTTGTATGCTTGCTCTGCGAGTTGCGCAATTAGTCCATTTCCACGCTGCGCAAGTTGAGTTGTTATTTCATTGTCTCTATTTTGAGGTATGAGAGTTGATATGAGGTTGATTAAGGCAATTGCTGCAAGTGGAGTGTTGTGTTCTTGAGATTGTACTGTATCAAATGCTCTTTCAAGGTTTGTGATAGGAATGTTTGTGGCTAGCAATTGTCGGCGTTCAGCCCGAGTAATGTTTCATATCCTTCTTTGGTTTCTTTAATCGAAACTTTCGTCTTGTGGAGCGTTAGCCAATGACTCATCCTCTGAAATGTTGTCGAGCTACGCTATCCGTCGAGGGGCTCTCTATTGGCTAGTACCCACATTGTTGTTTTGAGTGATGAAAAAGAATTCCCTTTCTGAGTAGTAGCTTCGAGAGCTTGATGTTGCAATTTCTGTAGAGCTCTCCTCGCGGCTTGAAGTGAGCAGGACGCCTTCTTGGCACGAAGTTTGTCTATGTGAGTGACAAGGCGTGACTCGTAGTCACGGGTGAGAAGAGATGGCCTCATTCCTGGCCAGTGAACGAATCTGCCTTGCGGTGTTGAAGTTATTACCAAACCTTGGGCTGGCCCTGATAACGGGATTTCTTGGACATAGTCTGAGTTGAAGTCGCAGTCCTTGTCTTCCCCGTGTTCGAGTTGAGTTCGAGTGAGGAGACCTTGGTAGACTTCGGCTATAATGCGGAGTCCGTATGGGAATTGTTTTGGAGTCGAGGTCGACTTGTGAAGTGACTGGGGCTCTGGCTTGTGTCGACTAGTCCGAACTGGGGTCGAGTCCGAAGTGTAGTCAAACTCGGTGTTGCTGACTTTGAAGATTTGGCTTTTCTTGACAAAATCCCCCATTTTCGGCTGAGGAAAGCTTTTGTCGAGGGGTTTCTTCTCCTGGATGCTGATGATCTGACGCTGAAACGATCCAATGCCATCGGCGATGCAGAGCTAGGATCCGAAAATAAAGGTTGCGCCTGCCTCGAAGGTGAAAGCAAGCTTGATAATGACAGGTGCCATTGAACTCGCGCAGAGAAACTCGGCGACTTCCGCTACCTAGCGCGCCAGCTGTCGGTGTTTTAGACCGGCAACCCGCTCAGGGGTACCCTAGGTGGTCTTTTATTCGGTGGGTGTCGTCGAGAATCAAGGAGTCAATGGTGACGCAAGGAACACGATTTAGACAGGTTCGTGCTGCTAGATCGTGTAATACCCTACGTCCTATGTGTTGATTGTATTGAACTCGGGTGAATTGAGAGAGTTGTCTTTGAGGGGGTCCCTGCCTGCCCTTATATAATCGGGGGAGCAGGGTTACAAGCTACAATCCTAGTCGGGTATGGTTACAGAATTCTACTCGATGTAGACAGAGTAGTTTCCATATATATACCTAAATAGTCTTCGGGAATCCAAGTGGGATACGCTTCCTTGCCACGTAGTCCCCGAGTCTTGATTACGTCCGAGTACACCCCTTAGTGGGCTGTACAGGGCCTACTCGTGGGCCTGGGATGCATGCCCAACAGCCATGGACTTTAATTGTCGATCCATATTTTCCTTAGAGAAATATTTGCAATAATAGAGGTAATATTGACATTCATTATTTTCTCTCATATATTAAGGATAAGACTATGATATAGCCAACTAGTATGCATTTGTCTGTCTGAACCCCTTCGGCCAGACGAACGAACGAATTCATCCCTATCAGCGAGTATGCAGCCCAGCGTCAGGACGGGTTGGTGGTTCTGGCTCGCGTGCGGGCGAGCTAGTGGTGTCGGTGGTGATGCAGCTTCAGGCAATGACACTTCAGGCAACTAGTTCACCTCAGGTGATTGTAGTTTGGCTCGGGTTGCGGCCAGCTTACGGGTGCGGGCATTTTTGTTCGGCTTGCGGGCGAGATCGACTTCAGCGACAAACTCTGTATCATACAAGGCTCGGTCTTCAGGCAATGAGTTCATCAAAGGGAGGAACTCGATCCGAACTGAGCGTAGCTCAGCTGGTAAGGTTCCTCGTGGTGGAATCTGCCAACCAAAGCTTGCATTTTTCTTGATTTATTCCATGATTTAACCAGCATTATTCTTTTAGTGGTAGGCGACGTGCCCGCCGATATCAGAGCGCTAATGGTGACTTCGTCAATCTTGAGGATTTCCGGCTCAGTCTTTCGGAAGTGCTCATAAGGGTAGGGTTGCGTGCATGCGTTCATAGGGGTGTGTGAGCGTCTTCGTCCGTGATTCGGAAAAAAAAAAGGAGGAACTCGGCTTGGCGCAGAACTCAGATTCAGGCATCTGAGTACGGATGCGGTACAACATTACTACTTCATCCAGTGGTGGGCTTCAGCCTTCAGGCGATGGCACTGCATCGGCTACAACTAACGGCGCACGGCTGCAGGCGGCCGCCATGAAAAGTTTCAATGTGCAAGTCGTATTCACATGTACTGCTGTGTACAGAAACTAGTTTTGTAGTTTATATAGAAACTACTTTTATATACATCGTGGTTGTGGTGATCATCTAGTCGCAGCACAGGGAACACAAACGGATAGCCCGGTGTCCTTCTGGGTTGGGGTACCGAGCCACGAGCTTCTACTGAGCTTATGTGTTTGTTCGTCTCAGTTCAATGACAACGGTGGCAGTACTGCCCTTTATCCTTCACGTGCAGTGAGTTCGCAAGCAATACGTGTGCATGAAACTACATACACTATGCTAATTATTTTCTTGCTTCTAGGTTTTTAATTATGTCGATCACAACCACGTCCGCGTATAGGCGGTACATGAGGCCAATCTTCATCACCGGTTGGCAGTAGATTGGAAAATCATACCCTAATCTACTACGTCTAAACAATTCATACCTTGTATCGGATGCCAATTTGATCTACTTCACTTGCCGCGTCGGGCAATTATCAGTAGATACATATTGCATAGGGCATTAGGCATGGTCGTAGACATATATGCCTGATGGTGAGTCGGTGGAGATCCATTCTCCGGTGATGTTGATGTAGTCGTTGTCGCCAAAATAGTCAACGGTGAGATCACCAGCATCGAGCTTGATGGTGATTCCTCCAGCGTAGTCAACGAAGAGCGGTTGTGCTGATAACGTGTTGTAAATACGACGTCAGTGTTTGGATCTTCTCCCTCTCACGCCTCTCACGACAATCACAAGAACAAGAGTAGAAAGTAGACAAGACATAAGTACGAGGGATGTCGGATTTAGTATCCAACAGTCTACCTGAGGGTGCCCGGATGGTAGATTTATAGGCAGGGTAGATAACAAGACTAAGAACTCGAATGGTCACACAGAGGCGCAAGGTTTAGATAGGTTTGGACCACCGAGGTAGTGTAATACCATACATCATGTGTTCTGGTAGATTGTATTGCTGGTATGAGATGAGTTACCCTGGGGGGCGTCCCTAGCCGCCTTATATAGGCCGACAACCTAGGGTTACAAGTCAAATAGGATCTAATTCTAGTCGGTTGTTATAAGGAAAACAATCTGAGTTGGAGTATAGCATGAATCCCGCAATACCTGGGTGAAATCTACTCGCCCGGCCTCCAAGCTAGTGCTCCACGCAGCTCCATGCCTTGCACCACACGCCAAGGTCGGGTAGGGCCCACATCTCAGGCCAGCTAGTATCCTGGTCGGTAGGGACCTATATCCCTCAAGGCCCCAAGCAATGTGGAATCGAACAGGAGCTTGATGGATGTGCAATGAGGCCTTCAATGTACTCAGCCGAAGATGCAGTTTTGTCGTAGTGGTAGAGAGGTTGCGCAGTGCTCAAAAACATTTAGATTTGAGCAGGCTTTTGACCAAGTGCACGTGCCAAAATGACTGCCGAGCTCTGAGATGTCGGGCATCCCGAAGATTGAAGCAAAGTGCGTGGAGGGCGTCGCAAGATGCACTCCATACGGAGTAGCCCCCGAGCCTTGAAGCGATTAAAGAAAACGGTCCAAAGGTCTAGAAAAATTTTCAGGCATGTGATTGTTTTGTGGAAATGAGGCGCTCGACATCGGAGCGCGATGACTGGCAGAACCAAGAAGGCATGCCGACCAAAATAAGGCGCCCAGCCCCCAAGCACGAGGACTGGCAGAGCCAATGAGACACGCCGACAAAAATAGGGTGCCTAGCCTTGAGCGTGAGGACTAGCAAAGCCAATAAGGCATGCCAACCAAAATAGGGCACTTAACCCCCAAGCGAGGATTGGCGAAGCTAAGGAGGCATGTCGACAAAAATATGGTGTCCATCCCTCGAGCACAAGGACTGGCGGAGCCGAGGAGCCACGCCGACCAAAATATGGCACCCAGCCATCAAGCGCAAGGGCTGGCAGGCCAAGGGAGGAACATCGACCAAGATAAGGAGCCTAGACCCCGAGCACGAGGACTGGTGGAGCCGAGGAGGCACGCCGACCAAAATAAGACACCCAGCCCCCAAGCTCGAGGACTAGCCGAGCTGAGGAGGCATGTCAACCAAAATATGGTGCCCAGCCTCCAAGCGCGAGAAATGGTGGTGCATTGTAGGTACGCTAACCAAGATAAGGCACCCAACCCCTGAGCGTGAGGAGTAGCGGAGCCGAGGAGGCATGTCGATCAAAATAAGACACCCAGCCCCTGAGCGCGAGGACTGGCAGAGCCGAGGAGGCGCGCTGACCAAAATAAGGTGCCCAACCCTCGAGCACGAGGACTTGTAGAGCCAAGAAGGCATGCTGACAAAAATAAGGTGCCCAGCCCCCGAGCGTGAGCACTAGCGGAGCCAAGGAGCACGCCAATCAAAATAAGGTGCTAGGCCCCTTAGCGCGAGGATTGGCAGAGCCAAGGAGGCACACCGACCAAAATAAGGTGCCCAGCCCCCTAGCACGAGGACTGGCAATGCCAAGGAGGCATAGGCAGAGCTGAGGAGGCATGCTGTTGACACTGGATTTTGACCAATCCTATAAATTTGGAGTACAAGATAATTGGATTCACGTACAACATTAAGAAGCTAGCATGCGTGCATATCGGCACGGAGTCCAAATCGGCTTCATTGGATTGATCGGCAAGGAGAGGCAAGGATGATATAAAGGAAAGGCCAGCACGTATGGATAAAAATGATTAGAATATACAACATGGATTCTGATGCACTTTGCATGCCATGTGTGGGAGGCTTCTAGAATAATTATGCATGCCGCCGATCTGTGCATGTACGGGAGGTTGTTTCATAGAATAAAATATTTTAGAGATAGAGTTGGGTTAGTTAGAGATAGAGTTTTTTATTAGAAAAGATTGTGTACGTGACTTGCCTTGTGCGTGGTTGTTGCCAATTATGTAACGTCCGCCCTATAAATATAAAGGGACGTGGCCATTGTAAAGAATAATGACACGATCAATATACAACACATTTATCTTTTATTTACCTTTCCGGCTTCACGCCATTGCATTAGGAGTAGGAGTAATGTAGCTTCTCGACGAGTTCCTTCTAGCAAGCTGGGCTGCATCGACCTCGATCTCCGGCGAGCTGCAAAGTTCTGTCACCAGGTGTTCTAGGCTTTAACCACCGGGCGCATCGCTGTGGTTTCGTCTAGTTTCATCTACTAGTTATCGAATATCTTGGATCTTTGACTTACGGCGCATCGCTTCTGTCTCGATCTACGGTATTCACCAGTTATCCCGCCTTGATTAAGCTTGCGTCGGCTGATATTTATCTGTTCTTTCGTCTTGCCGTTTACGACATATTAATTGTTATTAATTCTGTCGGAATAGACGATAGATCTATTTTTAATAGCCTGTTGCATCTTAATCTTGGTTACCCCTTCGAGTGCCGTTGGGAGTAAGTTCCATTGTGATTGGATTCATCAGCTGGCGGGGTTCAGATTAACGTCCTGCTAAATATTTCTAGACTGCAACTACCGGGCGCATCGCTGTGGTTTCACCTAAAAATATTGGTGGTGATGTTAGTTTAGATCTCATCGGCTTGTGGCTCTAGCTATGGTGGAGCAACAACTCAATAGCATCGTGTTTCCTATCGGCCGTATGGCTGATGATTATTGTAAATTATATTAAATCAGCCCGATCGGCCGACTCCATCAAACTTTGAGAGAATTATCTCCACCTTGTCAGTTGAATGGTCAAACTGACTGGCACGCCCGCGCACACCATGCGCGCCGATTTGGATTCTGCACTGGAGTTAAACAGATCTCCCAGGTCCTCATGTGGTGATGCAGGGTCCACCACCTTCAGGATTTTGCGTCAACACATTTTGGCACGCCCGGTGGGACACGAGGAAGCATTGGCTGATTAAAAATGCATCGGGCAATTGGAATAAAAAAAGGAGTTGTATCGGCTGATTACAGAAAATATCGACCGATTACAAAAATCGGCTGGCTTCTTTATTTACATTGCTTGTTTTCAGCCGATGGACATAAAAGAGCAGCCGATGGACAAAGGAACAAATGAAAAAAAAGAAAGAGAAGCAGTCGGCCGATGGGAAAGGAATAAATGAATTTTAAAAAAGGGAGCAGTCGGCCGATGGAATATAATCGGCAAGCATAGTGGCCGATGGAATTATTTTTAAGCCAATGGAACTTTTTTTTTTCAGCCGATAGAAGTATTTTTCAGCTGATGCAACATTTTTTTTAGCCGATTGGAAAAGCTCCAGTGGGTGGGCAAGAGAGAAATAAAAAAAATGCATCGGCAGTTGCATCGGCTGATTGGAAGAATTAAAAGGGATCGGCCGATTGGAAATTGCATCGGCTGATGGAAAATGGGATCGGCCGATTGGAGTTGTATCAGCTGATTAAGAAAAAAAAACAATGGCCGATCGTAGAGAAAGACATCGGCTGATTAGCATCAGTCAGTTGGAACTGGAAGAAAATAAAAGTGGCATCGGCCGATGGAAAATTGGTATTGACGATTGAAGGAAAAAAAAAACAGAGAGCGTGGCATCGGCTGATGGAAAATTGGTTCAGCCGATTGAAAAAAGAAAGAGAGAAAGAAAAAAGTGGGGCATCGGTCATTCGTGTGTCAAAAAAAAAAAACAAAAAAAAGAGAGGGACATCGGCCATTCATGCGTCTCCTTATTGATAAAAAAATCGGCCGATTGAAAATTGGATCGGCCGATCAAAAGTTGTATCGGCTGATTAAAATATATATATATATATATACACATCGGCTGATTGAAATAAGGAAAGCATCGGCTGACTGGTTCAAAAGATGCATCGGCCGATTGAGATAAGGGAAGCATCGGCTAATTAAATACATACAGCCGATTGGGATATATATATATATATAAAAGGGTATCGGCTAATTGAGAAAAGTGCATCT
This sequence comes from Setaria viridis, assembly GCF_005286985.2. Lineage (NCBI taxonomy): Eukaryota > Viridiplantae > Streptophyta > Magnoliopsida > Poales > Poaceae > Setaria > Setaria viridis. The sequence goes on from NC_048269.2 coordinate 10,483,102, forward strand.
GCCGATTTGGATAAAAAGGGGAGTTGAATCGGCTGCTCAAGCATCGGCTGCCTATTTAATATTCTCCCACAGCTGATGGGAGAGATGGAAGTTTTTTCAGCCGATGCAATATTTTTCAGCTGATGGAATTGCTAACGTTGGCTGGCCATATAAATAGCTAATGTTGTTTTTTTTATCGGCCAGTTCAAAGGAAAGCATGGATCAGCTGGCCGATGGAAAGAGCCGATGGAAAAAAAATTTCCAAAGAAAACAAGTATCGGCAGGTATAATGGCCGATGGGATATTGAAGAGAAGTAAATAAAAGAGGAAAAGGAGAGCTGCCGATAGTAGTTCAGCCTATGGGCAAAGGAATAAATAAAAGAAGAAAAAATAAGGGGAGGCAGCTAGCCGATGGAGACTCCAACCAACCGGCAACCAAAAAAAAAAACAGTCAACGGATGGAAGGAATTCAGCCGATTGCTACTTGCCATATTTTCAGCCGATGGTGCTACTTTTTTCAGCCGATAATACTACTTGCTTGCCATATTTCAGCCGATGAAGCTAAATTCCAGCTACTGATATGAAAGCTCTTCCGGCCGATTGGTTCAAGCAAAATTGCATCGGCTGATCCCGATTGGTTCAAGCAAAATTGCATCGGCTGATTGGTTCAAGCAAGATAGTATCGGCTGCTTATAAAATATATTGGATATTAATTTCGAAGCATGAAATATTCATACTTCGAAACTGGGGGGCCTGTGTTGACAACAAAAGCTTGCTGGTTACTGCACCAAGTTTTGGTGTCAACAGACTAATTTGTTGTTTCTACTGCCGGCAATGCCGATGGTGTTCTTTATATTTGAAGAGGAGTCGACGTGGCTTTGAATATGGCAATCAGACGTCATTAGCTCTGAAGACAAGTATCAGACTTCTATAATTAGTTTCGGAACATGAAGCATTCATACTCCGAAACTGGGGGGCCTGTGTTGACACCGGATTTTGACCAATCCTATAAATTCGGAGTACAAGATAATTGGATTCACGTACAACATTAAGAAGCTAGCATGCGTGCATATCGGCACGGAGTCCAAATCGGCTTCATTGGATTGATCGGCAAGGAGAGGCAAGGATGATATAAAGGAAAGGCCAGCACGTATGGATAAAAATGATTAGAATATACAACATGGATTCTGATGCACTTTGCATGCCATGTGTGGGAGGCTTCTAGAATAATTATGCATGCCGCCGATCTGTGCATGTACGGGAGGTTGTTTCATAGAATAAAATATTTTAGAGATAGAGTTGGGTTAGTTAGAGATAGAGTTTTTTATTAGAAAAGATTGTGTACGTGACTTGCCTTGTGCGTGGTTGTTGCCAATTATGTAACGTCCGCCCTATAAATATAAAGGGACGTGGCCATTGTAAAGAATAATGACACGATCAATATACAACACATTTATCTTTTATTTACCTTTCCGGCTTCACGCCATTGCATTAGGAGTAGGAGTAATGTAGCTTCTCGACGAGTTCCTTCTAGCAAGCTGGGCTGCATCGACCTCGATCTCCGGCGAGCTGCAAAGTTCTATCACCAGGTGTTCTAGGCTTTAACCACCGGGCGCATCGCTGTGGTTTCGTCTAGTTTCATCTACTAGTTATCGAATATCTTGGATCTTTGACTTACGGCGCATCGCTTCTGTCTCGATCTACGGTATTCACCAGTTATCCCGCCTTGATTAAGCTTGCATCGGCTGATATTTATCTGTTCTTTCGTCTTGCCGTTTACGACATATTAATTGTTATTAATTCTGTCGGAATAGACGATAGATCTATTTTTAATAGCCTGTTGCATCTTAATCTTGGTTACCCCTTCGAGTGCCGTTGGGAGTAAGTTCCATTGTGATTGGATTCATCAGCTGGCGGGGTTCAGATTAACGTCCTGCTAAATATTTCTAGACTGCAACTACCGGGCGCATCGCTGTGGTTTCACCTAAAAATATTGGTGGTGATGTTAGTTTAGATCTCATCGGCTTGTGGCTCTAGCTATGGTGGAGCAACAACTCAATAGCATCGTGTTTCCTATCGGCCGTATGGCTGATGATTATTGTAAATTATATTAAATCAGCCCGATCGGCCGACTCCATCAAACTTCGAGAGAATTATCTCCACCTTGTCAGTTGAATGGTCAAACTGACTGGCACGCCCGCGCACACCATGCGCGCCGATTTGGATTCTGCACTGGAGTTAAACAGATCTCCCAGGTCCTCATGTGGTGATGCAGGGTCCACCACCTTCAGGATTTTGCGTCAACACATTTTGTTGTCAACACATGCTATTAAGGAAACTCGAACGTAAAGGCCGCAGGTTCCGTCCGTTAGCAGTCTGACAGAGGCACGGCAAGGGGGAGGGTCAAACGGAAAACCCACGGATTTCGTTGGTCGCAAACGGACATCTCATTGATGTGTCGCCGTTCCTAGGGTTCCGCCGTCAAAGCCTTCAAAAGACGAAGAGGCACAGTTCCATTTCACTTTCACTGCTCCCACACTTGAGCGCTGCTGCCCACATACTCCATCTCCGCAACATTCGTGAACCCTAGATCGCAGTGCCATGCCCACGAACCAGATCCTGTGGCACCACGCTCGTGAACAACATCACTACCTCCTCCTCGAGCCTAATTAGCCACGGTTGCATCCGTGACCGCACGATGCATGCAAACCATGAGATCCGCCTGCATCCGGTCTGCATCTCAAGAAGTGGAAACCGAAGAAATGGTGGAGCAGGCACTAGATCCATCCACCTACTGGATCAAATCTGTGATGATGGAGGAGAAGATCCAGATCCTCATTTATCGCGGCCTGCTAGGGCCCAAGGCGTTGCTAGATTGGAAGGCCACCGCGGGTCAAGATTTCCCCTCTGAGGACAGGATAGAGGCCGTAATTTTTGCAGAGTTCTTCGAGCGTGGGCTTGGGATTCCGACAGGAGATTTCTTCTGTCAGCTCCTCAACTACTACAAGATTGAGTTAAGTCATCTTAACCCAAACTCAAGTCTGGACATCACCATCTTCATTCATGTCTGCAAGGCATTCTTGGGGATCTCTCCCCACTTTAATCTATGGTAGTACATGTACCAACTGAAGCCGCTAAAGACAAATGGAAAGATCCGGATCATCGGTGGGTGATAATTCTCACTGCAACCCAACAGGGGTGCTCAGTGCCTGGACCTAAAGCTCAAGGATTCTAACAATGGATGGCACAAGGGTGTGGTTTCTTGTGGCTAACTAGGAGCCAAAGCTGCCTCCTCACAGTGGGTTCCCACTTCCAAGGCCTGAATGGAGGAATCAGCCGAGCTCAGAAGAGCAGGTTCAGGTAGATCAATTGCTGAAGGAGTTGGCTGACCTGAAGAAGCATGGACTCACAGCCGCAGCAGTCAGCATAAGCTTCCACCGGCAATTGACCCAGGCGATCAAGGATCGGGTGCACCCAACTTATGAATTCTCAGGGCCTGAAGACCCGAGCCGAGAGGAGTAGAGGAAAGTCACCAAGGAAGAGGTCCCCGCCCGGGTGTCCGAGTTCTTCTGTGGCAACGTGAAGAATAAGCGTTGCCCCAAGGCTTACTCATTGAAGAGGCCAGCCGACCCGGTGAGCTTACACTTGCCTGTTGCATCTTTCATTGTGCTCGACTTTACACCTGATGAGCTACACCTGATGAGTGTTTGAGTTCTACTGCCCAGCACCACTTCCTGGGGGTAGTGAGCAATGGGGGCCCAAGGTCCACCCGACCACGGGGACTGTCAAGACCCTGCCATCATCGATGGGAGTCGGATTCATTGATCGAGGGGTCGAACGAGGACATCTTGAGCCAAGACATCCCAGGTGGTGCCAGCAGTGTGGCTCCAGTTGGTCATCATACGCGCTAGGACGTTCACAAGGTGGCGGAGTTCGAGGCACCTGAGCTGGAGTAGAAGAAGAGAAAAAAGAAGGTGGCCATGAAGAACAACGGACCAACCATGGTGGCCGCCACTCCCGCCAAGGCATCATCTGCCGAGGTGTGTGATGACTCTGACCCGCAGGGTGTGGCCGCTAAGAAGAAGAAGGCCGACCTCCTTGAGACTACCGCCAGTGATGTGGAAAAGCTCAAGGAGAGGCTAAAGGTGGAGATCCGCATATGTAAGTAGAGGGAGCTTGCTATGCCACCGCTAGTGCTTTTGCACTGAAAGTTCCGAGTGAAGTTGAGCACCAGGTCGGTAACTTGAAATTTCAGCTCTCGATTGTGTTCAACTTCTATTTTTAATTGGTTCATGCATGCACCGGCTTTGTACAGGAAAGTTGTGCTGGAGGATGAGCCAAGCCTACAGGATGTTGGTGCTGGGACTCAAGCGGGCGGGCACCACCTCCCAGCCTCCTGTTGAGGGGAGCAGCGAAAGCGACCATGTGGTGGAGGAGAGGTGTGACCAGAGTCCGCCACCATGCTGGGAAGCTGTCAAGGATGTCACGGCTACCGCAGCTGGGGCCATGGATGCCAGTACCGAGGTTCAAGTGGATGAGATCCCTAGGGAGGCTCCAATGGCTGCTGAGGCGACACCGATGTCGAAATGCATGAAGAGGATGATCCCTCCACCCTTGACTTCACTAGGACAAGCGTGGCCCAGGATGCTTTGGAGGACAAAAGGGATCATGCCAAACTGAAGGAGGCATCTTCCAAGGTCATGACATATTTATATGTAAGTGTGCTAACCTCATTTAATGTTTACATCCGTTGCTTGCTTCTTGTCTTTAAATTGCTGAGTGTGCGTCTGAGCAGGATCTGGCCGTGTGTGCTCACAAGAGGATAGATTTTATTCACCGAGCTGAAGATTATCACCCCAAGGAAGAGAACCTAGAGGCTAAGCTAAAGAAAGCGAAGGAGGATGCCCTAGAGCAACTAAGGTAGAAAGACCGAGAGATTGCTGAGCAGAAGCAGATCACCAAGGAAGTCAAAGGCGACCTTAACACGATGTTGAAAGGTACCGGATTCCGTGCTTGTCGTGAGTATTGGGTGGGAGTACGGTGCTAGCTCTTATACTTGTGTTCTTTAGTTTGCAGATGCCGATAAGAAAGAGCAGCAACTCAAGTGAGACCTCAAGGAATGCGATGCTGCCAATGCTAGACTTCAGCAAGACCATGATGTCACCGTGCACTATGAGTATGCCGTGTCACAGAAGCTTTCCTACGAGACCAGCCTTCAATACGACCATGTAGTGATTGCAGGGTTGGAGGTCGAGCTGGAAGACTTACGCTCGGTAGCTGGCTACGTCATGGACATGATCCAGATTGATGCTTACCTGGCTATTGACGGCACTTAGCACGCCAAGTTATGAACTGCAAGTGCACAAATCAGTTGTAGCTTTTCCCTTAGAGATTCCCCCAAGGTTTATCAATCCACGGAACAAGGGATTTGCATGCTTAACTAGGCACTAATCTATGTAACTGGAAGCTCTTTGTATAGGATAAGATTATAGTAACAAAAGAACTAAACAATCTAGATCAAAGCAGATAGAGAGTAGGTTGTAAACAAGATTGGTGGAATGCTTGTCCTAGAGATCTAGAATCACTTGCAGATGCAATCGCCATGAAGGAAAGAACTAGATCTAGGTGTTATCATGAGTAGATGTGAACCATACCCAACACTTTCACTCTCGCATACCGTCACTACACAAGGGTACTCAACTATCAGATAATAAGAACACGGCATGATGATCATTCTAGGTAAGCAATAAAGCAACCCAAAGTAGCGTTGACCAACCATTATATGAAACAGCATCATCAAGATATGATTGATAACAAATAGATCTTAAACATGTGGTTCAACGATTACAAATCAAGATCTCCATACAACCCTGAGGACAAACAAAGACTTTACCGCATGATCTTACACATGTTGACGCAAATTGGGGTAAAGGATGCCTTGTAGATCAACTAGACCGAAGTCGACGATGAACAGGGGCAGGAAAGCCCCAGGCCAATCGGCCTAGGTACCTCCAAGCCGATCGGCTTGGGAGGTTTCTGCCTCCACTGGTGCTCCGCTTCGCATGGCCTCCTGTAGATCCAATCTTCTTTCCATTTCCCAACCTTGTGGCGGTGGTGGATGGTGTTTTCATGGTGTTTCCTTTCCTCTACAACTCTCTCCTTATTGTTATCCATGAGGGGATATTTATAGTCTTTCATAGGCGGTGGCTCTGGGTCGATGGTCGGCGGAAAAACCCTAGATATGTCATACTTCATGCTGAAGAAATAGGAGCTCGATTGGGCCCTAGAATAGGCTGGGCCGATCAGCTTGTAGGGTCCCAGGCCGATCGGCATGGGCTTTTTCTAGCCCTCATGGTCCTCTCCTTCCTCGTGCAAGCTTCCCTCGATGACCCATGTCCAAATATCCATTAAGCTCTTCTTGAAAACCCCCTTGATTATGTCATATTTCATGTCAAAACACAATATGCTCCAAAATACAACACATATGCAATAATGGGGTTATTTCAAGTACCAAGTGGCGGATTAGTATAAGAATTTGCATGAAAACACTAGTTAAATAGCACTAAAAGTGTATCAATAATGAGCGTCAACAATCCTCCCAAGCTTAGCTCTTGCTCATCCTCAAGCAAGTTAGGTGACTATAAACTTCTCCAAAGTGTTGAACAAAGATCTTGAACCAAAGCTGAGCAAGCGAGTCAAGTAGCTAGTCCTTCAAACAAAAGATCAGAGGAGTAGCAAAGATAATCAAAGTATGGGTGTTCAAAGAATTATCTGAGCAAGACTTACCCCGCAGCTTTATTAGAATTAAGTAGTTTCAAGAATCAATCACACTTACTTTCTGGCTCACCTTGGAGGGTTTTTCCTTTGTGAAAACAATATCTCTACAACAAGAATTGAAACCAAGTTTCTTTTCCAGGCACTTTCATGTCACACAATTATAAGGTAGCCATCCTATTTGTTTGTAACCTCTCTTCTCACAAAAATCACTCAATTATAAAGTGGAGCTTGGACAAGGCTTGCAAGAATTAACACTTATATTATTGAATTAAGAAAACTCTCTAACAGTCGCCTACCTTTCGAGCCAATGATCATAAGAATATCAACATAATGTGAGGTTTTTAAGGATGAGAAGATATAGAATGGTGGACATGTGCAAAGGCAACATAAAATAGTGACTCTGAGGCACAAACGATGTCCTCGTCGTCAGATTGCACATGGTTGGAATGAAAATTTGTTCTGTAAACAAGGTAACCCTTCTTTGCACTTTTCTTTTCCTTTCTTTTTTCGTTCATTCTTTCTTTCTTTCTTTTTTATTTTTCATCTCTTCTCCAAACCTCCTTTGAACAGCACCCCATAAAAATTAGTTTTAGAATATTCCAGAGACCTTCCAAGGATTTTTCACTCACAAACTAAGGCAAGGGGACCCCAAGCCGATCAACTTGTAGGGTGCCAGGCCAATCGGCCTGGCCTCCCGTTGACGGTCTTTATGATAGAAATTGGACCATCACACGACTCAATGAATAAAGGAAAACTAACCTTTCTTACTCGTATATTTGTTATCAATAACCTAGTTCCACATGTATTGGCAAATAAGTAATTTTAGGAATACAAGTCTACATAGAGAGAGAAATGTGCGCAAATGCAAACGAAACACACTAAAGAACACTTGAAGCATACACAACAGATAAGAGGGCCCACATGCCAGAGCAAACCAGCCCAATCCAGCGTGGGTCCATGAGGAAAAGGACCAAGGTCAGCCCACCACGCAAAGGTGGTGGAGAGCCGACCCAGCCTAGGGTCGGCCAAACCTGGACAGGCGGTTCTCACCCTCATCCTCCACGTGGTAGTGCCTGGTTGACTGAAGATGGCAGTAGGAGAAGATTCCCTGGAGATACCTCCACGGAATCGCCCTCAACCACTTATAAAAGGAGGAGAAGACCCCACATCTAAACGTCAACCAAACTTGAAGCCTCTGTCCCTTACTCTATAGTTATTCATGTAGTCCTTAGGCTAATGGAGCTAGGCTAGAGCTTAATTCTTGTAGTGCTAAGCTAGTCTTTGGTTTGGTTCGGTTGGGGCCGTAACCTACGGCTCTTGGTATGGCTTTGTACTGGACTTGTCAGTATTCTATCTATAAAGAGTATAGTTGTTATGCTATTTTAGTAGTACACTATGGCATGTCTTGTGCTTTGTTAAGTTATATTCATATGCTTAGGTTGAATCTATGTTACCGCATCGGTTCATGGTGCTTTTGGGCTTGCTCTAGTTCTGTCGATCATCATGATCGGGGTTCCAAAGGGGCTAGAGTAGTGATCACGTGTACGAGTGTGGTGCTTAGACGCATTGGGATCCATTGAATATGACTGTGCCCCACGGTCTGAGGGGTCATCCGCAAGTGGTCACAGCCTTGTTCGTCCTTGTAGTCCCCCATGTTCGGGTATGGTGTTAGGGTTATGAAAGATACCTTGCCTTGGCAGACTAGGGGTGGGTATTCTCCCCGTAATGTTGTATGCCTAGAGTTAGTTCCAATCATGTACTTGTATGACCCTTACTAGTATTGATGGATGCTACTAGGACCTCTTGTATGCCTTGCTCCCACTAACCTTAGTCTTATTCTTTTATTCTTTATTTATGAGATTGGCTTGTGTGTGTGTCACATTACCCACATATATTTGCCATGGCTTACCCCTGTATGAACTTTGGTTTATTACTTAAGCATATTATCCTAGATATGTATCTGATAAATTCTAGATATGTATCGGAAAATATAAATAATGATACCGTGAATACACTCCGGGTGAAATGCTACAACAGTATATCCCTGCGCTTGAGGATTTATTTGTAATGTTAAGAAATACCAACAAGTATTTCTAGTGTCGTTGTTGGGGATGGAATTCGTTAAAAGATTTATCAAAACATGTTCTTGGCTATATGATTAAGGAATAGCCATTTCTTATACAGGCTCCCTTGTCTTTGTTTTCTCCTGATGGATGAGAAAGGGTAGTGTATGACTGGTTTTGACTTGCCGACCAACTTCATCGAGAATTTGGAATGTCTCGTGAGAAGGATCTGACCTCGTGTTGTCCCTCCATAGATCATTCCTAAGGCTATGGCCGAGAAGACTCTTCGCGAGTTCTCCATCCCCTCCACCGACAACGTGTCCACTGGCCTCGCCGTCAACCTAGGGGATGTGCACTTTGAGCTGAAGATGAACCTCATCAACATGGTGTAGGCTAGCCCATTTTGTGGCAAGCCGATCAAGGAAGCCAACATGCATCTCCAACGTTTCTTTGGTATTTGTTACACGGTCACAATGAGGGGAGTCGCCCAAGATGCTATCAGACTCCGCCTTCTTCCGTTCTCTCTCCTCAAGTGGGTGAAACAGTGGTTCTACAAGGACAAGGATGCTGTCAACACATGGGCAAAATGTTTTGCAACATTCCTCGCTAAGTTCTTCCCGTTGGACAAAACCAATGCCCTTCATGGAAGGGTTTCTAGCTTCTAGCAGTCAAACACGGAAATGATCCCAGAGGCATGGGAGAGGCTGCAAGAACACATCCTTGCCTACCCACACCATGGAATGGATGTCTGGCTCATCCTCAAAAGCTTCTACAATGGGCTAACCACATCAGCACAAGCCCATCTTGACGCTGCTACTGGAGGAGCCTTCCTCGAACTTACTATTACCATAGCTACAGCTCTAGTCGAGAAGGTGGTCTCCAATCAGGGGTGGAGCGAGGAACGACTCCAACCTCGTACGCAGGACATGCACACCGTCAAGGAGACGGACATGCGAGCCACTAAGCTAGATCTCCTGCTCAAGGGCATGGATGAATGGGAGAAGCCTCAAGAACTCATGCTTAATCCCGTTCAAGCCTTGGACTCAAACCTCACGTGCAAGGTCTGCGGAAATGGAGGACACTCAAGGAACGACTGCCCCGAGACCCATGAAGATGTTGCCTACATGAACAATAGGAACGGGTACCATCTTCAAGGAGGTCAAGGGTGGAACCAGTCGTGCCAACCATACTAGGGAGGTAATAACGATAATTATAATTCGAATTTCAATTCAAACCAACCTTCCTTAAAAGATCTTGTTCTTGGCCAAGCTAAAATCAATGAATCCCTTTCTAAAAAGCTTGCTGCCAATGATAAAACTATGGAAAGCATAAATGTAAAACTTGGAAGTCTTTCCTCAACCTATAAAAACCAATAGTGAGCTTTAATAAAATGATAGAAACACAATTAGCTCAAATTGTTGCTATTGTTCCTACTTCTGAACTTGGGAAAATCCCGGAGCAACCTGAGAATGTGAGTGCAATTACCGTTAGATGGGGCAACCCATCTCGGAACCCGCCCACTACTAACCATGTAGGGAGACCCAGGCATCAAAGAATAAATTCATGGGAGTAACCAGCAGTTAAGAATGAGGAACTAGGGTACCTAGCGATCAGTTGCTCAAAGTGGGACTTCCATGCTGAATAAGCCCTCTACGACCTTGGTGCAAGTGTCAACATCATGCCTAAGGTTATGTTCGACACAATAAACTACCCCATTCTTTCCCCTACCACGATACGCCTGCAGCTAGCCGATTCGTCAATCCGCTACCACGAAGGGATAGTAGAGAAACTCCTAGTAAAACTGCAAGGCACTATTGTCCCCGTGGACTTTGTGGTCGTTGACACGACTAGTGATTTGGGAATGCCGCTCATCCTTGGGTGACCATTCCTGCATGCGGTCAAGGCAAGGATAAATGTTGGGTCCGGAGTAATCCGGTTTCGCATTGGAAGAAATGAAAAGGTATTAAGGTTTGAGACCAAGAAAGAGGAATGCTACCTGGTCGACCCCAGTCAACACCCCGGTGGCCAAAAGAGAACAAGGAAGCACAAGGGGAAGGTGAAAGCACAAACCCCAACTTCTGAGAAGGCACCAGCCACACCTCCAGCCACAACTCCAATGAAAACCCGGAAGGTATGGAAGGTGAAGGATGTACAGTCATCCACGTCTTCTTCTCCTAGACCGGATGCCCCATCCATGAGCTAAAACGATACGGAAGAAGTTCCGCTCAAAGGACTTAAAACGATGAGCCCTTGGCGAAGGTAAATTGGTAGTTATCTCATATTTAAATTTTCAAATTTTGATTCTCCAATATTTGATTTTTCAAGCTGCATATTTGATTTCCCAAACTTGCATTTGCATGCTAGACTTTATTCTAGCCAATTTTCCCTTTCATAAACTTTTTTGAAAATCCAAAAGAAATAAATAGACTTTGAGCAAAATAACTTTGAAAAATATTTTTGAGCATTTCTGGAGCACACTTTGGTCGGGCCTCCCCACTATGTCACCATATAGCCGTTGGGGGCCTGTGGGGCAAAGCTGGCAGTCAGTGGGGCCCCACCAGGGATCGACCGAACTAGGCCCAATGGCCCCTAGCCATTGCCCTTGGTCGGTTCCCAATGGCCCGGCTGCTTTGCTCTATAAATGGAGGTCGAGAGGTGGGTGTTGATCATCCATTCAACATTTCACTCACTCACTTCTTCTCCTCTCTTTGGCTCTCAATTTTTCATTGAGTTTTTGCTCAAGTTCAAGTGCAAGAAGCCTCTCTCTCTCATTTTCCTTGCTGCAAGAATCAACAACCTTGGTGGAGCAATTGACGGGTAAGAGTACATTTTGATTTCACTAGCGCAACCTGTGTACAAGTTGTGTTCATTCGTGCTCCATCCATCATGAAACGAATGGGACGGAAGCACTCCGGTGCATTCTGGAAGGTGATGGGATCGAGCTCAATCGGCTCCCGCAGAAGCACAAGCACGCACCACTCTGATGACTGTCCTAGGGATCTAGAACCACTTGCAGATGCAATCGCCATGAATGAAAGAACTAGATCTAAGTGCTATCGTGAGCGGATGTGAACCACACCCAACACTTTCACTCTCACATATTGTCAGTACGCAAGGGTAATCAACTATTGGATAATAAGAACACAGCATGATGATCGTTCTAGGTAAGCAATAAAGCAACCCGAAGTAGCGCTGGTCAGCCATTATGTGAAAGAGCATCATCAAGATATGATTGATAAAAAATAAATCTTAAACACAAGGTTCAGCAATTACAAATCAAGACCTCCATACAACCCCGAGGACAAATAAACACTTTACCCCACGATCTTACACATGTTGACACAAATTGGGGTAAAGGACACCCTGAAGATCAGCTGGACCAAAGTGGACGATGAACGGGGGCAAGAAAGCCCCAGGCCGATCGGCCTGGGCACCTCCAAGCCAATTGGCTTCAAACGTTTCTGCCTCCTCTGGTGCTGCACTTTGCGTGGCCTCCTGTAGATCCAATCTTCTCTCCGTTTCCCGACCTTGTGGTGGCGGTGGATAGTGTTTTCGTGGTGTTTCCTTTCCTCTCCAACTCTCTCCTCCTTGTAATCCATGAGGGGATATTTATATTCTTTCATAGGTGGAGGCTCTAGGTCAATGGTCGATGGAAAAACCCTAGATATATCATAGACTTCACGCTGAAGAAATTGGAGCTCGACTGGGCCCTAATATGGGCTAGGCCAATCGGCCTGTAGGGTCCCAGGCCAATCAGCCTGGTCCCTTTCTAGCCCTCCCGGTCCTCTCCTTCCTCGTCCAGGCTTGCCTCGATGACCCATGTCCAAATATTCATTAAGCTCTTCATGAAAACCCCCTGATTATGTCATATTTCCTGTCAGAACGTAATATGATCCAAAATACAACACATATGTAATAATAGGGTTATTTCAAGTGCCATGTGATGGGTTAGTATAAGAATATGCATGAAAACACTAGTTAAATAATACTAAAAGTGTGTCAATAACGAGCATCAACACCGGCCGAGCCGACGCCTCTCTTGGATCGTCTTAAGAGTGCCCCTGGTCGGTTGATGGACCTGCTATGGAGTGCGCTTAAAATGTCTTGGCGCTTTTGAAAACACGTTTCCCATGGTTGGCCGTGCAGCATGTCAGGGAGGGAATCACTATTGACTTTGACCTAGCTAAGTTCCCGTTGGTGGCCGAGGGGTTTAGCGGTGTAGCCAAGAACGTCGTCAAGGATTTGAACCTGTAAAGGAAATCTTGATGATGTGTGTAAATCTTAACTTGATTATAAACTATCATGTTAATAAGGTTTGCATGTTAGTTTGTATGAAAAAGAATGCTCCTGCCATCTCTCAGAATGTGAGATAGTACGACGTGTGGTTAGGGCCTGCAGTCGCTAAGCGCCCAGCCTTGCTTAGCTAGTACTCTTTTGCACTAAGAGCGGATCTTGAGCTAGGTGATGGGGCATGAACAAGGTTGTCTGGATTTTACAAATTGGGAGGCCAGCCACACAAGTTAGTGACACGACCTTGAGAGGGGTGGGAGAGAAAGATGACCCGGAGGTCGGCGCATGGTGGTGGAAGCCCCTGAGTGTAAAGGCGAGGGTTTTGATCTGTCTATCAGGTCGGATAGCCCTCGGGCATTAGGGACATGAGCTCAGGAAATGAGCAAAAAGGGAGTAGGTATGCAAGAAACCACAAGGGTTTTATTAATTATGTGAAACAAGGTATAAAGAGTACAAAGCTTGTATTTATTATGTGTAGAATCATCGTAGGTGCTGGATGTTCCATGGGTTGGGTACGCCTCAACCGTCTGCCCACTACAACCAATAAGTACCGGGCTGGATGACTTCGTTGAAGATGAAGAGGCCCTCCCAAGGTGCTGATAACTTGTGCATATCCTTCATGGACTAGATGCGGCGGAGCACCAAGTCGCCAACATTGAATGGGTGCTCCTGGACATTCCTATCATGGTAGCATCTGATCTACTGCTCATGTCGTGCGTGCTGCATGAGGGTTGCCATCTGATGTTCTTCCAAGCTGTCGACGTCCACCTGTCCGCTCTTTTCAGTTCGCCTTCCTCATAGTACAGGATGTGTGGGGCACCAAAAGCCACATCTGTTGGTAGTACGGCTTCGAAGCCATAAACTTTCCGGACCTTCAATTGGAATCAGAGCTTGGTTAAAAAGAGTAAACCAATTAGCACATATAAACAAAACATACTTAGAAAGAGATGCAAAATAAAGAAAACATACTTAGAAAATAACAGGGTATGAATAATAATAAATCAATTAGTACTATACATACATGTATTAGAAATAATCATCATGATCGGGATTAGCTGGATCATAAGTCTCATCATCTTTATCACACGTGTCGATATAATCATGCCCGTGCTCCGAAGGAGGAATGTCGTCATCGCTGTCATTGCCTAAATGTAATCGCTCAACTAATTCTTAAGTTCTTCACATTCTGAACCTCCTCTCCAGCATCCTCATCAGCAACCCTTTCATTGCCTACTTCCATTCTGATCGCTTCGGTTAAGTCTATCTCAAAACTCCCTTCAAGCCCATCTTCTTTAAAGAACTCTCTATCATATGTGTTGGGGTCTATGTTGTAATCTTCATTGTTTGGGATAGGTACTTTACCATGTGGTGATACCTTGTACACAACATCCCAACCCTTAAGACATTCGATGGTTTGACACGGGTATGAGAGATAGTAAACTTGCATGGCCTGTTGAGCCACAATATAGACATCGTCTCCTGGTAAGAAGGATGATTGTCGAATTTCAGGATCTATCTCACTACTTCAGGATCAAACCAATGGCATTTGAATATGATGGGATTAAGAGGTTTGCAACCATGAAACATGAGTTCGTATATTTCTTCAATTCTTCCGTAATACTCGACCCCATCCAAACCTAGCATAAAAACTTCGGTATTTGTAGTTCTTCGATTGGGCCGACTCTGCTCGTGGCTTGTTGTGTGAAAGCAATATACATTCACGTCATAACCGGTAAATGACCTGACCCTATAGGCACAACCATCAGTAACCTGTCTCAACTCGGTACTCATTGATGCATCGGTTTGGCCCTGCAAGTTCAAGTAGGGTAGTTCGTTATATTATTTGCACCCATGAGCAACTTGTAATGTCAAAGTAGGTACGAGCCAAATTGGACAGAACCTTGTGTTTGAACCAAGAAATGAAATCGGGCATTCCATTTCCCGCACCCTCTCTAAGAAGGGTCGAAGTTTCCTGCGGGGTAGATTCCCTTGATTCACGCCAGAATTGATGATGAAATTCCCTGTACCAAAAAGAAACATGGGAGTTGGACACAAAATAGTGACTACTTGAGAACAAGTATGTTGAGAATTTACAGGATGTACGGATCCTCTTCGGTTAGGTTTGTCAACATGTATAGCATGATAATGCGCCACTCTTCATGTTTCAAGGACTTCTGGGTCGCTCCACTTGCACTTCTGAGTTGCCCTCGGAAAATGCTAATGTTCGATTCATCTTTGCCAGCATTGTAATGAGGGGGTGGATTATGCACGCTAGGAAGGTTGTCAGCACAGTATTTTGTTGTGAAGTTTGACACCTCCTCAAGAATGTATGCCTCTATAATGGATGCTTCAATTTTGCATTTATTTTTACATTTAGTTCGAAGAACCTTTTGACATCTCTCAATTGAATAGAACCAACGGCCCTACACAGCCCCCCCCCCCTCGTGCTTCATATGGGAGGTGCAAAATCATATGCTGCATTGGATTGAAGAAGCCAGGTGGAAAGATCTTCTCCAACTTACAGAGCAAGACAGACACCATTCTTTCCATTTCTGCAACCACGGTACGAGATAACTCCTTAGCACAAAGCTAGCGAAAGAAATTGCTTAACTCCGCTAGCACTTGCCAGACATACTCACGGACATAGCCTCGAACCATCACCGGAAGTAGGCACTTAAGCCATATGTGGTAATCATGACTCTTGAGCCCGTTAATTTGCATAGTAGCTAAGTTCACTCCCCTCTTCAGATTCGCTGCATACCCATCAGGGAACATTAACGTTTGGAACCATTCTAGTACTTCCCTCCTTTAGGCCCTCGGCAGGACGAAATCGGCCTTAGACTTTCTCCATGACTTGCCGCCTCTAGGAGGCGCCATGTCTAGCTTTGGTCTATCGCGTAACCTCGTTTGATCCACTCTAGCCTTAACGTTATCCTTTTTCTTATCAGGAATGTCCATGATTGTACCAAAAATTGCCTCAGCATCATTCTTTTCAGTGTGCGTTACATCAATGTTATGTGGAAGAAGAAGGTCATCAAAATAGGGGAGATTCCACAAGCACAACTTCTGAGTCCAGGCATGTTGCTCACCATATCCCACAAAACCACCTTCTTGTTGATTAACCTTGAGAGCATCTAACTGAGCACGAACCACGGCACCTATCATCATCTGCGGTGTAGGTTCTTGAACTATGACATCTTTCGTAAAATTCTTGATGTCTCGTCTAAATGGATGGTCAAGAGGGAGGAATTGTTGATGTTTGTCGAACAAAGAAAACTTGCCACCCTTTGTCAACCAAATGAACTTCAAAGATGCCTTGCATACTGGGCACGGGAACTTCCCGTGAACACACCAGCCGCAGAATATCCCATACGCCGGCAAGTCATGCAGGGAGTACTGGTACCAAACATGCATTTTGAAGTTTGTCTTTGTAGCTCGATTGTATGTCCATACCCCTTCCTCCCAAGCACGAACCAAATCATCAATCAGAGGTTCCATGTACACACTCATAACGACAAGAATATGTTCTGTCATTGAAAGAGGACGCTACGGGGGAGATTGAGGGGGATAACGAACATGGACCAACAGGTGTCCATGGCAGACATCATTCCATAAGGATTGAACCCATCTGTTTCCATTGCAACACGTACATTACGAGCCTCTAGAGCTTTCTCACGATGAATCACATAAAACCTTGTCCAAGCTTCACCATCGGATGGATGTACTAGCTTCTCAGGATTGTATTGACGTCCGTTTTTGTGCCATGTCATCTGTTTCACGGATTTCTCAGTCATGTAAAACCGTTGGATCCTCGGTATGAACGAAAGGTACCATAGGATCTTCACGGGGATTGCGAGCTACCTCTTTTGACCATCACCAGAGTCTACCTCCAAGAACCTAGAGGATTCACACTTCACACAATACTTTGCTTCCGCATGTTCTTTCCTAAATAAGATGCATCCCTTCAGACAAGCATGTATCTGCTCGTATGGCATCTTAAGTGCACGAAGGAGTTTTTGTGCCTCATACATGCTCTTTGGCAGAATGTGACCATCCAGGAACAGGCTCCCAAAAACTGTCAGGATAACATTGAAGGCTTCTCGACTCCAGCTAAACTGGGACTTTACATCCATTAGGCATGCAATGGCATCCAATTGAGAAACCTTGGTATGCCCGTGAAGGGGTTGCTGTGCTGCAGACAACATGCGGTAATACGTCTTTGCGGTTGCCTCTGGATCCTCCTCCCTACATCCTTCATCGAAGTGTGCTTCATGATAGTCATTTAACATGTCTCCTACCCTGGCATCATCATCATAATCCTCGATGCGTTGTCTCACGACCTCCTCTCTCACACGATCGGCTTCACCATGGTATATCCACCGGGTATAGTGTGTCGTAAATCCATTCTTGCAAAGATGTTTACCCATGACCTCCTTTGTTTGTCGACGCATGTTTGCACAAATGCTGCAGGAACACCAAGTGATACTCGCTCCTTTAACCTTAGCAAATGCTAGTTCCAAGAAAGCATCGGTCTTCTCAATCCATTCATCGGTCAATGAACTCTGACTAGAGCGGCCCGTGTACATCCACTCACGGTCATCCATCCTCTAACATATCAGCGAGTAAAATAAAAATCAATTGCATCTACAGTTTCCTATACTGTCTAATAGGTGAAGATAGGTCCCAATCCCACCAGAGGATGTGTAGATGGGGTTAGTTTCCATGCTCTACTCGTATCCGAAATAGAATTTCGGTAGCACCTCCCCGCTGTTCTCCAAATACACGTCCTGGCAGGGATATTGTGTATCAGAAGAACAACAGGGAGATACTGCCGAAACTCTATCTCAAATTGGAGTACACCATGGAAACTAAGCCCATCTACACATCCTCGGGCTGTCCAAAAAGCGTGGACAATTCGAAACAGATACGGTTATAGATATGCAAGGATTTGCATATTGCCAACCATATCTCTTTCGAACGGGAGATGCATAGGTTACGTGATATATGAACATGATATGGCAAGAAGGGGTCTTTTGTTGCTCACCTTACAAGATATGCAAAGTGATGAGTCGAGGACAGTGCAATAGCCTCTCCTACAAACCAAGGAACATTATAGTGTCAAATCTAAATTTCGGCAGCACCTCCCCTACATGGTGAGGTTTCCAAAACCTGCAACAAATAAAATGGCACGATGGACGACAACCACATACACACCAAACAAATGGCACGATGGCCGACAACCACATACACATCTTATACCTTGCAAAACCATGACAAGTCAAAGATGTAGGGCAGTAGGAGGGCAAGGCGGACGACGGCGGCAAGGCGGGGCAGCGAGTGGCGAAGCCTATTTTAACACATCAATTAGCAATAGGATCAGACCAATTACTAAATACTTATGGAAATGGAAAGTGGGGAACTATTTTTATAAATGAATGGTGCTAACATGATCAAGTGGTACATATGCAGCATATACGAACATAAGAAATTAGTTAATCAGTACAAGCATAAATGATGTACAAAGTGAACAAAATGATTTGTTTGAAGTACATGTTGCAGTTACTAGTTATAAGAAATTTGTTTGAAGAATGTTTACCAGCAGGAGAGCAGGGGCGGTGCAGGGGGTAGGGCGCCGGCCGCCGGGCGCCAGGGAGGCAGGGGAGGTGTAGGGCGCCAGGCGCTGGGGAGGTGCAGGGAGAGCTAGCGGCGGGGTCCCGAGGGGGCACGAGCGGGAGTGAGGGCAAGGCGAGCTGGCGGCGGGGGTGGGGTGCCAGGGAGCTGGCAAGGGTGCTCGCAGGGCCAGCGGTGGCCGTGAGAAAGCGGCGGGGGGGGGGGCCAAGGGAGGCCGGAGGCGAGGGCAAGGGAGGCCAGAGGCGTAGGTGGCGTCGGCGGCACGGGGCGGGCACGGACGGCGGCGGTGGGGTGGCATGGGCTGGTGGTGGGGCAAGGGTCACCGGCAGGGTGGTGCGACTGTGTGTGTGAGTGCATGAGTGGAGTGTGTGTGAGTGCGTGAGTGCGTGGCCGGCGGGGTGGTTGTGCCAAAACTTTGCCGAGTGCCCTACATCTAGTACTCGACAAAGTCAAAGTTTGCCGAGTGCTAGATCTAGGGCACTCGGCAAACCCCTTTTATTTTTTCTTTGCAATTTTTTGAAACGGTAAAGAGGGACTTTGCCGAGTATCGTATAGGCGACACTCGGCAAACCCAGTTTATATTTCATGGACACTTTTCCCTTCTTTTCCTTAATATGTTTTAATAAATTTGTTCCCATGTACTTTGAAAATATCTTGTCAAATTCACTCAGCAATGCATATTTTATTTTTCTACGAATATTATTCCATTATTTCATGCAGTTATACCTCAAATTCAATTTATATCAATTAAAATTCTATAATTGCAGTTAACAAATTAAAATTATCAAATGGATCCGAAAAATTACCAAAATTTGACATGAACCAATCTATGTTGTATATTGCTTATACAAAAAAATTTGAAGTCAAACCCCAATTCGACCATCACTTTGACTCCAAATCTTATCGGATCCTTCTCAACGCTATGATTCTTCTTCAGATATACTTCCGTTTGTAAGCATCGTACGTGGTAAAATGTGCAAAATCTTCTTAATTTTTTACCACAGCCTCCACATATGATATCATCAGATCTTGACAAATCTCATGATTTTCAGACTTTGTTTGCTTTTTATAGAATTTAAAAACCATTCGGCTACACATTCATAGTCGTGTTTCCTAAACAAGATGTTCGAAATTTCCTTTCATTTCCCAAGTAAGGCCTCACACTGGACTCAAGAACATGAATATTATTTTTCCACTCATTTTATTCCATTATTTCAATCACTTGTAGTTCAAATTTGACTTATACCAAAAAATTCCTCTAAATACAATAAATTAATTAAATGTAGCAAACAGATTGAAAAATATACCAAATTTAAAATATAGTAACACATGTTGTATGAGGAGAGTAGGAAAAGTTTGGATGGCAGGAGGTGAAAAAAACTTATTATTTTACCGAGTGCCTCGTAGAACACTCGGTAAACATATGACTTTACCGAGTGTTTCTAAAAGACACTTGGCAAATAAGTGTCTTTACCGAGTGTCACTAACGGACACTTGGCAAAGTGCTAATGGTCGACACGCCGTCTGACGGCCGTCACACGTGGCGGTCACGTGGTGGCGTTTTGCTGAGTGTCCATTCTTTGCCGAGTGTCGCGTTGCTGTTTGCCGAGTGTTTTATTTCCGACACTTGGCAAATCTGTTTTTTGCCGAGTGTAATTTATATGCCGAGTGTTTTTAGCTCAGCACTCGACAAAGGTGTTGTTTGCCGAGTGCCTGAAGGAATGCACTCAGCAAATATAAAAACACTCGGCAAATTCAAGGTTTCCGGTAGTGACCAGTAAAAACTACTATGGAATTACACAATGCCCTTTCTTTGTCGATTCATCTGGACTGAAGAAACAAAGAGATGAACCTAGATTATGTGGCTCCAAGAATATATGTGCTCATTTTCTTTTGGCATCATATAACAGGTTAGCATCAATAGTTAAATCTTATGTGGTACATGAAGAAACCCACAGAGATTGGTGCGGAGACTGACATAGTACATAAACAACAAATAAAATGGCAGTTTCAAAGCAACACAAGTGACATTTTTACTAAACTAAGTAATAGAAGCACCGAATCTTGGAGACTTCTAGGATGATGAAACTCGGGGACGTTTCAAATGACAGTATATATTTTTTACAAAAGAATCTTCCTCCACTTCCTTATATGAATAAACCTGAAATTGGTATTTTGTGTATCATGGTTCCCACAGCTATAGGAGAATAATGGATGGCTTCAGCCTGCATCGCCAAGATGGTTAGCAAAGTGTGCTCTTACGTAGAAGATCAGCATGAATACCAAAGGGATGATGCAAAGGACAAACTAACCAGGCTCAATAATAACCTTTGGAAGATCCCAGCCGTGCTGCACAAAGCCTCAAGCTTGCAAACTAAGGATTCAAGCATGGAAAGTTGGCTAGGGAACATCAAAGATGCTGCATACCAGGCTGAGGATGTTCTTGATTTATTTGACTATCGCTTTTTAGAAGCGAAAGCTGAAGACATGGAAAAGCTGATGGCCAACACATTTGATTATGCTACTGCTGGTTCTTCCTCTTCAACTATATCAACAACAACCAGCAACACTGCCTCTACCAGACCAGCACCAGCTCAACAGTAAAACGGTCAGTTCGTGTTTTGAAACGCTTCCTTTTCTCTGATGAAGACCTTAATAAGTTAATTGCAAATGTGGATAAGTTTGATAAGATTGCTAGTGAGATGCAAACATTCCTAGAGCTGACTAACACAAGGGATAGGAAACCGGGAAAAGCACTTCAGTGGTGAAGAACAACTTCTATGCTAGGGATCACAAAATGTTTTGGTCGAGGTGGTGAAGAAACGAAGCTAAAGAAATTACTGATGAACAGACAAACGATGAATCCAGCAAATCATATTCTGTAATAGCAATAGTTGGAGTTGCCGGTGTTGGTAAAACTGCGCTACTGCAGAGAGTATATAGCCATTTTCGTGATACAGGACATTTTGATATCATGGCATGGCTCTATGTCTCAGAAAAATTTGGTATCAAGCGCCTAACAAAGGAGATGGTCACAGAAATGTCGCAAATTGAAAAGGAAAAGAGATGGTACAAGCAGGATTGCATGGCATGCCTCCATACCAGATGACTTGAACAGCATCAGTAACTTAGATCTTGCTCAAAGAATACTTCAAGACAAGCTGAATGGGAGCAGGATTTTGGTAGTACTTGATGACGTTTGGAATGAAATGAGCAGCAAATGGGAAACACTGTACAAGCCCCTTCAGTTTGCGAGTAAGGGCAGCAAACTGGTTCGGAGCAACAGAGATGATACATTTAAATGGCCTGGAAGGCAAAGAGTACTTGGGTCACTTTATGCAATGTGTATTTGGTAATGCAACTCCATCAGGTTTTCCAACGTTAGTAAAAATTGGTAAACAACTGGCTAAGAAATTGGCTGGTTCACCACTAGCAGCTAAGACGGGAGGAGGTGAACTGAAACTGAACCTACAACTGTCCTTAGAAGCAAATTGTGGCAGATTGAACAGACAGCAGATGATATTATGCCAGCACTAAAATTGAGCTATGAGCATCTTCCAAATCATTTGAAGCGGTGCTTTGTTTACTTTGCATTGTTTCCTAAGAACCACCAACTTCAAGGTGATGTGCTCATTCAGATGTGGCAAGCACACGCAATATGGCTCGTGCGTAACCAAGTTGGTGCAGGTTACGTATATCTCGGGAGATCGAGGCTGTGCGCGTCCCTCCCCTCCCAGCCGTATCTCAGACAGGTTACGCAGAATGCATGCGTAACCCGGGCTGTGCACGTAACCCAGGCAGTCGTGCCACGTAACATGGCGAGTTGGTGCAACTTATGTTGGTTCAACACGACCAACCATTCCTCGGGATTGCCACGGTGGTAACCCAATCTACCTTAGATGGCAGTATGCCATGTAAATCAGGCGGTTGTACCACGCAACATGGCTCGTGCGTAATGAATTTACGCACGCAGATTCGATACGTCCTGTACCTCGGGAGAGGTAGATACAGATGGGTGGTAAGCTAATATACCTTAGATGGCAGCATGCCGTGTAACACAGGAAATTGTACCACGCGACATCGCTTGTGCGTAACTGAGTTGGTGTAGGTTATGCGTGCCTCGGGAGACCTGGGTTGTGCACGTCCCTCCCCTCCCAGCGGTATGTCGGGCAGGTGCATGCGGTTGGGCCACGTAACATGGCTCATGCATAACTGAGTGGGCGCATGTTATGCAGATTTGACACGACCAGCCGTTCCTCGAGATTGCTACGGTGATAACCCAATCTTTCTTAGATGATAGCATGCTGTGTAACCTAGGCGATTGTACCATGCAACATGGATCATGCGTAACGGAGTGGCTGCAGGTTACTCATGCCACGGGAGACCTGGGCTGTGCGTGTCCCTCCCCACCCAGCCATATCTTGGGCAGCTTATGCAGAATGCATAAGTAACTCGGGGCGTGGCGTGCGTGTCCCTCTCTCAGCCATGTCTCGGGCGGTGCGTATAACCCAAGAGGTTGTGCCACATAACATGGCTTATGCGTAACCGAGTTGGTGCAGGTTACGCAGATTCGACACGACAAGCCGTTCCTTGGGATTGCTATGGTGGTAACCCAATTTGTCGTAGATGGCAGCATGCCGTGTAACCCAAGCGATTGTAGCACGCAAAATGGCTCGTGTGTAAAAGAGTTGGTATAGGTTACGCATGCCTTTAAAGGTCTGCGCGTCCCTCATAGCCGTATGTTGGGCAGGTGCATGCGTAACCCGGGCTGGGCGCATTCATCTCCTAGCCGTGTCTCAGCGCGGTGCGCGTAACCCAGCGGTTGTGCCACATAAC
This sequence comes from Setaria viridis, assembly GCF_005286985.2. NCBI lineage: Eukaryota > Viridiplantae > Streptophyta > Magnoliopsida > Poales > Poaceae > Setaria > Setaria viridis. Next base: position 10,506,678 of record NC_048269.2, read on the forward strand.
ATGGCTCATGCGTAACCGAGTGGGTATAGGTTACACAAATTCGACACGACCAGCCATTCGTCGGGATTGCTATGGTGGTAACCCAACCTGCTTTAGATGGCAGCATGCCGTGTAACTCAGGCGGTTGTACCACGCAACATGGCTCGTGCGTAACCGAGTTGGTGCAGGTTACGCATGCCTCGGGAGACACGGGTTGTGCGCGTCCCTACCTTCCTAACTGTATCTCAGTCAGGTTACACAGAATGCATGGCGTAACCCGGGCTGTGTGCGTCCCTCTCCCAGCCATGTCTCAGGCGGTGCACGTAACCTAGGTGGCTGTACCACATAACATGACTCATACGGAACTGAGTGGGTGCAGGTTATGTAGATTCGATACGACCAACCGTTCATCGGGATTGTTATGGTGGTAATCCAATCTGCCTTATATGGCAGCATACCGTGTAACCCAGGAGATTGTACCACACAACATGGCTCGTGCGTAACCGTGTTAGTGCAGGTTACGCATGCCTCAGGAGATCCGAGTTGTGCCCGTCCCTCCCCTCCCAGCCGTATCTTGGGCAGGTTACGCAGAATGCATTCGTGACCCAGGCTGTGCGCATCCCTCTCCTAGTCAGATCTCGGGCGGTGTGCATAACCCAAATGGTTGTACCACGTAACATGGCTCATGCATAACTATGGGGTGCAGGTTACATAGATTTGACACGACCAGCTGTTCCTCGGGATGGTTACGGTGGTAACTCAGGCTGTGTGCGTCCCTCCCAGCCATGTCTAGAGCAGGTAAGGTTACGCAGAATGCATGCGTAACCCGGGCAGGTTCCCGTTGCATAGGTGCGTGCAACGCGTCGGGAGCATTGCCATTAGCCGCGTGAAGATGGTGCGTATGTAACCAAGGTCGGCTAGTAGTATATGGCAGTTGGGCACTACAGTACGCACAATGCGGCGAGACGGATGGGATCCGTCATCCGTGATGCCGTCCACGTAACAAATAAATGGGGAAAGAGAAGAGGACGCGACGATTCCTATGGTCGGGGCCTCGTCGTGCCCCTCCCTCTCCCAGCACACCCACTACCTCTCTCTCCCTTGGCCATATCGCAAACGCCGGCCCCCGGGATCTGATTTGCCCCGACGATCGACCAACGTCTGGTGGTTGGTCAGTTCTCGCCTCGAGTACCCTTTCTCTGCCAATGTGATTCATAAATCTTACAATTCCCGACCATCCCTATTCTTTACCTATTATTAAAGCAAGTAACGTCTCTGCCTGGGTTTTCGTACGTCGTGGTCATTTTGCAAAAAAAACCCTAACGTTTCGTGAAATCAACCCGCAGTCCATTATTATGAAGAGACTGGGTGTCGGATGGAAAAAGGAGGGAAGGGAGGGGGTTAAAGGGGAAAAACTTCTCCCCGACCTTGGCCTCGGCTGCTCAGGCCGCGCGCCCACCCTTCACGGCCGTGCCGCGCCGCCCGCCACGGCCGCTCGCTTCCCCCTCCCTCCGAGCCGCGCCCTGCGCCGGATCCAGATCCGGCGGGAGCAGGGAGGGGCGGCGGGGAGCGAGGGCGGGCGGCGGAGCGGCCTCGCGGCAGCCAGCGGAGCGGGCGGTCGGCGGCCCCCTCCCTGCCAGGCACTGCTAGGCTACAGCTGCCCGCCCGCCCGCCACGGCCGCTCGCTTCCCGCTCCCTCCGAGCCGCGCCATGCGCCGGATCTAGATCCGGCGGGAGCAGGGAGGGGCGGCGGGGAGCGAGGGCGGGCGGCGGTCCACGAGCGAGGTCGAGGTAGGAGCCCGGCCAGCGGCACACGAGCGGGGTCGAGGTCGGAGCCCGACCGCCGGCGCACGAGCGGGGTCGAGGTCGGAGCCCGGCCGCCGGCGCACGAGCAAGGCGGCGGCGACGCACGCATGGGGTTGGGGCGGAGTGTGGTGGTAGGGGCGCATGCGCGGGGCCGGGGGCAGAGCATGGCGACGGCGGGGCAACGGAGACGGAGTGGCGGCCGGAGCGTCGTGCGCCCGGAGGCGGCGGGGATTGCAAGCCGCCCACCCAGGTATAATCCCACCTCGCCAATTTGCACCCGAAATCACGTGCTTAAAACCCGGGATACGGATACGGGTAATGTCTCCAATGTGGGCGGAGCGCAGACGCTGACGCCGCGAGGCGGAGCTCATGCACTTGAGCACCGGGGCGACATTGCTCGGGCGAACTGCCAGCCGGCGGTACACCGCGTCAATTTGCGGGAGACATTATTGCGGCCACCACGGCCATCGTGGACGACGATAATCTCTGGTGAGGTGAGCTTCTGGTCGATTTCTCTTGGTCTTTGGTTGCCATCAATCTCCCAGGAATCCACCATTCGTCATGTGGAACCTTGATTCCAGTGCTTGACTGATGATTCAGATCGTGAAGATGAGCAGGTGTGTAGCAGCAGTTGGATCTGGTTAACTAGCTCCTGACGTACACCACTTGTGATGCATGCTAGGTGCTCGATTAAATTACCACTGCACATATGTTATCTGAAATGAAGAATCATAAATTGCCTGGACACCAAGGAATTCAAAGGCTGCTGCAATGGAAGGGGGCCGAGGACAGAGTATATGGGGAATACATTACAACTAGATCCACAAACTGCAAACTGCAAAGCTAAATGGTTGTCGTTTGAAAACCACAAACTGCAGTTGAAGGTTAGTTAACACCATCTGATCTTTCCTGAGCTGAACTGTGAACTTTTGAGAGTTAGAGCGAATGTGCCATAACATGCTAATGCCAAATCTTTTTCTTTATTAATTGACTATGTTCAATTCTCAGGTTGCTACAACAGGATATTAATGTGCAGTGAGGTGTTGTTTGTTGTACTACGAGGAGTGCAGCTGCACTTCAATTAGTTTGGCCAGTCGATTTAAGGTGATGAATCTATACTTATCTAACACTCACTCACTATGAGGTGATGTTCTAATACTATGCTTGTAGCTGACATTTTTTACCTAATGTTCTCAAGTGGTACTGATCAAGTGTAGCTATATATGTTGCTTGTCTGATAAAAAAAAGGAGCAACCTGTTCATATAGAATGTTTTTGAGAATAGTCAATATTTTAGGTTGTATAGATACAGCTGCAATGAAACCTTCTCAGTGATACATTCTTTGACCTAAGCTAGGTCAGCGTTGGGCCTTCAAATCGAACTCTCATTTGATGTGCATGTGTATATATAAAAAGGTTTGATGAATCAGTGCTGGCTTCCTGCGTTAACATATTCTGGCCAGTGGTGTGTTAGTCTTTGACACCTCTCAGATACTGTTGTTGTTTTTCCCCTTACATTAGAAAGCATGCTAGGATTTAGTACCTGAGAGGTGAAAGTAATTTCTTTGACACCTCTCAGATTCTGTGTTGCTTGGATGTGAAAGTAAATTGACTATATTCAAACTTGATGTATGATGGAACTCTTGTTCCCGTTTTAACATTGCGAACTTCAAAGGATAGGATCCTTATGCTGTATTGGCAGCTATTGCAACCTGTTCTCATGTTGATGCTGGAGGAGTTTGATTAAGCTTGAAAATTCATAATAATAGAAGCTATGTTTTACATCATATTGTTTTCTTTTTACAAAATTTTTATATGATAAGAACAGTGTTTTTATTGGTAATGCAATCAATGATCATACATCTTTGAAAAGTATGCTTTTATCGCCCTGAAATAATAGTCATTGCATTTATGCCTCAGACTGCCATACATCATTAACAGAATCAACTTGGTTTAATATTCAGGGGGGGATGTTATATTTGTGACTAAAGGTTCATACTATTTGATCGAGTCTTGATAGCTTCTCATTGTATATGCAACACGTCTGAATATGACCAAATTAAGGATGTATGCCCTGGACTGAATATGATAATAAGTTCACCTGAATATGATTAATATGATTTCTGAATATGTGTGGTAGATAATGTGAAGAATATCTGGTCCTAGGAATACTCATATTTGGACATGTTGCTGATTGATTCCTTTAGTTGTTTTCAGATAGTACCATTATTGTCTTGGAATCTCTGTCCTTTCTTAGGTAGAGATATAATTCTCCTTTTCCTTGTTCTGTCATGCATACTATTGGAAAAGCTACTAGCTGTTCATCCAAAGAATCGTCCAACTGCAGAAGAGGTAATCCTTTGGTGCTCTCTTACCTTAATTTTTCTGGTGCATCGGTTCCATATATGACAGATGTTCCATATTCACTGATTATATGCCTTTCTAAGGTCTCGGTCAGGATTTCTTTATTTACTAATTAAGTTCCTATGGAATGTGCAAAACATTATCTTCCTCTGGTCAAGCGTTAGGCCATCAACCATTGAAGGTATAGATGACTCCTGTAGGTTCTCCATGTGATTATTGGATTTAAGGGCATTCTGTTGTAAGTTCAGAATCTGGTATATTTACTTTAAGGCTAAAACTGTAGATTTGTATGTCTGCACATTACTTTTGTTAGCAAATCAGTTTCTGCCGTTTCAGTTGGCTGAAGATTTAGTAGCTCTAAGGATTGGTCCATAGTTTTTGTCCTCTACATGTCAAAGTTACTTCATATTCCTTTTTATTTTAATACCGTTCTATAGTTATTTTGTGATACATGCTAAAATTATGACCAAATTTCATACTTAAAATGTTGGTGGTTGCTATCTGTAGCATTACTTAAGAAGGTTTAATATCAGCCAAGCACAACTTGTAATTCCTTTAAAGTTTATTTCTAGGATCCAGATGACATTGTCAATATGAATTATTCATTCTGTGCTTGTGAAGGGATAGCCACCTGCCACCCCAAATATCCAAGTGGGAAACATAAGCAGATTGATAAGGTGAATCAGCTTAGTTTTTCACTAAGAGGTGGACCTGATAATTCCCATATTTGAGGGGGCTTCAGAGGCGCGGTGGGAAAGATAAAAAGAATTCTGCTCTAAAAAATTGGGTGGTAATGGAAAACACAAATCACTCAATGCATTTATCATCTCCCTTTGCATTTTATTTCAGAATCATGTAGGGAAATATTATATGTTGGTTTGAAATTCTCATGTCTTAGAATTTTAGTTCTGTATGCAGTTACAGTCATAGTTGTGGGTTTTAAGCCGGTTACAGTCATAGTTGTGGGTTTTAAGCCCTGTTTGTTAGAAATGGAAGTGTTTTAAGCTTGATTTGTGTGATTGAAATGGAAGTGTTTGCTTGATGAGCTTCTCCCAATGTAGTTTAGGTTTGATTATATTGCAAACTGTTGATGCTGGCCACTTTGCATAGTGAATTTTGCTATTGAGGTCATGCGATTCAGAGTAATTGTTGATCGCGTGCTAGGATCCCATGCTCTGTCAAAACTTATGATTCATATGTTGGGAGAACTACATCGAGGGGTGGGAAAGAAGGCAAAATCATATGCTCATGTTACTGATGAAGAAGAAACTTATGTTTTATGTTGTAATGCTTTGATTTAAGTAAGTAATTTAAATAGTTATGCAGGTCAAAACAATAGATCGCATCTGGTATTTTTCAGTAAATTCCCCAGTATAATTGTTGTTCATATAAGATCAACCATGGGGCCGTGCACCGCGCCGGCCGCCGTGGGGCCATGCGCTGCGTCTGGCCATGCCGGCCCGATGCTCCTGTGCGCGGCGTCGGCTGCTGTGAGCCCCGTGCACTGCCGCATGGGCCCGTGCCGCTCCAGCCGCCATGCCACCGCGCCCACGCCGGCCGTGGGCCTCTGGGCGCCGGCCACCGAGCGGCGCGGCTGGTGCCGCCGCGGTTAGGGTGATGGCATGGTGAAGAGGAAAGCTCCCATTTTCGTGCACCTCATCCCACCCCACCTCCGTCGTCACTCGCACCGTTGCCCAATGAATCTGCCGTAGCTGCGGGGTTGTGGCCAGGAGTCCAGGACCTCCTCGCCATCGAGAAACTGCTCAGCAACACGCGCAGAGATCACCTCCATCAACGCCAACACGTGAGCAAGTAATGACCCGTAGCAACGCACGGGCATTTCTGCTAGTAATTTACTATTGGATCTGCTTCACCTTCACCTGTACGTCTCCTTTCCAACGCGGATCATGGTTGGCGTTGACATCCACGCCGGCGATCAACAACTTGAACGCGATTATGTTACTAGCCAGACTTTCGACAGCGAGGACAAAGAGTTTCAGTTCTACAAAAGTTATGCTGATGCCAAAGGTTTCGGTGTAAGGAAATCATGAATGAAGAACGATGATGACCGAGTCTGTGGATCAAGAACTTTTCTTCGCTCCCGTCAAGGGTGGCGTGATGAGAAGTACATGGATTTGAATCTGCAAGATCTGTCCAAGAAGCACAGGAGCATTACCAGGACTGGCTGCATGGCCAAACTGATCGTCAAGCTAGAGAAACGAGCAAGTGGGCAGTGAGCAGTTTCGTCGTTGAACATGGCCATGATCTATCCACACCTGCTCTCACCTGCTTCCTCCATGGGCACCGCGGTATCACTGCTACACAAATGGCAGAAATCAGCTCCTATGAAATAGCAGGGCTCAAGAAAAAACAGATTATGGACGTCATGAACAAGCAGCACGGCAGATATGACAGAGTAGGCTTTACAACAAAGGACCTATACAACTTCTGCGACCAGCGTCGGAAGAGAAATCTGGATATAGTGGAGGTCGTCAGAGTCCAAATAAGATGCGACCAATTAAAAGAGCAGCAACGACAACTTGATGATACATGCTAGTAGTGCATAATCCAGTGGCTGTTTTCATTCGTTTCATTAGTGAGTAGCATATCATAATGTATTTAGGCGTTTACTGTACTTTGGACACTACTTTCGCTGAATTTTTTTATTAAACAACTGTGCGGACAGATTCGCAATCATTGTAATGAGGATCATCATAGAGCTTGCTTTTGCAATAGAAAAAAGTCCATTTTATTCCCCTCACCGTTCCACTTTATCCACTTAACCTTCTGAACAAAATTTTGACTCACTTTACTCCCATAAACTATTTCATTTGTCCAATCTACCCCCTAATTAGATTTCTCTTTTTTGTTTCTTTATGCATGAGTTGAATTTTGAGTTCAATTTTGTGAGCAGAGGCAAAACATGACGGTTTATGTTAAAAAAATTATACTAAGAATTTTTCATGATTATTTTCATAGGTTAGGAATATTTAATGCAAAATTGATCTTAGATATATAAAACTGTATGAAAAGTTATCATAAAAAAATTCTAATATCTTTTTCTAATGTCGAGCATTATGTTATAAGTTAACCGACAAAGTATGAAATTAAAACTCAACTTTTACATGAAGAAATAGAAAAAGATAAATCTAATTAGGGGCTAGATTGAACCAAATGAAATAGTTTGGGGGAGTAAAGTGAGTCTAAATTTCGTTCTGAAGGTTAAGCAGACAAAGTAAATAGGTGAGGGGAGTAAAATAAACTTTAAACTTTTTCCTTTGCAATTCTGTTGAGAAATAATAATGCAAGTTAATTCACTGAATTGAATGGAAAAAAGGCTTGGTTTCGTTTCTTGTTTCCGTGAAATCCCAGTCGAGGGCCCATCGTTTATAGCGTTGTGAGCTCCATAGCCTTTCCTTCCTGCCAGGAAAGTTGAGGAGAATGTAAAGTCACCAGATCCTCGACCATGGTGGTAACCCGGGACGTGGTTACACATTCAGGGTTGCCATGTTACGACCTTGAGGATTGTAGGTAGCCATAAGCCATCTTACGTGGTACTCCAAGAAAGGTTACGAGTAAGTGCAAGATGCCACGCCCATATCAGTGGCACGATCCAAACACGGCCTAACCCGGCATGACATGTTGCGGGTGCATCCCGTGTTTACCTACTTGTCAAGCACAAACTCGCATCTAAACAAATTCCGCATGCACATGGCGTTCGTAACCAAGACTCACGCGAGCGTAACTGCTCACCAAATCTCTCTCTCCTCTCTCTCTCATTGCGACTAGTAGCTTGGCTTACACCATTTCCACGGTCAGGGTGCCCATTCTGAGCCTGCTGCAACCGATGTAGGCACAGGGGGACAGCACCGATGTAACCGAAAGGTGCAACTTGCATGTATGCCGCCGACTGCAGGATGAGAGCGTATCTGATTGGGTGCAGGTTACGCAGATTCAACACAACCAGCTGTTTGTTGGCATTGCTATGGTGGTAACCCAATTTGCTTTAGATGATAGCATGCCATGTAACCTAGGCGGTTGTAGCATGCAACATGGCTCGTGCGTCACCGAGTTGGTGCAGGTTATACATGCCTCGGGAGACCGAAGCTATGCGTGTCCCTCCCCTCCTAGCCGTATCTCGGGCAGGTTACGCATAATACATGCGTAACCCGGGCTATGCGCGTCACTCTCCCAATCGTGTCTATGGTGGCATGTGTAACCTAGGCGGTTGTACCACGTAACATGGCTCATGCGTAACCGGGTTGGTGCAAACTACGCAGATTTAACACGACCTGCCATTCCTCGGGATTGCTATTGCGGTAACCCAATCTGCCTTAGATGGTAGCATGCCGTGTAACCCAGGCGGTTGTACCACACAACATGGCTCGTGCATAACCGAGTTACGCAAGTAGATTCGACATGTTCTGTGCCTCGGGAGAGGTAGATACAAATGGGTGGTAAGCCAATCTACCATAGATGGCAGCATGCCATGTAACCTAGTCGATTGTACCACGCAACATGGCTCGTGCAGAACTGAGTTGTGCAGGTTACGCATGCCTTGGGAGACCTGGGCTGTGCACATTCCTCCCCTCCCAGTGGTATCTCAAGCAGGTGCATGCGTAACTCGGGCTGTGTGTGTCCCTCTCGCAGTCGTGTATTAGGCGGTGCGTGTAACCCAGTCGGTTGTGCCACATAACATGGCTCATGCAGAACCGAGTGAGTGCAGGTTATGCAGATTTGACACGACCAGCCGTTCCTCGGGATTGCTATGGTGACAACGAATGATAGTCTTGTGAACTATTTTATGGCTCATAATATGTTTCTTTGCAAACTATACGTGATGATTTAATATGTGGAACATGTTTGTTTTCTTAATTTAAGCATGCGAGACATCAGTTATTTGTATGCAATTAAATATCTATTTATACTTATTATTCATGATATATATATAATTGAAATTATGTGAGATTATCATTATATATATATATAATTAGAACTTATCGTTTGCAATATCGCCCGCTATCCACAATCCGTTACCTCGACGTCAATCCACTACCAACCCGCTATTCACTATTTATTACCTTGTATGCAACATGGCTCATGCGTAAACGAGTTGGTGCAGGTTACGCATGCCTCTAGCCCTCTATGCACGTCCCTCCCAGCCGTATCTCGGGCTGGTGCATGTGTAACCCGGACTGTGCGCGTCTCTCTCCTAGCCATGTCTAGGGCAGTGCGTGTAACCAAGGCGGTTGTGCCACGTAACATGACTCATGCGTAACTGAGTAGGTGCAGGTTACGTAGATTCAACGCGATCAACCATTCGTCGGGATTGCTAGGATCCTTACCAGTTAAGCTACGCTCAATTCGCACTTTGTGGTTAATTTTCTTGTTCCTACGTGGGCTGTTCGGTTCTTTTGGCGTCTCACCACACAACTGAAACTTCAACAAATTTCAGTCGACGGACAAGGCCATGTACTCGAACATCGTTTTCTTCTGACTTTTTGTGCTCATCACGATGAATATCCCGCAGTACAGAATGAAGACAAAAATTGCAAGAGTGTTCTTGCGCATTTACTCGATGTCTGATCAGTCGGAGCTGCGATCGCACAATGCACGAGCTCACGAAGAACGCCAACGTTCACTTCTGCACACAGCACACATGCCTATTCCTTCATTATAAGATAGGTTTCTCGGTAAGAAAAATGTGCATAATTGAACACCGCACAAGGGATAGAAGACTAGGCGTATGTTTGTTTTACTGAATCAATACGTACATGCACGATACCATCCCGGATGAGTGGCCGTCCGCGTGTTTGATTTCCTGCATCGAACCAGATCATCCAGGACACATTCATCCAGGCTACAGGAATATGCCGTCCAGATGCTGAACCATCCCGTGCGTCCAAAACTCCCGAACCACCGAACCATGCCGTCCAGGACGGGCCGAGCGCGGTCGAGAGGAGAACGGTGCTGCCCTTTTGCCGAATCGTCGTTGCCATTCAGGTTCAGGCAATCAAACATGAAGGTGTACCAACTCATGCAATTGCATATACAGCCAACCAAATAAAATAATTGTATCATTTAATTCAGAACCATTCCATCCAGGTGAACTATCTCATACATGATCAATTTGGTTCACTCATCCAAACACATCCTAGGACGCTTCATAAGTTCATCGATAGCCACCACCCAAAATATGAGGATTAGCATCCGCAGTACTCGATTCGCAAACATCTTAACACTCTACAACATGATACCAAGTGTTTCGCCCGAGTTCCCAACCGGAGGTAGGTAACCTACGCTAGTTGTATCATACAAAATGTCTGCCAACTTTCCTATGCAACAAAAGATATGTTCAACCGTTTCTTAATCTACTCTTTGCTAGTTAACTTCTCATGCATCTATGCTATCTAACCCATCTAACAACCAAAACAAACATCCATGCTCTATGCTTTTAACTTTCTAGCAGTTCAGCTTCTCATCTTTCAGAAAGTACTTGAGCTTCTTAGGCGCTGCTGGGTAGCAACCAGTTCCTTCCAAGTTTCGTTTGGCAGTGTTGCTGCTCCCGCTGTTCATTCCATTGTCCCTGGGTAGCAGCACCTTGTCATCTCCCATGTCGTAAGTAACAATATCTGTCACGATTGCATGGATAGCAGTCTCGGCTCTTGGCAGGCTCTCCCTTTCCAGAATCTCTTGTTGCCCGGCACAAGACTTGTGCTCCGCAGCACATTGCAACTCTCGCATGACTAGAGTTCTATCTCTGACAAAGCTGTCTTTTTGCTTCTGCATTGATAAAATTTCTTGTCAAATCTACGTTGCACAAAACAACAGATCAACGTAGTGATAATCAAAACCTTCATAAGATAATCATGTACTAGTAAAAAATGTAAAATGTAGCAGGTACCAAACAATCGAGGACAGGAGGCACAACCGAATTGCTAAAATGAGACGGGAAGGTGCACACAGCACCCCCACTTTCATTTAAGAAGGAAGCAATTGCTACACTATACCTGGCTACCCAACTTCAGCACATGCATGACACATTAGTGTTAAATATGATAAAGTAAGGGATGCACTACATACATGTGTGGTCATGCGCGTATGAAAAAAGAAAACTTAATCCATAGGTGCACCTATACTAGTCCACATGAACACACTACTGAGGTACACAGCTAGTAGGTTGGCAGGAGCCATGGCATCCCTCATGCTCCCTTTTTCCTGTTGGAGCCATTAATATTATGAAGAATTTTGGTACATATGCTAGTATTTGGCTCTTGTTATTCAGAAATTGTATCAATTAACTCAATTAGCTTCCCTAATTTTCTAATCCTAGCTCCCTCACTGACACACCAGTCTGTTTTACTTATGTATCATAATGCAATTTGGATCATCAAATTTGTACTATATTTGCAATAGTGCACCCATGGCTTATGCAATTATCTTTTTGTTTGTCACACTAAGGGCTACACGGCAATAACTGAACAGAAAGGGACTTCAGGATGGCTGTTAAAAAATATGGTACCTACTGGCAGAATTAGTAGTTACAGGCAGCAACACCTAGCTGGCTGTTAAATTTTTCTAAGACTACGCCCTCCAATGCAAGAGTTACCAATTACGGTAAATCACATTCGAGAAAAATCACATATTATAATTGCAATGCCAACTATGCCAATAGAAACTGAAGACAGAGTGCCAACTATGCCAATAGAAACTGGAAGACAGAGTGTACAGTAGCTACTCACCTGAAAATCAACAGGCCATCCAATTGATGAGCTCAAGCAGCTGCAGCCATCACTGAAGTTCAATTTCAACATCATGAAAAATGATCTATTCATTGATGTTTCCCTACAAAAGTAGGCAAATCACCTCTCTGAATCACACCATATAAAACATACTGGAGCAATACATTGATTGGAAATTTTTCCCATCTAGTTTACCTCTGCAAAGAAAATGGTTGCTCCTTAAGCACTACAGGCTTCATGTCAGGTCTTTCTGGAAAGGAAACCTGTTGATAGAGTAGAAAATTTTAATCAGTTAAACACAGATATATGCTGGGATCCTATAGTGCCAGGTTTCCATAAACTTCATAGGCTATATCTGCTTACTCAAGCTTTTAATGTCAACAAAGTGCACAAAGAACACTGCAACATAAGATGATAAGAATGTTTATAAATTACAGGTGTCATGATGCCACAACCTCAATTGACTGAATAAATGGTAATGGTGCTCGGAGGCCATGAGTACTGGTTACTCGGAGAGTCCATCTAACACATTTCTCTGCAAAACATAGAAATGATAATGCAATATATGGGGGAATGCAACTGGTACGCATTTGCATAAGATAAAGAAGTTAAAACGTTTAATTCTCGGAGTAGGTTAGTCAAATGGTGTTGATAAATGAACAGAAATATCTTGCAGACAAAAAAATCATTTTCAAATCACGGGTGAAAAAATAATACAAGTTACTACCACAATTTGTAGTGCCTTTCAAATGTGCTCCAAGACTACAGAGTTTCCAAAAGAAAATATCGAAATCTCCTCTTGCTCAAAATCATGTCAGTAGATCACTTTGGCCATGTGGAGTCACCAATCCAGGTCCATCAGGTCAAGGCATCGGATCATGGGATGCGCGCCGACACTTCATTTGCAATGTGGTACGCGACACTAAGGAATCCGAGTCGACAACCCAGTACAAAGAGCGGGGTTGATGCACATATATATGTGTAATCAGATTAACAAGTAATTTATAGCATATTTAAAAAGGAAAAGAGAAGGAAAAGGAACCATATCGGCTCATCCAGCCCACTACAACCCATAAGTTGCCGTAACCCAACATGTCCAAAAAATGGAGCTAGCAGTTATCATTCTCTCTCCTGAAGTCCTTTGTCCTTCCACACAGTGCCGCCTCCCGTCACAATGAAACCGCCACCAGAAAAGAGAAGGAAAAGGAACCATATTGGCTCATCACAACCCATCAGTTGCCCTAACCCAACATGTCCCAAAAATGGAGCTAGCAGTTATCATTCTCTCTCCTTCAGTCCTTTGTCCTTCCAAAAAGCACCGCCTCCCGGCACAATGGAACCACCACCCTCCCTTTCATTCCTTCCCTCCACCTCCAGAATACTACTTCAGTCACTCCCAAATATGCGACCACAGGTCACCGTTCGACCTTGGTTGCAATATCCCCTCCAACTTACTCTTCTCATCCCTTCGCTGGAGAATGGTCGAGCCTTAGCCGGAGTTCATGGCTTCTCATCGAAAATGGAAGCTCAAGGGAACTCTCTCGACCTGCGAAAACTTCACCTAGTTTGTAAAGGGAGATTCGTATTGCACTTTTCATTCTATCTCACAAGTCAATCCTGCAGCAACAGTGTGGCAAACCTGTATGAAATGGGGCGTCGACCCTCGTCGATCCACAAATCAGGATGAAGTTCCTAGGTCGTGGAACGCAGGCACGAACCCATTTCTTGTGATTATGTGCTAGCCATTCCATGTTATTCACTAAATTGATTTATTTTACGCCTAGGTCGTGGAACGCAGGCACGAACCCATTTCTTGTGATTATGCACTAGTCATTCCATGTTATTCACTAAATTGATTTATTTTACGCAGTTAAGGCATTTTTAAAAGTTGGATAAGAACAACGTTGTGAGAAACAGTAAGATGAGCTCACTTTTTAGTGAATGCCGGAGAGTAAGCTGAACGAGGTCAGTACGTATGTATGGAGGAATTCGCAGATTCAACTTGGTCATGACTCCAGCAATGACCTGTTTTCAGCACAGTTAAATTATTGTCAGGAGATAAGCTGCCAGATTTAAGAGTTTGATTATAAGAAGTCTATGTTTATTTAGGATAAGTATTCCCTCCGTCCCAAAATATAGCAACATTTAAGGATTCAAAATTTGTTCCAAATATAACTACGTTTAGAGTTCCCATCCCACTTTTTCCCTGTGAACTGACCAAAGTGCCCCTTATTAGACCTTTCACCCTAAGAGCTGACGAACCAGCCAATGCGGCTCGTTTTGGCGGAATTGTTGTTGCATATGCATTGGCGCCATGCAAATGGATGAGCGGCCTCTACAATCTTTTCCTTTTTTTCTTCTTTTTCACTTTCACCTGCATGCAAGTGTTGATGGCAAGGCAAAAACACATAGTGGCTTTTTTTCTTCGTTGGTGCATGGCTGCATGCAAATGCTGGATGCTCGGTGATTAAGCGGGACATGCACACCTGTACCAGAATGTGATTAGCTAAGGGTAAATTAGACCTTTTAACCTCCCTCTTAATCTGTCTGAAAATCTCTTAACGTAGCTATACTGTGATAGTTTAAGTCCTGATGGTGATAGAATAATCTGTTAGTAGTGCCTATGTGCACTTAGTGCCTGTGAGCACTTTGGGGTGATGCCTATGAGCATCTTATCATCTATGTACTTTTCAGCTTCTTTAGGTGATCTTATTCTTTAGATGCTTTGCTTAGCCTCTAAGCCACCTACCCAAGGTTGGCTATATATATGTACCCAAACTGCCATGTATGGCGTGGTTAATGGAATAGAAGATCATTTTGGGCCAACATATTCTGGGACGGAGGTAGTAAGAAATAATATTTGGTCCAAAGATATTTTTGTGGGAATGTAAAACTATTATCACTAAGTAAGAATTTTACAGTCGTCACTCCAGCTCTCCTTTGTGTGTTGTTTACCCCATGGAAAACAGTGATAGGAACAATGGAACCTCAAGTCCTCAATGACAAGGTAACAACAGCTACCTTATCTACAAGACCATGGATGACAAGGCTTGCCTTTTTATCCTTTGGAGTTGCCTGAAAGTGAAGGGGAAATAACATTTTAAGACCATTGAAAAATGCATTTGTCGGCAATAATAACATAGTAGTATCATATTTTTAATTTCTAGCTTTGGAATAGAACCAAACCTAAATTGCATGTCACCTAATTCTAACTTCCCAGAATCAACAGTGAAAATATTTATTTTAGTGTTTAATATGATAGGTTTTGAGCCATTAGATTTCCATGGTTTTCTTGATGGAGCAACAATCAGAATTCTCAAATGAAGAAACATATATTCCAATGGTTCAAATTTAATCAATGGTAAATAATGGAACCTACGAGTTCAGGTGGAGTCTAGTGATACAAAGAAAATTTCTTACTTTATGAAAGGAAAGTTTAAAATGTATACTGAGTTAGGCATGTAATTTAGTGCTTATGTTCTGTATATAAAAGATAATCAAGAATGAATTAGTTGCATGCACCTGAAGATTTACAATAGCCACCCTCCCCCCATTCTTGATTGACATCAGAGGCATATTACATGCAGGAGTAATTTGCAAGCTGCATAGTGTTGGATATAGGAATGAAAACAAGAATGGAAGGCATATTGGCATGAAATCATTCAGCAAGCAAAGGTGATTGGATATTTGCTAACCTAAATAACTGAACCAAAGTAGCATAATGAATTGATGTGGAACAAATTAATAAAATTGGTCAAAGAGTGTTCGGGCATGGGAAAACGAAACTACAAGTATCAATTATCACCAAAGTATCAACATTAATTACTAGGTCAAAAAGTTTGCAAAGATAATAATTTCAACAAAGGAACCTGCAAAAACAGTTCCCACAATAACATGATAGTAGTAAGGTCAATACCTAGTTCCTAGACATAGGACAAGATCAGCTGATCGACAATGCTCCTTGGCAGAATTCATCTCCTCAGGAGGTAAAGCATCCTGTAAAAAGGTGTTTACCCATCCAATATAATTGATGAAATTACAAAACTTCAAAGAATATACAAGATGGCATTCAGCAAACCATCACTAAACTGATGAAAGCCAACCTACTACTGGGTGGAACATACAAGTTCTTATAAAACACGTAGCTAAGGGAACATGTATGGAGTTCACAGAAAATAAATTGACACTTCTCAAATAAATATAATGCTAAGCATGCCACTATTCTAGAATTCTGATCCTTACGAAGCAACAGAGTGGTCCACTGTAACTACAAGTAAAACTTAGTGGTAATGCATAATATTTTTTATCACAAGAAAACACAAGTACTGCTGCTATGCACACCTGAACCCAAAAACACAATCCCTGAAGAAGTATTTAGAGTATTTGCAGCAGTGACTTTTGCAACTTAAGTCATCAATGTACTTTTAACCTTCCTAGAGACATAGAACTATTTAAGTACCACTCAAAATGCTTTCTGTTGCAACAAAAAATGTTTACATTTGCAAACATATGAAAACACAACGTGAATTGATAATATTTCAAGAATTCCAGTGACCTCATCAAATATTGTGTCAACTATGGATTATGAAGTAACTTTCAGGTACTAATGGCTTCAGTGATGGCTAGGGTTCGGCATTAATCAAACAATAACCATTAAGAGCATCTCCAGTAGAATTGGTATAATGGATTGCTATCCCTATAAACTGCCAGAATACCTAAAAACTAGCAAAAAAACAGCTCCAGCGGATGACCTATATGCATTGCTATTTTAGGCTATGACCTAAATTTCTCTCTCCTTGACCCAAATATACCAATCCAAGCAGCCAAAATGGGTCATAGCCTAAAACTTGCAACTGGAGGCGGGAAGCGCAACTGCCATGTACCGGATGTTTCCACGCTGACTCGCCGCCGCGACCTGCTCTGATTGCTCCGCCTCCAGCCGGCGGACCCTACTTCCGAGGGCGTTGCGTCCCATCTGCACATTCGCCGGGGGCCGCGAGGGGCCGGCGAGCTCCGCCTCGAGGGGGTGAGCACCAGTGCACGTGAGCACCGCCACTGGGTCCAAGCTCCACCACATGGGCGGGCACTTGCACATGCGGCAGGGCGAACACCGCCACCGGGTCCAGGCTCCGCCGCGTGGGCCGCGCGCCGGCGCATGCGGGCAGGCGTGCACTGCCACGGGAGGCCGAGCTCCGCCGCACGCGGGCAGGCGAGGATCTCCCTGTGGGACGGGCACTGCGAGGGGCCGACGAGCGTCGATGCGCACGCCCTCCGCCGATTCAGCATAAAAGAAGGTTGGTTCAGCGAGAAAGAGGCTCGATTCGATTGGGGGGAGAAGAAGAGGAGCAAGCCATGGATGCAGGTGAGCTTGGACAGGGAGAGGACACGCTGCAGGAAGAAGATAGAGGGCTCTTTGTCATTTGCGGATTAGTCCTCAAGAATGATCCCCACTTACGAATTAGTCCCTAGAAGCTTTATAGGTATCCAGTTTTAGGTATTCTGCTGGAGAAGAGCACAAAAAATTTCTGAAAATCTTCTCTCTCCTATACCTAAAACAAGTTTTAGGTATCCAAATGTACATATGCTACTAGAGATGCTCTAAGGTCCATAACAAAAGAAATACGCAACCCAATTTCTATAGCAGGGACTAAGCAAGTACAACATTATAAGAACAGAATTTGTATTGTTTCATGCAACCTCCAGTTGCCAAAGGTTACTTCTGACAAACAAAACATTTTAGTTAGATAGAAATTTTGTAGCTTAACAGGTTGAAGATGTAGTACTTACCTCCCAATCAAGAACTGTATCTTTCAATCTAGCTCCACAATTTTTATCAGAACAACGTCTCGGAGTATCCTTCAGTCCTATTGTCTCAATCTCAAAATCACGAAGGTACCTTAAAAAGAAGATTGTCCCTTGAATAAACCAACTAACCAAGAAAAGAAAATGCAACTACTTGGGCAACAGATATATACTCCCAAATAAGGTGTACTATAAAAGTAAAAGTAAACCATACTCAGTTTTGCAGCATGGGCAGATCTCCTTGAAAGAATTTCCATGTAATTCAGACAGCTTCTCCCTTGGGAAACCAGAACGGAGATGTAGGCTGTCAACATTCTGGAAGATACAGAATTAGAGACTCAGATTAAATGGGTGTCAGAAGTGATCCAACATTCACATAGAAAAAAACTGCAATAAACAAAATGAATAAGAGCGCATTGGTATATTGTATATATTTAAGATTTTGATATGTCAAACTCCTTAGCAGTATGATGAAAGAATGAAGAATATCTGCAGCTCCTACTGATCTTTCAACGGAGCAGAAGTTCTTCTCATCACACATTGGAAATAGGTACCAAATCAATGAAGCACTACACCTAGTGCACACCTGGCTTATGACAAACTTTAGAAGTCCTGCTCTTTCCAATTCAACGAGTGCCATATGAGTCAAGCTTGGAACAGCTCGATGGAAAGGGAGTGATGCATCAGGAACACCTTTGCCTGCACGCTATAACATATATAAAATTGAAATTGTTTTTTCAAATAATGGTTTGTCAACAAATGTAGTATATTCACATGGGGGAAGGTATGAAAAATTGTAAGTGTGGTTTGTTAACATTGTCAAACAGCAAGCATTTCATAATGTACTTTCTCTGGTAAAAAACCCAAAATAACTGATGTTTTGAATATTAGATGGTTTCCAATGAGCGCCTCGGATCACTACTTTATGTTAGAATATATTTATATAATCCAACAAACTCAAGACAAAACTGCATATATGACTTGCGAGTCTCCAGCCTAAAATTTGAAAAGTTATTAATTGTAAAAGTTTCAGAAGCTTGACTGAATATTATCCAAAACATCAAGTATTTGTAACCAGAAGAGTATAACTTTTTGGCAGGTACCTAAGTCAGATATCATAACCATACAGGAACACATTCCACATATTCTATCTGTCATGCACACAAATGTGGATTGCATGGCATGCAATGCAGCGATGTTTAGCTAGCAACCAAGCATCACAAAATCATGTAAAATAAATAGATTCATGTGCTAAAGAGGTCCATACTGAGAGCAAGTAACATAGACACCAGTACTACCTGCATGGTCCAGACACCCTTGGGCCCTCGAAAATCAGGTATACCTGATGAAGTTGATATCCCTGCTCCGGTAAACACCACTAAATGCTTACTCTACATTGGGAAGGCAATGCAATTGAGGTTCAGAAATCATGATTGAGTTTAAATGAGTACCCAAAAGTTAGCACAACCTTTTGTACCATGACTGCAAGCTCTTCTATCTGCACCAACAATCCAGGGAAAAGAGAAAAATATCAAAATACAGAAATTATTTGATTTCCCTCCATCATTATACAAAATAATTAACACAACATGAACTTTGTACCATTATGAGTTCATTTTACAACATCTTTTAAAAAAAGGGTGTCATAGTATGGCCTATGAACAGAAGTGCTCTAGTTGGAGCCATGACATTGTCATCACTGATGACAATAGAGCAGTAACTCTGGTGCATGAGCAGCAGCCTTACCAGAAAATTCCCACATAGGACAACTAACGTTCCCTTCTAAACTTTCCATAAATCCTATTCCGATCAATAAATAACAGCACAGCCTTAGAACCACTTATGGCTTATGTTGAAGGAATAGGATGACATGGAAAGTTTAGCATCTAAATTTTATGTTCAGTTTTCCATAAAATTCTAAATAGCAGCTTCAGCTCAGCCTTGGAACGGCTTTTCCTTCCAGCGTCTGCAGATGGTATATAACCATTCGACTCCCAAACACTATGGTTCTGCTGTGTCATCATCATTCTCCACTTACGACATTTGTTGATAGAATATATCGAATATCACCTTATATCAAATAGCTATACAATCCCCAACAACTCCGAGGGTGAGAAAACACAACCTAGCATGTTTTTCTCGTATGAACATCATAATGTTCCATATATGTTCCAAGCAACCTTCTTGCTCCAAAACATCACCTATTCTCATATGATTTAGAAACACTCAATTACATAATTACACCAAAGCCTATCATCAGTAAAGCATTTTCAATAGCTCATTTTATAGCCCCAAGGTAACAAGTGCCTAGAAGTTACTATCATAAACTAAAGTGTACCAATGGTAAGAGACTCACAAAGGGCAAAAAAGAAGTACTAATATTTTGCTTGCACCGTGGCATATTGAAGCATTTGTATCCATAAATCTAAGTAAATAGGACAAAATTGAGCCAGAGAAATTAACCTTATTCTGGACTAGTTCAGGTGGATCGAAGATCTCGGGCATTCCCACAGTACCCAATTCCTCCCGGTAGGACAGCTTCTTCGCGTAACCCAATGACATCTCTCAAACCTTTTCAAGCTTCCTTTGCTGCCTTTTTGTTCAGTCTAAGACACCATATAATTTGGTCCATTAGTCAGGGGATGATGTAGATAAAATTGCAATAGGGTGTATGCTAGGCGGGACCCATAAGTCCAATGTCTCACACAGTAGACTCATAGTGTCACAATTCCACCACGATTCAAACAATTAAAAGAGCATTACACTCGCATAAACAAAAGATTAATTCTAGCATCACGCTCATATTGACACGGTTGATTATATTTGTCATTGCTAACCTTCAGGGAAAATGTGCCACTCAGCAAACAGGCCTATCAATTGGTTAAAGCTCCTAATTCAAAATATTCATGGCAGAAAAAACCAATACTAGTTCAGCACTGAATCGCCGATGCAAGACGACCATTTAGAAAACCCCATTCCCCATTCCCCATTCGGTTGCTTTTTCACTGATCCAAATCCCCAACCCGCCAATTCCTAAACCAAGCAATTATTAGGGGGAAGATGGATAGATAACTACCTGCCGCCAACCACCGTACTGGCCAGCCTGCTCCGATTTTGCCGCAGGTGCGGAGCCCTGCCGCCTGCCGCCCTGCGCGACTTCGCCTCGCGGCCCCACTGCACTGCGACGTGCCGCTGGGCACCGCCTCTGGGGACTTGGCTGGACCCCGAGCTCTCCACTGTAGTGCGAGTTAGGGTTGCGCGGGATTGGTCGGTGAAGGCTCTGCGCCTCCCCCTCTGCACGAGCAGGGCAACGGCGACGGGGGAGGACCGGAGGAGACGGGAGGGAGGAAATGAGGCCAGTATCTAGGCGGATATCGAGCTGGCTCGACTCGGCTCGGCTCGGCTCGCTCCAGCCCGTTTAGATAACGAGCTGGCTCGGCTCGGTTCGTTATCTAAACGAGCAGAAAACGCTGCTCAGCTCGGCTCGTTAGCAGCTCGAGCCAGCTCGGTTTGGTTTGCGAGCTAGAGGGACAAAGACGTGAGGCCACAGTGGCTATGGCCGGCAGGCCCCACGAGCGACGGCGTGAAGGCGGAGGTCAAGAGGCCACCTCATTCGGCCGTCGCTGCAAGCAAGGAAATGGGAAAAAACTGCGTGAATTTCTCAAGCGAGAATGGATGAGAAATTAAAACTTGAGGCTTGTAGAATCTTCATTCAAAAAATCAAGTCCCAAGCTCGCAACTAGTAAAAACAGCATGCACATCACGATACAATCCATTGATACGCCATGACCCAAATTTCCATAACCAAGAAACTTCCGGTCGAGGCCACCAAAAATCTTAAGCAAAAACTAAGCCGAACGTCGATCAGAAGGAGAAAGCGGGGAGCAGTAGCGATACTTGGGAGTTGGGACTGCCTCGAGTTATTCAAATCTAGACTCCAAAGAAGACAGGCTACGATAGCAGAGGAGGAAAGGGGAGGCGAATTAAGTAGGACGAGCGCACACGAGATCCAGTGCTCTGGCACCGCCTCCGTGGCTTGTGTTCCGCGAGAAGGTGGAAGTGAGCAAAGAGGATCGCAGTTGCAGGCTCAGGGATGGCTAAGGTACCGATGGAAATTAGGCTAGTCCGCTGGATGAAATTGTAACGAGCCTAGCCGAGCCGAGCCGAGCCGAGCAAGTAACGAGCCGAGCGAGCTAACGAGCCACGAGCTTTTCGTTCAGCCCTGCCACTATCCCGTCGGGTGTGCGTGAACAAGGAACGTGCACTCGTTAGGCCCAGAGTGACGCGGCGTACTAGTACTAGGCCCAATACGCATTTTTTTCCCAGCTTTTCCCCATTCTCGTTTCTTAAAATTTAATTTCTTTCCGGCAGCATTTTTTCTTTTTGACCGGAGCCGGTGACAATCTCGTCAACTATAAATTTCTTAGCATGGTTACATTCAAAAGGAAACATCAGATGAAAATGCATATCGTTACATCAATGATTTCTTAACAGCTTTCATTCATTAAGAAAGCACATAATCATGATAACCATTATATAGTTCATGATTTGCTGTATGAGATGGCAGAATCAGTATCTAATGGAGAACAGTTCCGAATTGAAGATGATTTCCATGTTAGTATTCCAAGGAATGTCCGCCACCTATATGTCAATGCAACCAATATTTCTAAGGTGTGCATGAGTTTGGTAGAATCCCAGGATTTGAAGAAAAACCTGAGCCTAATAATATGCAAGCATGATGCTCCTTCCGGGGAAAGAATCCCCCCAGATAACTTCAACAAAGTTCTTAAAGAAACGCTATGTGCGCTAAGCTTATGAGTATTGGTACTACAACATCCAGATGGTATTCTACCAGACAATATTGAGCATCTGGTGCACCTTAGGTATCTCGACATCAGTCAAAGCAGAAGATTTACCAGTATCCCCAAATCATTATTCAGACTATACCATTTACAGGGTTTTATTCCGCAGTCACATTGTCAGCATAATATACAGAAAGAACAGAAGAAGCACATCAGTAAGGTGACCGCTGATCCAGTTAAGATACTAGGCTCCATTTGGAATTTCAGGCATCAGAATGATAGGTAGGTTAAGTCCCTCCAGGAATTGGTGAATTACCATGTGAAGCTTGATATTATAATATGAATATTCTTTACTCTTGCCACTCACATTTTCTCTTTCAACCCTTGTCAGGTCTACCAGAGGAAGTGGATCCTGGCTATGATAATGCCTCCAAGAAGATGAACATTGCTCAAACTTATGTTCAGTCCTCCTAATTAGTATCTAAACAAACTGCTATTTCCATGCACAATGCTTGGGTCACTAATACAGTCTAGGCTAGAGGAGTACCGAAACAAAATGTGTCATTATCCATGTGCTAAAAAAGGTTATTTACATGAATACATGAAGGGTAAAGGTCGAGCTATAGGCATTGCGGGGGTGTTTGGTTCCACGGACTAAAGTTTAGTCCCTGTCACATCGAATATTTAGATACTAATTAGGACTAAACATGAGCTAATTATAAAACCAATTGCACAGATGGAGGCTAATTCGCGAGATGAATCTATTAAGCCTAATTAGTCCATGATTTGACAATGTGATGCTACAGTAAATAGGAGCTACTCATGAATTAATTAGGCTTAATAGATTCGTCTCGCGAATTAGCCTCCATCTGTGCAATTGGTCTTATAATTAGTATATGTTTAATACTCCTAATTAGTATCTAAACATTCGATGTGACAAGGACTAAACTTTAGTCCGTGGAACCAAATCTAAACCAAATGGTGATCACTGACAGCCAGATATTGTCGCGACAGAAAAAAGAAAACGATTTAGCATCTAGCTGGTACAATGCCACAGCCAAACGCATCATGCTGACATGATGAGTGCTCCAAGCCTCTGACAAGTCTGCGTCTGGGTTGCTCGGTTCACATGAACTACGAAATGTGGCATATTATGGTCCTACAAAGCATTAGCACCCTTCCATACAATACAATATAGTCATATACGATGGCTCAAATGGTTGTGATTGTACCCCTACTGGGTGAATTTGATCAAGATTCATCACAGACATTTACCATCCATTTTCTAACTTTATAAATTATTGAAACATCTGCTAGTTAAGACTAGCTTCCTTCATGCTTCATTTTTGAATATGTAAGTTATTGACCATAGGTCAGTGATTTGGCATCAAATATTAATAATTAAAACCATTATACTACTGTCTCAGAAGATGTATTTTCCCTTTCTGATATTGCAGACTAGATTTCAAGCAATCACACAAAAAACTCTAGTGGGCCGTGTTCATAGTTCAACAAGATGCTACACGGTTATTCGGTAATGGAATGTATTGCCTGGCATTTGTCACAAGCTGGACTACAAAAAGCATTACTAAACCCGGACGGGTGAGAATTTACAGCAGATCTGATACCGGAACCCCAGTTCCATGAGAGCATCGTTCGTACAAAAGATCCACGAATACCTAGGAGCGGCCACATGAAGAGATTCGAGATTTCACCGGGAAGCATACAAGAACTGCAGTGCTCAACCGTGGCGCGGGCGAAGAGGCACTTACTCGGCTGAGGACGGCGTCGAGAGAGGCGCGCGCCACTGGAGAGGGTGCCGGCAAAAGGATCTGGCGGCCGCCGGGGAAGACGGTGACGGCCTGACGGGAGGAGACGGCGTCTTTTTTTTTCTAGATGGAGGAGACGACGGTTTTGGGCCGGTCTTGATTTCACGGTGGGCTCGGCCCATAGCGCTTCGACCCTTACACATTATCTATATTATAATCTACTAGTATAAATACCAGTACGTTGCAATGGTTTCTTAGCTTCCAAGTTGTCATCCACTAGCTCCTAGTTCTCTTGCTTCACTTCCTAATCTGGTTTAGAATGTTTCATAATATTTGTATATATCTCTGATAATAATAAGCAGACAACTCCTTTGAATTCTGCATGGCCTATTTGAACGGTGGAATCTCAATTTTTATACATATGTAATGTGTTCTACATCTGGTTCAAACATGAATTAAAATTTCTGGTAAGATTCAGTACTAATGCAACTTCTGTCTTAGCTTTTATGAATATACAAGTTATTATGAACATAAGAGATTATCCATAAAATTTCCAACCTATAAAAAAACTGCAAGGCTAAAATAAATGTTCAGTCCTTGATTATATATGTTCAATAATTCATGCATGAGCCTGACAGCCTGACATCATGGTCTAGTTGCTCCAAAAAACATGAGCAATCAACCAATGCAAGTATTCTTCTGCAATTTGCTTCTCATAATATAGTCCATGATGACTGAATGTTCTACCTACAAAGACTTGGCCAAATCCCTGTTGGAGCATTCGATCGTTTCTTCCCAGATTTTTTTGTGGGACTCACATCAGGCTGGCAATCCATGGCGGCCGCCGGCCGGCACCTTCCTGCCGCCACGCCCCTAGCCTTGCATGGCCGCCATAGGACGGGACGTGAACAGGAGGGGTTGCCGCCCCTCGAGCTCGCCATGGCCACGCCGCAACGACTTCGCCCAACCTCCCAACGCTACTCCTCGAGCTCACCTTTGTCGTGCCACCGCCCGCCTAAACCTTGCCCCTGACCTATGCTACCCCTCAAGCTCCCACTACGGCCCGTGCATCTCTAGTGCTGCCTCCGCACGTGCTTCATGCTGCAGCCCGCACGTCCGTGGTGCCGCAGCTCGCAGTCGTCACCACTAGTGTTGGTCATGGTGAACATGACCGGGTTGACGACGAAGAACAGCACAAATCAAGCTTCCTGATGCCGAGCGTGAGCTCCCTGCAACCCAAACTGAGCTTCAGACACAAAGCTCGAGCTCTTCGCTTCCCAAATCGATCTTTCGGATGCCAAGCTTGAGCTCCCCGCTACCTGTGAGGATGGACTAGAAGGGCACAACTACCGCCGCCCGCGGCGTCGGCGCAGGAAGAGGAAGTGGCAACTCCCTCAACGCTTGCGCTCTGCAGCCACTGCAGCCATGGCCTTGCACCATAGATTTCTTGTATCCTGCATCACTGGGGGAGTTGAGGGAGGGGGAATCGTCACCAGTGCCTTCAGCCGCCGTCACCTGCAGCAATTTGCACTGGAAGCAAAGGGGCTGCCAGAAAGAGGAGCGGTAGGCTCGCCGCTTGCCGGTTTTGCTTGGCTTGGGCTCACGAAGGGAGTGCAGGACGAGAAAGAAAGAAGACAACAAGAGAGAGAAAAATGAACTACGGCAGCTTAACTCCTAGGATTGCGGGTTGATTACGAAAAAGTTAAGGGACTTTTTTTGCAAAATAACCATGACGGTTGAAAGAAACAACCGCACTTTAATATTAGGTATAGGTATAGATTACTATAAAGATCGAAAACATTTGAAAACTTTTCTCACTCGAATCGGGACCACCGTACTCCTTATGCCGCACCCACGTGTCATGTATTTAAGAAAGATGATAGGGTGCAGACCCATCAAAATCGCGAGATGGGGGATGTTTCTGCCGAAAACCAATTACTTTTTTTCACCGCGAGTGCTCCTTACCCACTGCTATACTCACATTCTCCCTGACCCCCGCTCCCTGCCGTCGCGCCACCGGACTCCTCCCCACTGTGCTCCCCTCTGCCCTCGTCGGAAGTCCTCCCCGCCTCGCTCCTCTCCGAGAAATTTTGATATTTGACACTCAATATGCGCACTGGATTTTGACATCCAATTTGCACTATCACGAGGACCCTCAACAGCCAGAACCCTCCCATGATGAGATGGACCAAATCTAGCACCTTCTCTGGCATCAACTGAGCCATTCATCCGATTTACTGTAGGAATTAAACACCCACAAAGCATCACAAGGCACAGCAATCCCAGGAGGCTGACACTTGCAACCTTGTTTGCCTTCCTAGCCTTCTTGGCAGGTGGCTTTGCTACAGCAGGTGCTGGCTGCTGGGGTTTCAGCCGAGGGATTGGCATGAGTGGTATCTGCGATCCATGCATGGCATACGCCGGGTGCATCCATGGCATCGGCAAAGGGTACACGGCGGGGTACAATGGCATCGGCGGCGGCGGGGCGGCTCCGGCACCACCCAGCTGCTGCTTGAGAGCGGCGTTCTCAGCGGTGATGCAGGAGATCCTGGTGCAGAGGTCGGCGATGGTGGCCTGCATGGCCTTCACCTTACCCTCCAGCTCCTCCATGTATTCCTTCTTCCTTTGCCGTAACAGGTGTGCGCTCTCGCGGTTGCGCACCAGCCGCGCGCGCTGCTTCATTTCGTCCTCCTCCCCTTTCTCCTTGCTGATGCCATCCGTACCGCTCGCCCTCCTCAAAGACGAAGTTGTCACCATCAACAGGCACCTGAAATTCGGGGAAGGGGAGGTCCGCAAAGGGGTCCGGCATGGCCGACGCGAGGAGGGTCGGCTCCACCATTGGCTTCGCCTTCGCCGATCAGATCACGGCTGACGTATGCGCATACACGACGCCGAGGAAGTTGCGGTGTTGGGTCTCATTGGGTCAGATCGTGGTTGCGGAAGCATGCAGGGTTCGCCAGAAAAAAAGTAGGGACTAGGGGAATTGGTCATCGGAATCTGTGGGGGCCGGGCGTGGTGGGGGCCGGGCAGGGAGCACTTGGCGCGAGCAGTGGGGCTTGGGCGCGCGGATGGCAGGAGAAAGGCATTTGGTCTTTTTCCATCCTGATTCACGCTGGCACGGGTGAGTTGGTATGCCACATCAGTGAAAATAGCAAATATGTTGCTTCGTTTATAGAGGGATGGCAAATATGTAAATGCATCCGTAAGGATGGCAAATGGAGAGGTGACATCTGTAAGGATAGCAAATAGTTAAATATCCCGCGGTAGTAGTAGCATTGTATATGAGATGGGGACAGGGATGACGATGCACCGAGGTGGGGCCACACCGCCACAGTCGCATCCTCTTGGTGCATCACCGACCGCGTGGCCGTGCCCTTCCGCCATGAGCGCTGCCGGTAGCAAGAGGATCTATGGGACACCGGAAGGGGCCAGCGCACAGAGGCCACATTGCCAAGGCCCAGCGGCTGCCCGCCTCCTCTTGGCCCCGTGTGCCGCTGCCGCCACTAAGCCGATGCAGCTGGAGGGAGGCTAGCACAAAGAGGTCGCCCCTACAGCCTTGGTCCAACAACCCGGCATGGTCATGGATGCACTTTGTCCCAGCCGTGCCGCCTCCTCAGGGCAAACCGGCACTACTACACCGCCTCGCTCTGTTCGGCCACGCAGCGCGCCTGCCTGGTGGGGAGAGGAGGACGTTTGGGATCTGGAGATGCAGTGCGTGCAGGGGCAGTATGGAGAGGAGGAGCAGGAGAGGCCGCGAGCGGGTCGAGTGGGAGAGCTCAGCGGAGATGGAGCCATCGGGGGAGATGGCGAGGGAGCCAGCGGCGTGTCGAGCGAGTGCGCGGCGCGGGTCCACGCGCGCTTGCAGAAGGTCAGGGGAGGTCATGGCAAGGAGGAGGAGAAGCGACAGCCGGTGGGGGATGGATGGATCTGGGGACTGGAGGGCGGTAGGTGCGGCGGCTAGTTTGGGGCGTGGGTGAGGCAGAGTGGGGAGGAGAGGAAGCGAGCGGAGGGAGGAGAGAGAGGGAGAGGAGGGAGGAGTGTATCGGACGACTAAAAATTAATTTATGGTGGGACGAAGCAGACCGAAAGGCACGACGTACGAAAAAACATGGCCTTTTCATTTTTTTAATAGTACAGATATAGATATAAACTTAAGTAGTATTGGTGGAGTGCGTCTAACTTTTCCCTTAGGTAGAGAACTTATGTTGTCTATTAAACTCTACTTAAACAAACATAAACCAGTAGAAAACTAACTATTAGTCTCGATTGGGAAGGAGCATATCTCTCCAATGCCTAACTGGAACTAATTATTCGAGACAAAAGGAGGTCCTTTAGTCCTGGGTCCTTTAGTCCCGATTGGGAAAAAAAATAAAAAACACCGTGCCGGCAGCCCACCCCCGCCCCTCCGCCCCGCCACTGCCCGCCGCCGCCACACGCCCCTCCGCCCCGCTGCCACCAGCCTCCTCCCGCGCCCACCTCCACGCCGCCCGCCGCTTGGCCTCTGCCGCCGCTCTCCGCTTGGCCTCCGCCCGCCGCCCGCCGCTTGGCCTCCCACCTACGCTCGCGCGCCGCCACCTGCCCTCATCCCACTGCCGCTCCTCACTGCCAGTGCGAGGCGAGTAGTGGGGGAAGGGGAGGGGTAGTAGAGGGGGAGGGGGCGGCGGTGGAGAAGCAGTGGAGGAGAGTAGTGGAGAGAAGAGGAGAGGGATGAGGAGATGAGGAGAGCACAGTGGAGAGAAAGAGTGGGTGGATAAGGAAGACGCTGGTAGGGAGGATAAGAAGGTCAAGGGCGATGCCTCGAGGGCCGCGTGGCCCCTTTTGTCCAGGTTGGTCCAACCGAGACAAAAGCCTCCCGGTTGGAATTTTTAACCGGGACAAAAGGGGGCGTCCGTGCCAGATCTTTTCAACCGGAATTAAAGCCTCTCCTATCGTTGTTCTTCCAGTTCCTCTTTTTTGACCCGGAACTAAAGCCACTTTAATCACGGATCCAATGTTAACCATGACAAAAGGGGTAGGATGGAAGGTCAGTTCTCTAGTAGTGATACGATGTTACAATAGGCTCTTTGTGATATATGCATACTTTGCTTGGGATGGTGGAAGCAAGAGAGAATGTTTGACTGCATGCCACCTGCAGAAGGAGAAATGGAAGCTTCCTATAGTTTTTGGGGACGCCGAAGGAGACTGCGTGGGGATGCTGAAACGATGATGATGCAGAATTTTTCGCTGCCTCCTAAGTTTTGTACCTGACTATAACTCTTTCAGATATTTAGCCAATTTTTGCGCACTTTTTATGACTGTTTCGATCATTTATTTCCTTTTGTTCGATTAATTCTGCTACTTCATGTTATATTGGAATTTTAATTATTATCTTATCATGATATCTGGATGGGTTTAATTGTTTTCTTCTACGTATAAGTTGACTAAGTCCTTTTTTTCCCCTACTACGTGTGTTCTATGAAAATAAAAGGCATGTTTAATAGATTTTAAAAAAACATGTGCGTGTCGCACGTGCACTTTACTAAGTTAACATGAAAAAAATTGTAAAATCCGCTCAAAAAATTATTTGACCACTCCACTTGGATTTTACGATTTCAAAGTATTACCTGGCAAATGCCTACTCCTATTAGACTTTGTCGCAAAAACCACCTGCCTCACATTTGCTCAACTTATTTACCCTTTTTCCGCAGCATCTCTTTTGGTTCTTCGGTCATCCAGAGGTGTATATTCTCATTCTGCCTGGATTCGGTATTATTAGTCATATCAGGTAGAGGAGGTAGGATGGGCTGTTAGTCAGATCTAGTATGTACTATAGTTGGAGTAGGCGGTTCTCCTAGGCTTCCCTCATCTGGGATCCCCGCTAACATGAAACCACTGCAACCCATGTTATCTGAGTTAAGTTTATTCTGGTTGTTGGAGTATGCTTAGTCATCATGTTTGTGTTGAAATTATTTTATGTTACTACTGTGCCTAAGCTTTTCATATATGATTATTCCGGTGAAAACCATACAAAAATGTTAGACACCGATAGAAATATATATATTTGAGAAAAGACTACATCAACGGCTAATAGGCGAGTAGAATCATCTTAGTGCACGTGTGGTAAGGTTGTTAGGGTGGGCTGTTAAAAAAATAACATACTCCTCCATTCATAAAAGATTACAATTCTAATTTTATCCTAAGTCAAATAATCTCAAGTTTGACTGAGTTAATACAAAAATATATATAGACTTATGATACCAATTAAGTACCACTACAATTAAGTACCACTAGATAGGTTAAAAAATATATTTTCATAGTATAACCATTTTGTGTCATAAAAGTTCTGTCATAAAAGTTGATATCATTCGTTATCAATTTGATCAAACTTGGAATAGTTTGACTTAGGAAGAAATTAGAATTATATTCTTTTTAGGGAGTATATTTTTTAAATAATGGATAGACATCCTACCTCTATATCAACACGTGGATATACATAGCCAAAAGTTACAGGAATTCATAGAATCTAAATTTCAAAATAAGGGAACACAAGAAAAAAAAACAAGATATAAAGCTAGGAGACAAAAAAACAAAATAGAAAGCTAGAAGACTAAGAAAGAGTTAGAAATGCTAAATTTCAAACTTCTTCTATGTCCTTGCTTCAAATTTGCTTTATACTTGTCCATCAACAAATTTCCACGTCACTTGTCTAGTTAGAAACTCTTGATGTCCGAAATGTCCTGCAAGAAAACAGTTATTTGATGCTTGACGATCCATATCGCATAGAAACAGCATTGAGTCGATATTGATCATGGCCTCAAGAAACCTCTCATCACACCCACTGAACAACCTCTGCCAGAATTCTGCCATGGCGATGCAACAGCTTCAACATCCCAAGGACGGGCAAGCATGCCAACCCCACAACCATAGCCTAACCGCCACACAACATCGATAAGGGATCCTTCACAACGATGTCATCAGCAAGAAAAATGGCATCCACAAAAGTGGTCATCGCGGTTTCAACTAGTCAAAGCACGGTGTTCACATGGAGGATCGAGGGAGTACATGATCGAATCCAAATACTCCCTCCATTTTTATTTATAAGGTGCACACGCATATCAATATTTTTGACCAATAATTTGACTATTATTTTTTTATAATATAAACTCTATAATAATTTGACCATAATTATAGCTTTATAACCATAAACAATATAATATAAAATACATAAATGGTCAAAGTGTTATTTGGAAAATCATGCCAATCGTACCATAGCTTATAAACATAGATGGAGGGAGTAACAATATGATACATATGGTGATTTTTGTAATACCCTACAAATTGAGATAGAATTTGGACCAATTCGAAGCCGTAGATGAGGTGGTTCCATCTTCCATGGTGCATGTAAGTGGCGAGGCGAAGCAGAGCAAAAGCGAACATGGAGAACGACCTGAAACGTCGGCTGAACAACAGCATAAACAAATAAACAGAGGCAGGGCACCCTTTTGCTTCTACTTCTGCTGGTAATATATTACTCGGTAAACTACATTTAACTACGGGAGTAAGGCTATCTTTTTTCTGGTTACCATTATGTTTCATGTCAAGATCCTAGTAAAGTTCCACGAAGAAACCTTCGTGTCAGATACATAGCCACTTTTGCAGCACAACTACTCAGCTGGAGCCATGTTCGAGCACCACGGTTGAGATGATTCCAAGGTGTACATAAGCGGTGAGGCGAGGCGGATAGATCCAGTAGGCATGGAAAAAAAATGTTAAACATCAGCTGCAAGACAAATAGATATGAAGATGAGTCATTGCCCCAGGGGCAAAAAACTAGGAAGAGGTCAGACTACACTTTGCTTCAACTTCTGTTGGGAATATAGTACTTCCTACAAACTACCATACCAATAAGAGAATCTCGGGTCTTGGCTAACATTTTCTGCGTATTATTGTTCTTTATCTCAAACGAATGACTCAGACCCACTTGGAGCCACAACACCACAAGTACTGTATCGACCTCGACCGGTTCTCAGATTCCAATGCATCAAAAGATCAACATCAACCACAAGTTTCACAAACGTTAAACGGTGGTTGCACCCAACTTTAAATGAGGAACAAGAAACATCGATCAAGTCATGGTAATATTGCAAAAAAACAAAAGAGATCATGTCATACTGGCTAATAAGGGAGACAAAATGGGAGGAACCGTTTCCAAAGTTGAATTGTGCATAAATGTGACTTCCTTCTGTGGACTCAGATAGGACAGGTTTCTTTTTCCAGATCCATTATGCCTTTCTCAAAGAGAACGTGTTATACTATAGTGTGACAGGAAAAGAAAAAACTTCAGCTACGTCTGAAAAGGTAAACAAAGCTCTGATCTGATCCTGTTTTCAGTCGTTGAAGGTTCTCTTTCTTTTAGAATCCCAATTCAGAGAGCAAACAACTGCAAACAAAGACGAAGATTCTTCTTTCCCTTAATGATCTTTTTATTCATAATTTTAAGTTCCTCAATGTGGAAGACTAGGCACAAAAAGATTCTTAATTTACTATCTCACAGTTCATATATTTATTTGATTTGAGAATATTTCCATCTAAATGATTATACTTGTTGGGGGTGCGCCTTAGGTGGACTAAGGCTAGAGACCCCCATTGTGTGTAGAAGATACCCGAAAAGGGGGGCTAAGGGCCTGATTGTAAGGATTAGGGACTCATTTGTGACGCCTAAGGACCTAATATTAAACCCCACTAATGGAATAAATGTAAATAACCTTCACCTCCTTCACCCTATAAAAGAAGCCCAAGGGGTGGGAGGAAGGACTCTTGGCCATTTGCTCATTCGGTCACTTGTCTCAACTGGTTATCTTTCTCTAGTCCGAAGCTAAGAAAGAGCTCATTCTGTGTTGTGATCTTACTCTTCCCGAGACCAGATCCCAACATTTGGCGCCCACCATGTTTCGATATGAAATAAAATTCACGAACACCATAAGAAACAAAGAGATTATAACCGATTGAAGCGAAACTGACAGTCCACTTTGTATTTTGCCTAAAGCTACCCAGAGTGACACGACGTCACTCAGCAGCATCGAAATACTGAGCAACTCAAGTCGGCAGCCTGAAGCTGTAAGCTCTCGCGACGTGCCAGCGTCACGAAATTGTTAACCTCGAGTTCCAAGCCATCGACTGAAGTTGAACTCTATCGAAGCTAGGCACATGCATGCAGGCAGGCACACATGCAAGCACGCATACCAGCGTCCCGAAGTTGCGTCACGAAGCCAGGCACGCATGCAAGCACACCAAGAGTTGCAAGCAGATGCACTTGAAGGCAGCCGAAGCCCACGGAGGCCATCGGTTTCGAGATAAGCCACGGGCACAGGCTGACCGAGACGGCGGGGCTGTCGGTGTCCTGCACTTGGAAGCGTGAATGAGAGAGACTCCCCGCGCCGGAGCGACCCACTGAAGGACGGCAAGCCCAGCTCCACCGTGTAGCATGTACTAACTGACCAACCTGCAAAGGATTCAAGTGTTCATCGCCCTTTGGGCCACTTCAGGGGATTCGTCAATTCATAGTTTGGACTGCAGATCACCACCAGAGTTTTCCTTGTCTCCTTTCTGTTGGCACGAAAGGGAATTGTCTGCCCTGGCCTACAAGCCCGCCCACGTACATGCAGGGTACTGCTACACTGCTTGTTCTTATCCTGACACAGACCAAAGGTCGAGCTCCCTCGTTCGTGCCCGAAGCAGTTAGCTATCCCGAAGCTGTTAACCTCGAGCTCTGACGACAAGTGCGCGCCTGGCTGTCGGTGGCGTCCCTTGCCTCGCAGCGCACCGGAAGGAGAGACGACAAGTGGATCCCCGGCCCTACGAGGCACTGAAACTGAGAGCAGCATCGGACATGGTGGTCGTACGGGTCGATCTGGATTGTTCATCCCTGCGTCATGCATCTGCTATAGATGTCAAAATACTGAACGACGTGGCTGCACCAAGATAATATCCTGTCACTGCTTCCACGACAATTCGGTAGGCCGTTTAACAGACAATTCGGTAGGCCATTTAACAGAGCGAGTCCCAGATAGTGAGCCATTTGGCCCGCGGCCCGTGGGTCGGCCCACGGTACGGGTTTTTGGCCCGGTCCAAGCACGGCCCGCCACAGCAGCCTTGCAGGCGGGGCCGGCCCGGCCTACACCACGGGCCAGGCCTGGGCCGCTGCCTCAGCCCGTGGGCTGGCACGGGCACGGCCTGGCCCATAGGCCCGTGGGCCAGCAACGGCCGGCACGGCCTGTTAAGGCCTGCCTCGGCCCGTCGTCCGCAGGCCGTGTAAAACCCCGGCCAAAACCCTACCCCCCGCGTCCCCGCCTCCCGCATCGAGCTGCCTCGCCGCCCTCGCCCTCTCTCAGTCTCTCTCGGCCTCTCCCCGCAGCGCTCCCCCCGGCTCGTCGCCTCCTCCCTCGACGCCTCCACCTCGGCGCCTCCTCCCCTCTCAGATCCGGCGTCCTCGCCCGCCGCCGGCTCGCCGGTCGCCCCTCCGCCTCCCTCCCCGTAACCCCGCTCCTCCCCTAGCCCCTCCGCCTCCCTCCCCGGCTCCTCCCCCCGACCCCTCGCAGATCCGCCACTCTCTGGTTCCCGACCGTTGCGGTTCGCCTTCTCCGGCTCCGGGCTCCGGCTGCGCAGGTAAACAACCTTCTCTCTTTCCTCTTCTTCTTCCGACCCCTCGCAGATCCGCCTCCCTCACTTTTCTCCTCTTGCAGGTCTCCTAAGGGGGCCGCGCGTCGTTGAGGAACGGAGCCGCCGAGGCGACGACGTCAACGGCGCCGGGCTCGAGGGTGTGGTCCGGGTGTGCTCGAGGTCGAGGGCGAGGTGAGCGTGAGCATCTGAGCTCCTGTGTCCTGTCTTGATCTATGGCTTGCGCTCTGTTTTACTACTACTACTACTACTTGATCTATGTCTTATGCTCTGTAAGATTGATCTATGTTTTGTGCTCTGAGCCTCTGATAATACTACTACTTGTGATTGATCTATGTGTTGTGCTCTGTAAGATTGATCTATGTTTCCAACTCAAGTACAATCCTGATGGCTCTGTCCATATGTGGGAGTACAATCCTGGAACTCTGGTCAAATCGCGTATTTCACGCTGAGGTGTTGATGGGCTGGGCCGATAATGCATGAAAACATTGCTTTAGTTAGAAAACAAAACTAAGACAACAAGGCCCAGATCCTAAGCGAGGCCCAGAACCAGAGTGCCAGTGGCGGCTTTTTGGCGGGAGTGGCGCCCTCCTTCCCACCATTCCCCCTCCTCTTTTCCCCTTCTTCTGTTCCGCATCCTTGGCACAACTCGAGGAACGAACACCGTGCCGCTAGCGCCCGCACCGCGCCACAGCCCCGCTCCACCCACCAGCACCTCGCCTTGTTCTCTCCACTCGGTCTCGTGCGCCGTCCCTTCCTTTTGCCGCCTCGTGGATCCGAAGCCGCTGGCGCCTGGAACGCGAACTCCACGTCTCCACCCCCGCCTCCAACCCTGTCAGCTGAGGTCCTTCGGTTTTCCTGACATTTCCGCCCGCAAATGCAGTCCATGCTTCTTTTTATCTAACCTGAATTTCTCTGTTTTGTTAGGCACGGGCAGTTTTTGATCTGAGGATGGGAAGGGACGATGAGCAGGTTGACCCAATGGAGATTGACTGCCAGCAGAAGCTACAGGTAGAAGCCTCCACTGCCGTGCCGGAGGGGTTCAATGCCGACTACCTCCGAGTCTACTATGGTAAAGTGATTCGTTCCCTTTTAAAGCGTGGAATGGGGAAGATAAACTGAAACAGGATCCGTACCTCCTATATGTCCATAACCATGTGTTTTCTTTTGTTGTTGTTAATTCTGCACAAGGTTGTGATCTTGCATCTCACTGTAGAGGATCTGTGTGTTTCTTTTAATGAATTTGTGTTTTTTTCCCTGTTGTCTGTGATTGAGGCGTCTGAAAGATGTGGAAGCAATGTCTAATAGTTGCTTGCTACAAGAATTGTTCTTTAACTCCTTCCACTTTCTTGCAATTGTTTCCATACCCCTTTCCTTCAGACCTAGCACATTTTGTAATTCATCTTGTGTAATTAGACATGCTCTTTACCTGATTGAGGCTTTGCATTTAGAAACCTACTCAACTATGTAAGGATACTAGTTAAGTCTTCAATTTTTTGCTATTGCTTGTGCTAACTGCTAACAACCAGTGATACGATTGCAGGAAAGCTGTTCCCATACGGTGATTTCTTTAAATGGCTCTGCTATGGAAATGGTTCGTGCTCACATCCTGGTTCTTTGGTTAGGGTTAGGCTTACTCTCTGTCTATGTCTTGATTAACCCAAATTTTGTTTCTCTATAGATGGAAAGCACCCTGGATGTGATCAGTCATATGTTGGACGTCGGGAGTTTTCATTTACACTAGAGAATGACATCTACCTGCGGTTCCAGTCCTTTGATAGTGCTTCTGAATTGGAGAGTTCTATTAAGGAGAAGTGCCCTTTCAAGATTGATATTGGGCCTGTCTACAGCGTAGATGTATGATGCAACATCACTGAACATATCATTTTTTTCCTTCATTCTAATTTCCTACCTTACCCTCTGTTTGCTACTTCCTGATGAATTGTGGTTTTTGTGTAGCCTGCAAAGCGTCATGCTTATGCCCAATCTGGCAATAATGTCTTTGTACCTGTGGAAAGGGAACTAATTTTTGACATTGTAAGAATCTTGCATTTCTTTTCTTTCCCTTTTCATTCTATCTGTGCACGCTTTCTTGTGCAACTGCAAGCTGTCAACATTTTTATTCATCCCAGGATATATCTGATTATGATGATGTTCGCTACTGCTGCTCTGGAGCTGATGTCTGCTTGGACTGCTGGCCCTTAATGACCATTGCTATCAAAATTCTGGATACTTCGCTTAGAGGCATGTCATTTTATCATGCAATGAGTCATAACATGAACTACCCACTTTTGCAGATTTATCTGCACGACGTTCATATTTGCAGTTGGTTTACTTCTACTGTAGTATAATTTGTTTACTAACTATAATTGTTATTTGCAGATGATTTTGGTTTCAATCACATATTGTGGGTATACAGTGGCCGTCGTGGTGTCCATTGCTGGGTCTGTGATAGCAGAGCAAGAAAGTATGTTTGAATTAACTTCTATCTGTTTCTTATGTCTAATGATCCTAAAATACACCTGTGCTCTCCCGTTAGGCTCAGCAATGAACAAAGGGCTGCGGTTGCTGACTACTTTCGAGTCTACAAGGTGATGCTTCATCATTCATGACTTTAGATGCCATTTGTTATCCCCCTATGGAAATATATTTAACTCTATGAATCTATCTTAGGGTGGTGAAAACGCACTGAAGAAAGTATCCTTGGCTGGGCCTGTCCTCCATCCTTTCCTTGCGTATGTCTTAATTGTCTCGTCAATTTGTTTGTTCTACCAACACAAATAGAAGAGCTAAGTTGATTATTATGTAATTATGTGCCTGCAGACAGTCGTACACGGATGTTCTTGAAAGCTTCTTTGAAGATAAGTTGCTACTTAGCCAACAACTCTTTGCGTCAGAGGATAGATGTCAGAAGATACTTGATCTCATCCCTGATGAAAGTAAGAAAATGCGCCATAAGAAATGAACATTTGTCTGATATAGATGAAATCTACCATTTCTTGTTTTGCATGGCATAAATATGTTCATCATTCTGAAGTGGATTTCATTTCTAGATGTTGCTAGTGAGCTCCATGACAAGTGGCAGAGAAATAGATCAACATCTATTTCAAAGGAAGATGTCAATGCAGCCAGATGGAAGCAATTGAAGACGACCTTACAGTCAGGAAAGCACAAGGTTCATGTTTAATCTCCTGCAGTCCTATTCACTTTTGTTTGGACATTTGTCTGTTTAAATGTCTGTTTATCAATCACTATTTATTTCTTTTTATTTCATCATATTGTGTAATATTCCACATTTTCAATTACAGTTGCATCTGCTGATTCATGCTATTATGTTCTATATTACTAATTGTTATATGCTTCATGCTCAGGGGCTTCGGAGATGTGTGGAAGAGATTGTCTTCTTATACACATATCCTAGACTTGACATGGAGGTAAGGAAATTCATCAGTTGTATGTGTTTGCAGTAATATAACTATCGAAGGTTGTTCTCACTCCTAATCAACTTTATACATGTGCCAGGTATCAAAGCACATGAATCATTTACTAAAAGCTCCCTTTTGTATACACCCAAAGACAGGTAAAAAGTCATAATGCATTCAATTCCTGTTTTAGTTTGTAATGTGGTAATAAGGTGGCATCTCTCATCTCAAGAGAAGGTTATACATACATGTCCATTTGAAACCTCTAGACTGCAGAACAAATGGGGCACTTAACTGAACTATTCTAAGAAACAAATTTAGTTTATTTTGATGAGTCAACTTTACTATTCTAAGAACTGCTGGAAATTTTTGTCACACAATGCACCTTATTGCTGATAAATGATTGTTGTTTCTTTTTTAGGTCGTGTTTGTGTTCCAATTGATCCCAATAACTGCGAGGATTTTGATCCTACAGCTGTTCCTACTCTATCACAAGTATGGTCCATAACTCCATATGCCTAGCATGAATTAAGACCGTGCCCTGACATTTCATATTCTTCTGAGCATCATGGTACAATGCTGATCTGTGAAAGCTTACTTATACAGCTTTTAGGAGAGCTCAATGCTGCTAGTTTTCAGACAGATTCTGAAAATAGTAAGTGATTATGTATGCACCTTCCGTGATTTGTATTAAAGTGTATTATTTGTAATTGCAAAAAAGAGCATTGTAGTACCATGCAACCTTGCCTAATACACCCTCTTTGCATAATCCTTGTATGAGTTACAGATTGGGAAAGAACGTCCCTTGAGAAATCCATCAGGTTTTTCAGAACTTCGTTTCTGCAACCGCTGCTGAAAGCGTGCAAGGTATGAGTGGCAGTTCATTCATAGCAAGTATGTGGATAATTGAAACCTTGCAAAAGATCTTTGGCGGTAATATCTTAGGCAAATATAACATAACTTCTCCTCAAAAGTTAAAGCTATGCTTGAAACCATTTGATCTTGAGCTTGAACATATTCTTACCAAGAAATTAACGCTTTGCTATATCGGTATCCAGGACATTTACAAAGCCACGTGTCTGAATTTTATCTGGCCATGAAATTTTGCAGGAGGAACTGGAAAGCACGTACAATGCAAAGCTCCAGCAGTCCAAGAATTCCTTGAATTGGTAAAATCTACATGTGCAGGCACACCACAACTCGGTAGGCCAGTAACCCATATTTCCACCTGTGCGACCTCAATCAGCACCCACCAAGAGTATTTCAACTGAACACGAAGCTCTTTGCATGGAAGAATAGTCGATTATTCCATGATGCTGCCAGTTGGTGTTGTGCGTCCCGAAATTGTACCATGTCAGTTCCAAGCTATAGCCATCGAGTGCGATCAGAGTTTTCTTGTACTTGTGAGGATTTGCTGATGCCTACCTGTAGGCATATGTGGGTTTCATTGCTGGTCGACGGTGCCAAAGCTATACCCTGTAACTTGGGCTATATATATGTTGAGCAATTAAATTTAAAGAGAGAATCCAGATGCATGTTTTGGGTATTAAAGGGGTGTTATACATCCCACTAAATTTTAGCACCATCGGATGGTTGATACTAATAGGAAGTATTAAATATAGTTTAATTATAAAAATAATTGGAAGTATTAAATATAGTTTAATTATAAAAATAATTGAACAGATGGATTCATGGATTCGCGAGATGAAGCCTAATTAGGTCATGATTTGATAATGTGGCGCTACGGTAACTATTTGCTAATGATAGATTAATTAATCTTAATAGATGGTAACTATTTGCTAATGATAGATTAATTAATCTTAATAGATGGATTAATCTGTACAATTTTAGTCCTGATTAGTATTCGATCATGTTAATTAATCTTAATAGATGGATTAATTTGTACAATTAGTTTTGTAATTGGCTCATGTTTAGTCCTCCTAATTAGTATCCGAACATT
This sequence comes from Setaria viridis, assembly GCF_005286985.2. Classification (NCBI taxonomy): domain Eukaryota; kingdom Viridiplantae; phylum Streptophyta; class Magnoliopsida; order Poales; family Poaceae; genus Setaria; species Setaria viridis. Next base: position 10,546,979 of record NC_048269.2, read on the forward strand.
CGATCGTGTTAAAGTTTAGGGGCTGTTTGGCACACAGGGGTTAAAATTTAGCCCCAGTCACATCGGATGTTTGATACTAATTAGGAGTATTAAATAGTGATTAATTACAAAACTAATTGCACAACCTCTTGCTAAATTGCGAGACGAATCTATTAAACCTAATTAGTTCATGATTTGACAATGTGATGGTACAGTAACCATTCGCTAATGATGGAGTAACCATTCGCTAATGATGGATTAATTAAGTTTAATAAATTTATCTCGCGATTTAGTCTAGCGGTTTTGCTATTAATTTTGTAATTAGCTCATATTCAGTCGTCCTAATTAGCATCCGAACATCCGATGTGATAGGACTAAAGTTTAGCTCCTGTCTCCCAAACATGCCCTTAGTATCTCGTATCCAAATACCCCATAAGTTGCTGATACATTATTATACCCTTTAGCAGCCAGCAAAATTGACTTATAATGCGTACAATGCTGAATTGCCCGCTGTACAGAAGAAGATTTCCGACTCCTGATATCTTTGCTTCTTCTAGATGCTATGAATGCTCGCGGAGCCCGCGAAATAAATCTCACCGTCAGTGCTCCGTGCGACGTACGCATAGGCAAAAGGCAAAGCACTTGACGTAGAGGGGTAGTGGGTGTGGGTCAACGCCAATAGTCAAAGCTGCGGCCCACGGTCCAGTGCCACGTCAAATGGGACGTCCCTAGCTGTCCGATCAGCTGTAGGCTGACGCTGGCCGTCGGATCCCTGTCCGTTCTTCGGGAAATGGCGGTTTGCAGCATGCCCCGCACGTGTTCCCTCGCTTAATCCCGTCGCGAAAGGCTACGTGCACACGGCGGCTGGGGAAAAGGATACACAAGGAAGGCCCGGCCGACATAGCGATGCACTAATGCTTTGCAAAAGAAAAAATATTATATTTGACTACTTCTCTCTTACTTTTAAACTATAGTTCGTTTTAGTTAGATTTTAGCTTTGAGTATGGCTTTGAAAGAATATATTAACATATATAGTGAACATAATTGGTCAAAGTTAGTAACGTTAGACGTTAGTTAAATCTAAAATGAGCTATAACTGAACGAGAGTATTAATTATCTCTACCTATGTAGAACTAATTTTATTTTATCGATATTGGTGAACAATATGCACATAGAAAATGCTAATAGTATGTTCTAATGATATGTTTAGACACATAAAAAGATAAAAAAAAATGCAAACATCAGTATCGAGCGTAGGACTCGAACCTTAGTGAATAGATTCCATCACAAGAAATACAACAACACATCTAGTGCACTAGCAATTGCTACCTAAATAACAGCTACACCCGGATTCCCCTAATCCACCCTGTATAATGTCCCCACCAGTGTACCACCACTACCCGTTAAATTCCAACTCCCCTGTCCGTCCCCACATCAGACCGCCATTGCTTCGACTCGAACACGGGGTGAAAATTCCTTCCGAGTCCTCTCAGATCTCGCTTCTGGAAGCTTCCCCGCCGGCGCGGCTGATGACTACAAAGCCCGCCCCAGCGGCGAACGATGCCGCGGCCGGCGCCGGCGAGGCCAAGCGCCGACGGGGCGGCCGGTTGTGGTATGCGGCCGCGGGTGCCCTCCTCGTGGCGCTTCTCGCCGTGGCCGTGAGCTCCCGCAGCTTCCCGGGCATCCCCTCCTCATCGCAAGGAAGATGCGTGTGACGACCGACCCCAAATCTCTCGAGTTAGTCTAATCCGAGTCCCTGATCCCCTATCTCAGCTTCCCCAAGTTAAGTGCTCAACCTCCAGTTCCGGTCCCGACCCCTGAGAATCCGACCCCTCTCCGCTGGTTCCCAGCTCCGACCCCTGCCGACCCCAACCGATCCTGTCGGATCCTTCTAAGTCTTCCCACAGTGTCTCTTTTCAATCTGAGCAGTGGACCAACCGAGACTGACCGGTGGACCCACCCAAAATCTTTCCCCAGATCTCCCGAGACAGATGCACTCGAGTGGCATGCCCGCTTCAGAGCTTCTCTGCCGCGTGGCTCAACTTCTTCGACCCCTGCCGCTCCGCCCCGTCACCGGCCGCGACCGGATGGATTCCCGCGCCCCTTCCCCCAATCGCAGCGGAAGCTCCTCTGCTACCCTTTCCGCAGTGCCTCGCAGCTCGCGCCCATCATCACCTCGCCGGACCCCCGGCTGCAAAGCCCGATGCCTCCCGACTTTTCCGCCGCCCCTCCACAGTCGTGCCGCCCCGGTCCGTGCTATGTGACGATTCCTCCTTCGCCAACCCCGACCCCGGCAGTGACAGCCCCTTTTCCGCCTTGCCAGAGCTGCGCCCCGACAGACTGTTGCTTCGCGCTCGCCCGCGCGACCGCAGCTCGCTTGTCTTCTCACCTGAGCAACCTCGCTTCTAACGCCGTTCCCCCAGTCACATCCATTAGATCCGTCGCACGACAACGCCCGCCTCCGCCGAATCTCAACCACCGGCAAAACCGTGTCTGCGCCGCCCTGTCGCTGGTGCCCAATGGCCGACGGTGTCATCCCCGAAGTCCTGCTCCGCCGCCCCGCTGCTCAATCGCCGCCCCGATAGCGCACTCCATCGCTTCTTCCCGGTCTTCGTGCCGCTCCAACCCTCTCTCTTCCGCGTAGCTATAAAAGGGAATGCCAGAGCCCCGTCGGAGTCCCCTTCGCCATCGCTGCCCTCCCACCTTGCTCCCTGTTTCGTGCTCGAGCGCTACCGCCTAAGTTCCTGAGGAACTCTCCTCCCCGCCCAACACCACCTTTCCCAATCCACCCAGCCGCTTGCTCCTCCGCGCTGCGCAAGAGCTTGCTTGTGGTCCAAAAGAAGCACCGCCGCCGCCGGAGCACCGCCAGACCTCGTCGCCTGCCCAAGTCCTAGTGCTTCCATCCTTCCGCCCAAGTCTGCGCCTTCCTAACCCCAAGCTTCACCTGTGAACCGAAGGTAAGCTGCCGACCCTTTTTTCGCCTCGTCCGACCCCTTCTGTTCGTCCGACCCCTTGTCCGCCTCATCCGACCCTGTCTGTTTCGCCGACCCTTTCTCCGCCTCGCCCGAGGACTCCGCTGTATCTTTTTCCTTGACCCGAGGGTATATGTGTAAAATTGAGGGACTTCTCTGCGCCAAGTCTGAGGACCCCCAGCACAACTATTCCTCTAGTCTAAGGGTCAGATCATAAGTTTCTTCCCATCCGACCCTTTTACCTTGCTCTCCACCAACCCAAGTACACTTCCCCACCTTTTCTGTAGCTTTGCTACTAGTGTCCGCGCTTTAACTTGCAAGTGATGCTGTTGAAATGACCATCTAAGTGCTAACCCCCTGCATTTGCATTCGTGTAGAGTTGAATCTCGCCGACGGCGTCTACGAGCTGTACCCGGCGCCAGAAGACGAAGCTGTAGCCGAGCTCCCGCTTCCTGAAGCCGAAGCCACCCCAGCAGAAGACCCGTTCCCTTCCTCCTCTCTTGAAGGCAAGCCCCGGAGCATGAACCCCAGTTTCCCAAACTTGCGCATGCCTTCTTCATCTTGTTTGTGCTTTTACGTATAGGAGTTGATTGCAACCGTAGATGCATGACTTAGTTCCTTGATCTGAACACTAGTTTGTTGGATCGAGTAGTTGCTATGCTTAAATAGGAAGCGGTAAAAGCCGAGTGATTTCCTGTCACTTGCGAGTTTATAGGAGTTGGTTGTTTCTCCTTCTGTTGCAACTATAAGGACGATGGACGGGGCATGGTCCTGGTTAATTTTTGGTGGTCGGCTGATCGCCCGTCTGTCTATGGAACTTGTTAAGGCCCAACAGTGGTGGTGTTCATGATCAAGTGTTTGAAAGTACTAACCTCATACTCAGTATGGGATGAGGAAGCCTAGTACCAGATTGAACCTAGACGTGAGCGGTCGCCCCATTGTCCTTGGAACGGAGTTCCCCTGCGGCCGCACGTGGTGGCAAGTGTGGTCACAGAACGGCAGAGGCCGGGTCTGTGGAACCTTGCACCAAAGGAAATGGGCCCGACACGGGTTAGGGAACTGATGGGGAAGGCCGACACAGGAAGCGACCCTCGGTGGTGCGCGGATGTCGTGAGGTTAGGTTCACCATGCATGGTTAAAGAACTCGAATTGATTCGTCTGCCTCTCACAGTTTGAGACTACTTGATCGCTATGCTACACTGAGTAATAAAGGAATCTGATGGTGACATGGTCTTGATGCTGTTATATACCCTCTGGTTGGTTCTATGTTTGCTTAGAGTAGGTTGCTAACTTAGACCGGATAATGAACTTAGAATCTGAGCTAAAAACTTTGAAAATAAGGATCTACTTAGTGCTTTTGGCAAACAAAACCCTCAGCCAAAGAGCCTTGCATGTCTAGAAGTAGTGGAGTAGTTTACTCCCGGTTGGTTAAGTCTTGTCGAGCTTAGTAGCTCAGCCTTGTTGTGACTTTCTTTTTCAGGTGAAGTCGCTGCTCCCGAGTTTTCTTCTGTTGGCACTTGGCCGCCCCAACTCCCTCCGGGTTGGACGGTCGAGTGGGATCCCTCCTCGGACGGTGAGGAGGGGGATCACTGCTATCCTGGCTGGCCTCACCAGGGATGTTCGACCCCGACGAAGTAGCTTCCGCTTGTTTTACCTTCTGTTGTTTTCCTTGAATCTTGTAAAACTCTGATGTTGTTTTGTTGTTGAACTAAATGGTCATTTTTTTATTCAACTCAGTGGACTTGTTGTATTCTCTGGAACCGCTCACCTTCGTGTGAGTTTGCTAACTCGGTCCTGTCAAAGTGGTTAAATCGGATAAAATCCGACGGCATCTCGAGTTAGCACGATTAAGGCCGAGTGTCGCATGTTATGCGACTTAACCGTGCCTTAATTAGGCTAATCCGAGGTGGATCCGCCACAATGCGGCTGCCCTGTAATGATTTATGTTTTGATTTGTGCGATTTGGTTGGCTTGTTTTGGGGGGTTTTGATTTGGTTGATGTGGTCCTGACTTCTGAGGTGGTGGTGTGGTTCGTTTCAGGCTGCGAGGAAGTACACGGGGATGGTGAGGGCTGCTGCTGCGAATATGAGACAGTGGACTCCATCAATGAGGAGGTCCTGCATCCGATCCTACAGGAACTCGTCAAGTTTCCCTTGTTCAGGTACTTCAAGGTGAGGATTTGTGGATATGTTTTTCTCAATGTCTTCGTCAGTGATTTTGGCACAATAGTGGAAATGTGTGTTGTGATGTTCAAATGGGGAGCTAGAGTTGTTAGAATCTTGCTTCATGCTTGCTTCATCGGAGAATTAGTAATGATTCTGATGGATAATAAATCATCTGTGGTGGATATGGGATCATAGAGGTATTCGCTTGATCAGGATGTGAAGATTGGCATACTTTCTTTAGGGAATTTGATGCAAACTGTGCACATTCTAATCTCGAGGATCATCTAATGGTACTTGTTAGCTATCCTAGTCGGACGCTTGGTTCCAATATCTCGTTAAGTTTTGCCATTCTATTCGTACATTCCTTTCTCAATAGGAGCTGTGGTAGTGTGTGACAAGTTTGATATTTAAAGGTAGAGCTAAAACAGAACTTAACAGGGTGATAAGCTCAGGTTTCTACTAAGTGACACATGCTGGAATTTTTCAAACCGAGCTGAAGTAAACTGAGCATAACTCCGAAACCAGAGACCCGATGAAGCTGAATTTTTGCCACCAAGTTCTTCAATAAGTTCTTAGAAACTTTAATTAAAGGAATCCTAGTAGAAAAAGTCCTTAAGGTTGTCAAAACAGTAAAACTCCAACTGGTGTACACTCAGTGTTATCAGCCAAACAGCAAGTTATTTAGGATATTTAACACAACTTTCTTATACACAGTTTTTGGATTTATCACTTGGAACCACCCGAAAGATTTTTATCAAGACTTGCATGGTGGAAAAAGGACAGCTGCAAAATCCTTATCGCGGGGTACTTCTTTTACGACATACACGAGCTCAAATTTCTTTCTTTTTAGGTTGCAATTTTTATTTCACAATGCATGCACGTCCTAGTCATCCTCACAACCAAAACAATCGCCAAAAGCTTTGGACTTACGTAGTTAGTGCCGGTGGCAAGGCAACAATACGACTCTCACTATAATAACTAGTCGAGTTGCTAAGCATCGTTTCGTATGTAAACGTGGTTAGTGTACCTGCAGAAAATCACATCACACTTTGAACCTTTCATGCCAGCACACACGAAAGCGTCCACAATCATTACCATTCACTATAGAAACAACACCCATGCGTTTAACGCTGCATGGACAGTGCAACAACCGTGGTAATAGGTTCCTTTGAATAGAACCATATAACCCTTCGCATACTCGTGATGCGGAATCTTGCGCACGTATAATAGACGTGGGCGAACAACCGTGACGATAGGCTCGTTGGAATCGAACCATACCATCCTTCGCATGAGTTAACATACAAAACCTGCGCACGTATAATAAACGTGGGTGAAAACAACCGTGATGATAGGCTCGATGGAATCGAATTCCTATCACCCTTCGCATACTCGCGATGCGGAACTCTGCACACATATGATAAATGTGACGACGAGTGCTGGAAGTCAGTACAATAACCAATAGTTACTAGCCACCTCAAATGACCCCAAAATTCCCCTAGGGCTTCTTATACTAAACTCATCCTTAACGAGCTTATGAATTTTTCAACTAGTTTCTTGCAAGTTTTATTTGGAAAAGGTGTTTTTAAGGTCTACTGTTCTCCATACCGTGCTTCAAGCTTTGATGCCAGCTGTGGCGGAACCGCCCAAATTAACCTGACTAAAATGCACTTAAGTCGCCTGTCACGCGATTATGCACTTTAAGCAAGTTAACTTGATCGTCCGTCGGATTTCATCCGATAAACCATTTACGCAGGATTGAGAAGCATTGCTCACTCGAAGGTGAGTAGCACAGAGATTACAATATTCCCATCACATTAACATAGTTCAAAAATTTTATTACATCAGTATTTCGAAAGTCAAACAAGTTTGCAAGGTTTACAAAGACGAAGTAAAACCAGCGGAAGCTAAATGTCAATACAAGACATCATGACGAAGTCGATCATGACATCAATGATCCCTGCTCTCGCCGTTCGAGAAGGGATCCCACTCAACTGTCCAGCTCGGAGGGAGCTGGGTAGGCCAAGTGAGGCTGGCAACCAAAATATCGGCATTACCTGAAAAGTTAAGCCACAACCAGGCTGAGCAACTAATACTCAGCAAGACTGACCCGATAGGTGATGAATACTTTCACCGACCCCTAAAAATGCAAGGCTTTTTGGTGGTGGGTTTGTTTTTGCCAAAAGCGCCTAAGTTGGTCCTTACTTTCAATATTTTAGCTCAGATTCTAAGTTCATTAACCAATCTAGATTAGCAACTTATACTAAGCAAGTATGGTTTCCAAACAATTAAAGAACAAGCATCAAGATTAATATCTTCATCATGTTTCATATTTACTCAGTGCAGAATAGCGATCAAGCAGTCCCAAACTGTGAGAGGCAGACGAATCGATTCAAATTTATTAACCATGCATGGTGAACCTAATCTCACGACATCTGCGCACCACGAAGGGTCGCTTCATTTGTTAGCCGTCCCCATCGATCCCTTAGGCATGTGTCAGGGCCAACTTCCTTTGGCATGCAGTGCTCCATAATCCCGGCCTCTGTCGTACTATGACCGCACTTGCACCCGCATGATGCACCATGGGAATGACGTTCCAAGGACAGTCGGGGGGTATGCCATGCTCCAGTTCAATCAGGTACTAGGCTTCCCTATCCCATACTAGGTATGAGATTAGTACTTTCAAATACTTGATCACGAGCGCTGACATGTTTCGACCTTAGTCCATTTCATGTAGACAAACAGGGTAAACCACTAAGTACCGAACAAAAACCCGACCCCGTCCATCATCCTTATAGTTGCAACATAAATAAAGCACTCAACTCCTACAACTCGCGAGTGACAGAAAATCTCTCGACTTTTACCGAGACCTATTAAGCATTGCAACTATTCGACCTTAGCAACTAATATTCAGATCAAGGTACTAAGTTCATGCATCTACGGTTTCAGACAAAGCCTAGTAACTTAAATGCACAATCATAATCAATCATAAATCATTGCAGAAGTTTAGAAAACTGGGATATGCTCCGAGGCTTGCCTTTAGGAAAAGTCAGTGGTTCCTCAGGGTCTTGATCTAGCTCGGGCTCAACCTCCACGTGATGAAGTTCCGCAGCAGGTTCTTCCTCCAGCGTAGGTTGGAGCTCGTAGGTTCCGTCAGCGAGATTAGCTTCTACACGACATGCACATGCAAGGAGTCAGCTTTCTAAGCTTTTGATGGTGATTGTGTACATATAGAAATTCTTATACCGAGAGTTGCATAAAGAAGGTAGGGTCATTTATAAGGTTGCTCGGGATGCAATTTAAGAGTTATTTATTTCTGAATGTTTTTTGTACCTCTCCAAAAATTACTTATTTAGCTTATTAGGATTTATATTTCCTTTTATTCCTTCTAACCGATTTCTTAGCCAACAGTGGTTCCTTAAGCAAACAGCAACAAAAGGCATTGAGAAAAAAATATAGCACCTTACTTAAGTTATTATAAATTTACTGTAAAAATTTGGGAGCCATTGGATTACCACAAAAGGAATTAAACGCATCTTACTACCAAAGGTAGCATGCACTTAATTATTTTTATCTCCTAACCTACAATGATTTTAAAGGTGAAATTTTACCAGTAGGTTGAAGGTGTGTTACAGATGCTTTGGTGAATTTGTCATGATTTTTAGAGAAGGACAACTATTTCCCACATTTATCTTATATACAAACAAGTTCTATAAGGAAGGTGGGTTTCTTTCTGATTCCAACCACAACCCATATTTTTCCTGTAAACTATACTGCAAAACAAACTCAACCCTACTAGTTTTACATTTTTCTCAGTCTGAATCAAAACTTATGCAAAAAGGAAGATTTAACCCTAGATTTCTAATATAAGGTTAAAGCAGTGACATTAAGTTCTACTCCAGGGCCCTAATTATTTTTCTGAGCTTCGACTCGTAGCAATATGCACCACAGAGCTGAATTTACATTTTTCTCACTTTTCTTCTATTTACTATGATTTAAAAGGCCTAAGAAAGAAATAAAACCATAAGATATTATTTACCATAGTAACATGAGCAAACTTATTTTTGTAAGAAACTAGACAGAACAAGGATTCCAACAAAAGTGATTTGGCATTTTTCCGATTTTTCTATGATTTACTGGGCATTTCCAAAGTTTAAACCATTTTCTGCCGATTTAAAACAATAAACCGAGGCAAACTTGCACTCTACCCCTTACGTGTACGGTTTATTCACGTAGGGGTCCCTGAGTTTTTCACCTAGGCCCCTGAAAGGATTGGGGAAGATGCAATGTCGTCCCCGGGGGCGCGGACGGCGGCGGCGGTGAAATCCTCGGCGGTTCGCCAGCCGGGATCGGGCAACAAGTGGCCGGGGATGCGTAGGGGCTCACCTAAGCTCGATTTGGCAGAGTTGGGGTGACGGAGATGGCCGACGAGGGTCGGAACGCGGCGGCGGCGACTTGGCTTAGCGGGTGGCGGTGCGGGTGGTGTCGGGAGGGCAACGAGCAGCTCGGGGACGTGCGCGGAGGGGTGGCGAAGCAGGTGGAGAGGTCGTCAGAGTGCGGGGCGGCGCGGAGGTGGGAGCTCCACGGGAGCCTCAGCGGCGGCGCAATGGAAAATAGGGGTGCGGCGTAGGGGAGGTGGCGAAGGGTGGCGCTGATGGCAGGCTTGGCCTTTTTGTGGGGTAGAGGTGGAGTAGAGGGTCGAGGCGGAGCTCCGGGCGCGGGAGGATAAGGCTGGGGAGAGCTGGTGCGCGGGCGAGGCGGCCATTGGCCGGAGGCCCCATTGGCCGTGGAAGATCGGGTTAGGCAAGCGCGGTTTTGCCGGGTGGGAGGATTGGCGAGGACGAGCATGCGTCTTGTCACGTCAAGCGCCAGATTGGGGGTGGCGGCACGGCCAGTGCCTGGCGGTGGCGTGGCGTGCGTGGGGGAAGACGGCGTGGGCGCCGGTTGGGCAGAGCGGATCTTGTTTAGGGGGAGGGAGATGGCCTCAGCGGCGGTTGGCCAGCACAACGCTCATCCCGTCTTGTCGTGGGCACGGGTAGGGCGATGGCGAGCTCGCCGGTGGACAGCGGCATGTGGCGGGCGGCGCATGGGCGAGCATGCCTGGGCGTGCTGGCGTCGAGGCAAGGCTGGGCAGCGCACAAGATCAACTTTGGGGGCCCACCACTCAAGATTTTCAAACTAAATGTTTGAATATCCCTTTTGCAAACTTGTAGTACTGTGGTCGTAGCTCAAACTTTATTAAGGGTGTTTGTTCAGATTTTGAAAGGATTTGGAGATAACTCGAGCCAAAGTTTGCTAAAAGCTGGAGATCTCAAACTTAAGTCATTTCAGCCGATTTGGAGGAATTTCAGGAGTTTGGCTGTCTTTGACTCGAATTTTAGTTAGCTTCTGAGTTGAATTAGACCAAGGTGATATTGAAGGAATTGCTCTTCTATCTTAGTACTTCAACTTCTATTAAGGGTTTTTCTCGAGTTTAGTTCAAAAATTTGGAGGAGTACACTCGCCAAGAGGTGCACTCTGGATGGTCTCCAGACTTAGAGCTGGAATGCCCAGATGGTTGAGTTGACTGTTTTCCTAACTTTGACCATGATTTTGAGCAGGTTCAGTTACGATTTGGACCTGAGTCAGTGTAACAAAGTTGGAACACACTCAAGGGACTACAACTTTTATTAAAGGTCTGACTTGAGGTTAGATATGAAATTGTTTGTAGGGTTTAATATCCTCCTGGTTTGCTTCTTATTTTTGACCTCCCCTCTGAATTAGCCAAAATGTTATTAACCAAAGTTGTTTGAAATTAAAATTTTTACAACTCTTATTTGGGCAAAATTTCAAGTTTGTATATAAAAACTTAAGTTTTATTTTTAACTCCAAAAAGAGCTTTTTAGAGTCAAAATGGACATTTCACCTCTTTTGCTTAATGACTAATGACTTGTTTAGGTTTAATTACACCTAATTAAGGCAGAGGTGTTACAGCCTACCCCCCTTAAAGGAATCTTATCCCGAGATTCAAGTAAAGAAACGAACTAGTGTGGCTGGTACAACGTACCTCCCTGATTGAAAAGAAAATCGCGGAAATTAGTGGAGGTATTCTTCTGTTTCCCAAGTCGCTTCATCTTCCGTATAGTTACTCCACTGAATCTTGAATATTTTCACCATTTGTCTATGAGTATGTCTTTCTTTCTGGTTGAGGATCTTCATAGGATACTCCTTGTAAGATAAATCGGGTTCGATCTCCAATTCTTCCGGTGTAAGAATTTCTGTTGGAACTCGAATACACTTCTTAAGTTGCGAGACATGGAAAAAATCCTGTATCGCAGCAATCTTCTCTGGAAGTTTAACTCGGTACGCTACAGGTCCACAAATTTCCACAATCTCATATGGACCAATATAACGTGGAGCCAACTTTCCTTTAACTCCAAAGCGTTGTACGCCTTTGGTCGGTGATACTCGGAGGTATACAAAATCCCCAACCTCGAATTGGATAGGTCTTCTCCTCTGATCGGAATAGCTCTTTTTTCGAGACTGGGCGGCCTTAAGGTTTTCTTGAATAACTCGCACTTTTTCTTCGACCTTCATTACCAAGTCGGGTCCATACACTGTTCGTTCTCCTGGTTGCGACCAACTTAGCAGGGTTCGACATCTACATCCATACAAGGCTTCAAAAGGTGCCATTTTCAACCTAGCTTGGTAGCTATTGTTGTATGAGAATTCTACTAATGGCAAACATTTATCCCAATTCTTGTCATAATGAAGGATACAAGCGCGTAGAATATCTTCCAATATTTGGTTGACTCTTTCAGTTTGTCCATCGATTTGAGGGTGCTATGTGGAGCTACAAATCAGCTTAGTGCCAAGTGAAGATTGCAATTGTTCCCAAAAGCGTGCTACAAACTGACTACCTCGATCAGAGATAATCGTTTTAGGCACACCATGTAGGGAAACAATTCGGTAAAGATACAGCTCTGCATATTTCTGTATGGTGTGAGTCGTGTGTACGGGAAGGAAATGCGCTGTTTTGGTTAGTCGGTCCACTATAACCCATATGGAGTCATGCTTGCGAGAGGTATTGGGTAATCCGACTATAAAGTCCATGCTTATGTCCTTCCACTTCCACGAGGGAATAGGTAGCAGTTGCAAAGTGCCAGCTACCTTCAAGTGGCTTGCTTTAACTCGTTGACACGTATCACACTCTGAAATGTACCGTGCAATATCTGGTTTCATCCCACTCCACCAAAATTTTTGTCGGAGATCGTGGTACATCTTGGTACTACCCGAGAGAATCGAAAACTTGGAAAGGTGTGCTACATCTTGGTACTACCTAGATTTAATATACTCCTGGTTTGCTTCTTGTTTTTGACCTCCTCCCACTTCGAATTAGCCAAAATGTTATTAACAAAAGTTATTTTAAATTAAAAGTTTAACAACTCTTATTTGGGGAAAATTTCAAGTTTGTATATAAAAACTCAAGTTTTATTTTTAACTCCAAATAGAGATTTTTAGGGTCAAAATGGACATTTCACCTCTTTTGCTTAATGACTAATGACTTATTTAGGTTTAATTACACCTAATTAAGGCAGAGGTGTTACAAGTGGGCCGCACAGGGCCTACTCGTGGGCCTGGGATGCATGCCCGACAAGCCCCCGAGTACTTTGTAGTTGAGCGGAACAGTTCCGAGTACCAGAGTAGTTCTGAGTGCAGTGGTTAGTGTTTTCGAGTACTCAAATATTGTCGTGTGGCTGGAAGGTACTCTTCATCCATTTTTGCTTCGAGTTGTTTCTTCCTTGAGAAATTATATGGTAGTGTGATGACAATCGCACTCCATATGGAGTAGCCCTCGAGCCTTAGTTTGAATCAAAGAATCAGGCTGAGGGTCAATCCGGTGTTCTGATTATTCTAGCTTTAGTAGTCTTCAGAAAAAAGAAAACTTCGTCCAGCGGGTACAGTATCCGTAGCCCCCGAGCACTTAGGCGATTTTCCGTGGTTGATGAAGTGGTCAAACCTCTTGATTTGAGTAGCCATTGGATATTTATGGTGATAAATCCAGTTTATATCTGACCGTTGCTTAATTGACGCTTGGAATCCGGAGGTGATGGGAATATAACGGTGGCCCCGCTTATGATTAGGGTTACATTCTTTTTTAGCAGATCTATTTTGTCCCCCCCATTGTTCTTGTTCATCTTTGAGCCGTTGTGATGTCCAGTGTCGCCACCGCCATTGTTGCTTTCTCCTTATGTTTGAGTGAGATCTGCCGCTGATCCTTCTGTTCTTCCCTTTTCCTGAGGCTGACTGATGCGTGTCAAGAAGATGGGGAAGAAACCAAAGAAAACATAGGGTCAAGTTGCAGCCGCCAGTAAGGTGAGATCCAAATCAAAGAAGGGGAAAGAGCTTGCGATGCTGGCACCAAAGTATGGCCCGACGAACCAGACTACACCACCACCGCTTGGGATCACCTGGCTGAACTCTGTGATGAAGGAAATGGCTGTTCAGGCTTTGGTTGATGCTAAGCTTCTTCAGTCAAAGCTTGAACTCGAGTGGAGGCCTACTTTTGGCAATGCGTGGCAGTTTGAGGAGCACCCAAATAAGACTGTCATGCTTGCACACTTTGTCGAGAGAGGACTGGTAGTGCCTACTTCCGACTTCTTCAGAGGGATTCTTGCGTATTAAAAACTTTAGTTGGTTCACTTGAACCCCAATGGTGTGCTTCATATGTCTATCTTTGTACACTTGTGTGAAGTATACCTGGATGTCCCTCCCAGTCTTGAGCTTTTTAGGAGGCTGTTTCGCTGTAAGCCACAACCTGGTGCGATTAGGACGGAAGTTTTTGGAGGTGCCGGGTTTCAGCTTAGGAACTCGGGTGCTTATATTGACTACAATTTGACTGACTCGCATGGTGGCTGGAAGAGAAGATGGTTTTATATTGGGAATCATGACCCTGCTTCAGGAACTATCAGGGGGTACCAGTTATTCCCGGAGTCCTTCATCAATTTGACAGTTGGTATGGGCCGAAAGAGGTATGTTCTTTTGCTTGACTTGTATTTTTTGAGATGTTGGGATATCTTCGAGTAACAATTTGTTTGCAGTCCCGGGTTCTTTTTGGCTATCTATCGCAGTCTGAGGGGGAGGAGATAGTCATGGCTGACTCTGAAGATGAGCCTTCTCCTCCTGCGAAAAAACGACGAGTAGTTTGAAAGAGGGCTGTTGTGCAGTCTGTTTCGATGTTGAGTTTGACCCCTGAAGGGTCGCGGAGTACCAAGGTACATAGTCGTTGTTCTTGGTAATTTCTGTATAGTTGTCTGGAATCTTTGATAATCTTAGTTTGGGAAGGCTATCGAGTCTGCTCCTGGCATCGACGAGGCTACTTCTGCTGAGGTAGTCGCCATTGCCAAGGATGTTGTGGTCAGCGTCGCCGCTTTTGAAGAGTTGTCGGTGGGGGTGCCGCTTGTAGACTCAGGAGCAGCCCCAGCACCGTCAGCTACCGAGTTGCCAGTCCTTGAATAGGCTATCGTTGGTGCATCTTCTATGGTGACAGACGTCGCAAAGTCATCGGTGATTGCTGCCGGCGCTTTGTTATCCGATGTTATTGCTAGTGGTGAGTTTTTCTGACTATTTTTGGTAGTCTGAAGCTTTCATAGTCTTTATCCTTGATTTGTTTTTGTAGGCCTTGGTGAGAATATCGTTCCTCCTGCTGACCCTGTGGTGCCGAGTACTCATCCGTCTGTTACTGAAAGGAAACATGTTCGGTTGCCGCCGCGGTCATCTTGGTAAGTTTTGGATAAGTCTTTCTTTGTATCGTGTTTTTGAGCTTCTGAAGGACGTGTGATGACTTCGTGTTTTGATACAGGGACGCGAAGGATACTATCCCTGTGGACACAGGAGTGGATTCTGGTCCTTCGACTACACTCTCTAGTCCCTTGGTTGATTTGATGATGGATGACGCGCCCGAGGTTGATACGAATCGTCTTGGTGCCACTATCTTCATGCTTCAAGAAGTCATCCGTTCAGCGGAGAGCCCTGCGGTCCCTTCAGGTTCTGGAGGTGTGCCGTCTTCATTGTCTGTTGGTGGCACCCTAGCTTTAGTTGATATGACTAAAGCGGGTGATGTTGGTGCACCGGGTATGTAGCCGGATTATAGGTATTCGTTTTGAATTCGGTGTGTTGTATCCTATAATGACTAGTGTGTGTATTTTTTTCAGGTGCTATTTTGGGTGGAGCTTCAGAGCCTCAGATTATTAAAAATACTGAAGGTCCAGTGCTCGGGCTGCCGTCGGAGTCAGAGTTTCGGAGAGCTATCTAGAGCTTTCAGGTGTGTTATTTTTTTTGATTAACTATTTTTTTTGCCGAAAACTTGACGACTTGCTTTTGGTTTTAGGATCTTTATGACAGAGGTCAAAGGAATGCTCGGGCCCTCCAAGAGCGGAATGATTCTGTGCAACGATTGCTGCAACTGGAGCAAGAGTGCTGCCGTCTCACCGAGTCCTTGAAGGTTCATGAGGAGGCTGCGAAGTCTTTTGCCGTGGAGCGGAGGGACCATGAAGTGTTGCAAGAGAATTTGGAGAATCACTATAAGTCCTTGAATAAGAAGTATCAAGGTGATTACTTGTGATTTTTGAGTGTTTTTGACTATAGTTGAGGGTTCTGATCTGTCTCTTTGTTGCAGAGCTCAAGGGAAAAGAGGCTGTTGCGAGTAGCCAACTTCTTGACTGGAGGAATGCTCATGACCGAGTAGCTGACGAGGCTGATCATCTCCGGTCATCACTAGCTGAAGCTCAGGCTGAATGTGAGCATAAGAGGGATTGAAAAAAATCAGAATGGAGTTATGCTTGCTATGGCCATGGTGGCCTGTAGAGGTCATGGCAGGACCATAGGAAGCCTTCAAGGTGAGCTCCAAGAGTTGACTGATGCTGCGCAGAACATGGTAAATGCCATTGCTCCTCTTGAGGACAATGCTGAGCCTCGTTCACTAGTCGAGCGGCTAAAGACTGCTCCAGGTAAGGTTGCTGGCCTCTACAAGGCTGTTTGTAAACAAGTCCTTGCGGTGGTCAAGTCATATTACCCGAGGGCAGATTTGACAACGGCTGGTGACAGTGTTGCTCAGAACTATACAGAGGATGCTTATGCGCAATATCTCGACAAGGCTGAGCCAATTGCTTCGAAGATGTCCGAGTTTGTATCTTTGGAAGAGCCTTAGGCTTGTATAGTCTTCGAGTTGTAATTTGCCGAGTATTTGGTTTACTCGAAACAATCTCTGAATTTTGTTCGAAGTCCAATGAATGATCGTCTTCGTCAATGTTTGTTGTTGGTGGGAGTAAGTCTGAGTGCCAGCCGAGGTGTCATGTGGTCGTCAATTATTGTTGTTGCTGTTTTGAAAATAGTGTCCCTTTACTTTCTGAGAGAGGTGCACGGGTGTACTGTACTCTTTTGTCTATTGTGGTGTGAATGTCTTCACGTGAATGGAGTCAGAGAGCAACTTGCTGACTCGTCAGTGCTTTTAAGGCTCGTTGACACAAGCGAATAGTAACTCCCGAGTGGGTAGTGGTTGTGGCGTTTGGCTATAAATAGACTGCCATGGAGGTCGATCAAGGTCAGGCTTGAGTAGCGATGGATTGTTTTCGGTTGCTATTTTTTGATTGTAGAAAACCTTCAAAGAGTACTCCGGTGTTAGAAGATTCCTCGTAGATTAGATCCACATTCCCTCCACAGACTCTAGCGCTCGTAGGGATAGCCGCGATGCTAGAAGAATCCTCGTAGGAGGTGTAGTCATGTGCCTCATCTTGCAGCTCGTGATCCAGCTAAGTTCGTGCTGGAACTCACGAGTGATGGGTGAGGAGTGCCGTGGTCTTTATCCGGCTCTCTTATTAGAGGTGGAGGTGTGGCATGCAGTGTGGGACGGCTTGCCGAAGCTAGCAAGGGAGCAGTCTTGGTCTTCTTCTCCTTTATGCTGCGCTCGGGATTCATCATTGCCGCGGTCGAGGTAGCGGCGGTGACAGAGTACCTGGTGTTGCTTTGGAGGAGGACCTAGATGTGGCTGTGTTTTGCGCAGCTTCCTTGCATGCAGGCCCTTTCTTTTGATGCTGCTTACACTTTTGTTGTTTTAGTAGTCGCCAGGCCTGTGTATCCTTGTGATATAGCAAAAGCCTGAGGCTTATGTGCAGACTACCAGTAGGCAGTTGCTTGTAGTCTTTGTTGTGCTGCTATATTGTATTTGTAGTACGCTTACTCTCGTTATGAATAGTCACATGTAACTTCAAAATTTATCTTGTTTGAAGCAATCTTGAGTAAAAAATTGCTTTGTCTTTTGAAGTTTTGGAACTCGTACTGAGGCTTCGGTGCCTGAACTGGTTCTGATAGTCAAGTAGAGCATCAGTAGTCGGAGTTGGGTTGTAGGCTCCGAGTAGCTGACAATAAATGTTTGTTTGAGAGACTTGGGGCGAAGGCCTAAGTACAATGTCTGCTATGGGTAGTAGCGATAGAGATGTTATATATTCTAGGAATTTGGTATTTGTTCGCTTGTGAGTTCTTGTAGTGTGTATGATCTGGGTCGTGTGACCTTGGATATGATGTAGGGACCTTCCCATGGCGAGTTGAGTTTGTGTAACCCTGATGTGTCCTGGATTTGTTTGAGGACCATGTCGCCTAAGTTAAAGGATCGCTCTTTGATATTGTGGTCGTGGTAACGTCTTAACCCATCGAGGTATCTGGCTGATTGTATTAGGGCTGTGCATCTTGCTTCTTCTAGACTATCCAGATCCAGTTGTCTTGTTTCTTCTGCTATTCCTTCATCGTATTGTTGAACTGCAGGAGAGTGTCACATGACATCTGCGGGGAGGATAGCTTCTGACCCATATACAAGGAAATAGGGGGAGAACCCGGTAGATTTGCATGGTTGGGTTCGTAGTCCCCACAGGGCATTAGGTAGTTCTTTGAGCCATTTGCCTCCTTTTGTGTTGCCGATGTCGTGTAGCCTTTTCTTGAGTGCTTCGAGTATCATGCCGTTGGCACGCTCGACTTGTCCATTGGCTCGTGGGTGAGCAACTGAGACGTATCGGACGTCAATTCCACTATTCTAGCAGTATTCTCAGAAATTGTGGTTGTTGAAGTTGGATCCCAGGTCGGTGATTATTCTATTTGGAAAACCGTAACGGTGTACGATTTCGTCCAGGAAGTTGAGGACTCGGTCTGCCTTGAGGCAAGTGACGGGCTTGACTTCGATCCATTTGGTGAATTTGTCGATCGCCATGAGTACTCGGTTGAAACCTCCTGGCGTAGTTGGTAGTGGTCATATCATATCTAGTCCCCAGCAAGCAAAGGGCCATGTTGGAGGGATTGTGATTAACTTGTAGGGGGGACATGTTGCTGTTTAGTGAAAAATTGACAGCCTTGGCATTTTTGGACCAATTGTTTTGCATCGGCCAACGCCATGGGCTAGTAGAAGCCTGCTCTGAAAGCTTTGCCTACGATTGTTCGTGAAGATGCGTGGTTACCACAGATCCCTTTGTGTATGTCTTCCAAGATTTCTTGGCCATCTTCTCGGGTGACGCATTTCATGAGTACTCCTGATGATGCGCTTTTTCTGTATAGCTTGTCTCCGACTAGAACATAATTTTTTCCTCGTCGGGAAATTTTCTCGGCTTGATTTTTGTCAGACGGTAACTTGTGGTCCTTGATGTACTCGATGAAGGGTGACCTCCAGTCGACCTCTATCATCATGATCTCCCGATTAGTTTCAGTAGTCTTGACGACTGGTGGTGTGATTTGTTCTGGTATGGACGGTTTATGTTGTTCGTGTACAAAAATTCCTGCTGGAACTTCTGCACGAGTTGAGCCCATTTTTGATAATACGTCAGCGGCTACATTGTTGTCGTGGACAACATGATGAAATTCCAAGCCGGAGAACTTGTTTTCTAGCTTACGGACTTTTTTGCAATAGGAGTCCATATTTTCCTTGTTTCGATCCCATTTGTCATTGACTTGGTTAATAACGACTAACGAGTCGCCGTATACTAGTAGTCGTTTGATTCCGAGGGAGATCACGAGGCGAAGACCGTGTAGTAGTGCTTCGTACTCGGCTTCGTTGTTTGAGACTTCTCAAAAGATTTGGAGTACATATTTGAGTTGGTCTCCTTTTGGAGAAATTAAGAGTACTCCTGCGCCGGCTCCTTCGAGCTTGAGGGAACCGTCGAAGTACATAACCCAGTGCTCTGGCCTCTCGACTGGTGTTGGTACTTGGTTTTTTGTCCATTCAGCCATGAAGTTGACCAAAGCCTGAGATTTGATAGCTGTTCTTGGTTTAAAGTCTAAAGATAGAGCTCTGAGTTCTACTGCCCATTTGGAAATTCTACCCGTGGCATCTCTGTTGTGAAGGATTTCGCTGAGCGGGAAGTCGGTGATGACTGAAATGTTGTGTTCTTGAAAATAATGTCGCAACTTCTGTGAGGTGAGCAAAATTGTGTAGAGCAGCTTTTGTATTGGCGGGTACCGAGTTTTGGAGTCTGAGAGTACTTCGCAGACGAAGTAAATGGGTCTCTGGACTTTATAAGCGTGGCCTGTTTTAGACCGTTCGACTACTACTGCAGTGCTGATGACGTGAGTAGCAGCCGCTATGTATAGGAGCAAGTCCTCGTTTGGGGATGGAGTGGTGAGGATTGGTGGTTTTGACAGAAAGTCTCTGAGTTGTGTCAATGCTTTGTCTACCTCTTCTATCCATTTAAACTTGTCCTGTCGTTTGAGAAGCTTGAAGAAGGGTAGTACTCATTCTCCAAGTCTCAAGATGAATCGATTAAGGGCTGCCATGCAGCCCGTGAGTTTCTGCACATCCTTGATGCTAGTTGGTGCTTACATATTTGTGATGGCAGATATTTTCTCTGGGTTGGCCTCAATGCCGCGATGGCTAATGATTAACCCGAGTAGTTTGCCGGAAGGAACACAAAAAACGTATTTGGTAGGGTTAAGTTTCCAGCGGAAAGCTCGCAGGCTTGAGAAGTGATATGAACCCGCTAGGGTTGATTCCCGATCTTTCGATGAGAGGCGTGGGATAACTCGATTGGTCGATGGAGATGACGTTCACGGCCCGACTACAGCCTTCCAAGCTGCGCCTTAGCAACCGATACACCACCTCCAATGGCTGCCGCGATCTTGTGGAGCGCGTCACCCGGCCACTAGGGCACTCGTCCTGCAAGCAATCGAAGAACTAGCAAGAACAAGTATAACAAGTACTGAATTTACTAGATGAAGATGAAGGTTTCCAACTCAATCTCAATACGGTGGGGTTCCGAAGACAGCAAGACGGGCGGCTGATCCAGCACGCGCGCTTACAAGCAAGTAGCGAGAGCTAAACTTGATCTAAACAAAACCCAATCTGTTTGTGGCGGCTCTAATCCTTATTAATGCCTAGGAGGACGACCAGGAGGGTGTTGGGGTCGTGCCCCAACCCTAGGACATGTCCCTAATGGACCCAACTTGATACACGGCCCATTGGGCCAAAATAAGGTGACGCAGCACCAGAAAACCTATCGGTAGTAAATTGGTCATTGCGACCGCCTCAGACCAGATATAGACTTGAGTCCAGATCCATATGAAAATAGACTTCATAAAAAATCCGTGAAGTACTTGATCACCCCAATCCGTGTCCGTATGCGACCGTGGTGACCATCACAAATTGGTACTGTTCTGGAGTCCGAATCCAGCCTGCGCGAGTCCGTTTCCCTTTCGGTCTTCTCCATGATTCCTAACCAAAACAAGAGTGCACGCGTCTCCATGGTCTAAATAGGATGGACAGGAACTCAAGAGGGAACTTACTTGATGATTAAGTTGATGAGCACGGGCGCGAGTTATCAGACTAGAAACTGGTACTTGTGTAGGTGTGGATGTATCGTTGGTGTTGATGTCCTCATCAAGAAGGTTTCCTCCAAATCGATGATTAGGTCCTCCTGGTTTCTTGTTTTGACAACTACATCATCCACGTAAGCTTCTATGTTGCGATGCAATTGTTTCTCGAAGTACATATGTATAGCGCGCTGGTATGTTGCGCACGCGTTTCTTAATCCAAATGGCATTGTTTTGTAGTAGTAGCTTCCGGAGCTTGATGTTGCGATTTCTGTAGTGCTCTCCTCGCGGCTTGAAGTGAGCGGGACACCTTCTTGGTACAGGAGGTTGTCTATGTGAGCGACAAGGTGCGACTCATAGTCGCGGGTAAGGAGAGATGGCCTCATTCCTGGCCAGTGAACGAATCTACCCTGCGGCGTTGAAGTTACTACCAAACCTTGGGCTGGCCCTGATAATGGAATTTCTTGGACGTAGTCCGAGTCGGAGTCGCAGTCCTTGTCTTCCTTGTGTTCGAGTTGAGTTCGAGTGAGGAGACCTTGGTAGACTTCAGCTGTATTGCGGAGTCCGCATGGGAATTGTTTTTGAGTTGAAGTCGACTTGTGAAGTGACTGGGCTTCGACTTGTGTCGATTAATCTGAGCTGGGGTTCGAGTTCGAAGCGTAGTCGAACTTGGTGTCGCTGACTTTGAAAATTTGGCTTTTCTTGAAAAAATCCCCTATTTTTTGCTGAGGAAAGCTTCCATCGAGAGCTTTTCCTGTCACTCGCGAGTTGTAGGAGCTGGATGTCTATCTTTCTGTTACAACTATAAGGACGATGGACGGGGCAGGGTTTTGGTAACTCTTTGGTGGATGGATGGTTGCCCCGTCTGTCTATGAAATCTTGTTAAGGCCCGACAGTGGTGGTGTTCGTGATCAAGTGTTTGAAAGTACTAGCCTCATACTTAGTATGGGATGAGGAAGCCTAGTACCTGATTGAACCTAGATGTGAGCGGTCGCCCCATTGTTCTTGGAACGGAGTTTCCCCTGCTGGTTGTCGCACGTGGTGGTAAGCGTGGTCACAGGACGGCAGAGGCCGGGTCTGTGGAACCTTACACCAAAGGAAATGGGCCCGACACGGGTTAGGGGATTGATGGGGAAGGCCGACACAGGAAGCGACCTCCGGGTGCGCGGATGTCGTGGGGCTAGGTTCACCATGCATGGTTAAAGAACTCGAATCGATTCGTCTGCCTCTCACAGTTTGAGATTGCTTGATCGCTATGTCACCCTGAGTAAATGAGGAATCTGATGATGACATGTTCGTTGATATATCTATACATCTTGTTTGGTTCTATGATTGCTTAGAATAGGTTGCAAAACCTAGACTGGTAAATGAACCTAGAACCGGAGCTAAAACTTGAAAATAGGGTTACTTAGTGCTTTTGGCAAACAAACCCCTCAGCCAAAAAGCCCTGCATGTCCAGAGGGAGGAGTAGTTTTTACTCCTATCGGTTAAGTCTTGTTGAGCTTAGTAGCTCAGCCTTGTTGTGGCTCCTGTTTTTCAGGTGAAGTTGCTGCTCCCGACCCCTCTCTTGCTGGCACTTGGCCGCCCCAGCTTCCGCCAGGCTGGACGGTCGAGTGGGATCCATCCTCGGACGGCGAGGAGAGGAACCAGTGATGTCCCGGTTGGCCTCACCAGGGACATCCGACCCTGACGATTTCTTCCGCTAGTGGTTTTGCTTTTGTTGTTTCCTTTGAACCTTGTAAAAACTCTGATGTTGATTTTATGGCCGAACTAAAAGGTTAAATCGGTTAACTCAGTGGACTCGTTGTATTCTCTGGAACCACTTACCTTCGTGTGAGTCTGCTAAACTCGATCCTGTTCAAGTGGTTAAATCGGATGAAATCCGACGGCACTTCGTGTTAACTTGACTTAAGCATGGGTGTCGCATATTAGGCGGCTTAACCCTGTCTAATCAAGCTAATCCGAAGTGGATCCGCCATAGCTGGTATCAGAGTGAGGTTTAGCAATACAGAGAACACAACAAGCCCTAAACACTTCTTTGGAAGGATAAAAGTTGCAAGAAACTTTTGAAAAAAAAAATCTCGTACGCTCGTTAAGGATGGCTTTAGTGTGAGAGGCCCTAGGGGATTTTGGGGTTGTTTTAGGTGACTAATAATTACTTGGTTATTTTGCTAACTCTTCCAGCACTTCGCCACGTCTATCATACGTGTGCCGAGTTCTGCATCGCGAGCATGCGAAGGTTGATAGGGAGTTCTATTCAAAGGACCCTATCTTCGTGGTTGTTTTCGCCCACGTCTATCACACGTGCGCAGGTTCCGTATGTGCTCCATACGAAGGTTGGTACGGTTCGATTCCAACGAACCTATCAGCACGGTTGGTTCGCCACGTTTGTCATACGTGTGCCGATTCCGCATCACGAGTATGCGAAGGGTTATATGGTTCCATTCAAAGGGAACCTATTTCCACGGTTGAGTGCTGTCCATGCAGCCTTAAACGCATGGGTGCCGTTCCTATAGTGAGCGGTAATGTTTGGGAACGCTTTCGTGGGTGCTGGCATGAAATGTTTGTGTGTTGGTGTTTTTCTGCAGGTACGCTAACCGCGTTCGTTTAAGACACGTTGTAGAACCGACTAGTTATTATAGGGAGAGACGTAAGTGTTGCCTTGTCACCGGCACTGACCACGTAAGACCCAAAGTTTCGGGCAGTTGTTTTTGGTTAAGAGTAAGGTAGGCCGTGCATGCGTCATACCTAAAAAGCTGTAAGGTTTCCTTCTCAACAGCAACCTTGTTCGGAAGAGTTCTTTTGGATCTAAGGATTTCTAGTTTCTTTTAGTTGCTCTCGGTCCAAAACCGAATGCTTGTCTATCTGACCCCTGACCCTTGGAGTCTATCTCACGTGGTTTCGGTTTCTTGGTTCCAGATGGCTGTTCCCGGGCATGTTCTTTTTGGAGCGGACGGTACCTTCCAGTCGACGTGCCTGCATTTCGAGGGATTCCCTGCGATTCTGTGGGATACGTTGAAGTGGTTTGGGTACCAGTCCCCACCCTTGTATGCCGGACGGTTATATCTGGAGCAGGGTATCCAGACGTGCCAAGTACAGGCGGTGGTACCTCCTCCCCCTGTGCGGCCCGACTGGCCCTCTTTCGGCATAATAGCCTATGGCCTTGCTCCTGAGGATACATGGGAATCTGCCGCCCTTCAGCTCCTCACCCAGTTCTGTCAGCTGCATCCTGTGGAGATCACGCTCGACCCGATCGGCCTTTTCCCCGTCAGGAACCGGCTGGACCCGGCATGGCTCGACCGCGTCGGGAACATTGAAGTGTTAGCCACCACATGCGCCATGGTCACCATCTCCACCAATATCCGGTGCATGGCAGCTCTTTACCGGCTGATAGAGCTTCAGGGGAGAGCCATGACCCTCTTCGTCCGGACGGCAGCAGATGCTCACGGGTACCTCCAGTCCGCGAGAAGAGATAGGGTAGGCCAAACCTACCAGCTGATTCAACGGGGTATCCAGATCCACGACATGCAAGACCGGATCTCCGAGCTTGAAGGAGAAGTCGCCAACCTCGTGGACGGCATGATAGAGCTATCGGAGGAAAAGATGGAGGTGGAAATGGAATTGGCAGTTGCCAATGCTCATTTGGGGGAGCATCAAGCTGAGCTCGAGGATATGCATGCCCTCAACATGCAGCTCGAAGCTCAAGAGGACCCTGAGGAAGACGAAAGAGCGTCCAGCATGGATATCGAGGAAGATGGCGCCCCTTCTCCTACTCATAGTGTCCATTGGTAGATTAAGGGTTCTCAGGGAACCATTCTTTTGTTGTACTCCTCGGCAGCCTAAATTTTGGAAAAGTTGTAATAGGTTAGCCTAGAGTTGAGTACTTCCTGTGTCTGAAACACCGTTGTATATAAAGTTAATGCTGGTGCCTGGCTTTTTCATCTGTGCATGGTGTGGATGCTAGGCTAAGTAAGTTGCGCCATGATCATATGCTGTGTTCTGAGAGCCTGTTCAGTTGGCCGACCCCAGCTTGTGAGACCGAGTGTGCCGACCCTTGGAGGCAGTTTCCGCCTCGTCCGACCCTTTTTAAGTATGGACCGTTGCCCGACCCCTTGGCTTGAGTTGGATCATAGGAGTCTGTATATGACATGTGTTGCCTGAAGTTGAGTACCAGGTCAAGATAAGTGTTATCTACTCTGAGAATGGGAAAAGTGTGTTTTCCCTATGAGGACGTGTGTTGCACCATTGGCAAGAGTCGCATTAAAGGATTTAATTTATACGTTCCATTTGTTGGAGTACATCTAAGGTTATGAATTTAATGGAGCGTTAACTCTTGCAGATGGCGCATCGCACTAGGTCTGGTTCTGTGCCCGGCAGTAGCGATCAGCGACAGGATCTTCCCCCACCCCCACCTTCATCTCCACTGGAGGCAATCCTAGCAACTCAAACCGAGCTGCTAAAGCATCTGGTGCAAGGGCAACAGCAACCGCCACATGGTGGAAGAGCTCAACAGCAGCCGCATATCGCTCGGTATGAGGACTTTCTGGGGACACAGCCCCCTCTGTTCCAAAAGACACAAGAACCGCTCGATCCTGACGCCTGGGTTCGTACAATCGAATCCAAGTTTGAGCTTCTCACCGCTCCATGCCCCAACAACAACAAGGCTCGGTTTGCAGCTCAGCAGCTGCGTGTCTCCGCGTGGCTTTGGTGGGATCACTACCATGCCATGCTGCCGGTTGGCCACGTGGTCAGTTGGAATGAGTTCAAGACGGCGTTCAAGGCGCATCACATTCCAGAAGGTCTCTTGGAGCGCAAGCTCAATGAGTTTCTGGCCCTTACCCAAGGAACCCGAGATGTGCTGCATTACGCTCAAGCCTTCAACGACCTGTGCCGTTATGCCGGCTATCATGCGGACACAGATGAGAAGAAGCGGGACAAATTCCGCCGAGGGCTGAGCTTGGAGCTCAGGGAAAGGTTGAACCCCATCAAGGTGGACACCTACAATGAGTTGGTCAACCTGGCCATCTCTCAGGAGGACTGCATGCAAGCCCTCAAGGCCGACCAGAAGAGGAAAGCCTCTGTGGCATTTCTGAGTCCGCCGACTCGAAGGTTCCGGATGGTTCCTCCACAAGCCCCTGGCCGACCCCAGCAGTCAGGAAGGTGGATCGCCCGACCCCCCGCCAGTAACAATGCCTCGTTTTCCAGGCTTCCAACCGCAAGTGCCCCGGCTGACCCTGCCAACGCCACCCCGCCCGGCAGCTAGTAACCGTTGTTTTACCTGCGGCAACGAAGGGCATTTTGCAAAGGACTGCCCCAGGAACAAGAATCAACAGCAAGGTCCGAACCTCATGGCAGCCAGAGGAAGAAGGCCCAAGGTGCAAGTCCGACAAGGCCGACTCAACTACACCAGCTTGACCGAGCTCCCCGAAGGTGCGCTAGTAATGACGGGTACTTTCCTTGTTTTAAATCAAGCTGTTGTTGTGTTGTTTGACTCGGGAGCCTCTCATAGCTTTGTCGGGAGTAAGGCTAGGGAAAGATGTGGGCTAGATGTCGGTCACACTAAAGAACCTTATGTGATCGCCACTCCTGGAGGAAGGATAACGTCGGATCAGATTGTTACTCTTGTACCCCTCCAGCTAGGCCCCACCCTCTTCAAGGAAAACCTTATCATCCTTGACCTAGAAGGCATAGATGTCATCCTTGGTATGGATTGGCTGGCCCGACATCATGTGGCTCTAGATACAGCAGCCCGATCCCTCTACATCAGCTCACCCTTCCATGGTAGTTCTACCATATCCTTGACCCATCCTGAGTCTGCACTTCCTTGTGCCTACCCTCTACCGGGAGCTCGTCTAGAAGGCCTCCCTGTTATCTGTGAGTACCCTGACGTGTTTCTAGAAGACTTGCCGGGTATGCCACCTGACAGAGAAGTGGAGTTTTCCATAGAGTTGATTCCTGGCATAGCCCCAATATCTAAGAGACCCTATCGGATGCCACCTGCTGAGTTAGCCGAGTTGAAGACCCAGTTGCATGATCTGTTGGAAAAAGGCTTCATCCGACCCAGTACCTCATCTTGGGGTTGCCCTACCCTGTTTGTGAAGAAGAAGGATGGCAGTCTACATATGTGTGTGGATTACCGACCCCTCAATGCTGTGACCGTCAAGAACAAGTATCCACTGCCACGCATTGATGTCTTGTTTGATCAGTTAGCCGGAGCAAAGGTGTTCTCCAAGATCGATCTTCGTTCTGGTTATCACCAAATCAAGATTCGACCCTGCGACATACCCAAGACAGCTTTCTCCTCCAGATATGGACTGTACGAGTACCTAGTCATGTCCTTTGGACTCACCAATGCACCCGCCTATTTCATGTACCTCATGAACTCGGTGTTCATGCCCGAGCTGGACAAGTTTGTAGTGGTGTTCATTGATGATATTCTAGTGTACTCGAAGAGCGAAGAAGAGCATGTCGACCATCTTCGTGTAGTTCTCCAACGGCTAAGAGATCACCAACTCTATGCCAAGTTCTCCAAGTGTGAGTTTTGGTTAGATAGTGTCAAGTTTTTGGGACACACTATCTCCAAGGATGGTATCGCCGTTGACCCCAGTAAGGTGCAGGAAGTCATGGAATGGAAGCCTCCTGCCTCAGTACACCAGATCAGAAGTTTCCTTGGACTGGTCGGCTACTATCGGCGTTTCATACCGGATTTCTCCAAGATAACTAAGCCGATGACCGAGTTGTTGAAGAAAGAGGTCAAATTTGTGTGGGACAGCAAGTGTGAAGAAGCCTTCAAGACCCTGAAGCACTTGCTGACCACAGCCCCAGTTTTGGCTCAGCCCGACCCCTCTAGGCCGTATGACGTATACTGTGACGCCTCTGGCACTGGACTTGGGTGTGTTCTTATGCAAGACAACCGAGTTATTGCCTATGCCTCACGGGCGTTACGACCTCATGAGCTAAGCTACCCAACCCATGACCTCGAGTTGGCAGCAGTGATACATGCCTTGAAGATATGGAGGCACTACCTAATGGGAGCTCACTGCAACATCTACACCGACCACAAGAGCCTCAAGTACATCTTCACTCAAGCCGACCTCAACATGCGCTAGAGAAGATGGCTGGAGTTGATAAAGGATTATGAATTGGAAGTGCACTATCATCCCGGCAAAGCCAATGTGGTAGCCGATGCCCTCAGTCGCAAACACCATTGCAACTGCTTGTTGTCAACAGCCTCTACCAAGACTCTGTGTCACGAGATGGGAAAACTCAGTCTGGAGCTTATTCCTCATGGAACCCTTGGTCACATCATCCTTGACTCAGTTTTGGAAGACTAAATTCGGTCAGCACAAGTAAGAGATAAGGAAATACAACGGATCATCAGTAAGATCTCAGTAAAGAACGAGGGATACAAGCAATTCCGGCAGGACAAAACGGGAGGTGTGCATTATGGAAACCGACTAGTAGTACCAGCCGACCCCGAGCTGAGGAAGCAAATCCTAGATGAAGCTCATCTCTCCAAGTTCTCAATCCATCCTGGCAGCAATAAGATGTATCATGATCTCCGTCAAACCTTTTGGTGGAGTGGAATGAAACCAGAGATTGCTCGGTATGTTTCAGAATGTGACACCTGTCAACGTGTCAAAGCCAGTCATTTAAAGGTAGCAGGTACCCTGCAACCGCTACCTATTCCCTCTTGGAAATGGGAAGACATCAGCATGGATTTCATAGTTGGATTACCCCTTACAACGCAACGATATGATTCCATCTGGGTTATAGTGGACCGTTTGACCAAGACCGCCCACTTCCTTCCTGTTCGCACCACCTACACTGTCAAGCAGTATGCAGAGTTGTACCTCGACCGCATAGTTTCCCTACATGGTGTACCCAAGACTATCGTCTCTGATCGAGGAGTTCAGTTTGTGGCACATTTTTGGGAGCAACTACAAGCATCTATGGGCACCAAGCTCATCCGAATCTCAACCTATCATCCTCAAACCGATGGCCAAACCGAGAGAGTCAACCAGATTCTTGAAGACATGTTAAGAGCTTGTGTTATCCACTATGACAAGAATTGGGACAAGTGTCTGCCCTTAGCAGAATTCTCCTACAATAACAGCTACCAGGCCAGTTTGAAGATGGCACCGTTTGAAGCCCTGTATGGCCGGAGATGCCGGACCCCCTTGAACTGGTCCCAACCAGGAGAAAGACAGGTCTATGGCCCTGACTTAGTGGCAGAAGCCGAAGAGCAAGTAAAGGTAATTCAAGCTAATCTCAGGGCTGCCCAATCTCGACAGAAGAGTTACTCCGACCGGCGGAGAAGCCCCTGCAGTTCGACCTTGGTGATCATGTGTACCTTAGAGTCTCCCCAACCAAAGGAGTGCAACGGTTTGGAGTAAAAGGCAAGTTAGCTCCCCGCTATATTGGCCCTTATGAGATTGTGGAGATATGTGGACCCGTTGCTTACCGGATCCAACTCCCAGAACAGCTATCGGCCATACACGATGTTTTCCATGTGTCTCAACTGAAGAAATGTGTCCGAGTTCCAGCAGAAATCTTAGAGCAAGAACAGCTTCAAGTAGAGCCCGACCTGACCTACGCCGAGTACCCAGATCGAGTTCTTGACCAGAAGGAAAGGCACACCCGAAGCCAAGTGGTGAAGATGTACAAGATCCTCTGGAGAAACCACACCGAAGATGAAGCAACATGGGAAACGGACGAATATCTGAACAAGCGCTTTCCAGGTTTTCTATCTCGTCAAGGAGGTAAAAACGTCATCCTGCTTTTGATGCCTGAATCTCGGGACGAGATTCTTTTTAAGAGGGGTAGGCTGTGACGACCGACCCCTAAATCTCCCGAGTTAATCTTAACCGGAACCCTGGATCCTAGTCATCTATCTTGTTTACCGTGCCTGAGTGCTCAGCCTTCCGTCCAGTTCCGACCCCGGAGACCCGACCCCTCTCCGTTTCGCCCCTCTCCCGACCCCGGCAAACATAGCCCACCGTCGGATCCTTCTAAATCTTCCTCAAACACCGTTCTATCCGCCCGGTGGACCCGCAAGATCTTTTCCCAGATCCTCCGTGACAGGCGCACTCGAGTTGCATGCCCGCTTCAGAGTCTTCCTGCCGCGTGGCTCGTCTTCTCCGATGCCCGCCGTTCAATTTTGTCTCTGGCGAGCGACCAAGTGGGTTCTCGCGCCCCCTTCCCCAATGGCAGCGGAAGCCCCCTGCAACCTTTCTGCAGAACCTCGCCTCCCGCGCCCATCATCACGCCGCCAGATCCCGGCCCCAGAGCCCGATGTCGCCCGTCTTTTCCGTCACTTCGACCACAGTCGCGCCGCCTGATCTCCGCTACACGATGATTCCTCCATCGCCAACCCTGACCGCGGTCGCGATAGCTCCTTTCCCCGCCCTGTCAGAAGCCGCCCGACAATCTGTTGCTCCGCGCTCGCCCGCGCGCCCGCGGCTGCCTGTCTTCTCACCTGTGCGCCCTCGATTCTAGCGCTGTTAAACCGGTCGCTTCTATCAAATCTTCCGCACGGCGACGCCCGCCTCCGCCAAATCTCAACCACCGGTCTACCCGCTCCTACGCCGCCCTGACGGCAGAACGCAATGATCGCTGGCGTCACCCCCGGAGCCCTGCACCACCGCCCTCTTCGCTCAATCACCGCCCCAGCAGAGCACTCCATTGCTTCTCCCCGGCCTTCGCGCCGCTTCCCTTCTCTCTCTCCAGCGCCGCTTCCTTTCCTCTGTTCCCGCAGCTATAAAAGGAATGCACCAGCCGCCGGAGCTCCCTCTGCCATTGTTGCCTTCAGCCATTCTCTCGCGCTCTGCTTAAGCTCCTAGCGCCGCACACCAAGTCCTGAGGAGCTCTACTCTCAGATTCTCTCAGTTTTCTCCAAGTCACCCAGCAGCTTGCTCCTCCGTGCTGCGTACAAGCTCTCTTGTGATCAGCAAGAAGCGCCGCCGCCGCCGTAGCTTTCCCGGTCTTAGTCGTTGTTCAAGCCTTAGTCCCTCTGCCCAAGTCTGCTTCTTCCCGACCCCAAGCTTTCCTTTCAGGAAGAAGGTAAGTTGCCGACCCCAGTCCGCTTCGCCCGACCCCTCCTATCCGCCCGATCCCGGTTCCGTCTCGCCCGATCCCGGTTCCGTCTCGCCCGACCCTGTTTGTTCCGCCGACCCTTATCCGCCTCGCCCGAGGGCTCGGCTGTGATCTTTTTCTTCAACCCGAGGGTGTATGTGTAAAACTTAGGAACCCTTCAGTGCTTGCGTCTGAGGATCCCTAGTATCCCACATCCTCTAGTTCAAGGATCAGAGCATAAAGTTCCTTTCCGACTCTTGCCTTTCGATCCTTACCAACTCTCTTGAACCTCCCTACCCTCCTGCTCTTTGTCGCGAGTTTCTGGGCTCAGGCGAGCCAGTGTTGTTGTTGAAATAACTGTCTATGCTAACTCTTGCATGGCATTCGTGTAGAGCTGCACCTCGCCGACGGCTTCTACGAGCTTCACCCGGCGCCAGAAGAAGAAGCTGTAGTTGAGTTCCTGCCCGCTGAAGCCGAAGTCGCCCCCGACGTCGAGCAGTTTCCGTCCTCCTTGCTTGAAGGCAAGCCCCGGTTGCATGAAAACCCTGCGTGTTTTACCAGACTTGCGCATGCCTTCTGTAACATGCTTGTGCATTTACATATAGGAGTTGTGTGAAACCCTAGATGCATGACTTAGTTATCCTCATAATCTGAGCACTAGCTGTTGGACCGAGTAGTTGCCTTGCTTAACTAGGAGACGGTAAAAGTCGAGTGATCTCCTGTCACTCGCGAGTTGTAGGAGCTGGATGTCTATCTTTCTATTACAACTATAAGGACGATGGACGGGGCAGGGTTTTGGTAACTCTTTGGTGGATGGATGGTTGCCCCGTCTGTCTATGAAATCTTGTTAAGGCCCGACAGTGGTGGTGTTCGTGATCAAGTGTTTGAAAGTACTAGCCTCATACTTAGTATGGGATGAGGAAGCCTAGTACCTGATTGAACCTAGACGTGAGCGGTCGCCCCATTGTTCTTGGAACGGAGTTTCCCCTGCTGGTTGTCGCACGTGGTGGTAAGCGTGGTCACAGGACGGCAGAGGCCGGGTCTGTGGAACCTTACACCAAAGGAAATGGGCCCGACACGGGTTAGGGGATTGATGGGGAAGGCCGACACAGGAAGCGACCTCCGGGTGCGCGGATGTCGTGGGGCTAGGTTCACCATGCATGGTTAAAGAACTCGAATCGATTCGTCTGCCTCTCACAGTTTGAGATTGCTTGATCGCTATGTCACCCTGAGTAAATGAGGAATCTGATGATGACATGTTCGTTGATATATCTATACATCTTGTTTGGTTCTATGATTGCTTAGAATAGGTTGCAAAACCTAGACTGGTAAATGAACCTAGAACCAGAGCTAAAACTTGAAAATAGGGTTACTTAGTGCTTTTGGCAAACAAACCCCTCAGCCAAAAAGCCCTGCATGTCGAGAGGGAGGAGTAGTTTTTACTCCTATCGGTTAAGTCTTGTTGAGCTTAGTAGCTCAGCCTTGTTGTGGCTCCTGTTTTTCAGGTGAAGTTGCTGCTCCCGACCCCTCTCTTGCTGGCGCTTGGCCGCCCCAGCTTCCGCCAGGCTGGACGGTCGAGTGGGATCCTTCCTCGGACGGCGAGGAGAGGAACCAGTGATGTCCCGGTTGGCCTCACCAGGGACATCCGACCCTGACGATTTCTTCCGCTAGTGGTTTTGCTTTTGTTGTTTCCTTTGAACCTTGTAAAAACTCTGATGTTGATTTTATGGCCGAACTAAAAGGTTAAATCGGTTAACTTAGTGGACTCGTTGTATTCTCTGGAACCACTTACCTTCGTGTGAGTCTGCTAAACTCGATCCTGTTCAAGTGGTTAAATCGGATGAAATCCGACGGCACTTCGTGTTAACTTGACTTAAGCATGGGTGTCGCATATTAGGCGGCTTAACCCTGTCTAATCAAGCTAATCCGAAGTGGATCCGCCACAACCCCGCTCCGCCCTCTGCCTCTTCGGCCGACCCCGCGGTGCAGAGTACCGCTCCTGGGGGCCCTCAGGCCGGGGAGGTGATTGACCTCAATGTCGACGAGGCGGAGGAGACGGCGGTGGTGGAGACGGGGGCGGTTGCCCCAGCGGCCCTGACGGGGACGGCGACGGTGATGGAGGAGGGAGAGTCTGCCCCCGCGGCCACGGCGGGGACAGAGACAGCGGGGGAGGCAGGGACGCCCGCCCCGGTGGCTGTGTCGAAGGAGGCGGCGGTGACGGGGGCGGGGACCTCAGCCCGGGGAGCCGCGTAAGAAGTGGCAGCGGCGGCAAAGGCGGAAGTGCCTGCTCCGGAGGCCACGACGGGGGGTGAGGCAGCCACAGGGACACTTGCTCCAGCACCCGCGTCAGAGGCGGTGGTGCCGACGAGTGGGTCGGGGCGTGCATTGGCGTCGGCGGTGCCCGCGACGGCCTCGACGGGGGCGGGGGTGCGTGCGCCGGGACCGTCGGTGAGGCCGGTGACTTTCGAGATGGTGGTGCCCGTCTTGACGGCGCCGTCGGGGTCGGCCCCCACCCTTGCCTCGACCACTCCCGTTCCCAAGGCGTGGAGCGGGTCTGTCCTACGTTGGTCGTCTCGTGACAACCCGCAGAGACCCCTCTCCATGTTCGACGATGCCACGGAATGGGGCAAGTGGCAGGCACTGTAGGGCGGACTCGCTAACATCCACGCAGCTCTGTCTTCGGCGTTGGGGGAGCTGGACGGCGTCGTCTTCCCTGGTGGCCGGGTATGGTACTTTCTCTGTTGACGGTTATTTTCTTCCCGTTGCTTTACCCCTGATGGCGTACTGTCTTGTAGGCTCTCCAAGAATGCAGCCGAGGAAAATCCGATTTCCTCCGGCTCGAGCGGGGGCTCTAGGAGCGCTTCAACTTGGAGAGGCAGCGGACCGGGGAGCTGACCATGCAGGTTGCTGCTGCCCAGCAGGTCATCGATGATCTGCGGAGGCGCGAGCAAGCGGCGCAGGAGGACGCGCGGCGGGCGGAAGCCAAGTTCCAGGTCGTCGCCAAGAGGGCTCGCTGCGAACGCGAGGAGTTCCAGGCCGCTGCTAAAAAGGCCTGCCACGACGGCGAGGAGCTCGCACGACTTAAGGGGGAACATGAAGCCCTTCAGAGAACCGTCGAGCGCATCCGGCGCGAGTGGTAGAAGGCCTGGCAGGACCGGGACGCCGAGAAGGTGGCGGCCAACCTTGGGGCGGAGGTCAGCCAGCTCCAAGTGCAAGCGCGGGAGCTTCAGGCCTCCGTGTCCCAGGGCTCGACCGGGAGCGCCAGCTGAAGGACCAATCCGAGGGTATGACTGTTTACTTCTTTGTCTTTGTGATGTTGCGGTGATTTTTGATTTAGCGGGTCCTTCTAGGTGATCCTTGCAGACGAGCTCAACCGGCTGAGGGAGGTGCTTGACGCGGAGCGCGCTAAGCACGGCAACCTGCGGGATCTGGTCCGCGTCGTCTGTGACAACCTCGGCGTGGTCCAGGGGGAGGGGACGAGCTCGCTGGCGGCTCGTGTCCTCGGGACGTACCGCCGGACCCGTGAGATCACCCTAGAAGCGCTCCGCACTGGCGTGAGGCGAGCCTTTGGGGTCTTCGGCTCCCACTATTCCGGCATCAACTTCGCCGGGATGAGCGGGGGGTACATCGCTGGCTACTCCGAGGCCGAGCTGGATGAGATCGACGTGTCGGTGCTCAACCCGGCGGAGGCCTTGGCAAAGCTCCTCGAGGATGAGGCCGTCCCGCCCAAAGATCCCCGTGTAGGGATACGAGGTAGGCTACACTAGCGCAAATCAAAATTTCTACCGCGTATAACCAGGAAGAACTGCCGTATAAGGATCACGGGATTACCACTCGACGCACTACTGGTGCGGAAGATGTAGATATGCGTCGGTGCAGTGAAGACGATCACGTAGTCGTACGTAGTCGAACAACGTAGTCGTACGTAGTCGATCACGTCCAGCGGCTCCTCAGCAGCTCGTCCACGTGCACAGCAAGATCGCCTCCGGTGCCGCGGCTCGTCGTCGGCTCGTCGTGGCTCGTCGGCGGCTCGTCGATGGCTCGTCCAAGTGCTGCAGGTGCAACACCTCCAAGGTATCCACACGTGCAGGGAGGAAGCGTCGCAAGCCGGATTGCTAGATCCGCGAGTTGCAACAGGCGAGGGCGTGGGAGGCGCGGCAAGAGTGTTCAGCCAAAAGGTGTAAAACCCTAGGGCGCCCCCACCCCTCTATTTATAGGGGTTCCTGATGGGCCTCTGGATCCGAGGCCCATTAGTACTCCTAAACCTAATCCAACTCGGATCAGATCCGAATTGGGCTTCCAGCCCCTTAAGTGTGTGACCCTATGGGTTCGGATACGTATAGACATGGCCCGAGTACTCCTACTCGGCCCAATAGTCGGTAGCGGCCTCTAGCAAGACGTGCCAACTCCTATACGCATACGAAGATCATACCAGACGAACCATCACAACATAATATACATGCTATTCCCTTTGCCTCACGATATTTGGTCTAGCTTCAAGCTGACCGCTCTTTCTCGATCCTGTGATTCGGAATCCCTTTGTAGGTTAACTCTTAACCGTACGTAGCATGGCCATGCATTTTCGGATCCGATCACTCGAGGGGCCCAGAGATATCACTCTCAATCAGAGAGGGGCAAATCCCATCTTGATTGACCATGTCTCATAGCATGCTTCTTGACAAACCCGAAAGCTACCTTTATAACTACCCTGTTACGGCGTAGCGTTTGATAGCCCCTAAGTAGGTCGATCCACATCTAGAATACATGCGACAATCTCAGGTCTAAGGACAAAGCGTATATGTTGTTTAAAGAGAGAACTACTTCTCGTGTTGGGTCAGTCCTAACACATGTCTCCACATGTGTCCACATTATTAGTTCAACATCTCCATGTCCATGACTTGTGAAACATAGTCATCAACTAATACATGTGCTAGTCTAATATTCATGTGTGTCCTCACATGAACTCCGACTAGGGACAACTTTAGAATAACCATACAAGTAAAGAGTTTCACATACAATTCACATAATTGCAAATCAATTCAAGTAGCCTTTAATGGATATTCAATGAACACAATATACAAATCATGGATACAAATGGAATATCATCATCTCTATGATTGCCTCTAGGGCATACCTCCAACACCCCGGACGAGTTAACTGTATCGGGCTGGCACCCCAGATGTAAATACGTTAGTGAAAGACTTGTTTTTTGTGATGGCCATAGAGGCCTTTTTTACAACTTGTCGTGAAAAAGTTTCCGATTCTCTTTCTTTTTTTTAGACTTGGAAAGTTTAGAGCGCGTTGTCGGGCATGTCAGTAAGCATTGATGAGCGAAGGCACCGTAGCCGCTGGGGCGTAGGCTTTTTGCAGTCCTATCAATCTTGTTTGAACACCATTCATGCACTCTCTCCTTTTTATGCCCGAAAGTTCAAAAAGAGGGTCGGCTCGGAAAGAGAAAGCATTTTGAGAGGGTGTCAAGTGGCCTGGGCCAGAGCCCCTGATAGCCCTCGAGGGATATGCGGCCCTGAGGCCGAGCCAGGGTCGGATATCCCTGAGTTCGAAGGGAAACTTGAATGGAACCAACTCAAAATTCTTTTTTCTGCAAAATTTTTAAATGTACAGAAGTGTCTATGTATCAAACTTGGAAATGAAAGCTAGGGGTAGAAACATCTTAGCTATTCTATGTTCCAAGCGTTGCTAAAGGTCTGTCCGTCGGGAGTCGCCAGCTTGTAGGTGCCCGGCCGCAGTACCTGCACGACAATGAAGGGACCTTCCCACGAAGGGGTCAGCTTGTGCCGACCCCTGTTATCCTGGATGAGGCGAAGTACCAAGTCGCCGACATTGAAGGCTCGGCCCTGTACCTTGCGGCTGTGGTAGCGTCGAAAGGCCTGCTGGTACTTGGCTGAGTGCAGCAGGGCCACATCGCGTGCTTCATCGAGCTGATCTTGTGCGTCTTCGAGCGATGCCTGGTTTCCCTGTTTGTCATATGCCTTGACCCTCGGCGATCCGTACTCTAGGTCGGTGGGCAAGATGGCCTCGGACCCGTACACCATGAAGAACGGGGTGAAGCCAGTTGCTTGACTGGGGGTTGTCCTCAGACTCCAAAGGACTGCGGGAAGCTCCGCGACCCACCGTCCGCTGAACTTTTTGAGGCGGTCGAAGATCCGTGGCTTGAGACCCTGGAGCATCATGCCGTTGGCTCGTTCAACCTGCCCGTTCGTGTGGGGATGTGCCACGGCCGACCAGTCCATTCAGATGTGGTGGTCGTCGCAGAGCTGGAGAAACTTCTTTCCAGTGAATTGCGTGCCGTTGTCCGTGATGATGGAGTTGGGGATTCCGAAGCGGTGGATGATGTCGGTGAAGAATTGTACTGCTTGCTCGGATTTGATTTGCGAGACCGGTCGTGCTTTGATCCACTTGGAGAACTTGTCGACGGCGACCAGTAGGTGGGTGAAGCTCCCGGGTGCTTTCTTGAAGGGCCCGACGAGATCTAGCCCCCAGACCGTGAAGGGCCACATGATGGGGATGGTCTGGAGTGCCTGCGTGGGCAGATGGGTTTGGCGCGCGAAGAATTGGCACCCTTCGCAGGTGCGGACCACGTGGGTGGCATCGGCAACCGCCGTGGGCCAATAGAAACCATGCCGGAAGGCATTGCCAACGAGGGTTCTTGGCGCGACGTGATGGCCGCAGGCTCCAGCGTGGATGTCCTGGATCAAATCCTTCCCCTGCTCGATCGGGATGCAACGCTGGAGGATACCGGTGTGGCTTCTCTTGTAGAGCTCCTGGTCGATGATGACGAAGCATTTGGCGCGGCGCGCGATTCTGCGCGCCTCCGTCTTGTTCGCTGGGAGCGTGTCGCGGATGAGGTAGTCGAGGTGAGGGCTCTCCAATCGGGTAGGGGTCGGGCCCCACTGCTGGGTCTGCCTCGATCTCCATAGACTCGAGATTGGAGGGGTCGGCCTCCGACCCTATGGTAGGCGAAGCGTCGCCGACCCTGGCAGGCGGTGCGTTGCCGACCTCTTCCAGGTCGGGACCCGACCCCCGGGCAGGTGGCGCGTCACCGACCTTCTCCGGCTCTTGGGAACGGATTGAGGGCTTGAGCTGGTCGCTGACGAAAACACCTTTGCCAACTCGTCGGCTGCCTCATTGAAACACCTTGTGACATGGTTGAGCTCTAGTCCGTCGAACTTGTCTTCAAGCTTGCAAACTTCATTGCAGTAAGCTGCCATCTTGGGGTCGTGGAAGCTCCACTCCTTCATGACATGCTTGACGACCAGCTGAGAGTCGCCCCGGACATCCAGCCGCCGAATGCCCAGCTCGACAGCGATGCGAAGCCCGTTGAGGAGGGCCTCGTACTCGGCTACATTATTAGATGCAGCAAAGTGGAGGCGGATCATGTACCTCATGCGCACGCCTAGAGAAGAGACGAAGATGAGGCCCGCTCCGGCGTGGGCCCTCATCAACGATCCGTCGAAGTACATCGTCCAGTACTCCTCCTTCTCCGGCGCCGGTGGCGTCTAGATCTCTGTCCACTCTGCTACAAAGTCGGCCAGTACCTAGGACTTGATGGCGGTGTGGGGGGCATAGGTGATGCCCTGGTCCATGAGCTCAAGCGCCCACTTCGCGATCCATCCCGTGGCGTCCTGGTTTCGGATCACTTCGCTGAGAGGGAACGACGACACCACCGTTACCGGGTGGGAGGTGAAGTAGTGGCGCAGCATCCTCTTTGTGATGAGGATGGCGTAGATGAGCTTCTGGATCTGCAGGTAGCGTGCTTTGGATTCGGACAATACCTCGCTGACGAAGTACACCGGGCGCTGCAACTTGAGGGCGTCTCCCTCCTCTTCCTGTTCTACCACCAGAGTCGAGCTAACCACCTGGGTGGTTGCTGCGATGTAGAGCATGAGGGGCTCGCCGTCGGTTGGCGGGACTGGGATCGGGGCCTTCGTCAAGAGGTCCTTGAGCCGGTCGAGTGCCTCCTGGGCCTCGGCGGTCCACTCGAAGCGGTCGGTCTTCTTCAGGAGTCGGTAGAGAGGGAGTCCCCGTTCACCGAGGCACGAGATGAAGCGGCTCAGGGCCGCCAAGCATCCCATGACGCGCTGGACTCCTTTTATATTTCGGATCGGCCCCATGTCGCTGATGGCCGCTGTCTTCTCTGGATTGGCTTCGATGCCACGCACGGAGACGATAAAACCTAGTAGCATGCCCCTCGGAACCCCAAAAATGCACTTTTCGCGATTGAGTTTAATATGCTTGTCCCTCAGCCTTTCGAAGGCCAATTCAAGGTCGGGGACGAGCTGGTCGCCCTTTTTGGATTTGACCACGATGTCGTCGACGTAGGCCTCAACGGTTCGCCCGATGAGGTCCCCGAAGCATTTAAGCATGCATCGTTGGAACGTAGCCCCCGCGTTTTTGAGGCCGAATGTCATCTTAATGTAGCAATAGGGGCCAAAGGGGGTGATGAAAGAGGTAGCGAGCTAGTCGGACTCTTTCATCGTGATCTGATGGTAGCCGGAATACGCGTCAAGGAAGCTAAGGGTTTCGCACCCGGCGGTTGAGTCGACTATCTGATCTATGCGTGGCAAAGGAAATGGATCCTTTGGGCACGCTTTGTTGAGACCAATGTAATCAACACACATCCTCCATTTCCTGTTCTTTTTTCGTACAAGGACGGGATTAGCTAGCCACTCGGGGTGGTGAACTTCCTTGATGAATCCGGCCGCCAAAAGTTTCTGGAGCTCCTCGCCGATGGCCTTGCACCTCTCCTCGTCGAAGCGGCGCAGACCTTGCTTCACTAGCTTCGAGCCGGCCTTGATGTTCAAGGAGTGCTCGGTGACTTCCCTCGGAATGCCGGGCATGTCCGAAGGTTTTCACGCGAAAACGTCGCTATTCGCGTGGAGGAAGTCAACGAGCGAGCTTTCGTATTTGGGAGATAGGGTAGCGCGGATTCGCACGGCCCGGCCGTTGGAGCTGTTAGGGTCGAGGAGGATCTACTTGATGCCTTCGGTGGCCTCAAAGGAGGTGGCCGACTGCTTGGAGTCGGGCTGGCCCTCGGAGCCTTCCGCGAGCTGGACCGCCAAATCTTCCGTGAAGGTAATGGCCGCGGCGTACTCGCAGCACTCTACGTCGCACTCGTACACCTTCTAGAAAGACGTGCCGATGGTGATGACCCCGTTGGGCCCCGGCAGCTTGAGCTTGAGGTAGGTGTAGTTGGGGATGGCCATGAACTTGGCGTAGCACGGCCGCCCCAAGATGACGTGGTAGGTTCCACGGAAACCTACCACCTCAAAGGTGAGGACCTCCTTCCTATAGTTGGAAGGGGTCCCGAAGGTGACAGGCAAGTCGATCTGCCCGAGAGGCATCACCTGCTTCCCCGGCATGATGCTGTGGAACGGTGCCTTGCTGGGGCGAAGGTGGGAGCGATCGATCCCCATGGAGTCGAGGGTCTCGGCGTAGAGGATGTTGAGGCCGCTGCCTCCATCCATGAGCACCTTGGTGAGGCGCATCGTGCCGACGATTGGGTCAACAACGAGGGGTAGCGTCCTGGCTGCAGGACGCGCCCTGGGTGGTCGGACCGGTCGAAGGTGATGGCGGGTCCTGACCAGTCGAGGAAGGCTGGTGTGGCAAGCTCAGCCGCGAAGACCTCGCGGCGCTCCAGCTTCTGACGGCGCTTGGAGTCGTACTTCGCCGGGCCGCCAAAGATCATGAAGCAGCCGTCCACCTTGGGGAAGCCATCTTTCTTCTCTTCGTCGTCCTTCTCCTCCTCGTCGGGCTTCCGTCTCCGGTCACCCTTCACCGTGTTGCCTACAA
Source organism: Setaria viridis (assembly GCF_005286985.2). NCBI lineage: Eukaryota > Viridiplantae > Streptophyta > Magnoliopsida > Poales > Poaceae > Setaria > Setaria viridis. The sequence continues at coordinate 10,587,798 of NC_048269.2, forward strand.
AGTACCTCTTCATGAGGTTGCAGTCCTTGTAGGCGTGCTTCACGGGGAACTCGTGGTTCGGGCACGGTCCGTCGAGGAGCTTGTCGAAGAAGCTAGGGGTGCCTTCTGGAGGTGGTTGTCCCCGTTTGCACTCGACAGCGGCCACGATGGGTGGCACACGCCGCTGTTTGTTCTTCTTCTTCTGTTGATGGTTGGAGGTGCCCTCGTCGGCGTCATCCTCCCGCTTCGCTTTGCCTTTGGAGCGGTCGAAGATCGCTCCGACAGCTTCTTCGCCCAAGGTGAAGCTGGTGGCGATGTCGAGGAGCTCCTTCGTGGTCCGTGGGCCTCGACGCCCTAGCTCGTGGATGAGGGGCCGGCAGGAGGTTCCTGCTAGGAAAGCCCCTATGACGTCGGCATCCGCGACATTGGAGAGCTAGGTGCACTTCCGGGAGAAGCGCCGGATGTAGTCCCGGAGGGACTCGTCTGACCCCTGGCGACAGCTCCGGAGGTCCCAGGAATTACCAAGGCGCGTATACATGCCCTGGAAGTTTCCCACGAATATCTCCTTTAGGTCGTTCCAACTGCGGATTTGACCCGAAGGGATATGTTCTAGCCAGGCTCGCACTGAGTCAGCGAGAAAGAGTGGTAGGTTGCGGATGATGAACAGGTCATCGTCCGCCCCACCGGCCTGGCACGCGAGCCGATAGTTGCTGAGCTATAGCCTAGGGTTCGTCTCCCCCGAGTATTTGGCCACGTTGGTTGGTTGCCTGAAGCGCGGTGAGAACGGTGCGTTCAGGATGCGTGCAGAGAAGGCCCGGGGCCTCGCCCGGTCGGGGCTCGGGCTGCGGTCTTCTTCACTGTCGTAGCGGCCGCCACGGTGGATGTGGTAGCCGCGATCCGCCCCCTCCTCCCTGTCCGCACGGGAGCGCCTCCGCGCGTCTAGGGTGTCGCGGGTGTCGCGAACGGGGCCAACGCGCCGGTGAACGGACTGAGCCCCACCTCCTGTGGGTGGCGGTGTCCTTCGAGCGGGCGCAACCTGGTTTGGCCTAGGAGGAGGTTGATGAACGGATTCCCCCCGCCTCTCCGGGGGTACGGTGGGTGCTGCTCTACTGGCGTTTTGCCCGCGTCGCCAAGACGCGGAGCTTTCCGCTTGCTGGACAGCGGCGCATTCGAGCAGGTTGCGCACCTCCTGGCGCGCCTATCGCTCCTCGGGTGTCGCCGGCTCGGAGAATCGTCGGAGCAGGGCTGCCGCAGCGGTTATGTTCTGGCTGGCACGAGCGAAGAGCTGAGGACGCTCTTCGTCCGCGCAGATGCGCTGTTGGACATCACGCGCCCGTTGTCGTGCCCCGCCTTCGTGGCGGGGGCGCTCGACCTCCTGGCGGGGTGCCACGCGCGCCTCCGGCTGTCGGGGTCGCACCGGGGCCTTGGCGATGGCTCCGGTTGTAGCCACGGTGCCCGGTGGGGGAGTCCTCTGCCTCCCTTCAGCGCCGTCATCATTGGACCCCTTGGAGTGCATGTCGACCATAAGGCACTCGCGCGAGGGGTGGTGACTCCCGCTGTGAGAGCCAGCGTCAGAAATTGTCCTCGCCACGCCCACCAGCTCGTTGCTCGCGGGCGACGTGGTCATGGACCGCGCCAAGAGATGACCGTGGGTCACCGCAGCATTGCGCGGTCCGAAGAACCGCCCCTCGGAGGGAGGCCCTCCGGCGCGCGCCTGGCCGCTCGCCGCTATCCCGGCAGTGGAGCCGGGGATGGCGAGACGAGCGGGCAAGATGAGGAGAGGGATCAGCTCGATCCCCTCCCCGGTGGCGAGGAAGTCCAGACTCCCGAAGCGGATCAGGGAGCCCGGGGCGAAGCTGGCGTCGTGGTTGGCCATCTCAAGCCGGTGTTGTACGCGCAAAGGTCTCCTACCTGGCACGCCAACTGTCGTTGTCAAGATTAGCGGATCAAGACTTAGACTAGTAAATTTCTTTTATGCGCGTAAGGCTTCAGATCGTGGCGTGAGAGACACGGGGTTTAGACTGGTTCGAGCAAAGGAACATCCTACATCCAATATCGGGAGCTGCTCGTGTTGCCCACGCGGGGTTCTGTAGTAGGGGTTACAGGAGTGCGAGAGAGGGAACCGGTCCCAGGTCTCTTGGGCATGTCGTGATGCTCTAGCCGGGCAAGTGCGTATGTTCTGTTGGCTTGGAAGCGTTGTGGTGCTTCGAGTTGTCTGTCAAACCTCTCCTGTCTCAGGCCCCCGATTCTCCTTTTATAGCGTAAGGAGACCACCGGGGTTACAGGTGAAACCGAGTGTGGGGAGGAGTAAAGAAATAAACATAGCTAGGTAAAAATACAACACGAAAGGGGGGAACCAAGTTCCCAGGTCACCGGCGTCCTCGCCGGCCTTCGACTTTCGCCGGCGCGTTTGCCGGAGGAGGGTGGCCGCCGTTGCATCCTGTCGATGGCTTCCTCGGTGACTGTAGCCGTCGGGCGTGATGATGGCATTTCGTCGTGACCCTTGTGTCCATTGGGGGAGGCGGCGGATCCCGCCATCCTGCTGACGGCCCGCGGAGAGCGGACGTCGCATCCCTGCCGCCGGGCGCGCGGGGCACGAGAACGGGCGAGGCTTCCCCCTGCTCCGAGCGGTGCAGGCCATGAGTGCCCTGTGGCAAATCGGAGGAGGCCGCAGCTACAGTAGTAGGTACTGTGCGGCCGCCCATGGGTACTTGCGGCAGGTTGCGTGGGGGGCGCAGATATCCTTCTCCCTGACAGATTTGCGGCGCATTTATGGCGGGATCGACAGGGGGACCCACGAGATCTGCGCCCGAAGCGGATACTTGTCCAGAGGGCCCGGGTTAACCCGACCCTTACGCCTGGGGTCGGGCGAGGCGGAGACCTGCGGCGGGAGGTCGGGCGCTCCCAATCCCAGACCCGCGGTCGTGTGAGGCGGAGCTTGGTTCTCCGGGGGTCGGGGGCGCCCGACCCCGGGGCACGAGGTCGGGTGAGGCGGAGCACGGCTCTCTCCTCCCATGTTGGGCCGATGTCGGTCGCTCTTTGTTACCTTAGGTGGGCCTGGGCCTTTATATTTTGTTGTTTCTATGGACCTCGAGAGGTCGTTAATATTTCCCCCAACAGCTCCGCATCGCCGCAGCGCTTTCATCCCATGCTGGTCCTAGATTTGATCTGGGTCTGGATATGTGGAGAGAAAGAAAGTTGTTCAAATGATTTTGAATATGGAGAGAGGGGGAGGGAGGGGGACCGCTGTTTTATAGCGTATGGAATATGTACAGGTACTGTGGACCCATCGTACAAATACATTGATGGAACGTAATCCACTCACACCGGTACTGGGTTTAGATCTTGAGATGCATAATACCGGCACATCAATGGTTTAGATTGAACCTACTCGTTTCTTTATTGCTGCTGTTGTATGCTTCCTGACCAGAGCCCGGACATGTGATGCTGCAAATTCCGCGTGATTCTGCCGTGCGTCAACATGGTTTCGTGTCCTAGCAGGTCAGGTGTTCAAAAGAATGGGAAAGACAGGAGAGGCGAAGGGTCTCCGACCGATCTCTCAAAATTGAACCCTCTCCACCATATGAGGATCTCTCGGTTACATTCTAACCCTCTACTTCTTTGCGCACTCCAACCGATCTATCGTATACCTCCTACTTTCCATCCATCTCTATTTTTATTCATATGTTGTAACTAACAAAGTTACTATTTTATATGTAATGAAATTATTTGCTACTATTATTTATGGAAGAACTATATTCACAATAATTATTTGTACCGGCTAATTTTAATGCCTAGTCAAATCACTATCAGTTGATATTAAAAAACAATTGCAAAATTATAAAAGAAAAAGACTGCTCTCTGTCTCTCCCTTTCTGCTCTCTGTCTCCGTATCTTCTTTTTCCCGCATGCCCCCGTTTGCTCCCACTCCCACGGGCAAGCAGCAAACGGCAGCACTAATCTTTAGCAAAATCAAGCACCAACAAAATTAAGCACCGATCTTCCTTCTCCCTCCCTCTCGCACTCCCGCAGGCAAGCAGCACGCCAGCACCCTCCCCTCGTCCACGGGCTGGCCGGCTAGACACCTGTGCGGGGTCATGCCTGCTCATCCGGCATGCAGGGCAGCGCACAGTCCTCTCGTAAGGCCTCGGGGTCTCTACGCGGCAGCAGCGCAGGCGGGCAACAAACAGCGGTGGCAGCATGGATCTACGAGTTCTCTCTCCTCTCCCTCTCTCTACTTGATTTTATAGCTGGAGATGGGGGCTCGCTGGGAGGCGGCCGTCGCCACAGTAGCGGTCTCGATTTGGAGATTTCCAAGCCAAGGCCCGAACGATGGCAGTTGGGCGCGCGACAGGATGAGAGCTCGAGTAGAAGCTCCTACATTGAGAGCTCGAGGGGCTGGATGAGAGTCCAGAGGGGAGATGGGGTTGGGATGAGAGATCGGTTGGGGATGGTTTTTTGCCTTTGAACTCTCAAATGAAGAGTAGGCGTGAGATGAGAGTCCGGTTGGAGATGCTCCAAGGGTTGCATCAGAGGTGTGTTGGGATTCGGAAGTCATAATGTAACATCCCGCTTTTTAGAGCATTTAAAAATATGAATTTTTTAAAATTTTTCTTTAAATTAAACATACTTTCTCTCCCTCAAGTATTCATCTAGGCCAAACCCCCTCTATCAAACTCCTAAACCCTAGGAATAATATTTCCTCACCTGAAAATTAATACTCCAATCTAATTTAAATATTAAACTCCATCCAAAATCCTTGGAAAACTCCCAACTAATTCTAAATATATTTAAATATGTCCAAGCTCTTCCAAAAGTGCCATTTTTCTGCCCAACTTAAGACCACCTTCAAACTCCACTCAAATTTGAAATCCCCTTCAAATTTGATTCAAACCGCATTTAAACAAATAAGAAAAACCCATTATTCTTTAAGCAGGCCGTAACCTCATTTCCGACCCGTTCCCGCTCTTAGCCCGGCTCGCCTCCACCTCCTCTCCACATGCGCAGGCCGCTTGGCCCACTCGCACCGACCCAGCTTACACCCGCGACCACAGCCAACCAAGCACGCAGCCTAGCTTGTTCTGGCCCACGTGGCCTGCCTCACTTGCTCACCAGCTGCCACTGCTAGCGCCTGCTCCCCCAATGCCGCCACGTCGCGCCACTGCTCCGGCCACCCTCCATCGCACTGCATCCTCCCCACCCTCTTGCCCGCCGTAACACCACCTCATCCCCCTCGCCCGCTGACGCCAGCGTTGGTGCTGCTCCAGCACCTGCCACCATGCCGCACTACGCCGTGCCTCGCATCGTTGCGCTGATGCATCCCTCCCCCCTTCCTGCTTTTCCTCTAGCCGCAAACTGCCTCGACCCCGCTACCATACCGCCGTCCTCCTCTCCCCTTTCCTCCCCTATCCCCTCTATCACCTACTGACACCTGCCGCCCTGCCACCATTAACACACCTCCCCCTCCCTTCTTTCTTAGCCGCTAAGCAAGCCATCGACCACACTTATCCTCCGCTCCACTGTGCACCACCCCTTCCCCCTCCCTACCCTCACCTACACCGTCTGCCACTGCCGCCAGTGCTCCCTCCCTTCCCCTCACCGGCCATCCTCATCCGCATTCCCTACATGGCACTTCCTGGCCGCTCACTCCCGCCAATAAAAGGCAGCCCTCCAAGCCTTCACATCACATACTACACCTCTTCCTAGGTGGCATGGCGTGCCGGGCATGTCGAAAGACCTACCCTCAGTAGGCACCACCCAAGCTCAAAAGCTTGAGCTCCAACCCCTCCCTGGCCGCACCCCTTCCATCCCTCCTCTCCCCTCCATGACACCCCAGCCGCACTTCCTATGCGCTTCTCTCCCTCCCAATGCCCTCCACAGGGCTGGCGGCGACCGAGAACGCCCTCCTAGGGTGCTCCGGTGAGCCCCGCGGCGGAGCACATGGCAGCTGCATCGGCGCTGCCTAGCCCTGGCGTGCCCCAGTCACGCTGTCCCACTTCCGTCCTACCCTATCACCCCCTCTTCCTTCACTAAACCTGATAGGTGAGACCGGCCCTAACGTTGTCGCCTTACCCGTCAACCCCCACCGGCCTTCTGTGAGCCTGGTCCAATGGACCAGACTCTTTCCCTCTCCCGGTCCACGGAGCCCACGGGATCAGCGCACCAAATAGCGGTGCACCAAACAGTAACCAGCCGCGCCCATCCCCCTTGTCAGCCTATGCTGAATTGCTATGCACACTTGGGTAAGTGCACACTAGTTCTCAGTTAGAGCCCTTCCACCCTTCCAAAAATTTCAAAAAATATCTCCAAAAATACTACAACATAATCTAAGCTTATCCATGTCCTTCATTCCCACAGTTCATCCCATACAGACCCTTTCCCAAATATTTAGCCCCCACCTAAATAGAAAACCCTACTTAAGTACACCTAGGAATTCGCGAATGACCTATCCATGTTCAAAAACCCTAAGAAAATTCCTAAAAATATCCTAAGGCCATCTAAACCTATTTCCATGCCCATCTTTGGTCACCTTGCGCAGGCTCCGCCTTAGTGGCTGAAGTGAGTCTGTCGAGCAAGCTCTGACCTCCATTCACCTGATCTTGCCCGAGCTCCACCATAGTGGTCAAAGTGAGTTCATTGTGCAAACTCCCTAGCTTCCACTTGATCTCACCCCGGCTCCACTTGTCACTGTGTAGCTATCCCCTAGCACCAGGTCAGGTTGAAGTGATGTCCATCGAGCAAGCTCTCAAGCCTTCAACCCCCAAGTCAACCCAAACCCATGGAACTTTTCAGAGCTCCACCAGCCGTAGGGCAGGGCCCCGGGATAAAGCCCAGCTTGTTGTGCAGGTTTCCTTAACCCTAAAATCCATCCACATCACCCAACATCCACATCATACTTAGGGTCCATTCCAAAATCTAGCTGTTATGCTGCCCAATTCAAACCACATATACCGACCCAATCTAGCCGTTATGCTACCCAATTCAAACCACATATACCAACCCAATCTAGCCGTTATGCTGCCAATTCAAATCACATATATCGACCCAACCTAGCCGTTATGCCACCCGTCCAAACCCTAGATTCTCTTAGAAATTCAACAATTCCATCCATTATTTTTTTGGAAACTTATTTCTAAATAATTAATAAACCATTCATATTTTATCCCTAGATTATCCTTTAGAAATCCGATAATTCCCAAAATATCCATTATCCATTCTTTTTCCATTTCCTTTAATCATATATTGATTACTAAGAATTGATTGTTAAATTATTTGTATGATTGCATGGTTGTTGGAGCTGAGGATGTGACCAAGACCAGGCCAAGGATCCAGAAGATATGAAGTTGAAGGGCCGGCCATCTGGGAGACGAGTAGACACATTAGCTTGAGCAGGCTCCGAAGAAGCCAAGGATCCGGAAGACGAAAAGTCAAGACCCTGGTCAACCTAGCAGAGGAATTAAGGATCGCTAATGAAGGCAAGTCCTAGCGCCAACCTCCTTGGTCATACTTTTATCCTACTTTCCATAAATAGTAAAATTCACCAAGATAATAACTTGACTTGCATGTCTTCCGAAAAACCATAAGGACGACCCCTCTATTTCTCCCTCACCTTGACTTGAAGATATTGCTAGCTAGAAATCCTATTAATGACCCCGATCTCGACTAGATTGATGATCAAGCATCATCCCTTAGAAATATCACATTCAATATGTTTTTATGGAAAACTCTGGATGGTGTGAGTTTAATAAAATAAACCAACTAAAGAGTTAGATACCCCTAAGGATAGGACATGGGAGTAAGTGGGCAGCCTCGATGAAGGATCCTGCCTCAATGCTTACTTCGGTCATGTAAGGACCAGCCCGTGGAAAGTCTTTCTAGTGAAACATGCAACCATATGTGCTAAAAAGATACAACCTTCGGGGATGTCGATTCATGTGAGGTCTTGATTCACACCCCACCAGCTGAACCTAGTAAACCATCCCAAGGGGCCACTGTGGGCAATAGGTAGACTAGAGCAGGACCTTCACATAGTCCCAGGTCCAGTCAGCACGGGTCATAGGTTGAGGCCTAGAGGACCCGGTGGCATTGTATGCCACATTATGATGCATCTATTTTCCTGGGATAGTGTCCATGAGTGGACGTAATATGACCTCTGTTTAGGACCCAACCGTATCTATGGATGAAACTAGGAAATGTTGTCTAGAGATAGATGTCAGTGGGTACAGGTCTCGTAGTCAGTACCGTCTGAAGCTGAGGTATGGCCTGATCGAACGTATGGGTAAAGTGTACACCTCTGCGCAGAGTCATTAATCTATCTGGATAGCCGAGGCTCATGGTCATGAGCTCACATAGTCAAAGCTCCTGTTTATTATCATACATGTGTGTTGGCGAGATGGGATCAAGGCCCTAAGAGAGTAATTGTGAAATAAGGTGCAAGCTGGCCTAGGATCATGACGGTACCTTGTGCTCTTTAAACTTGGGAACTGGTAGGGGAGGTAAGATTCCCCTCCAGGGTCAAAAACTTAGATAGAATATACTTTCTTCCTCTTCTTTTCCAAAACTCATCTCACCTTGCATGAAATAGGTTTATTATTAATAAAACACAAACCTCATATCCTTTTCTTGATTATCCCCAGCATTTAATATAATTTCAACACTAGGATTTGTTGAATACCATTCATAAGTTTATTCATGCCTACTTTCATTTGTACAAGGTTAGAATTGATATGGTACTATAAGTTCATTCTGCCTGTGGAATGGGTACCTGCACCGCTCTCCGCTACTACCTATTTTCAATGAATTTATGCATCTTTTTTTGTCATGATGATAATCTATCATGAGAAATCCAAGAATAATATAGCTAGGTAATCAGCAGGACCTTCAGAGTAAGGCCCCACACTCCAGCGTGAGTCCCAGCTGCAGAAAAAAGTACTAACGCGTGGGTCCCCGCTGCAGAAAAAAGTACCAACGCTACAGGATGCGGCGTTTTGTCTTTGAGAACAGGTGGTGGTGAAACTGAAACTACACGAAACGTGCGGATTTTTTTTTAATCAACGGGCAATATATATTGGCCTCCGCTATTCGATATCAAAGTATAGCTTGTTACGTACCCGAGCTCCGTTCCCCTGCCCGCACACACGCGAGCAAACCCCGCAGACCGGCGGTCCGTTTTTTTTTTTTTTTACGGTGAGGGACCCCACAGACCGGCGCTCCACCAGACCACCACAGACGCGAAATTGGCAGACAGGAAGGCCGCCAAGAGCGCCGTGGAGACCCTCGTCGCGGACGGATGCACCAACATCCACGGCGGCCTCGACAAGGCCGCCAGCACAGGAACGCCGTCGCCAGCGTCATCCTCCTCTCGGACGGCCAGGACAACAGCAGCGGTGGCGGCGACTTCTTCCACGACCCTCGTAACTTGTTCGACGCGGCAGCGATTCGGCCGCAGCGGAGTCCGATGCGTCGGCCGGCGCGCTCGACACGGCAGCGGGGACCACGATTCGACAGGTCGACCAGGCAGCGGGGAGCTCGATTCGGCGGCAACAAGGTTCGATTTGTCCCCCGCGGAGTTCGATTTCATGGCGCTGTAACTCGATTCAGCCCTTGTTTACTTTCCTCCAAACTCCCAACTTTAACACTATGCAAAAAGAAGATTTCCAATCACATCAAACTTGCGGTACATGCATGAAATACTAAATGTAGACGAAATCAAAAACTAATTACACAGTTTTGTTGTACTTTGCAAGACGAATCTTTTGAGCCTAATTAGTCAATATTTGGACAATAATTCACAAATACAAACGAAACGCTACAGTTGCGCATTTATGGCAAAATGTCAATTTTGCCTATCCCAAATTAGGAAGTAAACAAGGCCTCAGCTGCGATGTACGTGGCTCGGCGACTCATCCGAGCGCCTGACTGAGCAAGATCCTTGCCTAGCCAGGCAAGCTTGCCGAGCAAAGCGAGGAATCTGTTTCGGATGTCAATCCAATCTCTGATTCAAGTCCAAAACTTACTTGAATATAACTCCTGTTGCTCTTCTCTGGCACGGATGCGACTAAAAAGAGAGTAGCTTCTCCTGCTAGCCTCGTTGAAACTAACTGTGGCTGGTTTATCGTTTCTGCTGTGGCTGGTTTATCGGCTGCTCCAACTATCCAAGCATTCCTTCTGAGCTAGCTAGGGAGTCAATAGCAAGATCGGGTACAACAAGCCTATTAGAGAATGAAGTAGCTGAGTCGGGGGAAGGAACAACTGGACAACAATACGTTCCTACTGGGCAAACTGTGGCTGTAACTCCTATTCAATATGTTCCTACTGAGCTAGCACTGATCGATACAACTGAACTAGACTACTATAGGACTGGGCAACCAGATTTATACAGCAGGGATTCTAACAAGGCTACGGGCTAGCTAACTGACTACAGAACAACAGAACTAAAAGAACAAACTGCTAACTAATAGTAAAAAAAGCAATAGTTGGGCCCTAGTCGATGTGCTCTTATTTGGAATCTATAGCTTTTTGGCCGGGTAAGAAAAGGAAGTAGTAGTCTATCAGGCAGTCTAATTCGTCTTTTCTAAGGTCAAGCAGTGAGGCATTAAGAAAGAGCAGCAGCGGCTTTGTACTGAGGATAGCGATTTGCGATGCCTGTCATGATCGCGCTGTGAGAATCAGAATAGTAATTGGATGTCTTCCTACGACCCTCGTCCGAGATCCTTTCGATGAGTTCAGGAAGCACACGTCTTGAGGTATGCCGAAGCACAAGCAGTTAGTGAAGAAAGTTGGGAGAGATTCATACCGACTGTGAGAAAAAAGGGCAAAGCGAGGAATACCAAACGCGCCCCAAGCTGTCCCCTCCCTCCGTTCTTTTTTTATTCCGCCCGAGTTGATGATTTTTTGTTTCCGCATGCTGTTTTTGTTTCTTTCTACCCGCAACAGAGGTCATCGCACGTCTCTTTTTTTTTTGTTGTCGCCCCAGCCAAGCAATTGATGAAGCTACAATTAGATATGAAAATGTGCAAAATGAAAATTTTTTGACATGTGATTCATCTCGAATTTAATCACAAAAATTGAGTACAACTTGATATTCCATTAACCGTGTATAAACTGGCTACATGATCACGTTTATAAAACTAGTACATTGCTTTTTCATTGACTATTTTGTACACTCTGCTACTTCATTTTTCTCAGGAACCAACGTCAAGATGGCCCTCCGGTTCTGCTGATCTGTGTCATTCTCAGTTCGCTGGACTGACTGGTATCACTATCAACCATCGCTGATACTTCCTCAAATGCTGCAAACACTGAGCCAAAAAAAAAGAGAAGGAAAAACACTAAAATAATCTGGAACTCTATGGCAACAGCAATCATATAAACAAGAATCTTGAAAATCTTCACCCTTGAATGGCCATGGATCAATGGCAAGCACGATCAGCAAGTGTACTCCAACGCAGCTGTGGACAGCATGGCAGACGCCAGTGACAAAGATACTGCCATGATCAGCTGAGGAGGATGCATTGCTAGCTTGTGATTCCTAACTATTATAATCTGATTGAAATGAAAAAACAGTGTTGGAAATGATAATCTGAAACATTAGCAGAAGACGAGCTGAAAATACACTATGATTGTTTTCTGGAAATAAAGGATTGGCGCTTCTAGTTCATCATCAAGCTTTTGTCTGCCTCTAGTAGCATATTTTCTTATTAGCACCTTGAATTCAAAATTAGCGAAAAATGATAAATCCTGTAAACAAATGACAGGACCATGGAGGTACATCACACCAGGTGGCAAATTTCTTTCACTGAATGAACTTGGCATTGATCTGAATGGAAAATTCTACTTTGAGTGGTCGTATGGAAGATGTAACATCCTAATAGAAGAGCATTCTGAATCTAATGTTCACACGATCCTCCAAGAATTAATTGCAAATCTGATGACACATTCTAATTAGCTTATCTTTTGTACTGAGCTCATATTGTAGTTGAATGCAAAAAAAAATTGAGAAACAGCTATTTTAAATATGCAATATAGATCAATAGCTTCTTTTGGCCAATATAGATCATAAAATTATAACAATTATGCATCTGAACTTTCTGGGTAAAGGTAGCTTCTCGGCAAACAAATCTGAACAAAGATGAGTGAAACAGATCTGAACAAATCTCTACAGGCTCATACTCTATCGTCAGGCAAGAATAAATAGACCTATGACAGAACCCCGTATCAACAAAAGAGATTATATTTGTACAGAAAAATAGACATGTGCAGGTCAAGTAAGTTTCAATGTTCCATTGACAGCGGTTCAACTGGCCATATGACCGCATTGAAGTTACCATTCAGACAAAGTATAACAAAAACTGCTGACAATGGGCTATTCTGCCACATAAAGGAGATTCAGGCAAAAAAAATGACAGAAAATGTCAAAAAGGTTTGATCCAAAAGGCATTTCAACACATTTCACGGTTAAATGTGCACAAGTCAAGGAAAACGTAAGTGCACATATAGGTTGTATCACTTGTATCACCAAACAAATTCTCCATTGAACCACACATATATATGAAGTTCAAATCTTAGCATCGAGCTGCAACAAAGATGAACAGGGGAAGGGGAATGAGCAGTTCAGCGATCCCACCAGTGTCTCCGATGACAGGACGCCCAATGAGGATATAGTATAGTAGCAGGCAGCTGCCGGGCCTGCCTTTAGCCAAATCATAAAAGCCATGGCTATTTATGAGCTTATGACTGATTAGCTATGTCAGAAATAATGCCATCTATGGACATAAACATTTTAAATCTATGCAACCTATAGCATGAGGGGAATTTTCCTAGTCGTAAATAATGATGTACATGGAAGCATAAATAGTATGTGTATGTACTCAACATCATGGAGATTTCTATTTGCAAATACATAAATGCATTTTGTTTGGACAGAGGGTGGGATGGCATAAAACATGAATATTTTACAATTAGCCATGACTAGAATGATACACCGCACAAAAATTAGCATCGTATACTCAACTTTGTAGTGCCTAATCAAATCCTGTTGACCAGGTGCAGGTTTAATGCTATGCAACTAAGCCACAAAATATGCAATGCAAGCCTGGCCATCAGCCACAAAGATTTGTGAACCCAAGTTGATTTGACAAATCAGTAAAGTGTAACATTTTAAACAAAATATTAATGGAAGCACAGTATATAGTTCAGGGGCAAGGCAAGACCCTGTAAGTAAGGGACTATGTTACTATAGTTTACATCTGCAATTAAAGAAAGGTCAGCCTTACACCACACAAAAGTTGCACGCCCCCTGCAAGTACAAAGTTTGTAACTGGTTATCGTGATTACAAATTTTGGATCTTGTTGAGATAGGAAACCATATATCTCCAAAAGAGGAGAGTGTATCCATATAGCAAAAGATCTTTAGGTCTGGTCATAGAAAACTATATTCTCTGCTAGTGCGAAATCAACAAAACAACCAAAATAGTATTTTAGAATCTGGAGACAACTGACACAAATTTGTGAACTGAACAATAACAACCTCAGCAAGGTAACTTAAATATCTATATAACTGAAAGCTGCAGCCTTTAGATCAATTGGGAATCGATTTAATCCATCCAAACATTTAGCTAATCATGCATATTAGCAGTTTTTCTATTAAATGTTTGTTGACTGCAACATTTGCCAGCAGGAGTATGCTGAATATGAATGTTTCAGAAACACGTCATGGGGTTGCTAAATTTGAGTTCCTTTCATCCACGGATGTCAGCCATGATATTTTTTTAAGATACAATAATGTTCAACATTCCTGAGTATATCGACTAGGAACTTTTTTTTATTTTTAACCCTTTTTTTCTTTATTTTTAAAAATAACCTCAGCGGGGTTTTATTTGCGCGGCCTAACCCTTTTGGCCGCGCCAGACCGCCTGGCGCGGCAGGAACATGCTGCCGCGCCACATGCACTGGCGCGGCAGCCCCCTGCCACACTGGCGCGGCGAGTCGCGGCGCCCACCTAGGCGCTGACGTGGGCGTGCGTTCACCGCGCCAGCCCGCCTGGCGCGGCAGGGCCAACACTAACTCCACGCGCCGGCTCCCTTCCTCCTCCCTCCCTCCTTTCTTCCTCCTCCAGAAACGCCTGAGCCCGAAGCTCCAGCGCCGCCCCCCGCCGCCCCACCCCCAAATCCACCCAAAATCCGGCGTTTTCGGTGGGGGAAAGTAGTGGGAATCGATCCCTGCTTCGTGTGGAAGGTATTTCCCTACTTATTCTCGTGTTTTACCGTTGCATTTGGTAGATCGGAGGATGTTTAGGTGACTTAGGGTTAGGTTAGTGATTTGAAATTTCAATGAAATGCAATGGTGTTTTGTGTTAGATGATACGTAGTTCATACGCAATTGAGTCTCTGCCCGCGATATTGACGTGTAGAACTTATTGATTTAAGGATATATTCATTGAATCGTATAGTGTAATGTATATGTGTATTTTTTGTTTGCAATTTGTCCAATATATGTAATGTGTGTAGTTGATATGTCGAATATGTGCAATGTGTAGTGTATATGACATGGTGAAATGTTTGTATTTTGTAGATGGATCGTTTAGTTCGATTTTTTCATGGTGGTGTTGTGAAACAAAATGGGGAGTTAGAGAATATGAATGAGTCAATTGAAATATTTGATGGTCCTCCAAGTTTTAGTGATTTAGTTGACCGTGTAATGACGAAGTATGGATGTAGAGCGGATGAGATCAGTTTGAGAGGTCGTTTTGATTGTGGGAAAGCTAGAGCTCATTATGTTCTCATGAAGTTAGCATCCGATGCGAATTGGAAGCACTATAAGGATGTTGTGCACGAAGCTAATGTTGCATGTTTGGAGGTTATAGTCGAAATTGTTCGTATGCCTGGCCCAAATGTTGTCATGAGGGAGGAAGTGACGGTAGTGAACCATAATGGTACCCAGGAGTCAGAAATGTTGCATCACGTGTTAGGTGAAACAGAACGTGATTTTGACTTGGCTATTGCCAATGATGATTTTCCCAATAACATTTTTGAGAGGGATGAAGCAAATATAGATGTTGATAATGTCTCTATGGGTTCCGAAGTTTATGAATTGGAGGAAGATGGGGTAGTAGGTGAGGAGGTAGAGGAGGAATCACTATTTGAGAGTGGTGGGCATGAATATGAGAACGTCGGGGTAGAAAATGAAGAGGATGGACTGCAATTTGATACCGCAACCGTACATGATGTAGAAGGCATTCGTCGTATGGACGATTGTTTTTCTTACACCCAGTATGAGTTGCGGATGTTAAAAGAACGTGATGTCGAACTGCCATCCGTTCCCAATGATAAGGACATAAGTATGGTTCACAAAGCAATATGTGAATCTAGTATGGTGAATGCCGAAGGGACGTCCATTGGTGAGAGTCCAGTGATTAAGAAGGGGATGAAGTTCAATAGTCTTGAGGAGCTGAAGTTTTTCTTGGCTGACTACGCGGTGAGGTTACATAGACCTTTTAGCGTAGTTCATTCTGACAAGAACTTAAGATACAATGTGATGTGCAAGCAAGGATGCCATTGGCGTGTATGGTCTCGGCTAATATCAAGCACCGGACAATGGAGAATTTCAAATGTTGTGCAACCGCATACTTGTCGGTCGTCACAGCCGAAGCGAGAGCATGTACAGTGCACAGCAAAGTACCTTGGACGGCGTATCCTAGGCATTATCCGTAAAGACAGTGAGACATTGGTGCCATCACTCGTGGAGTCCATCTTCATCTTTAGTGGGTACCGTGTGAAGTATTCGAAGGCTTGGCGGGCGAAGCAACACGCTGTTGCCCTGCTTTTGGGCGACTGGAAGGAGTCGTACGGCATGGTTCCTAGGGTACTCTCAGCTATAACCTACTACAATCCCGGAGTTAAATGGTGGATCAACTCATGTGGCATGATGCTTCCTAACAATGGAGTGTTGAAGCATATACTGCAAAGGGTATTTTGGTGCTTCCCTCAATGTAGTGAGGCATTTCAACATTGTCGTCCTGTGATACTGGTGGACGGTACATTCTTGACTGGCAAGTACAAGGGTACATTAATGATGGCAGTTGCTGTAGATCCAGAACAACAGATTGTGCCTCTTGCTTTTGCCTTGGTCGAGAGTGAGAATAATGAGAGTTGGTCATGGTTTATGAAACTTGTTCGGGTACATGTTCTTGGACCTTCACGGATAGTGTGTATGATATCAGATAGGCATCATGGGCTTCTAAATTGTGCGAAGGACCACATTGATGGTTTTCCACCGCTTGTGCATAGGTGGTGCATGAGGCACTTTGCTGCCAACATGTCGCGTCGGCAGAAGAGCAATCGTGTGATTGGAAAATTGAAATTATTATGCAAGGTTCATACAGAGAGAGAATTTCGTGAGAAGTTAGAAGATTTAGTGAAGGACTTGAACGACGACGCAAAAGAATGGTTGAAGGGTGAAATGGGGGACAAGGATAAATGGGCGCAGGCTTTCGATAAGGGAGGGATGCGGTGGGGTATTATGACCACGAACTTCTCGGAATCACTCAACGGAGTTTTCAAAGGCATCCGAAGTAGGCCCGTCGCTGGAATTATTGAATACACATTCGAAAAATGCAACGCCTACTTTGTGAACCGATGGGGAAAGGCACGTGAAATATTAGATCAAGGCTATAGAATTGGGCAAGTTGCAGATAATTATTTATCAGAGGCTGAGCTTAGATCCGTGCACCACTTAGCAGAACCATACGGGCCAGAAAGGATGGTGTATTCTATAAGAAGTTACGGTACGACTAACATTGGGGGTGAGAGTCATGGAGGCCGACACTATAGAGTGGATCTGCACGAAGTTTCGTGCACCTGCAATGTTCCTCAATTGTTGCACCTTCCATGTTCACACTTCATTACAGCTTGCAAGGCAAGAGGTCTTAACTTTGAAAGCCCCATGTACATGTCACCGTTGTACTCTAGGGAGCACACCATCAAAATTTGGGAATCAAGCTTTCAACCTTACCTAGATCCGTCACAATGGCCGGCATATGAAGGGGTAGGGTACGTGCCTAACCCCAGTTTAATGAGAAATAAAGTAGGAAGGCGGCAGAAGAAGCGTTTCACAGGCGAGATGGATGTGTCCGAAGGGAGGCTTTCTGCAGATTATGATACTGGTGATTTTGATATTGACAAGTCGGAAAATCATTGCTCCAAGTGCCACAAGATCATCAGGAATTGCACATGCCGCAGTAGAAAATCAAAAGGCACTAAATCTAGACCGAGCAGTAATAGGCCGCGTACTTCGAACAATTGGGTATGCGCGTTGCTTGTATTATGCGTGGCTATTATTTTATCTTTTTTATAGTAGTACATTATCATATTTTCCGTACTTATTATGTAATGAAGCTTTTTACTAATGATCATTTATGTTGTTTCTTTAGGATGGCGGCCCCGGGGTACCCTCTTCTTGAGGCTGCTTACGACTTGCACCACCGTGCCCACCACCTCACGGACCTGAATGAGGTATAACAATGGTTGCTAATTTTTGCTGATGAATGCATACCTTAGGATGAGAATTGCAAGATTTTCGTATGAAATGTTCTTATAAATTAAGGATGTGCCTATCGTTACTATTCGCTTGTGTAGAGTGTAAACAATTTCATACTGCAAATGTCATTTGTATCATATTTGTGTTACTTACCACTTTAGAAGCCCGTTATTCACAATTGGATTGACTTCTCATTTTGGTAATAATCTTATAATGTTTTGCAGAATTTGACACCACTCAGGGCTAGGGTGCACTCACCACTTAGGTGGGATGAGCGGTACGCCCAGTACCTGCAGAGAGCAGGTTTCTTGGATATCGCTGTTCAGGTCGTGGGGGGTCTCCCTCCAATGGACGGACCACTGTTGACCGCTATGGTCGACAGGTGGCGTCCGGAGACTCACACGTTCCACATGCCCTTCGAAGAAATGACCATCACAATGCAGGATGCGGCTATGATACTCGGCCTTCCACTGCATGGGCAGCCAGTGACAGGTATTATCCAGAATGAGAATTGGCGTGATATGGTCGAGATGCATATTGGGATTAGGCCGCCAGAGCCAGAGGGCGGAGATAGCTCGAAGAAGACGTCCGGTGTTAGCTCGGCATGGTTGAGGGAGCACTTCGAGGTGTGTCCTCCGGGAGCAAATGACGAGGTCGTGCAGCGCTTTGCTCGAGTGTGGCTATGGCACTTTGTCAGTACATTCCTCCTTCCAGATGCAGCTGGGAACACAGTATCGTGGATGGTTCTCCCCATTCTAGGTCAAGTTTGGGAAAACATAGCCACTTACAGTTGGGGCTCAGCGGCTCTTGCCTGGCTGTACAGACAGTTATGTGAGGCTTGCCGGCGCACAGCGAGAGATTCCAATGTTGGAGGGTGCACTTATATGCTCCAGATATGGATTTGGGAGCGAATGCCCGTGGGTCGACCTTCCCGCCTCCGTGTCGATGTAAGTCACAACGGCTAATTCCTTTTTCTACGTTAATGTTCGAAAAACTATTGTATCATGTGACCAATTGGACTTACTTGCAATTTCAGCCATGGCATCGAGACGATGCTCTTCCCACGTTCTATCACGTGTGGAAGCATGTGCGGCCCGTTCGTGGCAATCCGGATAGGCGCTACAGGGCCTACACGAACGAGTTTGATGTTCTCACGCAGCATCAGGTAATTTGGTAACCATAATAGTTTTTTAAGCTAACTTGCGTATAATGGTAGATGAAATAAGTATTGCGTGAAAATTTTTGAAGGTGGAATGGAAACCGTATGACCGTGAGCAGCTTAGCCATATCGTCTTTTCACCGACGTGCTACAGAGACAGAGAGCTGTGGAGGTGCACGACCCCAATGATACTGTACTACGTGGTAGAGTTTCATATGCCGCATAGGGTGATGCGGCAGTTTGGGAGGATGCAACCGTGCCCTCCTTTGGAATTATCGACTTCGCAGCTGCTGCACAGGTACGCAGGAATAAATAACTATTGGAGGGTATTCAATTAACGCAATTAATGTGTTATACTAATACTTCACTAATTTCTGATGCAGTATCGACCGCAGAAAGCGGTACAAGGAGAATGATTGGAGAGTGAAGCATGACCGGTACATCCACCTGTGGCAGAACAAGGAAGGATGCGATCCTGAAGGTGGACCGTACTGGCGACCCAACAATGAGTACATAAGATGGTACTGTACTTCAGCGAGAACCAAAGTGAAACCATCTTGGACTAATGTGCCCATTGAGGATGCACCGTCTGATGATGACGCTGACATAGCTGACGCGTACGACACCATGACACGCCATGGGACACAGCCTGAGCGTGCACCTCTCCACGACTACATGGTAAGCTTTCGGTTTGTAATTATAGTATCGTCACATTGATCACTTATGGAATGAAAACTCCTGCGTGCAGGGACAGCAGCTTGCAAGGCTCTCTAACGAGGCGGGCGTGATTATGGAGCACGCTGTTGGGGAAGGTGATAGTCTGCTTCGTGCTTTTGCAGAGGTAGAAGCCCAAACAAATTTTCACTTATACTCGTACTATCTTTGTAACCATCAATAACATAGTCGTGAATATATGGCAGAGGGTTCGTAAAAGTTGCAGGCGAATGGCGCAGAGGATGAACTGCATGACATCCTCAGATGCGCACGACGGGGGCAATGTCCAGGGTACTTCTTCAGGATCACGTCGGACTGCATTGGTGACTACCCCCAGGGCTGCAACACCGTCCACTGCGGCAGGTCCTAGCAGGAGATCGCGAGGTAAGGAACCCGCATCCCCTCAGGAAAGCGAGGACTCGGAAGGTGAGCAGTCTGAGGATGATGACCCTACGTATGGTGAGGAACTCGAGATTTCTCACGATGCTCCACCTGTGACTCAGACGCAGGGAGAGTCCAGCCAGGTATATTCAGAAGTTCCTCCAAATTCAATTATACATTTTAATGTTCGCTCCTGAAGTGTCATACAAATTTTATTATTTGTGCCCAATTATTCAATAGGAACCTGCAACTCATACCCGGTTGCCACGCCGGCGTCGTCGTTCCCGGGACCACACCGACGTTGGCAGCGCCAATGTGCTGCCCACGCATCCAAGGAGGGAGCGTCGCCCAAGAGATCCTTTTAGCCCTCCGGATGAGCGGCGGTCACGCCACTAAACCTAGCATGTGCCCAATTATTCCATAAGTTGGTTGTTAGGTTTATTCATGTCACGTTTGTAAAAGACTAAGTTGGTTGTTACGTTTTTTTATGTCCGTACAATGTTATATGTTTGCTCCATGATGTACTTGTAGTTCGTGTATTTTTCCGTAAATGTTCAGCACAAAAATACGTTTCGGATTGTAAAGCGCGCTCCTGACGCCCCACCCCCCTGGGCCGAAACCTATTGAAAGTTTACTAAAATTGGCGCGGCAGCGCACCCCTGCCGCCACCACCCCCCCGGCGAAACCTACTGAAAGTAGATTTCGTTTGGCGCGGCAGCTCACCCCTGCCGCGCCAGGCGGCCTGGCGCGGCAAGACCGGCCACCGCCCCCGGCG
Organism: Setaria viridis; assembly: GCF_005286985.2. Lineage (NCBI taxonomy): Eukaryota > Viridiplantae > Streptophyta > Magnoliopsida > Poales > Poaceae > Setaria > Setaria viridis. Next base: position 10,608,341 of record NC_048269.2, read on the forward strand.
AAACCTACTGAAAGTAGATTTCGTTTGGCGCGGCAGCTTACCCCTGCCACGCCAGGCCGCCTGGCGCGGCAAGACCGGCCACCGCCCTCGGCGAAACCTACTGAAAGTAGATTTCGTTTGGCGCGGCAGCTCCCCCCTGCCACGCCAGGCCGCCTGGCGCGGCAAGACCGGCCACCGCCCCCGGCGAAACCTCCTGAAAGTAGATTTCGTTTGGCGCGGCAGCTCCCCCCTGCCGCGCCAGGCCGCCTGGCGCGGCAAGGCCAAACCCCCCCCCCCCCCTCCCCCGAAACCTAAGGATTTTCCTATTGGTTGAAAAGGATTCAAACATCAATTCAAATACTAATTTGAATTCAAACGACCAAAATCAATGCGCCTGAATGCAATAATTAACTCCTATGATTCATTTTAGAAAAGATTTAAATGCCCAAGAAATTAAATAAAACCTTAGAAAATCCTTAAATCTTTAAGCAAAAGTAATTAAATTCTTGTAAATTCTAACAAATTTTATTAATTTGCAAAAGTTGAAAATTAGGGGGTTACGAAACGTTCGACACGTTTACAGTGATTCTCACTCCACTACCTCACTCTCTACGCACTCGATCAGCTAGTAGTACAGAATACTAGGAGTAGGTAGCAAATCAGATCAGCTGCCTGAGAAGTGCTGTATGTGAGAAACAGAAAAAAGATGAAATAAAAAGGAACCAAGGAATCTACCGTCCGGTTTCCTGCAAGCGACCCAAGGAAACGCGTGGAAATTGGACGCTGGTCTGTGCACGGCCTGTGCACGGCCTGGCCTCTCTCGCATAGTTCACGACGTCGTCGTCTAGTCGGGATGTTTCGTCGGTTTGCCTTTGTTTCCATTCAGGTCTACCTTATTCCTTCCGGGTCGGGAAGATGCATGGAGATTGACTACGGTGATCCGTGGACAGGAGGTCAGGAAAACAGCACGCCAAAACCACAAGAAGCCAGTCATGTCACGGCAAACTTTGATGCGTTTGAACATAGTTCTCTCGGAAATGAAAATAGTTTTTGACAACTAATTGTAGTTCCCAGAATAAACATAAACATAATGTTCTACATAGTTTTCACAGCTATAGAGAAACATGATCCAGCTACATCAACACGTTCATCTAGTCCGAGTCACCTTCATATAGTAACTCGTCGTCATCATCATCATCATCATCTCCGGCAACAACAACTCCCTTGCCTTTCTTATCGACATTAACCTTACCAACAGGTAAATCGGCAACAAGAGCCTTCATCGTCTCCATCTGTGCCTCTTCCGCTTTTTGTTGTAACTCTTCCATTTCAAGCCTTCTTTTTCTTGCCCTAACTTGCTGCAAATATTGTTCCCATGAACCCTCAGGGTATTTCACATTCGGATCAACCACATAACCTAAGCGATCTCTTTCCTCCATCAACCTTTGTTTCTCCAACTCCCTCTCCTCCTGCAACTTCCTCCTATTTTCTCTCTTCTCATTTTCAGTTAGAGGTCGTGGATACTTCGATCTATTTTGCCTCCAATACTTAATAATAGTTTTCCTTGCATAAAGTCCTTTAGGTTTCACTCCAGTCTCATGCACCATATCTTGATATATTTTTCCTCAAAGCAAGTCGTCGTCAGGATTAGGCACATCATACTTCTTCCTAATCTTTTCTTTAATTTCTTGTTGTTTCCTTAACTTCCATGGTTCCGATGTATTTCCCAACTTTAATAACAAATCATATCGACCACAAAAATCTTCCCAATCACATGTCCTTCCCTCCTGCAACAACAATTAAATATTCTTACAAATTTGAATCAAGTTACAAAATTCATAAAACATAAGAGATGAGTAGTTACTAACCCAGTAATCGCCATGTGCATTTCCACAGAACGAACCATATCCAAGTTCAGAAGGCACCACACCTTCTGTTGCCAATATACCACACTTGCATCTATCACTAGGAGAGGACAAACATGGCCACGGTGCATTTTCACTTTCAAACTCCCGCACTTCCTCCTCTGTTGGCCACATTGCCATTGGGCCGTATATATACTCATTGAAATCACACAACGGCCACCCATCCTGCAAAAAACCCATGACGTGAACTACTCATATGTAAAGTAACTACAAAACGCTGCTCCAACTTCCAAGCAATACATCAAGTTAAAGTATGAACAATATACTGCAAAATTATAACTGCTATCTAAACGACATACTAATATTCTCGTAATATACTTACATGAGTCTTTAGGGAGCATCGAAAGAATGGAGTAAACTTAGGTGGATCCCCTAAGTTAGGACGCATAAGCTTAGCAGGAACACCACACTTGCACATGGGAGGATCCCTCACACGCCTACAAGCAGCCTCCTGCTTCTCCTCATCGATCATCCTAGGTGGGTTTGGTGGAGGAGGAACCCAACGCCTAAACTGATGGTATGGTTTAAGCTCTGTGCTATGATATGGGAATAGGCGGATCCTAAGATCATATTTGTCGGGTCCATCGATCCACTGAAAGAAATCGCATGGTGCGGCAGGCAATGGATCAAAAGTCCATTTGCATACATAGAAGGCTCTTCCGGCTGTCTTTGGATGCCTTGATTGTTTCACCTCTGCTTGCGCGCCACATCTACAAAGTGGTACCGGAAGAGCAGGAGGTACGGGACCAACAACATTGGACTCGCCCACATAACGCACATACCACCTACGCCGTTTGTATTCACAACCAAACGACGCCATCTCACTTGGAAATCAAGTGCAACAAATTTAATACACAAACAAACTTTACACACGTAATCCATACTAGCTATATACATCATTTTGATAAAATGTAAACACTCGATCTACAAAATACAAACACTGAAACAAAAATGAGACTAATTAATTGAACATATAAAAAAAATAGATGTCATGTAAACCACACAATTGGATGAATATATACCTAAATCGAAGCATTCAACAAGTTCTACACGTCAATATCGCGGGCAGAGACTCAATTGCGTATGAACTACGTATCATCTAACACAAAACACCATTGCATTTCATTGAAATTTCAAATCACTAACCTAACCCTAAGTCACCTAAACATCCTCCGATCTACCAAATGCAACGGTAAAACACGAGAATACGTAGGGGAATACCTTCCACACGAAGCAGGGATCGATTCCCACTACTTTCCCCCACCAAAAACGCCGGATTTTTGGTGGATTTGGGGGTGGGGTGGCGGGGGCCGGCGCTGCAAGGTGCTGCTGTGTGGTGTGTCTGGAGAAGGAAGAAAGGAGGGAGGGAGGAGGAAGGGAGCCGGCGCATGGAGTTAGTGTTGGCCCTGCCGCGCCAGGCGGGCTGGCGCGGCGAACGCACGCCCACGTCAGCGCCCAGGTGGGCGCCGCGACTCGCCGCACCAGCGTGGCAGGGGGCCGCCATGCCAGTGCATGTGGCACGGCAGCATGTTCCTGCCGCGCCAGGCGGTCTAGCGCGGCCAAAAGGGTTAGGCCGCGCGAATAAACCTCCGCTGAGGTTATTTTTAAAAATAAAGAAAAATAGGGTTAAAAATAAAAAAAAGTTCATCGACTAGAGGGGTAACGATTAATTCTTATAGTTACTTTGTAAAAGTGGAGTTCCGGTTAGCAATTAGTTGATGACAAAATAGCAGTGGGATGCAAGCTAATCACCATAGAAATATGTAATTGGACAACATTTTAATGATCAAATCACACCATCCCTCACAGAATGAATTAAAAATCATCCCCCTTCCTCAATCAATAGATCGATAAACAAATCAATGCTGTCAGCAACCAATGTTGTCAAATGACACAAGAATCACATACTCTCCAATCTTATGTGGCAGCTTATGTTCAGGTAAAAAATTAAACAATAATTTGCAATTGCGCATCACCTTATGCATATTGTCCTTCCTGGAAAGCAAACGTTCCTAGTACGGCGAACAGATTTCTTGGACCCCGGATCATGGTCAAATCACCGCCGGGGTCATGAGGAACATAACTCTTTTGAGGAACATTTGGGTTGGGTTGCTGTTGAAAAGACGACCCAGGCCATCACCCACTGGATAAGAGGATCGCAACTCAGGTCGTAGAGGAACCTCGAACCTGAAGTGAGAAAGATGAAATTTTAAAGTATAGTCCAATAATCAATGAAAAGACAGTAGACCAGAGAAGAGGCAGTGAAATTATAAACACGTGCATACCTCTCTTGTGGAGAAAATTGCAATTTTAGGACTCCAAACAATGCGCTTCACTATTTATTTTAGGACTCCTATCGTCGACTTTGTTAAAATGACCCTCGAAACATTAGCACTTCGTTATACATCACATTTGCTCATTTTAAACACTTTTCCCAAATAAAATACATGTATTTTAGCATTAGAGGACCGTATTGCCCTCCGACTTTTTTTTCCTGGATGATTCCTGCATTTCCTGCATGCTGCTGGCCGCCAGCCTGGCCGGCCGCGCCTGGGCTGCCTGGCCGCCGCCTGGCCATGGCTGGTCGTGGTCGCGCCTGGGCTGGTCGCCGCCTGGTGGTCGTGGCCGCGCCTGGGCTGGCTGGCCGCCGCCTGACCATGGTTGGTCGTGGCTTGAGCTAGCTGGCCACCATGTACAGTTTAATATGTAACATAAATTATCAAAGATGATCCATACACAATTACAAGTAATAGATAAAATCATGAATTAGCACAAATGAGCTCATCTCATAGCATAAACAAGTTCATCTCAGAAGACCATAAATTAGTTCCAAACGAGATCCAAGTCATATGAAATAAAGCATGAGTTTACATCTCATCACAACTAAAATAATTCATCCAATGTGTAGCTTTCTCTTTGGAGTCATCTTTTTTTGGCGCTGTCGTGGGATGCTAGGTTCTGTTGGCGCAGCTTTTGTAACATTCTTCCTAGATTGCCTACGCTTCCTACAAGTAATCAAATAAATTAATATTGACATTTTCATTAAAGTTTCTTGATAAATAGAATCAGTTCTTACCTCTTTTTTGCTGTCCCATTTAGTGGGCACTTAGCACTAGCTTGCCTGTGACCTTTTTGTCCACATTTTTTTTCAAGTCATAGTTCCTGTGATCATCTTCTTTCCCTTTTCATTTGTTAGCGCAGTATCGTTGTCACATCCCTTCTCACCTTCACCCCCATTGGTAAATTCACCACCTTTCTTCTTGTGGCCACCTTCCATCCATCCCTTCCTTCTTAGTTTCCTTCGTCTTCCAACAGGTAATTTAGCAAGAGGTGCACCAACTAAAAATGGTAGGTCAACTTGTGGCCATTGTGTTTTGTCTATCATCGGCTCAATCTCTCTTCCATAAGCAGCCCTGAATATATTGACCGAGTAGTACTCATGCACAAACTATTCAAGATAACTCCCTGTTGGTGGATTACATAGGCCAATACATGTTGACATGGCTTACCAGTGTGCTGCCATTCAAGACATGTACAAGTCCTTTGGTGTAACTTGTAATATGCCTCTCTACTCTGCTGCTATGTTCCCATACCTCTGCACTCCAATTAGAACATGGTACAATTTTTAAATATCCCTTTAGCTGATGCATAATAGCTGGAAGTATCCTGCCTTCAGGTAGCCTATATGCAATATTTCTTCTCTTGTTCCACTTTACCATGATCATTTCTCTAATCTTATCAGCTAGGTCAGCAACAAGCAAGTCTTTATGGTCTCTAATCCGGTTATTAAATGACTCAGCGACATTACTAGTCATGTAGTCACACTTTATTTCTGGATTGAAACCACACCTATACCATAATAGCTTATGATTGGTCTGTAACCATTTCACTGTTTCTGATGATTCCTTCATCATTCATGCTATATTTTCGTAGAATATGTCTTCTCTGTAAGCCCTTGCCACAGGATATATCTGGCCAAACCCTCTATATCTATTCGAGAAATTTTTGACACGATGATAAAAGCATTCTCTTTGCTCTGCATTTGGGAATACTTTCTTCACTGCATTATCCAAGCCCTTGCAAGCATCAGAACAAACAACAAGGAGTGAATGGTCACCTATAGCCTTCTTTAATTGTTCCATGAATTAAGTCCAGTTGTCTGTTGTTTCCGAAGCTATGAAGCTATAAGCGAGTGGATACATCCAATTGTGACCATCAACTGCTACAGCTGCCGCCAATTGACCATTCCACCTTCCATTAAGTGATGTAGCATCTATGCTCAAATGAGGCCTACAACCTTCCAAGAAACCATCAATGCATGGTTTAAGCGCACAGAACAAACGGTGGAAATATACTTGACCATCCACCTGAAGTACCTCAATCTCAATGACACTCCCAGCACACCGCTTCATTACCTCGGCCTTCCACCTAAACAAGAGCTCAAAACTCTCTTCCCATTTGCCATAAACCTCTTCAAGAGCACTTTCTTTACCTCGCCATACAGTGTCATATGCAATTTGACACTTGTGATCTGTCTGCAACTTCTTTTGCAATTCCTTAGCACCAATATTTGGATCATCTCTAAGGATACTCACAGCCTTGCTAGCTACCCACTTCAGACTTGGAGTTGTACTTATCTGCCTCATGCTAGATACACATGTATGCTTATCGACTAAGACAAAAAACAAAAGCAATGAGATTCATATTAATTTACATAAAAAAGAAGAATTAATGAAAGAAAAAAAATTATTCACCTCCACGGTGCTTTGGCCTTTATGTTTGGTGCCATTTATCCTCCAAGGGCAAGGGCAATCTTCAACACCGGACTTGCAAAAAGCCCTATATCTCGTCTTACATGACTTCTCGGTTCCCAAATCAAACTCCTTATTGATGGCAAATTGCCGCACTGCCAACTTGAACTCCTCCATTGTTGGGTACACTGTTCCTAAATCCATTGATGGGTTGTTCTTATCATATGAAATGACCATCTCACCCAGTATCTCATCACTAGTAGGAATGGCAGCACCATCATTATTTTGCCCAAGCTCATCATCATGCTCCTGCTCATCCATTGGGCAATCAAAGCCTTGTGCAGGTATATTTGTTGTGTCCTCCTCTGTCAAGCCTAAAAGCTCACAAATCTGTGACTCACTCATAAGTGCAATACGACCTTCGTCATCATGTGTCTCCACTATTTGTATGCTATCCCAATCAATTCTTTCCATATTTTCCACATGATCTACTTGGGGCCTAAAACAATGAATTCACGTTTTACTATTGTCTACTACTATCGTGGTAAAAAAAATAGAAATTTAGTGCAGCCAATACCTTTGCACTTCAAGAACAGGAATGTTGTACTCTATTGCCGGATGAGGAGCAGTGGCCAGAGCTGCATCCACCGTGGCTAGGGCACTAGGCGTCCCTATCATGGCCCCTGGCGGTACGGGATGGGCAGTGGCCAGGGCACCCGGTGCCATGGACATGCCCCCAGGTGGCGCACCAGGGCATCCGCTGCCGCGGTTCCGCGGCTACGGCACCCGGCACCACGGCCATGGCCCCAGGCGGTACGGGTAGGGCAGCCGCTGCCGCGGCTATGGCACCCAGTGCCGCAGTCATGACCCCAGGCAACGGTTCTCCATCCATGGCGGACGCCAGGACCTCCGGTGTGACGAACGGCGGCGTCTAGGGTGAGGAACGGCGGCGCGTCGCGATCTCTCATCGCGAGGGCGACAGAAACGGAACGTCGAGCAGGGAAGGGCAGGAATCGTCTAGGAAAAAAAGGCCTAAGGGCAATACGGTCCTCTAATGCCAAAATACATGTATTTCATTCGGGAAAAGTATTTAAAATGAGCAAATGTCAAAGTGCCAACGTTTCGAGGATCATTTTAACGAAGTCAACGATAGGAGTCCTAAAATAGCGAAGCGCGTTGTATGGAGTCCTAAAATTGCAGTTTTCTCTCTCCTGTGTGCTCTCGAAGACAGCTAGCTTCGAGTTGATAGGCATCCTATTCACCAACCGCTGACAAGTATCCATCCTGGGAGACAAATCAAATTGAACATATATCGTGACAGCAATAAGGAGTACAAGGAGTGGCTACGATTCAAATATGTTGTAGTTCTTTACATGGTTTATTTACAAACTGAAAAGAATACAAGGTTGTAAACGTTATGGCAGGCTTAGGAATGTGGTAGAGATGACGGAGTTAGCAATAACAAGATAAAGAACACAGACAAAAATGATGCACATATGACCTTCTAGTTGAGCAGATCTGTGGAGAACCTCGCTAAACAAGAAACCGATTCTACACAGGGAAGAAAATAATTAGAGAGAACTAGAATAAAGACTCTTTCTTTACTCGTTTTCTAACGATTTAGCACATACCTGAAGACTCCATGAGTAAGTATGAAAATGAAAAAAAATACAGCTCGGAGGGATGATGGGAAAGCTGCCTGACACGGGGGAGGAAATCCGCACCGCGACCCAGAGTTACCTACAGAATATGCGTGAAATTAAATGGTTAACTCAGATTGTTAAATCTAATACCCGGCTCAGACATGGCTCGGCCGGCAGGAACTCGACGGTGCTGCATGATATAAGGGGCGCACATGAGCAACGAATTAAAGAGAAGAAGAACAGGGGCACGACGGAGTGCTCACCGACGAGGACCTACGGAATCAGCTGTGGAAGGCAGTCAAACCAATACCGGATTGAAGATGACGGCCTGCGGGTGAGGTGCTGTCAACTGAATGCGGTGGAGGCCCTCACCGCCGGCGGCTGGGCGCGTCGAATCGAGGGTGGGAGCGATGGAAAAGGCGATCAGCTTGGGATGCACCGAAGGTGACCTAGCACCACGTCCCCGCGCCACCTCGTCGCGTCCGTGCCCGACACGCTCCGCGTCCGTCCCAAGCGAGAAGCTCGGGCAGGCGGGCAGCAACAGCGGATGGCGATTGTCGGCGGCGGATGCGGATGGCGATTGGAGGCGGCCGGTTCCGATGGTGAGTGGCGGCGGCGACTACGGATGGGGATTGGCGGCGAGAACGCTGTGGCGGCGGCGGCAACGGATGGAGATTGGAGGCGGCCGATTCCGATGGCGAGTGGCGGCAGCGACTACAGATGGGGAGTGGCGGCGGTGGCTGCGGATGGCGAGCGACGACAAGAACGCAACGAGGAACTGGAGGGGGAACAGCTCCGGCAATTGATGCCAATTAATCCTCACAAGCGGGCATCCATTTAATGTGTTCAGCCTGTAATTTCTAATCTGTAGCAGCCAATCTAAAGAGTAATTCCGTCGTGAATTTTTGGTTGTGCGGAGAGTGCGTACCAGGTGGCGAGGGTGGTGGCGGAGGAGCAGGAGGCGGCCCAGGCCGGCGCGGGCGTGTGCTCGATGTTGTAGGAGGCGCGGTTTTCGGAGATATCGTCGAGCCGCTTCTTGATCTGGCAGATGCGGCCGTAGAGGTCGTGGCGGAGAGCGACCTGGCCTGCGCACCGTGGCCACCAACCGACGACGCCGCAGCCCGGGGCCGCGGCGGCGGCGCGGCTCCGAGGAGCCCTTCCCCTCCGGCCCGCGCGGTGGAGGAAGTCGTCGAGTGCGTCCTCGGCCTCGAAGGCGACGTCCCGTGTCTGGCGCACCCAGACGGCGACGAACTCGTCGTCGCGGAGGCGGCGGTTGGCGAGCGGCGGCGGCAGCGAATGGCAGCGAGCGGGGGCGAGAGCAGAATGAGAACTGCACGATCTGAACGGACGACCACGTTCGGGAAAACAAGGCAAAGAAAAAACTGGGGGAAGCTGGGGGCGCGAGGGAAGGTGCGAGCCGGATACGACGGGTGAGTTCGGGTACGGAGCTTATTCCATAATCAGGGTATATATACAGTATAGTTATATATATATATATAGTCCTCTATATATATATATATATATACACACACACACATTTAAGAGGTGTCGCAGTAGAGAATCTGAATACAAGATAATTTCAAATTGCAGGTCGTTTTGGTTTTTCTAGGTTAATAGATACTAGCAAAGATGCCCGTACGTTGCTACGGGTTTTGCACTCGGAACAATAATAATAGTTTCGTCGTACACACAAACATTTTTCTTGATTTTGCGCGGTTTCTTATATCACTTTTTTAGTTTTGGACATACACGCAGGTGAAATTAAACCCTATTATTAAACTATAAAAAACTATAAATAAATGATTCTTAGAAGATGAACTCATGCCATTTTCATACACAATAGATGAGCACGTGCTTGTGAGAAATTGAAACTAATATATTGAGTTAAGGAAAAAGAAGTGGTTCAAACTCATCACCAATCACCCTGCTCTCCACGCCTATCCTGGAGGCCTGGACACGCCTGGCTTATTATTTTTACGCATCCACGAACACATCATTTCAGCCTCCTTCACTATACCCTTAAATTGAAGCCACACGTTAGTATACCATTAGAGCCGACAAGCTAGTAGTAAAAAAATTGTGTAAAGTGCAGTTCATAAGGCTCAAGAATGGATGGATGGTATTATAAAGTTTGACAGATGATCCATAAGGTGATGATCATTGGTTTGTCAAATGGATGGATGGATGATAACATTAGGTGGGTTTTTTGAAGGCAAGCACGTACCAACATAACAGCGGATGCAGAAACAGAATTGTCCCGAGTGCAGTTCATAAGGCTCAAGGCACACAAGCGTATTGTTGTGCACTGGGTGATTAATTCATCATCAATGGGTGCTTCAAGCCTCAGGAACTCAAACATCAGCTCAGCCTCCTTAGCAATACACTTGAAACCATCGTTTTGCATTAGTACAATGACCATAAAAAATCCGAGCAAAATAATAAAAAAAACATCCAACTCGTCAAGGCAAATTTAGGTGCTAATTTATCCTTAACAAAAAAGGGAGCCACCAATTTCTTCCGGTTGGCCTACTGCATTTCTATAATGCACCTAAATATTTCTGCTATTTTACCTACGGTGTATACACCAAGTTGGACAATGCTAGACTGCCAGGTTGTCCTACATTTCTATAATGTACCTAAATATTTCAGCTATTTTAATTAATGTATATATACCAAGTTGGATAGTGCTAGACTGCCAGTTCAAGCTACCCATATGGATGACAAATAAAGGATAAAAATTGAAGAACCAGGACAGATTTACTGCCTTGCATCTACTCTGTTACTCCCACAGGATACTACACACACTAAACAAATTCTTTAGGAGAGAGTTACTGTAATCTCGTGAATGAGCATAGTAACGATCGTAACTCAAAGTGGCCAGCTATATATAGTCATGTAATAAATGATTCTTAGAAGATGAACTCATACCATTTCCATACACAATAGATGAGCACGTGCTTGTGAGAAATTAAAACTAATATATTGAGTAAAGGAGAAAGAAGTAACGCCCTACTCTCCACGCCTATCCTGGAGGCCTGGACACGCCTACGCCTGCCTACATGCCGACAACAATGGTTCACCGGTGTACTTGGTACTGGAGCAGGATGGACAATGCAAGTGATGACAATGCCATTAAGAAAACTCCCAAAGCCCATATGCACATTGTGTACGAATCGTATGAGAGCATTTCTAGTAAATTCAGATTACATGGCCTTCCAACATCAAGTGCATATTGCTGCTGTTTAGATCATAGTATTTCAATAAACAGATTCAGTAACGACGATCAAGTTGCCTATTTGGTTATTTCATGAGAACGTACCTGGCAACGGGATCGCGAGATTGTCGCCCGGTGCGGCCACAGGACTCCTCATGGCATTCACATTCATGACATCCGTGACGGTGGTCTCGTAGCTCGAGGCGATGGCGGGCAAGGTATCCCTGACCTGCACGACGTTGGAGAGGTACACGACGGACAGGTTGTTGTCGAATGAGTTGAAGCAGACGCAGGGCAATGGGACAACGAGCTTCTGCCCAGCGTCAAGCGGCGCGTCCGGGTCGGTGGAGGCGAGGCTGTTCTCGTTGCGGATCTGGTCGGCAGAGGCGAACCCCGTGAAGACGACGTCGGCGACGGTGGCGAGCGTGTCGGCGGGGCGCGCGGCGTAGCGGACCGCGACGGACTTACGGACGCCATTGGCGCAGGAGCAGTGGGTGGGCACGCGCACGAAGAGGCCCATGGGTAGGATGCGGTGCGCGGTGCCGGGGCCCTCGAAGTCGAGCGCGTTGGCGGCCAGCAGCGCCGCCGGGTCGGGGAAGAGCGCGGCCACCTCGAACACCTTTATTTCGGCGTACAGCGTGTAGCCCAGCTGCGCCTGGCAGGGAGGGGGCCGCCGACTGCCCGCTCCGCTGGCTGCCGCGAGGCCGCTCCGCCGCCCGCCCTCGCTCCCCGCCGCCCCTCCCTGCTCCCGCCGGATCTGGATCCGGCGCAGGGCGCGGCTCGGAGGAAGCGGGAAGCGAGCGGCCGTGGCGGGCGGGCGGGCAGCTATAGCCCAGCAGCGCCTGGCATGGAGGGGGCCGCCGGCCGCCCGCTCCGCTGGCTGCCGCGAGGCCGCTCCGCTGCCCGCCCTCGCTCCCCACCGCCCCTCCCTGCTCCCGCCGGATCTGGATCCGGCGCAGGGCGCGGCTCGGAGGGAGGGGGAAGCGAGCGGCCGTGGCGGGCGGTGCGGCGCGGCCGTGAAGGGTGGGCACGCGGCCTGAGCGGCCGAGGCCAAGGTCGGGGAGAAGTTTTTCCCCTTTAACCCCCTCCCTTCCCTCCTTTTTTCACCCAAGCCCCCCTATACTCAGAATTGGACCGCGGGTTGATTTCACGAAATGTCAGGATTTTTTTTGCAAAAGTAGCCCGACGGACGAAACCTCCTGGCAGAAACGTTACTTACTTTAATAATAGGTAAAGATTATTACGCATCTAACATATACCATATTTAGATGCATAGCAAAAACTATATACTAAAACATCAAAACGACCTACAATTTGAAATGAAGAGAATAGATCCTGTCGAATACGAGGAAAATCTCTCTGACCAAGGACATGCGTCAAGCTTCTGGATTCTGGAGCAGCTCTCGCCGGCACGCCTGCAATGGACGCCGATGGCGTCGGGATGGAAGAGGCCCCCGCTAGTAACGTCAGCTGGGGTTTGGTCCAGGGAGTGATCTACTCGATGGTGTAGATGTGCTAGCTTTTCGTAGTGTAGTTGAACAGTTTGGTCTTCACCCAGTGGAGGCGGCCCAGTCGATGGCGTTCTCTGATGATGGTGCTTCTGTGCTTGAGGACGAGTGAATGAACGAGAAAACTGGCGAATGAAGAATGGCCGGATCCATGGAGGACTTTGGCAGATCCAGCGGCAGCAACAAGACCGGCGACGACGACAATGAGTTGCAAAAGGAGGGAGCAGATACCGCCCATCAGGACAACTAGACGGGGTGTCCCCTCTACCCCTACCTCCACTAGCTAATTTTGATTTGAATATTTAATTCGGAAAAATAAGGATCTTTTGTGTTTTCGTGTGACCTTTTATTTTCTCAGACCACGATGACCAGCCCACTAAAGGGACCGAGACATCCCAAGAGTTGGTTGAATTAGATATTCTAAAATATAAGGCTACAAACACATATAAAAACATAAATTCAATTTCCATCTAAATGTTTGTCACACCCCAAAATATTTGATTTTAGGATTTGAGTAAGTTGCACAAATAGTTACATTTTCTCTTAATTCTAAAAAGTTTCTCAAGATTTATTCTCTTGATAGGAAAATTAGTATAGGAAAATAATTAGTTATTTTTCTAAATTAAATTAATATGATATAAAGTTGTTTTATGCGTGTTGCATTCATGCCGATAGCATTTAGTGTCTTGAGCGTGTAACAGTTTTCAAAAATATGTTTAGATGGTGATTAGATTTTTCTTGAATTTTTCAAAATCTTCTCAAATTTATTCCTCTTCTCATATAGCTTTATCCAATTTTTGGAAGGTTCTAGTAATTTTTTTACAACTTCCAAATATTTTATTTCTATTCTTCATGTCCCAAACTATCTCTGGATTTTTTTCAAACTTTTCTGGGAGTTTCGAGATATTTTTCGTGATTTAAAAATATGAGTCTTCTGTGTTTTCATGTGGCCTTTTATTTTCTCGGACCACATGTTCGACCCACGTTGCTTTTCTTTTCTGCGACATCACTGCTGCTAAATGTAGTTGCAATGTATGCAGCTCTCCTGATGAGCTACCTCCAATCTAGAGGTGGAGAGCCATCGGCATCCAGCTGTGCGGAAGGCGTGACTGGGTTAGGGTTAGGATTAAGACTTATGCTTGGGTCCTTGGGGTGAATGATTGGGCCAGTAATGTCTTTACTCTTGGGGTGGGGTTGGTTGAAAAGATGAGAAAAGTTCCGACAAAATAATCATGAAAATGGTTAGGAGGCCAAATTATTTTTCTGTCTTTTAGCATTATCATTTTCGTATTTGTCGCCACAAAATACAAGGAAACCTCAAAAAGAGCGGCAGTGAATGGGGATTTTTTATTCATGGCTTCATCCCTAGATTTATGTCAAAAAAAGAATTTCCTAATTTTTTTGCTAGTCAGCATACTAAAAGTTTACATCAAAACTGATTTACAAATTTACAAATGAATGAAAAAATTAAGTATGAAACAATGCTATAACTAGACTATGGTTATCTCTTCTTCAATAAAATCATGGCCCCAAATGCCACAGTCCTGAAGAACAGACCATACATAAACAGAATCAAAATACAGAGCTTGTAGTTGTGGATATCGAAACTACTGTTGAACAACAGACCGCAGCGAGTTATTAACCAAACTCCAGGATACCTGCACAAAAAAGAGAGAAAAAACCATTAGTTCTAGTTCAACATTACAAATTAAAATAGGGCCTGTATAAAGAAAAAATATCTAGTTTGAAAAGAAACAGACATGAACAAACACTAACTTTTTGGCGTTTACAATTATGAAGCCCTCCAGTGCCCATTTTGAGTAGCACAATCTCTTCAGAAATATCGGGGTGCTCTTTTGAGTGGATAACAGAGTCAGAACAACCGGTATAAGGGCAGAACACTGCAAAAAGAATCAGAATTAGGCACAATATATGTGACCAATCATGTAGAAGATGTTGAACAAATGTTTAATCGGCACCATACATACCAGCTGTGCAGAACCAGGGCTGAAGCAGATGGCAAAAGTGTATCCTATCCCCGTCACGCAGTACACAAGTGCGAGGAGTACAATGTAGTTATCTCCAATTGTTGATCTCGGGTTGTTGAAGTAGTAGAACATAGACAGGTAAATGATCGGCTTTACAACTGTGCTGAAATGATCAATTGTATCCCTGGCAAGGAAGTACGCCAACGAGCTCATTCCAGATTCTCTTTCCCTAAAGTACTGCAATCGTTCCAGTGAAAACGACCTCAATGCTGCAATCTTGCACAAAAGAGCTGCATGGTATAACATATGTCAGTGAACTCTTCACCATGTTCGTGGAGAAAACAATGTGATATCTGTATATCTGAACTTACAAACTGCTATTATAGTGTATATGTAGCCAGGCATCCCGAATGTTTTGTCACTGAGCTTTGCTATTGTCCCTAAGCAGATACCAGCTAGGCCTAGTATCAGGAAATCAACAGCAAGCAGCCTAGCTTCACGCAACCGCTGTTTCGTAACCCTGCAATGGTATATATCAGTAACAACTGATTAGTAGCTGTTCAAGATTTTCAGAATCTGATAGAAAAAGGTTCTGCTGTTCTTACCTTCCCAAGTAGTATTTATACTGCATAAAGATCCCTGGTGTTTTCCTGCTAGATAAGTCCTTCGGTTTTGACAAATGGTGTTCAAGACGGTCACGCTCTTCTGCAAAAGCGTTTCTGAGGGGGAGACAGTGAGGGGTTGAACCAGACATTGAAGGGCTGGACCTGATTTGTGGGGTTTGTTCACCAATTTCCTTGACATCATCTTGCATGTCACTTGGTACTTCATAGCCATTGTATAGCATCCAGTGCACTGGTAGGTGCTTCGCTTTGATGCCAGAGTCAGGCTTCACAATGCCCTCCAAAATGTCAATGTAGTGGTCTGGGGGGTTTACGCGGTCAGGAACATGGATTCCAAGGGTTGTGAAGTAGTCCTCAACAGTCTTAACTGGACCATTGTAAACCATTAATCCTCCTTTCGCAAGAAGTATCAAGTCATCGAACATGTTGTACAATGTATAGCTCGGCTGATGAACAACAGCGCAAACATTCACGCCTTCAAGTGCCTCATGCCGAAGAGCTCTGAGAAGAAGTTGTGATGAGGAGCTGTCCAGGCCAGAAGTTGGTTCATCCAGGATTAGAAGGGATGGCTCCATCACCATCTCAAGGCCCACGTTAACACGCTTTCTCTGCCCACCAGAAATCCCACGCTTTTCAACAGTCCCAACCAATGAAGTTCTGATCCCTTGAAGATCCAGAGAATCTATTACTCTCTCCACTATAAGGACCTTGTCGCGATGCTTCATTCTAGCAGAGAGCCTGTAGGTTCACATTGAAAATGTTCAGAAACTGGTGAGCTAATTACTGGAAACGTAGTTAATATGAAATCATTATTACCTGCACTTTGCACTGAACCAAAGGTTCTCCTCCACAGTTAAGTTCCCATGAACAATGTCATCTTGTGGCACAAAACCAATGATCTTCTTGTAAGAACGGATGTTAACATTCTTCCCATTAACAAGGACCGAACCTGTCATCTTATAGCCGTTCACCTTCCCAGTGACGGCATTGAGGAATGTGGTCTTGCCAGCTCCTGATGGGCCCATGACAGCAGTCACACGGCCTGGGCGGAGCTCGCCATTGATAGATCTTAACAGCTTCTTTTTTCCAAGCATCAAAGTCAGGTCCCTGAACTCAACCTTGAGCAAAGGCCTAGTTATCTCTTTCTGCTGATCCTTCACCATGTCAATCACCCCAGTGAAGGTTAGATTCTTGTTCTCCTGCTCTCGGAACTTCTCCTTCTCGATCTCACCATATGCATACTTGAATACTTGTGTGTGGGTTGATCTGTGCTTTCCTTTTGGCACAGGCTTTTCTTTTGCAGCAACAACTTCTCCTTCACCACTGACATCAACAATAACTGATGGCATCACTTCAGTTATCTCATTCGTGCTCTCAGCTGCAAACACAGCAGAGTCTGACAGTTCCTGCGTCTTGACATTTCCCATCAGTGGTGCTTCCTGCACTCTATGGCTTGAAGTCTCCAGGTTAGCCTGCTGACGAAACGACTTCCTTCGCGAAAATGTGCGTGAAAGATGACCCTGCATGCCATTCACATGCCTTCGTGCAAACTGTTTTGCCGCCTTCCATCCCTCTTGCGCCTTCATCTGCTGCCGAGCCAGCTGAATGGCATTCTCCCTTGATTTTGCCTTCCTCCGTTCACGGATACTGAGGAATTTGTCTGAGCAGTTGTATATGATCAGAAGCAGCAGGCACAATGCACCCTGCGTTGAATGGGTGAAGTTTGAATCATACGTAAAAACAAGAATTGGCAGTGAACTTGATTACTTCATTGTATTTGTGGCTTCCAGTAAAAAACTATTCCTAACTTAACTACGTTGTTATAACAAAGAGATAGAGATAGTCATTATTAAGGTTCTGCAATTACAAAATTGGACCAGAGGGTTTACCACTATGCAAGCACCAAGAATGACGATGTTTTCCTTATCTGCGTTTTCATCACAGTTGCGCTTTATTATGCATTCTGCAAATTAATCCCAGTTCAGCTCATTGAACTAAAATTTGTACGATTATATGATCAAAGTCATGCTCTCGATGCTTACTATTTTCAGCGGTGGAACCCAATCTGCAAAAGTGCCTGCAGAAGAAACACACAATTATGACCAAATCAAACCACTTCTCTTAATAAAGGTTTAAGTTAAAACATATCATATTGACAGCATAATGTTAGATCAGTACCCACTGGTACAAGAATCTTTTTTTGTTGTGGTTGGACAATAGTAACCAGCTGGGCAGAAGATTTCTTCAGTGCTCTGGATATCAGCCCACATGTCAGCACCTCCACAACTCTCTGTTGAGTTTGGAGTTATCTGATACTTGTATCTGACCAAAGTACCATAATTTAGATACATGGCATACTGTATTTGTTTATGAAGAAACCTATTGCAATAGGAATACATTAAGAAAAATCTTACGGATCGCAAAGACCAGTTGTTTCATTCGCCGTGGCACGTGGACAGTATGAGCCTAGTGGACAAGCTATAGCCAAAAGAAACACAAAGGTTCATGTCATTTCACAACCCGATAGACTGATTTCTCTAAACAAATTAATTGAGATTTGACAAAAACGAAAAAGTGTATAGGACTCACGGAGCATGCAAGTAAGACCACGAGGGCAGAAGAAGCCCTCGCAGCACGCCTGGCAGTTCCTTCTTCTCAGCGGAATGTTGCTCCTATCACGGTTTCTGGGATCAGGGACTGGATCGGAGGCGCAAGCCCATCCTGGATCACACCCCTTCCCCCAAGAAGATATGTTGCAGTTTATGTTAGTCTTCAGGTTGATGTTCTTATCACCGTCACGGTCATACAAACTTGAGAAGTAGAATTTGACTTCATCAGGTGTGCATAGACGCTGCGGCAGATCACCTGAATGAATCATTTAGATACAATGCAAAACTTAGTAATGTGGCCTTGAACCAGATATAAGCGTGGGATTCAAAATTTGACTCATTAAGGGATTCATTAATTCCAAATTTTCCCTGTACACTAGATTGAATATTAGCACGTAATTTGATTAATGCGACAAGTAAAGTAAAATAATAAAGGCTGCAAGTTCCCTTTCAAAAAAAAAATAACAATGGCTGCAAATTCATCTGATACGAGAATGAGTCAAAGTGCCTAACTTCTAAAGATACAAACGTCACTAGATACGATTAGTTAGAGTTGAGCTTGTCAAACCCAACTGCAGTCTCGTAGTTGTATTCAGCTGCTGTTCAAAATTCCTTTGTACTGAAGCATACTCTAACACAAATAAATGGTTGTGGTAGGGTAGCGGTTCCACTTGTCAAAAGTACATGTCACCAATTTTATCTGTCCACTTCATGTTATCAAGGTCGTAACAAATGGTGAGGAAGTGTGCAAGATAGCGACAACGCAGTCAACTGCTCAGATCACCGCGGCCATTACCTAGCAAGCACAGCTCTAGATAGAAGCCGGTGCTACTCTGTTGTCAGTTTTAGGATGGCCGGATGCAGCTGTACGAGCTTCAGCACTTAGCACTTTAGCTCCCTGATGCTGCCTGTGCTCTTTTCTAAGTTGTTTTGGTTTCGCAATGTAATTTCATAACATGTAAAATAACCGTGTGCGTGCGCTCGGGAAGGTCCGCATTGTAAGAACTATGTTCATTTTTCTTCTTAATGAAAAGATACGCAGCTCTTGAAAACAAATCCGCCGCTTGGTTACTAAATCACACAGATATGACTTATTTCAGGGCAAGGCATGTAAAGTCTTCTATCTAACAGGGAAAAGGAACGCCGAAGAGTCCTGCTTCGTCATCCTAAGCGTCATCAGTTGGAGATAGCAACCGTTACAAGTTCATCAGGAGATATTAAATAAATTATGTGACATGCTGTAGTAGATATCCAAAAAAGAACTGGAAATAAAACAGGGTAGCTGAGTCCACTTGGGATTAATTGGAGTATTTGGACCTTGTTTATTGAAAAGTTGATCCAACATAGGCACCTGTCCCTAAACTATAATACTTATTAATAATTCACCCAACAAATCTTTCCCGAGACAAGATTCCCTGTCTCCCTGATCCATGAGAATAAACAAGTCGAGAAGACGCAGCAAATCAACCAGAAACCCGGTCAAGAAGAGCAGAGCAAGCAAGCAGAGGAGGTGAATGAAGTATTCCGGAATATAATAGGCATGGTTGAATTATTGAGCCGAAGAAGACGAACTCGATTTACCTTGGGTTTCTTTGAGGCACTGATCCACGAAGGCGAGGTTGGACGTGTAGTTGAAGGCCTCGTTCCAATCCTCCTGCCTGCAACGCAACGCGGCAACGGGGGACCGGATCAGAATCCGAAGCGAAACAAAAAGGCGCGCGGTGGCTTTCTTTCTTTATCCCTCTTCCGCCGGCGTACGGACGGCGTCGCGGCGGCGATGGGGAAGCGAGGCGAGCAGCGAGCGAGCTTACGGGTCGGCGACGCAGAAGCTGAACTTGTCGGAGATGGTTCCGGCGACTTGGCTGGTCAGGTTGTTGAGCTGCTTCTCGACGGCCGACAGCGCCGGCGCCAGCGGCGGCGGCGGGGGCAGCGGGCTCCGCTGGGCTCGTGCGACGCCGGCGAGGAGGAGGACGGCAACAAGAAGGTGCAGGGTGACGCCGGGGCCCCGCCGCTGGAGCCGGAGGGGCTTGGCATCGCGCATTCCGGGGCAGGGGAGGAGAGCTAGCACGCACCTGGCAGCGCCGCGGGGAGAGGACAGAGGAGAGGGAACGACGGAGGCGAAGGAAAAGGCGTGCGAGGGAATGAGAAAGAGACGCTTGCTGTAGCGGAATCATATATACGGTGAGCAGAGAGTACTACGCGTTAGAAAAATCGTCGGAGACTGAGGATGATTTGGTTTGGCTTGGACGCCATGGTTGGTGAGTGAGCGGAGCCACGTTGGCGCGGGGAGAGGGCGCACGAGGCACGAGCGCGAGGGGGAGAGATGCTGAAATGGCAGCCGTTGATTCAGTATTTTGGAGGCGCGTGGACTGCCTGCTAGTAGGCTGCTAACATGGGCCTACCGCCTACCTGACTGCTTCTTGCCGCTTCACGTTTTCTTTCCTGTTCTCTCTCTTTTCTAACGTGGGCCTTGTTTATTTCCTAAATTAGGAGTGGCAAAGTCTACATTTTGCCATAAATGCATAACTGTAACATTTTATTTGTATTTATGAATTATTATCCAAACATTGACTAGTTAGGCTCAAAAGATTCATCTCGCAAAGTACAATAAAATTGTGCAATTAGTTTTTGATTTCGTCTACATTTAGTACTTCATACATGTACCGCAAATTTGATGTGATAGGAAATCTTCTTTTTGCATAGTGCCAAAGTTGGAAATTTAGAGGTAACTAAACAGGGCCGTGGTTGTGCTGTGCCCTCGTTTTCTTAACAATTTTGGCCAAAATCTAAGAAAGAGGCAAAACATGAAGGCAGGAACAATGTTAAAACAAAAAATCCCTAATTTTTTAAGGAATTTCTAATTTACGAATTGTGCGTAGCTCAGTTGATTAGATTTATTATGCCGCAACGTATCCATCGTATTTTTTCGTAAATTTGTCAGAGAATAAATGATGTTATTCTTTCATTACACTAAGGCTTCTATAGTAATTTTTTCAATCTCAAAATATGTCGACTTAGTATCCCAAAGGTGATCATAAGAGTAGTTATGCATGCGTCTATTCATAGGGCATGAGAACTCATGCTGTGTTTACGTCCATAATGTATTTTCATTCAAATAAACAAGGTTGAAAAATGACCAATAGGAAGGTTACCTCCCAACTTGGGCAGAAATTAGGGCCACTGAATTACCTATGGTCCAAATACTTTTCATTGCTTTTTTTTCCTTTTATCTTCTTATTAAGCCATTCACACTTCACAGTGGAACTCTTCCGAGCTCGTCTGGTGTCCTTATTTGGACGCGGGGAGGGGCATTCGTGTCCACCTCCTGTTTCCATTTGTCCAAGTCAAGCTGGAAGTCTTCACATAAGGGGTTCTACCACATGATTACATGAATGAATAATTAATGGTAGCTGTGTCCGATTTTGGAAGGCAGGCCACCGAGAGATCCATTCACTAGCGACAAATGAAGGGGCAAGTGTCCCTGTGGAGAGCAGTCTCAATGCACATTTTCACTGTAGTGTTACTCAGATTCTATGACCGTTGAGTGTTATGGAAATGAAACTCCTCTCTCATCTGATGAAACTCCCACTCATAATAATATTGCCAAATCAACAATTTTACTTGTGTGGCAACAAATTTAATGCTTATAAAACTCCTATGAAACTTTATTGAGATTGGCCTTAATGTGCACCAAGGAATTCGTTTTAACAGCTAGGTTTCTTTTCTAAGGAAGAGGAACGTCGGAGTACGGAAGTACACCAATTAAAAGAACATAGTAATTATGTCGAATGTTTATGAAAAATCTTCTTGTTTGAGCACTATATCATTCTGAAATTTTCTTCTGAGAAGATGTTTAGGGGGTGTTTGGTTCCCTTTGCTTATTTTTAGCAAGTGTCACATCAAATGTTTAGATACTAATTAGGAGTATTAAACGTATGTTATTTACAAAACCCATTACATAAGTGGAGGCTAAACGACGAGACGAACCTATTAAGCCTAATTAATCCACCATTAGCAAATGTTTACTGTAGCAACACATTGTCAAATCATGGACTAATTAGGCTTAATAGATTCGTCTCGCCGTTTAGCCTCCGCTTATGTAATGAATTTTGTAAATAGTCTACATTTAATACTCCTAATTAGTATCTAAACATTTGATGTGATGGGTGCTTAAAAATAAGCAACCGAACCAAACAAGGCACTACGGGAGATAGAACTTTTGCCGAGTGCCTGGGGCACTCGGCAAAGGCCTGAAAACACTCGGCAAAGCTAACACTCGGCAAAGGGCACACGGCAAATGTTGTGTCGGCAAAGCCTAGTTTGTCGAGTGTCAAAACTCGGACACTCGGCAAACATATTGCCGACGGCCGAAAAACACTCGGCGAACAGATGTGCTCGGCGAATGGCGGACTGACGGCGTCGGGTATAACGGCGCGTTTGCCGAGTGCCAAACGGGAGGCACTCGGCAAACACCTGCTCTTTGCCGAGTGCCAACACTCGGCAAAGACAGCGAGTTTGCCGAGTGCCACGCGCCTGGCACTCGGCAAACACGGTCCCTTTGCCGAGTGCCGGCACCCGGGCACTCGGCAAAGCCGGCTCTGTTTGCCGTGTGCCGGCTCCCGGGCACTCGGCAAACCGGCCCTCTTTGCCGAGTGCCTTGACCATAGCACTCGGCAAAGGATGGGAAATGCCCCTTTGCCGAGTGCTATGGTCAAGGCACTCGGCAAAGGACCCTCTTTGCCGAGTGTTACACTCGGCAAAGTGACCAGAACCCCCCCTTTTCGATATTTTGCCACGTATAACGGACCCCTCTCAATTCACATTACACATATCACAGGCATTTGTAATAAACAACCACATGGATAATTCACAACCACAGGCATAATTCATAAACACCACAGGCATAGTTCAACATAAGCACGAAATAATCCATAAATCCAAGTTCTTCTCACAATTTAGTTTCCACATTGTTCACAATCAAGTCTACTTCCGTGGAGGCCAAGGAGACCACTGCGACAAATCTTGATCTTCATTATTCGAAGCCGCCGATTGATTCTGCACATAGGATAGGACATTCTGAGGTAACATCTAAAGTTGTCAAATTTAAACTATTGAATCTTAAACACAATGTGTCAAGTGACTCACAGGAGTAGTCGTGGGTGGCTGAGGCGGAGGGAACATCATCGGCGGTGGCGGAGGCAAAGTCTGTCCCATGCTCGTAGCAAAGTTCTGCATGTACTGGAACATCTGCTCCATCCTAATCCGGTTTTCCTCCTCCATCCTCCGCCGCATTTCCTCCATCTGCGCCGCCATCTCCTCTTGTTTCTTCCTTGATTCTTCCACCTGGGCCTACAATATTTTATTGCAATGTTATAATGCAAAGCTAAAGTACAACAACAAACGAACGATGAATGGAAGAGAAAGAACCTGTAGAGCCTCCATCTGGAACTGCGCAGCGGTGGGTCGTGGGCGTACCGCCGGGCTCGAGTCCGTGCTCCTAGCTCGGATCTGGGAGAGAGTGGGAGTAGAGGCCGTGTCGAGGACGCCGTCGCCAATCCAATATCGGCCATGCTTCTTGCCTCCTCCCACCCTCATCACGATTTCTCCATCAATGTCCTCGGAGCTCGGATCGAAGTCTGGCCCGTGAACCTCCCTAGCCATCTTTGTATACTCGCTGACGCGGCTGTATATGCTAGGGTGGCTGTACGCCTCGGACGGGTCGTCTGGGTTGAAATCTATATCGGCCGTCGCCTTGCCCTTTTTGGAGAGGACCCATGCCTTGAGCTGGGAGCAAGGTCGGCCATCATGTGACGCCGACTGCGGCAAAATACAAAATCATTAAAAATTACGTAGAACTGAACGTTACAATAAAGAATTGAAGTTGCGTACCCATTTTTCTCTATATTCATCAAGGCTTAGGCTGCCTTGATGGTGTGATGCAGTCGGCATCTGCAAACGCCGCTGCCGGCAAGAAAGGTGGGTCTCCAACCACCCGGGCTCCAACCACACGTCGACCATCCTCTCCCAGCACGGCATATGCGCACGACACCACCACGGAAGCACCTACATCATCAAGCGTGTGGCGTATGAAAAAGAAAATGAGCCTAATTAATCATAAATAGTAAGCATCAACGTTCTTTACTTACCCTCATGAATTGATCCTTAGTCAGGTTCATTGTTCTTGCCTCCTCTTTTCTAACCTTCGTATGATTGTATTGAGCGTGTGCGGGGCGTGTGCGGGGCCGAGGGTCGGGGCCGGCCGGCGGCGGGCGTGTGCGGGGCAGGCCGGCAGCGGGACGCCCGGGGCCGGCGTCGGGCGGCCGGGGCAGGCCGCGGGCCGGGGGCGGCCGGGGCAGGCCGCGGGCGGCGCGGGCCGGGGACGGCCGGAGCGGCGTCGGGCGGCCGGGGCCAGCCGCGGGCGGCGCGGGCCGGGGGCGGCGTCGGGCCGGGGCGGCGCGGGCGGCGCGCGGCGGCGGCGTGGGGCGGGCGGCCGCGGCGGTGTGGGGCGGGCGGCGCGGGCGGCGGCGTGGGGCAGGCGGCGACGGCGGCGGGCGGCGCGGGCGGTCAGCGGGACGGGCGCGTGCGTGTATGTGTGGGTGTGTGCGTGAGGACTTAGCCGGTTGGGGAGGATATCCGAAAACTTTGCCGAGTGCCCGTGATGTAGCACTCGGCACACCCTTTGCCGAGTGCTAGATCAGGGGCACTCGGCAAAGTGTATTCTTTTCCCCGAAATTCGTACTGAGGCTTACACGTGGACCCGGTGTCACCTTTGCCGAGTGCCCTTGATCTAGCACTCGGCATACCCTTTGCCGAGTGCTAGATCCGGGGCACTCGGCAAAGGGTATTTTTTTTCCCCGAATTTCGTACTGACACTGCGACGTGGACCCGGGATGACTTTGCCGAGTGCCCTATTTATGACACTCGGCAAACCATCCCTTTGCCGAGTGCCCTACGTAGCACTCGGCAAACACCTACCTATATTGCATGTACAACAACACTTTTAGTAATTAAAAGTACGTAAACTTTGTGTAAACCTAGTCCAATTCACTAAACATTGCGTATTCCATTTTTTAAGTAATATTGTACCATTATTTCATGGATTTATAGCTCATATTTAATTTATATCTATTAAATTCATATACGTGCAATTAATGAATAAAAATTACCAAACGGATCTGAAAATTTCCCAAAATTTGACATGAACCTATCTATTCTCTATAGCCTATAAAAAAAAATTTGGACTCAATGAGAATTACATTTATCGATTCATCTCAAAATCTTACCGGATCCTTTGAACTTCTCTGAAACCTCTCCGGAGATGCTTCGAATTCTAAACATCATATGTCAAAACTTGTGCGAAACCTTATCAATTTTTTACCACGGCCTCTGCATACGAAATCAAAGCATCTTGCAAAATCTCATGATTTTCAAACTTCGTTTGTATTTTTGAGAATTAAACAACCATTTGGCCACACGTTCGTAGTCCTGTTTCCTTAGCAAAATGTTCGAAATTTCTTTTCATTTTCTGGGTGAGACCTCAATTTAGACTCACTAACATGAATATGATTTTTTCACTCATATTATTCCATTATTCCAACCACCTGCAGTTCAAATTTGACTTAAATCAAAAAATTACTCTAAATGAAATTAATTGATTAAATATAGCAAATAGGTCAAAAAATAGTCCATCTTCTACCATGCAGTGCCAAATGCTATACATGTGGAGTGTAAAAAGTTTGGAGGGTGGAGGAGGGGAAAAAAAATTATGTTTGCCGAGTGTGTGAAAAGACACTCGGCAAACCCTATAGTTTGCCGAGTGTACCCCCTAGCACTCGGCAAACTATAGGGTTTGCCGAGTGTCCCATCATGACACTCGGCAAACTAGTGCCTTTGCCGAGTGCCCTATATTGACACTCGGCAAACACTAACGGCCGTCACGGAGGGGCGCCGCCGGCGGCACGGGGAAGTCACGTGGGCGTCAGTTTGCCGAGTGTCAAAGTTTGCCGAGTGCCTGTTGGGTGTTTGCCGAGTGTTTTTTGGGTGGCACTCGGCAAACCCGTCGTTCGCCAAGTGTTTTATTTTTGCCGTGTGTTTTTTATGTTACACTCGGCAAAACGGTACTTCGCCGAGTGCCCGAAGAAAAGCACTCGGCGAAGTAATTACACTCGGCGACGTTAAGCTTTCCCGTAGTGAGGCCTTAATCCTACAGGTATTTAACATATTTTCCATGCAACGTACTCTGCCCCCTCTAGCGTACAAGAAAAGGCGGGGAGAAAAAAAAACTGCTACAAATCAACATCGAAATCCATGCAAAAAGTAATGCAAGCAAATCAAGATTATTGCCGGCTACCTGGATTCAACACGGCCGAGGTGAGGTAGCGTCATTTGGAGACATTTTGAGGATCCATCCGCGTGGTTGATTTGCTCAATCGTTTTGGCTCCAACACCGAAAAAATCCTTTTCAACACGGTGCAATAAACAATATAGCCGCGCAGTGCAGGGGGCGATTTGGCAACTTCTTTCAACGGCTTATTTCATACTTGGAGCTTCCTAGCAACTCTGCCTGTCTGAATATGCATGTAATCTGTGCAGCAGGGAGAGGCATGTGGCGCAAAATCTGTGGGCCTGTTGACCAGGGCAAAGTGCTCAAAAAATAAAGCTTTTCTGATTTTGTTTAAGTCAAATCGCCACTTCAGCTCATCATGTGTAAGCCTTGTCGTAACAACAGGCACAGGTCCTGATGCAATTGGTTCTATGATATCATAATGTGTTGTGTGGGTAAGCCATATAATAAGTTCAGAAAATCCTGATTGATCTTGACACTGGGTTGCAACCACACAATGAGTCAAGAAGTAATGTATACTGAAACAGATTATTTTTTAAAGAAAAACCAATGCAGCTCCTTTTTTTTACTTTAAACCGAGATATAGACTTAAAAGAATGTACGAATTTGTTGATTAGAAAAACGCCCGTAAATATAGGTATAAAAAATTCTAGACCAGTCGGGAAAGACCGCCCTACGGTATTGGACTAAGAAAAAAAATACTACCTCCATCCCAGAATATAGGTATTTCTAGCATTTAAATTTTGTCGTAGCTACTTTTGAGTTCTCAAGTGAGTTATTTAGCTTGAGAGCATGCAAATTAATTATGACCAGATGCGCATGCTAGCTTGCCACCAATTAATTTAGCTTGCTAGCATTCAAAACTAATGAAAGGGTAATATAGACTCTTAATTTACATCATTAATATATCTGAAAAATTCTAGAAGTAGCTATATTCTAGGGCGGATAGAGTAACAGCTAAGCCAACCAAGAAAACTTCCGAACCCCAACTTCACTCTACAGCGCAACCTGGACCAACTACGACCCGGACCTATTTGGTTGGTGACCACTACAACTACACCATAGGAGGGTCCGAACCAATCATATGTCATGCAGGTCAGTGCCTTGTCTCTTTTTTTTTCCAGTGAGGGTTTTTTTTTTACTGCCACTAGAATCTGAACCTGATTGGTGTCTCTTGGAGAGGTTACCACTACACTAACAACCTTCTTAATCCAAATTGACACATGTCAGTTGAAATGACAGATGAATTTACCCTATGGCAAAATAATGCACACGTACATACGAGATCGATATGATGCTTTTTTTCTAATCTGATCTGGATCTGTCCCATGAGAAACTAATAATCAATCATGTATGTCTTTGTTATCCTAATCCTCCGCATGCACGCATGTGAGCTTGGAGCCCAGTCTGGATCTGTCACGTTGAGAAAGCTCAAAGCAGCATCTGGACATTATCGTAAGGGGGTGCCACGACGCGATCTTTGAAGGTTGACACAAAGATCATGTGGATTGTGGAGTGAAGAACCACTAGGTTCTTGATAACAAGAAAATTATATATAATAACTAACGCGCAGATGGGCTTGAAAACAGTTGAGCTCATAATAGTGTTTGCCTGTGGGTCGGACAGCATGGCCCTTTTAGGGGCATGCCATTTCCTTTTGGGACAAGACATATGAATGATTTTTATTTATCTTTTGGGACAAGCAGGAATGTTTCATGACCATGTAAGCAGCATAATATGAGTGTAAAGAAATTGCGCATCTTTTATATATTTTCAATGAAAAGTCCAATTTGCACTCTAACTATCATAGCAGTCTGATTTTCAACCCCGGACTGCAAAATCGGATATCGAGAGTCATTCAACTATTGAAACCGGACAAGTTCGTCCTTTTGGGTGGTTTCAAAGTTGGTTTTCTATGTTCTAAAAATAAAATGTAACAAATCCGTTGGTGCTGTATTTGGAGTTTTATTCAAATACACGGGAGAGTTGTGTTTCATTGCACTAAAAAGAAGAAACGCGCCAGATACACCACACTTGAAACACACACACACACCCCTCATACTCCGCAAAGCACATATTACATTCATGCCTACGAAAAGTGAAATACCCCGACCAAAATGACTATTGGCAGCTACTTATCTTGAGGCCACCTCCAAATGAGCAAAACCCCTAGCACTTGCCATGCACCTAAGATGAGCTTCGTCCATAATTTGTCTAAGGACAAGCTGTATGCTAGAGGTAGCTCCATAGAACATACAATCATTCCGATGTTCTTTATTATCAGAGCTCCCAAAGTGACAAGAGAAAGTGACAAGAGAACTGTTGGATGTCCAAGAGGGTCTGGCTCAAACTGAACTGTAGGTCCATTTAGCCAGCTTTATAAATATGTTCCTAAGAGCAACTTCAAGAGGCTGCTAATCTTATCCCCAATACTTTCTTTAGGGAAAAAGAGAAAAATTGAACTCCAACAGTCCACCCAAAACTTCCCAAAAAAATTAGCGACGCGAAAAAACACCCCACCACCCCGCATATTTTAGCGACGCGCAGTGCTCCCTCAATCCTCCCGAACTCCGTTCCCGCGCCCCCTTCCCGCGCTATTTTTTTTAGCGCGCTATCTCCCGGCGGCAGCTCTCTCCCAGCGACAGGCGGCGCGGCCTCCTCTCCCGGTGCCGGCTCTCCTCTCCCGGCGACCGGTGAGCGCCATGCGGCGGCAGGCTGGGACGCGGATCTCCTCTCCCGACGACCGGTGCCATTGACAGAGGTACCTCTGCCTCCTCGCACCATAGGGGATTCCGATCTGCGGCTGACGCGCTTCTATGGCTGGCCGGATTCGGGAGGGAGGGCAGGAGGATGTCTAGGAGGTCGGTGAACCCGAGCCGGCAGGTGGAAAATGGGGGCCTGCCGTCCGTCGACGGCCTGCTCCACCCCAAGTCGCGCTCGCCGCCCGTGCTCACCATTGCCCTCGTCGTCCTAGTATTCCTCCCTCCTTTGACGCTGACGGTTTAGCTGTTCATGTCTGCAGGGTGTCATTCTCCTCGTCGCCTACTTCAACAGCAGCTCAGGTCTGTTAAAGGCTCTCGGTTAGACTCGCAAACTTGTTTTTCCTAATTGATGTTGGATTGTGGAAAGTTTATAATTCCTAATTGGCAATTAGAGCGTGGCTTCTGACATCTACAAATTGAATTAACTCAATCAATACGTCATCAGTTGGCACCTATGAATTATGATTGAAATCTTATCCTTGGCTCATCTGATGGCCAATTGCATAGCCTCAATTAATGGACCGGGCGGTGGCACAAATTTGCAGAAGGTACCTTTCGTCAACTCCAAACTGTTACTTTGCTTCTGTACTAATGCACAAATAATTTCTTGTCAAATCTTGCTGTTTTGTAGGATAATCTTCTCGAGTACAAGAACCTGCTAGCTTTCCTTAACTCAGAACAGGAAGATAATGGAGCTATCCTGCAGTCAAAAAGGACAACTGACAGCGTTGGCGCTCTTTGTGACATTGTTATGTGTCTTTGGAAGGTTATTGACAGTGCTACTGAATCTAATCCTTTTTTTAAGCAAAAAAACGAATTCTACTGAAGATGGTGCGAGAGGACCAAATTTACTCGATGGCGTGAGGAAATCAACAGCGGCGACAGGAGGTTTCCAGCCGGCGGCGTGATCCTTTTTAAAGGAACAAAACAAATTCTAAAATGCGCCCAATACGACGACGTGAACTGATTTAAAATATTAGGAGACTAGTTTTTTAGCATTTTGCTGTAGGCTGGTACGTTTTTGGGAGGAATTTTTTAGCATAACCTTCAATACCTTATTTTGAGGGAAAAAAATTTTAGCATACTCTTGAAGTTGCTCTAATCACCAGCTAAAGGAGCTCAACCCTAATCTTATTGCAACAAGCGCACACGAGGCTCTCTGATCCTGCTGCCGGGGGCTCCTGCCGCATGGGGCCAGGCTTCTCCTGCCACCAGGCTCCTGCCGCACGCCATCTGGTGGGCTGCCGCCGCACGCACCTGCAGCCTTCCCTCCTGGATCAAAGGTTGATCGTGGGGATCTTCGAGTACGTGCCGTGGAGTGCTAGCACTCTCCATTTCGTTGTCCCATCCCGTATGTGTGGACTACTGTAGAGGTGTTGCTAGGTTGCGCACTTTGTCAGATCGTACGACTACTTCCTCAACGTCGATCGAATCAACTACTCGTGCTTCATCAAGACTTCCGCTGCGACGCACGACGAGCGAAGGTATAATCTATGACCATCTACTCGCAGATGATCCTATTTACACGGTTATATTTTGTGTGCTAGCGAGTAGTGTACCCGTGTTTCGTAACAAGAACTCCCTACGAACCAAGGTATGAATGCCAAATCGACCAAGGGGGTGTTTGGATACAAGGTGTTAAACTTTAGCAGGGTTACATCGGATGTTCGGATGCTAATTAGGAGGACTAAACATGAGCTAATTACAAAACTAAGTGCACAGATGGAGTATAATTCGCGAGACGAATCTATTAAGCCTAATTAGTTCATGATTTGATAATGTGGTGCTACACTAACTATTTGCTAATGATTGATTAATTAGCCTTAATAGATTCGTCTCGCAAATTAGACTCTATCTGTGCAATTAGTTTTGTAATTAGACTATGTTTAATACTTCTAATTAGTATCAAACATCCGATGTGACAGGGGCTAAAGTTTAGCTGTGGGTATCAAACACCAAGTTCTTTGGAACGACGTACCTTTGGCCAAGCAATCACGGATGGCCTCAATTTATTTTGGTTTATTTGTTCACGTTCCTAGCGTTTTATTGATTGTAGTCACGCCTACTATTCATTTAAATTATAAATTAGACTTTCCCATAATTTAAAATAAATTCTGCCTGCTAGCTGTAACTAATGTCTTGATTTTCTTTTTTAAGTATGGCCTCAATTTATTTAGACCGTCGGATTCAAGTGATGTGTGGTCGAGATTTACTATGATCCAGGGTCGGATAGGAAGAGGTGGATGGTCAAGACCATCTATCATTGTCATTCAATCCAACTGATACCCGTCACGCATGAGGCGATGCCGCGATGCCTGGCGTAGGAATCACCGAAGTGTACGTACTTGGGTTAGGCAATCTCGGATAAGGCCGGTCAACGCGTGGAATTTGACTCTCACGTTGCACCTGGAGGTTGCCACGAAACTCCGGCAGCGCCAAACATGATCATCGTTTGATATTTTTCTTCGACGACTTTTCAATGCTGCTGCAGTTGTCAAGGCAATCAGCCACGGAGCATGGTCCCTGCAACGTTCACCACGTCACACAGTGACATCAATTGCGGCGCATACGCAACTTTTTACGTTGAATAAAGTACCTAAATGTTCAGTTGAGGTCTTGTTTAGTTACATCCAAACTTCCAATTTTGACACTATACAAAAAGAAGATTTCCCGTCACATCAAACTTGCGGTACATGCATGGAGTACTAAATATAGATGAAATCAAAAACTAATTGCACAGTTTTGTTGTACTTTGCGAGACGAATCTTTTGAGCCTAATTAGTCAATATTGAGATAATAATTCACAAATACAAACGAAACGCTACAGTGTGCTATAATGCTACAACAGTAATTTTGGACACCTAAATTCAGGGCAACTAAACAAGATCTGAGTTGGCTGACCAATTTTGAATCAAGAAAACAAGTTTTTTTTAGATCCAAGAGCTTTGATCTTTATCAATCAGTAGGGTAGATAATAATCGTGTTGCATTAATCGGCAAGGATAGTAAGCAACGAGGTGATGCTTGCTTCGCAGCTGATGTGTACTGCCAAATATCAAATTTGTCGTGTTTGCCTTGCATAAGTGTCTTTCTTTTCTTTTTTTTCTTTTGCGCGAATTGCATGAATGTGTGTTGCTCCACCAAATATTGCAATGGGCCATACTGGGCTAATAGTCAACTAGGCTCGCTTTTTTAACAGGCTTGGCCCAGATTTGCTACTCTGTTTTTTTTCTTAGGCCACTCACTTGGGAGTTCCATTTCTATTATATAGGGTGCCTCATTAGAATTTTTTATGATATGTTAAGAAATTAATAAATTGAGGTGAAATTTTTTTATTTGGAGTACACTCTTTGAAGACTGAAACCGCCATTGAGGGCTGTTATTTCATTTTATACAATTTCGTCTAATACCCTACCAGGGACTCCTATATATCTACCGGAAGATGGTTAAGAGAGGAAACTATAAAGCTCAACAAGCCCACTATAGCACACTGCAGACCAAAAGCCTATTTAACTGAAAAAAATATTGCCAACATTTTTCAAAAAAGTTGTCAACATTTTTCAAAAAATTGGACCAACATTTTTTGGAAAAAAGTTGAACCAACGTTTCTTTGAAACGAAGAAAAAGTTGAACCAACATTTATTCGGAAAAAGTTGAACTAAACATTTCTTTAGAAAAAATTGAATCCAATATTTTTCGGAAAAAAGTTGCACCAACATTTTTCAAAGAAAAATTGATCTAATATTTTTTCAACCTTTTTCTCTGGCAGCGACGCTGGGAGGTGCGCAGGGGCCGGTGAGGGGTGGCGGCACAGGGAGGTACGCTAGGGCGGCAGCATAGGTAGGGGAAGAGAGAGGAGTGGAGGCTAGGATTTTGGTTTGATGCAGATCTGATGAACCTTATTCATTGCACGGATTTTAAATATTGGAAGTTACAACCTCTGTCCACCTTCCGTAGGATGGATAGGATTTCCATACCCTGCCTGCATCGCATGAGTGTTTGTCGCTCCATCATTTGTTGCAATAGGCTGAAACATATAATTTATAAATGGGCCGTGTTCGGCCGATATTCAGTCAATAGGTGCTTGAGTTTAATGGGCCAGGTATACGTGGTATGTTAAGATTTGTCACACCACCGCTCTGCTAAACTTGTGGCGTAAGTGGTGCTGCACATCCCCGTGCACCGAAGGTTGCAGACCTCCTAATCTTTTCCATAAATGTGTGTATGGACACGCACACGTGTGTGTGGTGTGAATGTGAAGTGCGTTAGTTGTGTTGTACCCTCTCACAAAAAAAAGAGAAAGGTAGAAAGTTGCTGAATATATTTCAGGAGAGTGCACATTTTGCCCGTGCATTCATATCGCAAAGCTCTAGTATTACAGGTGAAGAAACATTGATTACCATGAAAAACATGAGATCCAGTACTGAATCTGCATTCGACAAACAAGAAACATGCAGACACCATCGCTTTGATAACTAATTCTCGCCGTTACACAACTTATTTCCTCTCAACGTTAATCAATTGTTCCCGGTAGGTAACTATCGCGGTACGGCCACCGTCGCCGCCACCGTCCGTGCTAAACAGAACCATTTCTCCGGCGGCGGCGGCGGCCGCCGTCGTTTCGTTCAGAGTCCATCTGCTCCCGGCACCAGGCAGCAGCAGATGGGGTAGTACTGCCCCGGAGTGCAGGACGTCTGGAAGTTCTTGTAATTGTTCTTCTGGCAGTACTCGAAGCACGTCGTCGCGTTGCACGGCACCACCGGGCTGCAGGGGCCTGTCAGGTTATTGCATCACTGTCAGGGCAAGCACTGCAGGTACATTCGAACAGGAAGACACAGCGGCAAACGAAGCATGTACTTGCTGCACTGCAGGATGAGAAGACGAATGCCATGGCCATGACAAGAGCTGCGAACAACATGATACCGGTGCCCATCTTCACGAGCAGCGCCATGGCCAAGTGAAGTGGTATGGAGAGCCTAGCTCTTCTTGCTGCTTATTCTTCTCTTTTGGAACTGGACCTCCGGCCCCAGGTTATATAGAGACGAAATGGAAGAAAATTGGTGGTGTCTTGATTGATAACTTAACCATGTATGGATGCAAATTGGATGTCATTTATCTGTTGCCAGTTCTTCCAGGAGTCGATTTTGGCTGCTAATGAGACAAGATTTGAAGTATTGTCAATACCTGGGCTTTACATGGCTTTGGAGTATTGGGCCTTGACAATGCCGGCCTAGGCCCATCCATGAACAAATTCAAATTTCTATATTCTTATAACATATAAACTATTTTCACACTTCCAGTATATATGTCTAAAAAAGAAATTTAGCCGGCACAGACCAACGTTAAACTGATAGTACAAATGATAACTTAAGGGTAATCCATTTACTGGGCAAATTGACACCCTTCGATGTTTGATCTAGAGAAACCACAAACTTGTTTCGATTTGTAGTAATCCCTTTTTTAATCTTTACTGTCACCATCAAATCAGTCACTTACGTAGTGCAATCTTAGCTCAAAATACTCCCTCCGTATTTTTATAAAACATATTTCGCTTCGTTAAAACAATACTTTGACTAATTATTACTCATAATATAGCATTCTTGAATCAATTAAGCAACTCGCAACGTAACAAAACCATGATCCCTTGCCAAGATATCCGTATTGCTCCTCTCGAGAAACTCGCAACAAAATCTAATTAAGAACGATTGATCAATGAATAACTCGATCATCTCTACCAATCAATAGTTGCATAGTTGTATGGGAACTATAGTTTCTAATAGTCCACAAGCTTACACAGTGACATATAACAATGCGGTAAAAAAAAACTATTCATCATGGATGCTCGAGAAGAATTATACAGCGAAGTGGCCACATATTTTAGGATCGTCGTTCAAAAACTAATCCAAACAAGTTTCGGCAACATAAGTTTACCCCGTGACATGTAACAATGCGGTAAGAAAAACTATTCATCATGGATGCTCTAGGGGTATTATACAGCGAAGTGGCAACACATAGTAGGATTGTCGTTCAAAACTAATCCAAACAAGTTTCAGAACCATGTAACATCTGGTTCCACAATCCTCAGTCCTATCATTACAGGGATTAAATAAAAACAAGACAGGGACGAAGAATTCCATTGAAGCACACATAACATTATATACAGAACAGAACTGAAGCTATTTCCTATTAAATGCAGTGTCAATGTGAAATCCATTCCCTTGGTAGTATTTCCTATTTGCAGTTGGACAATCTAGGTCAACAAGGAGAGGTCACATTTGAAATTTGAAACAGAAAAATTGGTAAGCCGACATAAATAGTTTCAGGCGTAGCAGGTACATGGGAGTCCGTACTGAAAATAGTCCATATTAAAAGAAAAATTGACTACCAGATGCTAGGTCTTGCAGAACCCCTTCCGAAAAAGAAGAGGTCCAAGTCATCTAAATGGCACTATGGCCCATACATTGACATAGAAGCAAGAAATAGGGTACCATCTGGATCTGTATTACCACTTAAGATGTGGCCAAACTTAGAGTTGGAGGCAAATCTGGTCGAAAGCAAGAAGTGTCACGATTCAGTAGTATGATCCATGGGCACAAAAGGAGATGTCCATGAGGATATCAAGTGCAGTCCTGAAGTTGCTAAGAAGAATTTAGTTAGGTTATATGGGCACAAAATCAGGACAGATGAAGCTCTTGTGATTGAATGGCGTGGATGATTCAGTGGAAAAGCACTTTGTACTTTTTCTACCACCTTAATGGCATAACATCTCTTTTAGTAAAATTTTTAATATAATTTAAAAAGTTCCAAACAATATGCTGCATGATTATTTTCTTATGATCTGGAATCTAAAGATGCTGGCAGGGGTAACATAAAGCTCAAGTCCTTAGCTGCAACACATGCAGTTTACTTGAACATGTCTGGAGCGGAAGAAATCCTAACTCCATGGAAGGATATAATAAGATAATATAACAACATTACCGAACAACAGATAAATGCCTATAAACCCTGACAAACACATAACTTGTGAAGTGATACAAGTTTTCTTTTGAAAATTGATTCCAGAATACAAAAGAATACTGGGAAAATATCTAACAGGAAACAAATGCCAAAGTATCATACTAGAATCACAAAGTTCAGAGATTTATCCAGCATCGAATTGCAGATAAGAAAACAGTTTTTTGGCAGTCAAAATTTGGCTGCAGCATCAAATAATGTGTCATAACACCTTAGAATGATCAGGTTTGAAACAAAAAACAAAGCCTTTTAGTCCCAAGTACATTCACGTAGGCTAGAGATGAAACCCAACAGGAGGCACCCGAGAGCGCGCAAAAAATTAGTGATAACAATAATTAAGTAGAAAAAAGTTAAAGGGGGCTGATAGCCTAGGTATGTTCAGGCACATGGATTGGTAATTACCATGAGGCACTAGTCAAAAAAAGTTCTTTAGGTTTATTCCACTCTTGAGTCAAGTTAGTTCCTGATAATATGAAAAGTTAGAAAATTCACTAGCTACCAGCAACTGATGAACTCTGGAAAAATCTTCTAGCCAAACGAACAGAAAGATTCCTAAGGCATGCCACTAAATCAGAAGCTAATTCTAAAAGGGATTGAATCAAACTTCACATCCAATCATCTATTCCTGAATATATCTATAGACATACTGGTGAGTCCAAATCACATAAACTGCACAAGCATTCAAATCGACATACCAGCTTGATCGCCAGGGGACACTTCACACCTAGTTGTTATATGGTCAATCTGCAGAAGAAATAGCACAATCACTATAGTCATACTTTTTGTTGTGCATGTACTTCATATGATTCAAGAATGTGCAGTTGGAGGTTACATGTAGATAGGCAACAGCATACTTACAGTGAAAAAGATGCCCATTCGTTCAACTGGTACTGCTTGTGCAGACACTTATGTGAAGTTTTCTCCTCACAGAGAAATACAGGAATTCGACCTGACATAAAGACAAGAAGTAAACATGCAAACCTACTTTTCAATTAACACTGCCTTTTCCTTGGATGCAACAAAAAGCCCATCCAAACAAAACTGCAGGTAATCTCTTTCTCCTTATAGAGAAACACAGGAATTTGACCTCACATCAATACAAGTAAATGTGCAAACACACTTCTCAAGTAACACTACCCTTTTGCTGGATGCAACAAAATACAATCATACAGCACATACTGAAGCCCATCCAAACAAAACTGCAGGTAATCTCTTTCTAGCAGTCACTGCATTTACATTTGGAAAATGCACAGAACAGAATATAGACACCAGGACAGTAAGCAATAGATAATTTGATAGCTTTCAAACTTCCACTACCACCGTACCACCTGGCCCTAAGAATAAGCATCAGGACAAATTCCTGGGCTAGAAACTAAATGCAGCTGGTAGTCAGGACAAATAAGAAAGCAACTAACCATGTACAGAAGCAAAAGGAACATTCAGATTCAACTGAAGCACCACAAGACGTCAGACTTTGTTCCCAACATCAGCAGAACTCAACAACTGCTTAAATGTCGTTTCTCCCTCTTCTGCGGTTACCATCTCAATCCATTATCTGCCTAAATAACTTGACAATCTAAGGAACTCATCCGTGGCATACCCCAAGGTAATAAGTTAATTATTGAGGGGGTATGCCACGATTACGGAGCACACATAAGAAAACCTAAACTAATGACTAACATTACAGCCCTAACTCTTAGAATATTCTTCTACCTAACCTAGTTATTATTCTCCTCAGCGGCAGCGCCAGAGCCGGATGCGGAATCGGCGGTGGGCGGCGGCTGCATGAGGAGCGCGGTGTAGTACGGGACGTGCATCAGGGACGCGGTGGCCGCCGCGGGGGATACGGGGACGAGGGCGGAGGGCGCCTCCTCGGGCGTGACGCCGGTGCCGGTGGCGGCGATGATGGATGGCTCGGCCTGGCGGAGCAGCCACTCGATGGTCTCGCCGTCGGTGCGATGGCCGAGCTCGCGCGTGAGCTGGAACACGCGTGCCGCCACCATGGCCGGGATGCGGACCCGGCGGCCGCGGCCGGCGACCTTGGCGTGGCGGTCGGCGGAGGACCTCGCCGGGCGGCGGGCCCGGCCGCGGAGAGGTTCCTGGGGCGGCGCCGCGACGGCGGTGGAGATGGTGAGGTCGCCGGAGACGGCGGCGGCGGGGGCGTGGGGTGGGGGAGGGTTTAGGGTTTGGGGGGCGGGGACGAGGTTGTAGAGGACGAGCTCGGAGGAGGAAGACATTTGGAATCGGAAAGGAGGGGGGATTTGGGGCTGCGAGGTGGGGCCGGCTCCTGCCTGCTGGTGGGGCTATGGGGACGGGAGGGACGGACGGACCCAGGGGTTATATAGGAATCCTGCTGGGTGGGCCGAATTAATTTCTCATTCACCTCTTTCCAATTTCTACAATCGATTTACTAACCTTTACGTGGGTTTTCCGTGCTGGACTGTGAGCAATGCAAGATTAGTTGACCTCCATGTTGGAAGGGGTCATTACTTGCTGTCACGTTATTTTACGTTTGTTCGTACCATTTTTTAACTGTGCACAAGAATTTTCATTTGCAAGACCTGCGCTCTTTGTGTCCAATGTTGCCCATCCCATCAAGCTTAGCACAAATAAATAATTGAAAACAATCAATGGAGTATTTTTCGGACATAAGGAAGTTATTTTCCCAATAAAAACTTTTTGTCACTTTAATTACCATCAGGGACACTTTTGTTGCTCTTCTTCCTGGACCGCAAGCAGACATCAAGGAAATCCATATGCTTCCGATTACAGCAATCAAGGCATACCATTTAGAAAGTGTGTTTTTTTTGTTTGCAGGAGAATCACCTATTTGAAACAGTAATAATAAATATCAACAACAGTTATCCCACACATTCACAAAACCGGCATGAGGAATGCTCAGAAAACTTACAAACAGCTGAGGCGAGTAAGACTTGTTATCGTTGCAGGAATTGTGTCCCTCTATAGGTTGCTCGACAAGTACCTATTTGGTGAGGACCTCTGAATACACTATATTCTTCGTGTATCTATCGGTTGTATCTTTTTGATTCACCTCTTTCTTATGTGTCATGTCGCTTTTGCTCTTCCTTTTTTTTCTTTTTCTTATTTTTCTCTGACGACTTGATTTTGTTGTCCTGCTTCTGGTCCTCATCTTCATCATCGTTTTCAGCTGTTAGTATCTTTATGTTCTTGGCTGTTGTTGCTCTAGAAAGCGCGACATATAATTGACCGTGAGAGAAAACCGGTTCAGGCAGGTAGATGCCTACATTTGGTATTGTCTGTCCTTGAGCTTTGTTTATTGTCATTGCGAAACTTAGTCTGACAGGAAATTGTTTCCTCTTAAAACGGAATGGGAACATCTCATCATCAGAGGGGCACAGCGGGATTCGAGGCAAGAAAACTCGTGTCCCATAATGTTGTCCTAGCACAATCTCTGCATCGATTGCATTTTTCTGGAAACCTCTTACCACCAACCTTGTGCCATTGCATAGTCCATTAGCTGGGTCGATATTTCTGAGTAGTATTATTGGACAGTTAATCTTGAGCTTCAGCATATGTGGTGGTAGTCCATTTGGGGTTAGTGTGTTTAGGAATTCCGAGGGATAGTAGTTATGGGGGTCATCTTCTACAGTATCAAAGCTGTGATAGACCATCTCTTCTCCTTGGAATCGTTCAATCATTTTTAGATTAATGCGGTCTACACAGTCATTACGCGTGGATAAAATGGCTCTTGATGTGATGTAATTTGGATCCTCTAGGCAAGCGTTGTTCATTTGATAGACGCTGTCGATGAGTCTATCAAGTCCGGAATCATCCTTCGTGCGTGGAATACATATATTTTTTGGCAGACGTATCTCGCCTTTATCGTTTGTCTCCTCAGTGCCATTGCCGATGCGCAGTAGGTATTCTGCAAACCATGGGTCATTTTGCGCCCTCATGTTGCACACAAGCTTCATGTGACGCATGTAATTCCAGAGTTCAGATCTGCGTAGTGAGGCATCTACTATTTGTGATCTTGTACCCTTTCGTACAACCGGTAGAACTTGTCTAAAATCTCCCCCAAATACCACTGTTTTCCCACCGAATGGAAGATTTGGTTTATCCATTATGTCACGCATGCTTTTGTCCAGTGCCTCTATTGCCTGCCTCTTAGTCATCGATGCTTCATCCCAAATGATTAGCGATGCTGCCTGAAGTAGCTTGGCTGTCCCACTTTGTTTTGTGAATGAACAAATAGCCCCATCATCTATCCTTAGTGGTA
Source organism: Setaria viridis (assembly GCF_005286985.2). Lineage (NCBI taxonomy): Eukaryota > Viridiplantae > Streptophyta > Magnoliopsida > Poales > Poaceae > Setaria > Setaria viridis. The sequence goes on from NC_048269.2 coordinate 10,648,961, forward strand.
TCTTGAACCTTGAGTGCGCTGTCCTTCCTCCGGGCATTATGGAAGCTGCGACACCAGAGGTTGTTGTTGCTAAAGCTATTTTTCCTTGTCCACGAACTGTTGCAAGCAATGCCCTGTATAGAAAAGTTTTCCCCGTTCCTCCCGGTCCATCTACGAAGAATAGCCCTCCTCCATCATGGTCAACTGCTGTTAGAATTTCATTGTAGGCGGCCTTTTGCTCATCATTTAGGTGTTTAGGCAATTCCATGTCCTCAGGGTCCACCTCGATGTTGGATTCCTCGGTGATCTCCCTAGGTGTATTGTCTTTTGTGTCATTTTGCTCATCGATCTTTGGAAGAGGAAATGATTGTATGTCTTTTCCCATCGATTGCAGCATATCCCTAATATTGATTAATACCATCTGTTCGACCGTTCTTGCATTTTTGCAGTTTCGTCGATAGTCTTCCGACATTGCCTCGATGTGATTGTTCCATAGTGCACGGATGTCGTGGGGCTCACAAAACACAAGAATCGTTGCAAATAGCCTTCGCAGCGAGGATGGCATCCGAAATAACTCTGCTTCCGTCAGGCAATCATCTAACGTGTTGTCTGCCTCAATGAGGCCCCTTCTGTCTGCAGCTTCACGAAATGATGGCAATATTTGGCCATCAACTGTTCGTAGCTCTTCGTAGCAGGTTGCGCCTTCCACATGGTTAAGGAGAACTCGAAGATAGTATCTTTCTCCTTCGGCTGGATGTGCTGAGACGATCCTCCCAACCTGGTACAACGTTTTCCTTTTCCTCTGTTGCCAAAACTTCCCCTGGGTTTGCCAAGTATAATGTTCTGGAAAATCACGGTACAGGATGCCTCGTGCTTTTTCGTGTGTCCTGTTAGCTTCGAAGTATGCCGTTAGCATTGACTTCTCAATACCTTCGCGGTTGATAACTTCCGTGATTTCTTTTTTTCCATGGTATGAAACCATGTGCATGTTTGGAAGATGAAGCTGCAATTGCATGACTGGAGGATTTGTCTTGCTTAGTTCGAAGCCATATATCCTCCATAGTGCCTCTGGTGGTGTCACCCATCTCGCGTCTCTGTATTGTTTAATCTCATCGATGTCTTCTTTTTCGCTTGTCCCATTTACACATACAGACGCGCGGTCATGTCCCTTGTAGATGTATTTGTATAGGTATTTGACAGCTTTTATGCTTGAGCATACCTCGACATTTATGTGGCAATTGAACATTTGCAGGAGGTAAGGGTTGTAAGGAACTACCCACCTGTTATCTAGTTTGTGCCCTCAGACTATTTCATTGTGGCCGTCATCGCGTCACCTGTATAATGGGTAAGAATCCTTGCCTTGAATGGTAGTAGCGTTAAATTGCCTTGGATAATAGTTCTTGCATGATTTTCGATTCTTCGTGCATGGACAGTTCTTATTCAATGTACCGCAAGGTCCATGCATCATATGTTTGATAACCATCTTGTACAACTCTGGGTACTTTTGTTTGTTTGGGAGCTCCACCGAGATTAGTCTATCATATTGCTCTGGACAAGTAAGCTTATATTTTCCGGTCATTATAAGCAAGAAATGAGCGTGCGGTAGACCTCTCTTTTGGAACTCTACAACATAGGTATAGGCTTCACCTTGCCTGGGATGTGCTCTTGTAACAACTGCTTTTTCATTTCTTCTAGTTTTGCTCTGAAAACACGAACAACAAGATCAGGACGATCTTGTGGTGTTTGACCAAACTCAAGTTCATTCGTGATCTCTTCCTAGTTGGGATTGCATGTCATCGTGAGGAATATGTCCGGTTTCCCATATTTTCTAACTAAAGCCATGGCGTCTAGGTACCGACGCATCTTGTCTCGAGGACCCCCAATAAATGATGATGAAAGCACTGTCCGTTTGCCGACCGCATCTCCCCTGTCTTGTCCTGCATGAATGCTATCTAGAAGGCCTTGGTATAGATCCGCCCTTATCTCTTTCTGATGATTCCATATGAAGTCCAGTCGTGAGCTCTCAATCTTGATGTATGTATCCACGGCGAATTGTTGGAAAAGCCATCCGCCGTATAGTATTTGGTTAAATATGTTGGGTCGCACATGAAATTTATAGCAGTAGTATTCTCTCATGGTTACCCACATTCTACCACTTGAATCTGTGTTGGACATATAGAATTGATTGTTAGTGGCATAGGCAATTATTTCATTAGTATATGTAACTATGAAGACTAATATTTGAAATAATTACCTGGGTCATTGTTTTTGTTATTTTGATTAGCATGAGCTCTCTTCACATCTTCCGTAGTAATTCCAACCTTTGGGATATCGGCATGCCATCCCAATTCACCTCTTGGAAAGAACAAAGGATAAGACAATGGATCATAGCATCCAGTGTATGATCGGATTGCTTGTATTTCGTTGTTGTTCCCATGTAGTATTACATTTCTGTCAAAAGTATTCCTCCGTTCATTTCCTTCAATCCAAACTGCAGCTACCTCAGATGTGATTGGTGCATTGTATGTCCTTTGGTCCAATTTTTGGTCAAGGTTCAACATCACTCGGTACTCAAGGTTTTCTTCCTGTCCCAAACTCCTAAATTGTTCAGAGTATGGATTGTTGCGTAGAGTATTGGTTATAATGAGTAATACATGTTTGTCTTGCTCGTACATTTCCTTACGGCAATAGCGGTAACGATGCTCTAGGGTTGGATCATCATCATAGAAGTAGAGTTCTAGATGCTTAGGATCTGAACCATCTTTTCCAAATGAGCGTATGTTGTGATAGATCTGACCATGTGCTCGGAAGGTGTAAATACCGCTGTTTCTCATGGTAGTTGTATCTCTATCGAGGCGACAGTACAGAGAAGTAAATGAGAAGTGTCCATTGGAAAACCTTATATTCTTTCGAAAATGTATTGCATCAGAGTCATTGCTCATCCATAGTCTCATGAGCTGATGTGATGTCTCAAGATTTGCAAGTTTGATCTGTCCTTTTCGACAGCATAGCCCCTCAGGTTCGTGGTGAAATTTCTTTGCGTTGCAATATTTGCAATTTTCAACAGGTTTTAGCATGTGTGTGTTGTCTGGTATGTTACTATAGACGATGTCATATGGATCATTGATGTTTGAATCCTCAGGAACGGTTGACTCATTTTCCTTTATTTGTACCTCCATATCTTCCTATTCTGCTGTGATTTGTAGGATGAAAGAAATTAGAGAAGTACTCACATTGTGATGTGAAAATATTGTAACGTGTTTATCATACCTTGACCAGAAATGATGTTATCCTCCTCATCGGTGTCTTCTTCATATACAGCTCCATCGTCACCTGCATAGAAATATGTGAATTATATGATGTTTTCCATTGCATGATGAGAATATAAATTTAGTATATATCCTTACCATATTGTTCATCATCAATGAATGATTGATTTGGTTCTTCTCCATCCTTGCTGGCTGGACACATTGAATAGGGGATATATGTCCATGAAAGATTGTTAACATTGTAAAAAATTGATGCATGTTTTATCTGATTGTGAGAGTCATATATGCAATTGGGAGTATTACCTTCCTTCATGTTTGTTGGCTGTTTTGTAGATTCTAGATCATCTATGACTTTGGTGTTCGTATAACAGTCTTCATCTGGTGGGGCAGGAGTTTTTTCCATTGTTCTAGCTGTGAACTTTTCGTTACGATTTGCAGGGTTCTCCATTGCAATTGAATTTTTGCTTAGAGTGTCACGTCGTCGTGCACGATTAGCAGAATCTTGTTCTAACTTTGCTTTCTTTTGGTTTGGTTGCATGTTTGCATATCTTTCCCTCTCATGCATGCATTTTTTCTGTAATTTTTGTTGCTTTTCTTGATCAGTCACCTGTGAGCATTTTTTTTGGATCTGAGTTGAATTTGTACTTGTTCTTTTTTGTTGATGATAGGCTTCACGACGTTTTTTGAGTTTTTCCTGCTTTTCTTGATCAGTCATCCGTGCATACCTATCTCTATCTCTTTTCCTTCTCTGCTCTTTGGGATCCAAGAGTTGCGATGGTGATTCAAATGGTTTGTCTGCAAAGAGTTATACATAATATTATGAAGCTATATGAGTCCTTAAATCATTATTTTGGTGTTTAATGGTTTGAAGAAGATTTGAATCATATTCAACATACCAGGAGTTGACATTGATTATATAGTGCTCACTGGAGACAACTATATGTGTGTGCTATGTTGAGAAGGTGACCCACTTATAACTCCAATGACAAGCGTTTATTGCAGCTTTACAATCTTTTGTTGTGAGTTGTCTGCAAGTAGCATGAAAGGGGATTGCTTAAATTCAAAGAGGAGATCTATTAACATAAACTTGATTCAAACAAACAAATTAGCCTAGGTGCATTGAGTAAATCAGTAAGGAAAACCATGGCATGCTGTTCTATCATGGAAAGAAATTCTGGGAACAACAGGTTGCCTTCTATGAATGGAACCTTCAAGTTTTCAGGATAGGCAATATTTCAAAAACTCTAGAGTTTGCTTCTAAAAGTTATGACAGTAGGATTCTGTGATGTTCAAGGTTGACTGATTAAATCTATTCTTAGCAAAAAAAAAAAGACTTTCAATCTCTAAATTGCGAGTGTGCTTTTATTCCTACCGCTAATTATTTAGGTAGCAATCCAGCACAGCCATAATACCACAAATGAAAGAAATAGCTGGACTTTTGTATCTATTCGTGACATGAAAGAGATGTCACTGATCAAACAAAAAATCAAGAAAATGAAAATAGGTTGCACACAGTACCACTTTTTAAGCAATTTTCTAAGGTTACATCAATTAAGTTAAGGTTTCATCAGTTCAACTTTTTATTTTAGCGACTGAAAATACATTCACTTCTCCACACATGGACATAGCAAGGTTAAAATTCTATCCTTCAATTAACGTGGCATGCCAAAAAGTAGAGAATACGTCAGTGTAGTTCATTGTAAACTCTAAGTCTCTAACATGCTCAAATGTCAAGATGCCTTTAATAAGTAGCATGAGCGTAAATTTGATAGTTATTGTTAAATGAAAAGCTACAAATGACCAACAAAGATTACTGTCTCGATGACTACATAATCTTAAACATAGAAAAATTGATATACACGGTTTAACTAACACAACAGTAGGGATTGATATTCCTTTTAATAATTACTTTTGCGATCTGATGTAAGGGTATTAGTCATATTAAAAAGTTTTCAACTGCTAATTCAGACAGGGAAAAAGGCTCAACCAAACAAGTTCACAACCAGCACAAAAGGATTTTGTAGCAGGGAGTACAGCTACTAAATCACGTTGAAACTATCAGCAAGCCTGGAAACGCTGAATAACTTGTTTCAGCTTCAAGGTGCTAACTAACTTAATGACATCATCTATGCGAAAGCAAAAAGTCTATTTCTGTAGAAATTGAAGGTGAAATTTCAGTAGAGCATATCAATCACTGGCCATCTGAGTACTTTGTTGGCAGAAGCATGGATCCATTCTTATGTGTGGTGTACTAACGGTACCTCACAATCAGCAAATTTCAGAGAGGCCAAATGTTTACGTACCTTTTGTGGAAGTAGAGTAAGAAGCTTGCGGCATGTGTTGGCGTTGATGGAGGTTATCTCTGCGCGTTTTGCTGAGCAGTTTGTCGATGGCAAGGAGGTCCTGGGCTCCTGGCCACAACCCCGCAGCTATTTATACAGGCAACAACGCAACCTCGATTTCTATCCGAGTCGGCCTCGATCCCGATCCGGTTCGGCAGCGAACTCTCCTGGCAGTCTGGCCCCGAGTCAGCTTCAATTCCGATCCGATTCGGAACCGAGCTCTCCTGGCAGTCTGGCCTCCACTCCAATCACTGCCCGCTTCGCTGCCGCCTCGAGGATGCGGTGGCCATTACCTGGTCGACACGGCTGGCGGGATGTCGTCGGTGGACATGAGGACCTCCTGGAGGTGACGGCGGCGCCGTCGTGGCCGTGGCCATTCTCGACGGGCAGGAGCCTCCTTCTGGAAGTGGAGGAGGAGACGCTCCTCCAGCCGTGCCCAGCTGCCCCATGCCGCCGTCCATCTCCCACCCCGCGCGCCGCTCACCGGGGAGGGGGGGAGCGATGGGGTTGGAACCAGCCGCCAGCCCCGGTTCCGAACGGAGCGGCGACGGGATGCGTAGGCGACGCCACGGCGCCCGAATCGCCGGAGGATGCGTGCGGCGGCGATGGAGCGGCGGCAAACAGAGAAGGGCGCATGCTCGTCGGCAGCTCCGGATAGACACAGAAGGAATAGGATACGGCCATACGGGTACCTGAACAGAAAGTAGTTTGGTGGGCCGTGGGTAGCTGAACAGAAAGCAGTTTGGGGGCCGTTGTGTACGTACGCACGTACGCGGGCCGGCGTATAGCTGTGGACTGCAGTTGTTCACCTTGAGGCCTTTTCCCTTATGTGATCATGGGATGTAACTGTTCAACACGTGTGTGCAGCTTGATACTAATTGGTGATTGATTTAAATTTTCTGAATTTTGTTGTAGAATGTCAGTGAAGTTTTGCCCAAGGACTTCCTGGCAAAGAAGGACCCGACAGATTTATGTAGTTGTAGTTGCTCATTGTCTACGCAATTCAGCTCTCTTTGATATGCTGCCAGGCTCATTTGCCAACATGTTTTCTTAATTTGCTCTAGTGTTTCTTCCCTGCTGAACTTATCAAGAGCATCAGCACCCCCACGTTTATTGTGAACTCGTAATATGATTCTTGGCAGGTGATTGCAATCTTACTAATTGCTCCTAGTACTTGTCGTTTGGTAGCATCCTAGTTCCTAACTGCTGTAAATATGCTTATACTTTCCAGATCCAAAATGTTGTTGCGCCAGTAGGATCCTATCCTGGAGACACATAGTCCAATTGCAGGATAATATTGGGAACTGCAGTTCCAAGCAGATCGATGTGCTTCATGGTTAGCCTAGCTTGTCAATCTCTTCTGTTTTCAGCATTCAATCGGTGTTGTCCGTCCTGTTTCCTTTGACGACAAATGTTTTCTTCTTTGGCCGTGTTTTGCAGGATTCAGAAGGAAACTCATCCATGAGTTGAAGGCTGCTGAAGGTAAAAGGGAGTGGGGGCTGTTCATCGATTCATGCTTCACCTACTGTCAAACTCAATGGAATGGCTCATGGCATTCGTCGACATCCCCAAGGCTTGATAACAAGGTGAGGTCCAATCCAAATCACTGAACTGTACAGTTTACACTGCATTAGCAAAGCATGTCGCATAACCATAACCTTGTTATTTTCCTACTTTTATTTGGAGCAGACTATTGCAGAGGCTGTTGGAGTTTGGTACGTACGTACGCGGGCCGGCCGGGGGTGTGGTCACCGAGTAGCCTTTGGGCAGCTGGCGTGTATTGCTCGATAAGATAAAAAACAAAAACCTGTGTAATAGGATGAGATAGTGAATCTCCAGTCCACAAGATGAGCTGCATGGTTATAAAATACTGAGTACTCCAAACAAGAAAATAAATAATCTTATATATGTTAGCATATTTTTTTTGCAACATACCCATCTTTCTGCATTGGCTCTTGTAGTTGTTCTGTGATTATCCAGGAAATAACCTGGAGGTCTTTCCAGTTATGACTAATCAAGTTTTGTTGCCTTCCAATTATGTTCAAATGATATTGTAGTCCTTGCAGCTGTTAAATTATTAATATCAGTAAAAGGAATAAGAATCTAAAATGAAGAGTTGAATTAGTACCAGACATGAACAGTTAAAAATTAAAATCTATCAAGCTTAGAACATGTCAACTATAGAGATAGAAATTACCATTTCATGCTTAAGATAGTTTCTCACAATCTTTGTGATATGGTTACCATCTTCACCTACTCCAAGCTTGCCATCCCTTTTTAGCATTACAGAAATAAAGGGATTCTCAAAGTAAAATTTAACATCATTCCTACTTTCTAAATGGGCTTGATCCTTTATGCAACATATATACGCGCTGATGACCTACAAACATTCAAATAACAAACCTTTATTACATAAGAAAAAAATGTTGATCGAAGAGCATTCACTTGTAAGTAGTTACTTACATCATCATTTAGGAATTTTTCTGAATCTAGCAAGCATGACAATTGAGCTTGTGTGACAAAGATGTCATCTATCTTAACAAGTATATCAGTTTCAAAAGATGTTTCTATTGTTATTTGAGCACAGTAGTCCAGGTCGGTCATTTCATAATCTGCAAATATTCAAAAAATTTAACGTGATGTTAAAAGTTAAAAACAAGAACACAATGAATAAAAATTTCATAGAAACATACCTTGTGGGAGATAGTTATATGTTTGATGATCAACTTTGTATTGTTCATGTTGATCTTGATGCTTCTCGTCATCTAATAGAATTCTTCTGTCATTATCTGAGTCAAAGTCAATCCATTCAGAACATGCCACTTTCTCAGCAACAATTGAACCAATAGTGTAAGAATCTTTTTCCTGGAAAAAAACCCTAAAATTGTCAAATCATTAACCAATCCACTAAATTAAATGAACAGCAAAAACACTAACCGGAGATGATGATGCCAGGGTGGTTGGTGATGGAGGCGATAGTGATATGTCAAGATCATTCATCTGTTCAGATTTTTCTTCCTTCAAGGGCCGAGCATCTAAATCATAAACATTGCTTGATTCAATGTTATCACATAATGATGCCAGGGAGGTTGATGATGGAGGCGATGGTGATAAATCGCAATCATTCAACTGTTCATATTTTGCTTTCTTTAAAGGTCGAGTATCAAAACCATCAGCATTGCTTGATTCAATGTTATGAGAATCCATTTTCTGCAAAAGCAGCAAAATTAAAATTTCTCTATTCAGTAATAATATGGGATGTTCCTAGAAACCTCATCAATTATGTAGCAGTTGATGATTTATGCAATAATTCAGAGAGAGCAAATAGCTTGACAGAATTTATAAAATTCAGAGAGGGCAAATAGCTTGACAGAATTTAGAGGCCAAATAGCTTACGACAAGGTCTAGCCATGTGTGACACACTAAATAAGCATACGGTGTGACAATAGTCGTGAGAGTAATTTGTTTGTTGTATTTGTTTATCAAAATTTTCAGTGCACTGTTTTGTTTCATTTAATTTCCCAGAGTTTTATTAATTTCTGACTCTCGGCATATAACTTTATCCATAATGAGCAGCAAAAGGCAGTGCAGTTTCTCATTTGCTTTCTTACCAGGCCTACCAAGGAAAGGGGTATATATAGAAGGAGGGACCATCCAACCATAGGTCTATTGAATAGAAAAAAACAATTGAATATCCAGCGGCTGCTTTTATTTTCTCTACGAAGATAGTGGCTAGCTATGGACTCCGGTTCCTCATAATAAGAATCTCGTACGTGGGTCTCCTCAGAATCAGTAAGCTCAAAGTCTGTCTATCGTTAGTAAACAGTAAGCTAGCGGGTTTTATGATTAAAGGAGAGCAGTGTTCCGTAATTGTCTTCCCTAGAGTCCATTTAAGGCAAACTTTAACCACAATTAGCAGCAAAAGGCAGTGCAGTTTGAAAGCCACATTAGCAGGCTTGTAATTCACAAAGTAGCATAATGAACCTTCCAGATCAAAATACCATCTGATAGATTCAAGTAATAACACAAACACAAACAGCTTAAAATCCCATGCAGCAACTTTTATGACTAACCAGAAACTGAAGAAACGCAATATGTTAAAATAGAGATGCAAGTACCTGACCGGTGCTTGCCCGAGGCCGAGGGATCAGAACATGGATGAGAGCACCGCGGAGACTACGGCAGCCGCGATGCTGCCGCGGATCCCGGTCTGGAGGCTGAAGCCGCTGCCGGCAGTGCTGTCGCTCGCCGGAGTGCCGCCGGCTGATGGCGTGACTGCATGAGAAGAACGACGGCGATCATTGTGCACAGAGTGGTAGAGACTGAACAAGTGGCGAGACGGATGGGTTCAGAGTTGACAGTACTCACTGTTGGAGGCGTTGGCGAAGAGGGCGTAGTCCGGCGAGACAGGCTTCAGGTTCAGTAGGTCTGGCAGCAAGGGAGGAGGCATCATCAGACATTGTGAAGCTAGAACAGAACAAACAGCAAGAATAATATAAAATAAAGCATTGGGAATTTCTTAACTATTCGACTGTGCTAATATCATTGGGAGTATGTTAATATGATAAGAGCCTAGTTTCTGACTCTCTGCATATAACTTTAACCACAATTAGCAGCAAAAGGCAGTGCAGTTTGAAAGCCACATTAGCAGGCTTGTAATTCACAAAGTAGCATAATGAACCTTGCAGATCAAAATACCATCTGATAGATTCAAGTAATAACACAAACACAAACAGCTTAAAATCCCATGCAAAAACTTTTATGACTAACCAGAAACTGAAGAAACGCAATATGTTAAAATAGAGATGCAAGTACCTGACCAGTGCTTGCCCAAGGCCGAGGGATCAGAACACGGATGAGAGCACCGCGGAGACTACGGCGGCCGTGATGCTATCGCGAATCCTGGTCTGGAGGCTGGCGTAGTCCGGCGAGCCAGGATTCAGGTTCAGCAGGTCTGGCAGCAACCCCGCATCTATGTATACAGGCAAGAACGTAACCTCAATTCCGATCCAAGTCGGCCTCGATTCCGATCCGGTTAGGCACCGAACTCTCCTGGCAGTCTGGCCCCGACTCAGCCTCGATTCCGATTCGATTCGGAAACGAGCTCTCGTGGCAGTCTAGCCTCCACTCCAATCACTGGAGGTCGTCGGTGGACATGGGGGGAGGGAGGGGAGGTCGTCGATGGACATGGGGTGGAGGGTGAAGGTGGGAACTGAGCGCAGGCCCCGGATCCGGACGGAGCAGCGGCGGGATGACGATGGAGGATGATGACGGCGATGTCGGAGGATGGCGGGAGGTCGTCGGTGGACATGGGGTGGAGGTCCGGACGGAGGGGCCCGGAGCCGGACGGAGTGCGGCGGAGGAAGGGGAGGGGAACGAGGGAGCTGGGTGAAGGGCCGGACGGAGGACGGGATAGGAGCCGGACGGAGAGCGGTGGAACTCCATACCCCGAGGGAGGGGAAGGGAACGAGGAAGCTCAACTCTTTTCGCTTTAATCCCTTGCTTTCATCTTTTTACCACCCGAGCCCCCCATCTCTTCAGATTGGACTGCGGGTTAATATCACGAAATGTCAGGGTTTTTTTTGCAAAATAACCCAATGGACGAAAAATCCAGGCAGAGACGTTACTTGCTTTAATAATAGGTAAAGATTACAACCATGTGTGAAGGTTTACAACCACAATGAAACAAATCCGGCTATATAACCAAAAGATATATGAGTAGTTAGACTCTATGCCTCAAACGAGGAACAAAGAAAACAAGAAAAAAAGAGACAAAAAGAAAGTTAGAAAGGCTATGTTTCAACTTGCTTCAACCTTGCATTCGACCTTATGCAGCAACTTGTCCTTATCTTTGCTATTTTCTTAGAAACTTTAGAAGTCAGGATCATTCTACTTTGATGGCCATCTGCTTCCTGTTTGTAACATCCACAAAAATCACCAACTTAAATCACCAGCTAAAAATTGTGTTCAAAATCTTTTCACCGTTGACCTCCCGAAAATCTAATCCTCCCGGCGATTTCGCCATCCCACATCCAGAGCCGACAGCGGTCCTTTTTCCCTCTCCGTAAATCTCGCCGCGTGCCGGTCAACAAACCGCCGCGCGTGCCCCGACCGCACTCCGCAATCACCGCCGACCCCTCCCTTTCTTTTTCTCTTTTCCCTCTATTTTTTCTTTTTCTCTTTTCTTTTCCTCCCTTCTCTTTCTTTCTCTCTTCTTCTTCTTCCTTCTTCCTTCTTCTTCTTTCTCCGTCCTCCTTTCTTCCTGGCGCCTAGCGCCACCCTCCTGGCCGGCCCCCTACGCCTGGCCCCCTCCCTGGCCCCTGCCGCGCGCGCCTCGGCCCCCTTCCTCCCCATGGCGTGGGGCCCACGGCCGCCCCTTCCTCCCCGCCATGCCGCCCGGCGCCCAGCGCCCGGCCCCTTCCCTGCTGGCCTTGCGGAACCGCCAGCCGCACCGGCACCCCTCGGGCCGCGCAAGCCCCGGCGCCCATCCCCACCGCTGCCGGCCCCTACCTCCCTCGCCAGCACCTCCGGCCCGTACCGCCGCTCCACCAGTCGGCGCCCAAGCTCGCCGGACTCGGCCCCCACATCGTCGGCCATTCGTCGTTTCCTCCCCCTCGCCACTATAAAAGGAGGCCAACGCCTGGGGGCTTTGCCACCACCGCGCCATCACCCTACCAGACCCCCAGCACTGCTCTCCCCTTGCGCCCCCTCCTGCGCGCCACCAAGCAAGCCGCTGCCGCCGCTGCTCATCCACCACCGCCCCCCTTCCATCGCCAAATCCTCCCCAGGTAAGGGGCAAAACGGGACCCCCTCACCTTCCCCTAACTCCCCAGGTAAGGGGGAGTCCGGTAGCATTAAAATTTGGATCCTTGTGTAGGATCAACCCCCCTTATGATTCGGTTACTAAAAATGTTTGGCAAAAACTCTTTTAAAATGAACCCTTGCATGTGTTGAAAAATTTAGCTTTATTGCAAATAACCCTTAACCTTATCCTTGTAGTCCTGAGCATATTCTTGATTGTATCCCCCTCCATGGATGGGGTTGGACTTGTTGAGTACTTTTGTACTTACCTTTGTTTCGTTGCTACAGAGGCGGACCTGGACTTCATCATCGAGGATTTTGAGTAGGAGGTCACCTCCGCACCCAACCCTGCCTGTGGTGTTGGCCTTCCTAGAATGCTTCTGCTGCCGTGTAGTCCCGAGTGTTGTCTTTTGGGAGTAGCTTGGCTCGTTGCTGTTATTTATTTGCTTTTTATCGTGGTGTGGCTTTCACGCCCACTTCCTCGGGAGTTGTACGGTATTTGAACTATCTGTTGAATAAATATGTTATCAGCCTCCTAAGACTGATATTTGTATCACATTTAGTCTCCACTAATGTGGGGACGCTTCACTGTTGCTCTCTAGTCGCGTAGAAACTGCACTTAGTCAATCTCTACCATACACTCGAGCAACCTAATCAAGTGCACTGAAACAACCGTGCACCGCCATCCCTCCAGACGCTGCCGCAACACCATAAGCCGCCGAGCGCTCGTGCCCGCACAGGCACCAACGCCGGCTAGGCCACCTCCTCACCGATGTGGAGTGGAGGGAGCTTCTCCACGCAGCAACCGCAACGCCGCAGACTCACCCCCGGGGATGGAAGCCTGACGGCCCGTGTCGTGAGGCTCGGCGCCGCCGCTACCGTGGCACGCAACCCTTCCCCATATCCGACCGAGGAAATGCCGGATCCATCCGGGAAGGTCGAGATCCGGCCGCCCCCGAGTCAGATCAACGTGTCGCTGCCACCGTCGAGCCTGGTCCACCCCACTCGCAACGACGTCGAAAGCAGAGAAACTAGCCAAGATTGCCTCGCCGCCGCCGTCCTCGTTGCCGTATGGGCTTCCGGTGGCTGGTTCTAGTGGCAGCGTGGCTGGGGAGAAGGTAGAGGGGGCTTAGTGGATGCGGCTAGGGTTCCGCCCGTATCGCCCTGGAAGGGATCTACTTGAGATTGATTTTGTAAGATATTTTCAGATGGTGGGTACAAAAATATTTGCCGATTCTATGAAATTTTAGACATATACTTTTTCACGAAAGGAAGGATGGTATTAAAAATTCAGCACAATACATCCCTATATTACAAAGAAGACCTAAAAAAATTAAACCAGTCCAGCACAATCTTCTTTGCCTTCTTCTTCCATGAACACCGACGACCATCGGAGCCGCCAAAGTTGGAGAGTACCATCTTGCCGCCGAGAAGCTCCAAATCTTGGTTCGCTGCAAGAGCCAATGCCATGGACCACTCTCCCTGATGCATCTACTTCCACTGTGGTACATCAGCAGCTGCCCCACCGGAGAAGATAGGAAATCGCCAATTTCAATTTTCACCTCATTCCTCTGATCTCATCGCCCACCAACCCAGAGCCAGTACCACCAGCGACGATGGCCCAGAGAGAACATCCCCATGGAGACGTCCGGATCATCCCATAGAAACTTCTTTTTGTCACATGTACAAAGATTTTGTGAACCTATCATGAATTTTACCGGTTTACGAAAACAATATTTTTGTCGGATGGAGTGACGTAATTGAATCTTAAACGTTTCGAGTTGTTATTATGGTTCTGGGGACCATAAAAATTGAATGGTAATGACTTAAAACTTATAAAAGTTAAATTAAATTTCAAATACTTATAAAACCTATAAAAATTAAATGGTAATGACTTCATTTAGGCTGGTCTTATGGTTCTGGGAACGGCTCTGGGAACGGCTGGCTCTATCCATCGTCGAACGTTGATAAGAGGCACGGGCGCAAGCGACCTTTTCAACAACCCCAGGGCACGACTTTTCTATCTGCAACCACGCAATCCGGCCACTTCTGCTCCCACTAGTCCCCCTCTCCTCGACACGATTCGATTCATTCGCTATGCCGCCGCCACCGCCGCCGCGGATCCACGTGATGTAGCCCCTCGCGGCCTCGCCGCTGTGGACATGCTCCGCCCAGGGCATCCTCAAGCGCATGCTCCTCGCCGTCAATGCTACTGCGCTCCACCTTCTCTCCGGGGCATTCCTCGCCGTCTCCGCCAGCTGGCCCCTCTACCCGGCCGCGGCCGCTGCCTCCGATAGGACGACCAACATCCAGGCCGACGTCCCATCACCGGAGGCCTGGCGCATGTGCAACTGGCGCAGGACCACCTCGTCGTCGTGCTCGCAGCCCACCTCACCCAGGGCATCCTCGCGCCGATGTCCCGCGCAGTGTGCCTCGGCGGCGCGTAGGAGGCATTCGCGATACGTGAGTTGAGGGTGGTCGGCGTCGTCGCTGTCGAGAAGATGGGATCTCCGTATGCAACATTTGATGGTGATTAGCTAGGGTCTCCAGAGATTTTAGTTATTTCCTTTTGATTCTCCCGTTTTCTTCATTAATATGTGCTGATTCCATTATTCTGATTCAGACTGGGACTCGTTACCCTCCAATGTTCCCTTTAATTTTCACCCGGAGAGCACCAAGGCAACGGCGCGAGGGGATTTCCACGGTCCGTCCACTGTCGCCCCTTCAACCCGTTCTCCACCCTTTTTCAGTCCTCTTGTTTTCTCCTGCCATCTACGATTTACTCCCATGCCTTGTAGTCTAGTCTTAGGCCATTTTGTGGTGTGGATTTGGGGGTGGATCACATTTTTGTGTTGTCTATGGTAGTTTACTCATGGCGACCGTTGAGGCAATTCATACAGGTAGCTAGCTAACCAATTTTTTGATAGTTTCATTCTGCCCCACACCATTGAGGTAACTGAATATATTTGCGGGGTTTCAGCAAGTTTTCACATATGCGAAGCAACTTTATCATAGGGTCATGTGATTTGCTCATCTCCGAGTTCCACGATAAATGCGACATACAATGCATGTGAGAATTTCGTGTGTTCAGGGTTACAAGTGCGACAGTTTTGCAGGTTGACATCATGTAATAATATCTTTTTTCTGATGCGTGTCTAGCGGTCCTATTTCTGAGTGGCGCCTGGATTGGTAGTACCTGTAGCCTGGATTGCTAGAATACTATCTTTTTGTAGGTTTATTTTTTGCGCTTACAGGAATGTGTGTAAATAATACAATTCAACAGGCATTATGCATCATCAGGCATTGATAATACCATTTTTTTGTTCAGTGGTTATAGCAACACACAAAGTAGTTCTGAGTAGTTTGAGTAACATTTAAACTAAATTAACACTAGTTATAGTAACATGTGCAGATAATAGCATTTTTTCTAGTCAGATTCATGTTGCTTTTCAAGGATTTTTTTAATTTTTTAGTTAGAACACCATCACGCGGGTGCCGTCGCTGCCTGATGGCCATTTGTTTTTAGCTAGCCTACTCTACTATCATATACTGAATATGCATGCACTACTTGTTAGCTATCCAGAAGTCACATTGATCTGTATTTTTGTTACATTACATGTGCTCTAATGTCTTTCCTTTTCTTTCATATCTGGTTGCAGCTTAGGCACTGGCTTGAGGACAAAGATGTCCGCTTGGTGGTGTGTCATCATCCAATGTGGTACGTATAGTATGGTATATGCATATTCCTTAGTACTAAGTTTATAATTTTGGCAATTATACGAGCCACTATGCAACAAGGGTGTGCCAGTTCTCAATGATCGAGGTCAAAGATATTAGGTTCTATAATTCAGCAATTTAGGTCCTACGATGAAGCATTGTAGGCTATACAATATAGACATTTAGCAACCATGGATAAGCAAGTTTGGGCGTATGATCTATAAATTAAGAATTTATAGCTTATCAGTTTAGCTTTGTGTAAAAGGTGAAGCTTTTAATTTTGCTATTCATAGCCTAGATGCTATTAGAACTCCATTTCCTGCAGCAGCAGCATTTGATGATCCAACGGTCTCAGCTGCTGCAAGAACAGAAATAACAACACACAGGAAGAGGCTAGGTCCTGACGTTGAACGGGGCATTCATGTTACTATAAATCATGTACAAAGTGTGTTTCTCTCATTTTATGCAAAGTGCTATTCTTGGTGGCAAAGTACTATTCTTAGACAAATCACTGTTAGTAGTTATGCAAAATCACCTCATCCAACTTATTTTTTATT
Organism: Setaria viridis; assembly: GCF_005286985.2. NCBI lineage: Eukaryota > Viridiplantae > Streptophyta > Magnoliopsida > Poales > Poaceae > Setaria > Setaria viridis. The sequence goes on from NC_048269.2 coordinate 10,665,626, forward strand.
TTGTTTGCCCTTCTTCTTATCTGCTACATGCTAACTGATTTGGTATTCTTTGTTTCTCATTGTATGGCAGTCATGAGCGTAGCAGATCGGTTATGCAAGTATGAAGACTTGTAATGTGCATTTTGTGATAATATGTTGATGCTCTTTTTTTATCTGTTACATACAGTTGAACCTATTCAGAGTAGTTTTGTTGGTATGTTTTGATCTTGGTGAAATTGTATTGGCGTGGACAACAAGCCGGCTTTTGCTATGTCTCTGTCCTCGAGCCAAGTAGTCCAATATTAAAAAAACAGTTTAGTACCATAGGCAATAATAGGGTTCTAATTATGCAACTTTATTGTTATAAATAAGCAAAACAATATTCTTGGTTAGGCAAAGTTATGATTCTGAAGTAGGCAATAATATGAGCAGACCATAATATGGGCAGGAATTGGGAAATATTATGGTTCTGGATTATACAACTATATACTTCATTAGGCAATAATACGGTTGTGATTAGGCAACAGCATAGTTCAGAAATAGGCAAAATAATATACTTCATTAGGCACCGATTCACTGTGATTTTTCCTAATTCATTTTGATTGGTTGCCTTCAGTAATATGTCACATACAACTACCAACACTGAGAAGATACTTCTTTAGCCTGATCTGATCTATTTTTTCTAGTATGCACCACATTGAGCGGAAACATGGAAGTACATATTCGAATTCCATTAGGAAATTATATGGTTCTTAATTAGGAAATAATATGGTACTGAAATAGGGAACATAGTGTACTTTGTTGGATAATATTATTGAACATCTAATTTTCAGCACGTCATATTGAAATAGCAGCACTCCTGCTATATCTAAAAGCAAGTTCTTTTAGAACTATTGTTCAGATTTTTAGTCTGATCTGACCTATTATTTTGGCCTTGGTACTATATGTTCATTAATTATCTCTTTCTCTTGTCATCACATCCCAGGTCATCAATGTATTCAGCAGGGGATGCTCAAATGGTGTGCAGTAATAAGCAAAACAAAGTAAATCCTCGAGTAATAATCAATATTGCGGGACATACTGGGAGTACATGCAGTGTGCAGATCTACTATTAAGTTTTTCATATTTGGAGATATATAATAGGTGTACAGCTCAGCCTGCGCAGTTCTAAGACGTTAAATGTGGCAGTCACTTATCCTATTTTGATTCAGATTTGCATGGGGAAAGCATTTTCAATGGGGTCTGATGTTATGTGTTCTGAAGTGTCTGAAGAGTTCTATTTGTTGCCTGATATTTGAGTTCTAAGATGCCTGATGACACTGTTTATTATTTGTCTAAATCACATGCCTGGTGCTGAATGATGCCTGATGAATGTTCTGTGTGTTGATCCTGAATTTCTTGGGTGAAAAAATTAATTTTTCCGAGCAATGATTTGGATGATGTTTATGCCGTTTTTAAGCAGTATAGATGAATCAGGTGGAAGGAATTGAGGTGCGGACGGCATCAGAGAAAAGGGTGCAGCCATGCGGGGAAGGAAAAAAGCGTGAAAACAGTAAATTTACTAATATAGGAAAGCGTGCCGCTGGTGTGGGTTAGCTCTTTCCTAATCGGGGGTGGCCGTACGGCTGGCCTAACTTAGGGCCGGCCCTACGTAGCCAGGTCCAAATTAAATTGAACTCCTTTACGTCTGTGCTAGGTTCATAACATTGTTCCGCCCGTTAAAAATAGGTCAACAGATAAAATAATTATTCAAATTTTCTAGAATGACAAATATGTGTTTAATTTATTTAATATATAGTTAATTCTCCATTGATCCAAAAGCTGTGAAGCTTCAACAGAGCATATAAGAAGGAAGCTAGCAAATAGTACACAACATAATGTAACATACATCGCCTACTTAATGTTTTATTGTCTTTTGAAAAGGTAGGTGAATAGATTTGCTTTTTGTTTGAAAAGGAGATGAATACATCTAATCTTATTTTTTATTTGATCTCTTAGGTGCTGATATCCTCAACAAGCGTGTAAAATCTCAGCCACGCAAAGTCATATTCCAACATTTTTTTTTAATTTTGGTTACAAGTTCAGACTTTGACTTAGCAAATGTGACTTCTGATCAACTTCGCTAGCATATGAAGCCTAGATTCCATGGAGCTACACGGAAAGGAGGGATTTAGCTAAGAGTAGTTAGGGGGTATTTGTTTCTTTAGTCCCTCCTAAAATTTATGTTACATCGAATGTTTAGATACTAATTAGGAGTATTAAATATAGACTAATTACAAAACTAATTGCACAGATGGAGACTAATTGCACAGTAAACATGTGCTAATGATGGATTAATTAGGCTTATTAGATTCGTCTCGTGAATTAGCATCCATCTGTGTAATTAGTTTTATAATGAACTCATATTTAGTCCTCCTAATTAGCCTCCGAATATTCGATGTGACATAAATTTTAGGAGGTTCTAAAGATCCAAACATCCCCTTAGCTGTATTTGAGTGGTACTCCATTCGATATTTTGCTTTATCCTAAGTCAAATTAGGCTACGTTTGACCAAATTTATAGAGCATCTAACACATTAAATAAGTAAATTATGAAAATATATTTCATAAGAAATCTAATTATGCACATTTGACATTCTAAATAATATTGCTTGTTTTTTAAATTTGGTCAAACTTGGAATGGTTTGACTTAGGACAAACTAAAATGCTTTTTATTTCAGGGCGGATGGTGTGTGTATTAATGATGCCATACTAAAAAAACTTTGTTACATGCATAAGCATAACTATCTATACTACACAGGACTATTAACGGGTCATATGGCGGCCCAAAGGGTGTTGCTGTCCTGCGCTCACAAGGTGATGGCTCAGCAATCCAGGGCGCCCCCACTGGCCCTGATGCCACCCATCCAGGAAGACACTCCAGACGAGGAGAGGGCACCGACGCGCCGTGATGAAAAATGGGAACAAAGACTAAAGACTCTTATCCTGCCTGTTGTATACCTTAGACTCTACCGTCTGTAATCTTCCCTCCTGTTAAACAGTTAAAACGTTGGTTAAAGCGGGTGTGAGGTAGTTCGAGGATCATCTTTTGTTTTTGTCCGGGAATCCTAAGCCTTATCCAGTTGCTTATCTAGCTTGAACCAGGTTCAAATTCCTCCTCAAAATAAGGTATTGGGGCAATGCTAAAAAACCAAAAACATATCAGCCTACAGCAAAACGCTAAAAATTATCCCTCAATAATTCAAAACAGACCACATCATTATAATTGGATCCAGCCCGGCGCCTCACTGCTCTCTTCCCATCTCATTCTTTCTTCTTCTCCCTCCAGCTCAAGAAAGAGCGAGCGCAGCTGTTCTGGTTCGAGGCCGCGCAGCTGTTCCGGTCGGGGGCATGTCCCTGCACATGCTCCGCGTCGAGGGCCACCCGGTGTCCATGGCCTCCTGCACCGTCGGCGACCACCAGTGGATGCTGGCGCGCGACGCGCTCGTGGTGCGGGTCGACGCGCGCGCCTTCGTCTTCGAGCTCCCGAGCTTCTTCTACGTCGTCGTCGTGCCGCCCGCCGCTGGCGCGGACCGGAAGTGTGCCACCATGGCCGAGATCTTCTCGCCAACTACCATGACCTCACAAAGGCGGAAGGTACTAGGAATGCAAGCTCGTTCATGGCACGATCCGTGCGAGAGCTCGTGCCGTTCGTCTTCTGCTCTGCGTTTTTGCCATGAATGCATCTGACAGCATTCATGTGCAGGCCTGCAGGGACAGGGCCCCGACCGGAACAGCTGCGCGGCCTCGAACCGGTCGCCGCAGAGCATGAAGAGGCTCACCGCTAGCCCCACGCAGCCGCCGTCGATGTACAGCAGCTCCGTGTCCATGCCCATCCAGTACTCCAGCTCGGTGGAAATTCCGGGATTAGGGAAGGATCGACCCCGCATATATGCGAGGAGATGGATGTGTTTTTAGCATCCGCGTATTTTTACAGGGAAGTATTGGGAAGCTGTTGGAGGTAGTTTTTTTTTTCCTTAAGGTTTTGGAGCAATTCTAAGGAAGCTTTTAGAGTTGCTCTTACAGGTTTAGCATCTGTGAAAAAACCACCTCTCTTGTCTCTAGTCTTTGGGCTAGACTCTCAAATCGCCTCTCTCGTCATCCCTAGTCTTTGGGCTAGACTCTTTCTGTAACTGACTCCTTTGCATTTCGGTTGCTTTGTAATGGAAATGGGGCAAAGCCTTGTGTCCAAGAAAAAAAAATGGCGGTCCAAAGGCATACCATGTTTCTAGTATGGAGGTTTAGAACTGGGCTCAATCAGGAATAGTAGTACGATCATTTATACAAGTACCCAGTACTAGAAAATAAACCAGCCATCCATTTTAGTAGAGAGAGCCATTACAATATGATGTTGGTTATTGTTCATCTTTTTGCTACTCATGCATAAAACCTTCTCACAAGAGAAATGGCCAAGAGAAGAAAATTAAAGATGTAAGCACAAGGCCACAGGAAAGCAAAGTTACTTCTGATTTATGGTCCTTGTACTGTGTCAGATGCAGTCCCATGTCCTGACTCAAGATATAAGCACAAGGCCACAGGAAACTAAGGCTTCTAATTAACAATCAAGCAACCAACCAACCGAACGAATCAGGAACTAAGGTTTCTAGTTAACAATCAAGCGAACAACCAACCGAACCAATCAGGCAATAATCACAAAGCAGCAAAAGTTGGCTAAACTAACATGAAAGCAGCACAGCAGTAACCATCCACGGTAATCCCATTTCAGCGATTTCCACATATATGCAACCATAGCGATGGAAGTTATGGACACCTGTTACATACTTCAAATCAAATACATCCCTAAAAAAACTTCAAAATAAATATAAGATGACGTTTGTTTTCTGTCACACGTCAAAACAACCTGATGATAGATAAGATAGCAATAGTCACTCTGTCACAACTTTAGGGAAGTATTTAGAGCATCATATAACTGGAGGATGGAACACACTGACAAAAGCCTTGTCGTCGTAAGTCAGTTCAACATTAGCATCAGTTGAACTATCACACATGCTACTTCCACTAATAAAGGTGCAATTCAGATGTACTTCATTCTACTACGTACCATTCTAAAAACATGTTATATCCTTTGGAAGTCCAAAATGCGGCAAGCACGTATCATGGACGATCTCTGGAACCACCCTACAAGATAACAGTAAATTCCATGTGTTAAAAAACCACCCAAAATAAATCTGGTCCACATAGATGAACAATTGAGATTAAATTCTAAAATTATTGAATATCTAGTTTTTCATATAACAGCACAAATCATTATAAGATTATAGCAGGACCTATAGCATATATGATTAATCAAATACGATATAGGCACAAGACCTTATGGAAACTTAGATACTTCAAAATCATATCCAGACTCCAGTATATATATTAGTACTTGATCTTAAAACTGGAGGTGCTAGATAGGAGAATATATCCAATGCTCCTTTAGTGTCATATAGTACCATGCTACCAGCTATAAAAAAAAGATTATGCAAATGATACTAACAAACTCCAGTAGAATTGATCACACTGCAACAGGATAAACCTGTATATTGTGCGGAGAAGGATCTCGAATCTAAATCCAAACCCTCTTTACCCATCAAGAGAAAAAAACAATTAAACTTCTGCTGAAAAGGAAACCCAAAAGAAATGTCAAGATATTATTCACTTAATTTTTCATCATTTTTTACATGATATCAAAGCTTAGAGTTCAATTTTTACAATGTGTTTGACTGTAGCATGCGTTATTCAACAACTTATTTTCAATTTTTCATACTATTTGCACAATTTTTTAGAAGTTGTATCATCTACACATTGAATACACTACGGGAAACTTTAAATTTGCCGAGTGTTTTCTTTTTGCCGAGTGTTTTTTTCGGACACTCGGCAAACAAGCTCTTCGCCGAGTGCCAAGCCAAAAACACTCAGCAAAAAAAACACTCGGCAAATCGTGGCTTTGCCGAGTGTCAAATAAAAAACACTCGGCAAAGCCCCCTCTTTGCCGAGTGTTCAAAAAAACACTCGGCAAATAGGGGGTTTGCCGAGTGTCAAAAAAAACACTCGGCAAAGAGGGAGGGTTTGCCTAGTGTTTTTTTTGACACTCGGCAAAAAAATAATTTTTTTTCCTCTTTTCACCATGAAATTTTTTCTACTCCCCACATACAACATGTGGTACTCCATGTTAAAATTTGGTATATTTTTGAATTTATTTGCTATATTTAATTAATTAATTGCATTTCAAGGGAATTTTTGGTATAAGTCAAATTTGAACTGCAAGTGATTCAAATTATGGAATAAAATGAGTAGAAAAATGATATTCATGTTATTTGGACCAATTTGAGACCTGACCCATGAAATGAAAAGAAATTTCGAACATCTTGTTCAGGAAACACGATCATGAGCGTGTCGCAGTAGTATTTTTAAATTGTAAAAAAACAATCAAAGTCTGAAAATCTTAAGATTTGTCATGATGTGATGATATAATACGTGGAGGCTGTGGAAAAAAATTGAGAAGGTTTTGCACATTTCATCATGTACGATGATTACAAACCGAAGCATCTCAGAAGAAGAATAGTAACTTTAAGAAGGATTCGATAAAATTTAGAGTCGAAGTGATGGTCGAGTTCGGTTTGACTACAAAACTTATTGTATAGTCAGTAGAAAACCTATATTGATTTGTGTGAAAATTTGGTATTTTTTTGAAACTGTTGGATATTTTTTAAATTTTTTTTAAAAAACGTAGGACACTCGGCAAACCATCCGCCCGGCCCCTCAATTAATAAGTGCCTCCCGGCCCCCTGGCCTCTCACTCCCCTCACCCGGCCGGCTCTCACTCCCCTCACTCCCTCCTCTCTCCCTCCTCTCTCCCTCCCGCCGCCGCCCGAAGGCCCCCGCCGCCGCCCGGCGGCCCCGGCCCCGCCGCCCGCCGCCCCGTGCTCCCGGATCCGCCGCCGCCGGCCGCCGGATCCTCCGCCGCCCGCCGCCCCGGCCCCCGGATCCGCCGCCGCCGCCCCGGCCCCCGGATCCGCCGCCCCGGCCTCCGGATCCGTCCGCCGCCCCGGCCCCCGGATCCGCCCGCCGCCCCGGCCCCCGGATCCGCCCGCCGCCCTGGCCCCCGGATCCGCCGCTGCCGGCCACCCGGCGCCCTGGCCCCCGGATCCGCCGCCGCCGCCCGGATCTGCCGTCGCCGCCCAGATCCGCCGCCGCCGCCCGGATCCGCCGCCGCTCGCCCGGCGCCCGGCCCCCGGCCCCCGGATCCGCCGCCCGCCCGTCCCCTCCACCGGATCCGCCGGCGCCGGGGCCTGAAGAGAAGAGGAGAGGATGGTGGCGGCGGCGGCGGCGGCGGCGGAGCAGTGGCGGTGCGTGATTTTTTTTTATTTTTTCAATAATTATTCGCCGAGTGTTTTCTGGGCACTCGGCAAAGTCTTTGCCGAGTGCCCGACACAAGACACTCGGCGAACTAGTGTTTGCCGACTCTATATTTGCCGTGTGCCGTTTGCCGAGTGTTACACTCGGCAAACGGTTCGCCGAGGGTATTCTGCCCTTCGCCGAGTGCCCCTGGCACTCGGCAATTTGACTCTGTCCCGTAGTGATATGTACTCACTAGTTCACATATTCTCACAATCAGGATGAGGAAGACAAGGTACAGCTATTGTAGATATTCTGATCACAAACATTAACTTCAAATGATTTTACAAATAGGTAAAAGTATAAACTACATTTTCCTTGTTTTACATGTTCTTACCAAGCATTTTTCCCTTTCAAGGCAGTTGACAAGGTGACAAGGGAGATATGCATAAGATATCAAAGAGTGCACATACGCAGGAACTGGATAAATGAGACTACTACATTACTAATAACCACCTCATGAAAAATTACTGAATTTGCATGCAACATTCTGAGGATACGTTCATATGAGGTTTGCTCTAGCAGTTTATGCATCATCACCACTATTTCATTCGACAGAAGTGAATTTCACATGGCCTAACATAACAGAGTAAATAGCAAAACAAACAAATCTCTTAACATGCTACCTTATTCCATCTTTGCTAGGACCAGCTACGGTCTGTTGTGGGAATTTTTTCAGATCAATGACCAACATAAAAGGCAAAACAATTTGGCCAAAACTTCTTTTCACTGCACAAAACTTAAAACCTAATGTAATCTGTCTGATGTGATTTCAATAGACCAAATATGAAGCAACGTGACTGTCAGACATGGTGAAAAACTTGATGATTTTCCTCTTAGCAAGGGCTTTCCTTATAAAAAAAAGTGATGCAAGTGGCCTTCACCCTTCAGGCCAATCCAAATGCAGTGGAATAGCACATGATGAACAATGTTGACGTGTTAACACTGAACTGAAAGAAAGTTTATTACTGTGTGCTTTCCAATAGACCAATACAATCACCATTGGAAATTTTCAGAAGAAAATAAGTGATCTATCACATATCAACAGTTTCTCGTAAGGATATAAGATCAATTGAACCTATACCATCCAAACCAACTGATAACAAAGCCTGAAAGGCAAACAGGAACCAATTGCTTAGACCAGCAATGTTAAGGGTACTGGTTTCTCATACCCTTTCCTTTAATACAATGATATGCAGCTCTCCTGTGTGTTCGAGAGGGAAAAAGACTCAAAAGTTCACAAACTTTTTCGAAGAGGCAGGGATAGTATTTCTAAAATTCCTATTTATAATATGTTTTTATGAATTGGTCTAAAACCAGAATAACCTATATAATGATCTCACTTATTGAATGCATGATTTCTAATTTTAACTAAGATGGAAACAGAAGTCAGGAGTAAGAACACTGAAAATACTTTCATTTAACATGACATAAATTTTAAAATGGAAACATAACTCCACAAAACAATTTGGTGTGATGTCTAGAAAAAGTGTAAGCGGGATGTGCATTAGTTCACATCAACATGTAATGATGCAACAGAACATGCTGCAATAGTGTTGATAAATAGCGAGATGATCAAGGTCAGAAGAAAAACTTGTCCTTTATCAAAGATCACTCTCTTAGTCAGAATTCATTGCATTCTTAAGACCATGTGCTATATAGTTTAATTTAATAGCGCATTGCCACATCTAGGGCCATGTCAGGTTTAAATTTTATGCTCAAATGAGTCATTGCATACTGCAAGTACAAATTCTCGGTGAACAAAACATAAATCCTCACGTAATCTGTCTGTTGCGATTTGGATGGACCAAATATGAAGCAACTTGACTGTCGACATGGTGAACACGTAGGGGCATAATTTTTCAAAAATGTGATCGAGGTTGCCTTCAGGTCAATCCAAATGTGGGGGAATAACAGATGATTAGAAATGTTGACATCTCAACACTAAAACTGACAGAAGGCTTATCGCTGGGTATTTTCCAATACAACCACAATTACAGAAATTTTCAGAAGAAAAAGTAATCTGTGTCATATCAACCAATTTTTCTAATGATAAAAAATCAATTGAATCACTACCATCCAAAACGAACAGATAACAAAGCCTGAAAAACAAACATGAACCAATTGCTTATATCAGCAGCAATGTTATATCTATTTCCCCCCACTGACTGTCAAATAGTTTGGTAGACATGCTCCAAATGAAATAGAGAACATTTTCATATTGGCATAATGGCATATGAGAACGATATGTCATAGAGGGTACAATGCTGGGTCAAAAGTGCACAATCTAGTCCAAACAGCAGTCTTTTATAAAGAGATAGAGACACTTTACTAAATTCTTTTCGATATAACTATTTCTGAATTGCTCCAAAATCAGAATAATATATAATGGTGTCATTATACAATGCATGACATCTAACTTAACTACCAGAAGAACAGAACTCAGGAGTAAGAACAATGAAAGTACTTACATTTAACATGGCATAAATGAAGAAGGTGTCTTGTTCTGCTTCTTTTGAAAAAATGTATGCTGAATAAGGCTTTCTTTGAGCCTATAAGGGATCAACACAGGTAGATCATCATCATACTGGAACTTGGCCAGCAAATTGCCCATTCTGTCACAGTGCAAGAGCCAGCCAAAGCAGATGACAAGCAGGTCACCCTCAGACACGATCTTGGCAAACCAATCTCCTTGTTCCTGGAATTGCCGGATCTCCATCTCTGGCAGCTTGATCCGGTACTGGAATGACCAGATTTCGATTTTGTAGTCCTGCAGCGCAAAGATTCTCATCCCCATCATGGCATCCTTGCTGCACGATGCAGCAAGCATGCCATCCATGTCAAACAACCGCATAATATCACGGGGGTTCACAGCAGGGGGGCGCATCTGCCTGAACAACTCAGCCACCGTGTCGAACACCAAGATCCTGTGGTAGTGGACAATGCATTGCTTCTTCCAGTGAACGTGCAGGTTTCCGTGGAGGTGCGCGGCACTGAACTAGTACTCACTACTCCCTCCACACACGGTGATTAGCTGGCACGACCTCAAGGCGAAGGTCACACAAAACTTTCAGGGCTTCCATTACCCACAAACGGCCCAAGCAGATCTTTTCCAATGCAAACAAAAAGACAAGGAGCCACTCGTAGAATATGTAAGAATATATGTCTACCTTCGTTCTCAAGCACCGCACATTGAGGAATCCGTAGCAATATCCGCGTGCATCGCGGGCCTCACCCCTGGCCCAACAGCGTCGAAGCTATCAGGGAAAGAGCCCAAAACGATGAGTGTTCTCTTCAGCAAACTCGATGAATACATCAGGTCTGACGAGGACCACCGCAGAAGAGTGGCGGAACGTAACAAGGAAAGGCAAACAAACCAGAACCGAAGCTGGCAATCTTCGCCTTACAACAAGCCTCAAAACCAAAACCAAAACCAAAACCAAACCGCGTCATGAACATTGAGGGAAACCAAAACCAAAGCTAGAGCTAAAACCAAAACAACAATACCCAAAGAGGGGGCCACTCTGGTAGAGGACGAGGTCGAGGAAGACAGCAAAAATCGTTCTACTGCGTCAACCATGGCTATCAGAACCATCATAATACATAGTGGTGCCCCAAAAAGAAAGAAGAAGAGAGGAAAGCTACAGAAGAAGCCGCGAAAGCAGCCGCACAAGCACCCAAAACAATCCACCACACAGCTTTTTACCCACACCCAAGCTTTTACTCCAACCAGCCCAGCTTCGCCAACTTCCAGCAACCAATGACCTGGCCTCTTCCGCCCCACATACAACCATACCACCAAACAATCCCACTACATGCTAACCCAAATCCGCCTCAAAAGCCTCAAGAAACACTACCTCCTCCCCCAAGCATGCCAGCCATAATGCCCAAACCAGAGCCCAGCATGCAAAAGAACAACCAAAACTCCTTACCTACCTTCGGCATGATAATGCCAATCACCGGACGCTCCTCTTTAGAGTTCGAGAACAAGAGGTAGAGGCAAAACTATTTCAGAGAAGTCAATGTAATCATACCCGACGGACCCCCAACGAAGCCAGAATGGGCACACATGCCCATAAGCTTCACGGGGGAAGACTTCAAGCTCAAGACAACTTCGCACAATGATGCGATGGTCATCAAAGCGCTGATAGCAGGTTGGACAGTTGGAAAAGTCCTAGTTGACACGGGCAGCTCCGCGGAGATCCTCTTCGCAAATGCATTCAGAGAAATGAACATTGACATGAACACGCTCGACCCAGTCGACATCCCACTTCTCGGCTTCGGTGGAAAGCCGGTGAAGGCCTTGGGAAAAATTGCTCTCCCGGTCTCGTTCGGGGACCACGACAATGCAAGAATAGAGCACATCACCTTCGACATGGTGGAGATGCACTATCCCTATAATGCAATACTTAGCCGCAGCTTCATCACCAAAATGGATGCAACAATTAGGCAACTATACCTATGCATGAAAATACCCGCGCTCAAGGGGGTCATAACAGTGTACGGTGATCAGCAAATGGCAAGGAATATAGAAAGAGGGGTAGCTCCGGGCCAAAAAAATGTCCACCACCTAGCCTCATCAAACGAAGCGGAAAGCTCAGCAAAGCAAAAGACCCACAATGAGCCCAAGTGGGACAAAGAAAAAATAAAGATCAGTGCTGACGGCGAAACAAAGCGGGTACTCCTAGACGGGTACATCGCAGACAGGTTCGTAACAATTGGAGCCAACCTCGACCCCGAAGAAGAACACAACCTCATCGAGTGCCTCAACAAGAACAAAGACATCTTCGCTTGGTCCGCAGGTGATCTCAAAGGAGTGGATAGGGAAATCATCGAGCACAGCCTCGACATCAGGCAAGGAGCTAGGCCAAAGAAGCAAAAGCTAAGAAAAATATCCGACGAAAAGGTCCAAGCCGTAAAGGCCGAAGTTGACAGGCTCCTCGAAGCTAACGTAATCAAGCCAATCCAGTACCCTGACTGGTTAGCTAACACAATACCAGTAAAAAAGAAAAATGACAAATGGAGAATGTGTATAGACTTCACAGACCTCAACAAGGCCTGCCCAAAAGATGATTACCCTCTCGAGAGGATTGACAAGGTAGTGGATGACGCTGCAAACAGTGAAATGCTCTCGCTACTTGACCTCTTCTCGAGGTACCACCAGATCAGAATCAAGAAGGAGGACGAAGGCAAAACAAGCTCCGTGACACCTTTTGGAATGTTCTGCTTCGTGCGTATGCCAGAGGGGCTAAAGAATGCAGGCCAAACATTCTCAAGGATGACGGCAACAGTCCTGGACAACTAGCTTCGGCTTAATATCCTGGCTTATGTGGATGATATCGTCGTCAAAAGCACCAAATGAAGCGACCACATTCTGGATCTCACAGAAACATTCGCTAACCTGAGGTCAGCCAACCTAAAGCTAAACCCAGAAAAGTGTGTATTCGGGGTCCAAAGAGGAAAGATCCTAGGCTGCCTGGTAATGACAAAAGGCATCGAGGCCAACCCAGATAAAATCAAGGCGCTAGCTAATATGTCAGAGCCAACTTCGCTCAAACAAGTCCAACGACTCACGGGTAGGGTTGCTGCGCTAAACCGTTTCATTCCAAGAGCAGCAGAGCGAAGCCTCCCCTTCTTCAAAGCACTCCGAAGCTCCAAAACACTTGAATGGGGACATGAGCAAAGCAAAGCATTCCAAGACCTCAAAGAGTACCTGCAATCTATGATGAAGCTATGCCCGCCAGAGCCCAAATCACCACTGCTATTGTACGTCCCAGCCTCAGCAACAGTCGTAAGCGCTGCGTTGATTCAAGAAAAAGAAATCGAAGGCAAAACTAGGCAAATACCAGTTTACTTCGCATCCGAAGCCCTGAGCAGCTCAAAGCTACACTACTCTGAACTTGAGAAAATCACATACGCAGTTGTTATGGCAGTGCGAAAACTGTGACACTACTTCGAGATGCATAGAATAGTCATTGTAACCAGCCAACCTCTTCATGATCTTTCCTCAAACAGGGAAGCTTCTAGCCGTATCGCCGAATGGGCATCTGAACTCTCAGAGTTCGTTGTCGACTTTGAAAGGCGCACAGCTATAAAATCCCAAGTACTGGCTGATTTCGTGGTCGATTGGACCTCGCCAAAGCAGGAGCCAAAACAGCTTGAAAGACCATGGGTCATCCACTACAATGGGGCTTGGTGCTGCAAAGGGACAGGCGTCGCAGCAGTGGTCACATCACCAACAGGTGCCAGAATCAAGTATGCAGCGAGGCTAGATTTCCCACCAACCGCGAAGTCAACCAACAACACCATAGAGTATGAGGGATTGCTGTTGGCCTTAAGGAAAATGAAAGCCATAGGGCAACAAACATTCATCATCAGAACGGACTCGTAGGTAATCCGTGATCACATCGAGAAAGATAGCGAGGCCAAAGAGCTAGAGCTCGTTAAATACCTTGAGGCAGTCCGAGCCATGGAGAAGCACTTTCTGGGGTTTGATGTCAAAAATATACCAAGATCACTAAATGACAATGCGGACAAGCTTGCAAAAGAAGCTGCAGAAGGCGAGCCAGTCCCACCCGACACATTCTACAAAGTCATAACCTCACCTTCGATCAAAGAAGAAGCTCCAGCCCCCGTCAACGCCATCCAGCGTTACGACTGGTGCGCGAGCATAATGGCTTTCCTTAGAGGTCACTTCGAACCTCAGAACGAGGCCGAACGTACGCGCCTAAAGCAAAGGGCAAGGGGCTACGCAATTATCGAGGGGCAGCTCTACAAAACAGGCATTTCAACACCGTGGCTTCGCTATGTCGATTATGAAACAGGCAGCGAACTGCTCAAAGAAATACACAGTGGTTTTTGCGAAACCCACATTGGCTCAAGGCTCTAGCAGGGAAAGTAATCCGATAGGGATTCTACTGGCCATCAGTCCACACAGACGCACACTTGCTCGTACAAAGCTGTGAGGCCTGCCAGAAGACAGCAAGGCAGACGTATGCACCCTCGCTCCCTATCCAGCTCATCCCACCTTCGTGGCCTCTCCGGAGATGGGGCATGGACCTAGTTGGTCCGCTGCCAATAGCACAAGGAAATTGTAGATTCGCAGTAGTTGCAATAGACTACTTCACCAAATGGGCCGAAGCCAAACCACTGGCCATCATCACATCGGCTTCGGTACAAAATTTCTTCTGGCAAAACATTGTCTGCCGGTTTGGAGTTCCAAGGGAACTAACCGTTGACAATGGCAAACAGTTTGACTGCGTCTCATTCACAGATTTCTGCGCCAGCATCGGCACGAAGATCAAATTCTTATCCGTATACCACCCACAATCAAACAGAGCTATGGAAAGGGCGAACAGTACCATATTCACTGCAGTCAAAAAATGTTTGTTCGATAAAAAAAAGGGCAAATGGGTCGACGAGCTCCCAAGAGTCATATGGTCCCATAACACAATAGAATCCAGGGCAACATACTTTACCCCGTTCAAGCTCTTATTCGGAGCCGAAGCTGTAACACCTGAAGAAATAAAAAACAAAAGCCTAAGAGTCCTTAAGCCCGGGGATGTGGACGAAATTGCCAGAATAGAGAAAGACATGATTGAGCATGACATCAACGAGGCCATCGAGAACCTGGACAAGTATCAGGAAGAAACCCAAAGATGGAGGGACCAACACATTCAAGAAAGACAGATCAATGTCGGTGACCTCGTCATCAAAAGGAAAAAGAATTGGGAAAACCTAGGCAAGCTACAAGAGACATGGGAAGGCCCCTACATTGTCACAAAAAGTGGCAGACCTGGCTCTCTCCACCTCGAAGACCAGCAAGGAAACACTCTCCCATACACCTGGAACATTGATAGCCTACAAAAATACTACCCATGATTGTACATGCTACCTTCGGCTTGCGGAACTATAAGCAACGCCGAAGGTAACAGAATAGTTTTTCTTTCTTTTCTTTTCTTTACTTCCAAATTTACCTCGTTTGTAAAGTCAGAGAGTCCGGACTGCACTCTTTTCCTTGCTAGGGCCTCCATAATGGAGGTAAGGTTTTTAACGAGGCAGTTCCATGTACACCTTTTTTCACAAAGAAAGAAAGGAAACTTCCCCTAAAAATACAAGTTGCATGACCTCGCGCATGTATGCGGTCGAGTATGCAAAAGGCAACACCAAGTTGCGCAACCTCGCGCCAGACCACGCAGGAATCCTAATGTGTAAATACAATGCCATTACAGATCAAAGACACTGAAACCTCCAGCCGCGAATCTGTGTTATCTGACCTCTCTTTTGCGACATTGCAAGGGGGGGGGCTGACATTTTTCAAACGAACATGAAAATTTTCTGTGACTTCGCAAGGGAAGGATCTGCAAGTCTGTGATCCTGACCTCTCGATTGCAACATCGCAAAGGGGGGGTGACGTTTTTCGAAAAAACATGAAATTTTTTTGCAACTTTGCAAGAGAAGAGTTTACAAGGTTCGTGTCACCTAACCTCGAAAAGGCCCAAGTAACATTTTCGATCTCACTCGGCAAAAGGCAACCAACTCAAAAGAACGACCTCGCACAAGGTCGACCCATGCAAAATATAGCAACGAATACGACTATGGTTGAAGCAACTTCGGGTCGCTGTATCAACCGGCTCTCGCATTTTCTAAGTCAGCAGGTTGCCTAATGCAGCAACCCGACTTTGACTTATCGAACCTCGCAACGAGTTCACTATGCCAGAAACCAGCACATTTAGACGGATACAACACAACAGTAACAAAAGTCGAATACATAACAAAACTAGCACATAGGTACTTTAGAGGGCATAGTTTCACAAACAAATAAAGTATCTGACTTCGTCAACTTTGTACACCAAAACCAACAAGTCAAAACCCCCCCTTAGCACGCATCAACTTACTCCACAGCATCCTTCTCGTCGTTGCCAACACGAGACTGCAAGCGCAGCTGTGCTAACCGCTCACACGCGAGCCTCTTCACATAGTCCTGCCCGGAGGTTGACCACATACGCTCAAACAAATTCTTCTTCGCATTCTCCACATCATTAGACTTGACAGTGCAGCCAATCTCCGAGGCAGCTGGCACAACGTAGTTATCTTTGGAAATATTCTTAACATGCTCGCATCCTTGTTGCTCCAGCAAGTAAAGGGTGCTTTCTAGATAGAACACTGCGGAGTAGTCGTTCAAGCCCTCAAGGACCTCGAGAAGACTCTTAACCTCGTCCAAAAGCCACTCGAACATACACTCGCATCCCTCATCCAATGGGCAATCATCAGGTTCAGCACCAAACACACCAAGGGAGACTTTGTAAGCTTCATGAACTTTTTCGAACCTCTCCCTTAGTGTAGTCTCTATTCGGCTCAACAGCTTTGCCTTCGTTTCTAACTCAGGCTCCATCTGGCTAACCTTAGATTTCAAACCCGCGATAACCTCACTGTCACGCTGGGCACCCTCATGTAAGCCTTCAATAATTCGGTCCTTCTCCTTCATCTGGCCCTCCAGCTCCGCTATATCCGCCACCAGACGATCAATCTCATCGCCCCTGGCCTCGTAGTTCTCGCTGAGTCTGCGAGAGTCCTCTTTCAACTCCACATTCTCAACCTTAACCTTCTTCATCTCCAAGGACATAGCAGCAATAGTCGCCTCAAGTGAAGCTACCTTCTTCGAAAGTTCCGAGGCTGCTCTCTCACTCTTAGCAAGCTGATCCCTCATAATCATTGAAGAATAAGACACCTACAAGTTTAAACAAAGAACAATAAGCCAAGTCACCAAAGACATAACAAGGTAATGGACAACACTCACCACACACATCACCAAATTATCCAGTAATCATACCTTCTTTACGAGGTTGGCCTCCAAGTTAAAGAGCTCTTCCGAGCTCATTGACTTGACAGCTTGCTGAAAATTTGTGCGTCAAAGAATACAACTGTAAGCGTAATACAACAACAACAAAAGCTACGAATAGCAAAACCACCTACAAGCAGCTCTCACCCTCATATTTTCACGCCTCAACGACGACCGGAACAACTTCCCTAGACTCACCCTTAGATGTCACCACCGTCTTTCCACCACTTAAACCACAACCCCTCCTTTGCCTTCAACCTCCCCAAAAGTCGCCGCGCCCGCCTTCTCCCCTCTTTTTGAACCGCCAATATCTGTATAGCGCCCGCAATCTTCACCCTCATCCCCCCAGACCAAAGACAGGTTGTGTGGATTATAAACCCTACCTTCGGCGCATGTCGCTAGAACCTCCGTGCGCCCGCTCAAGCCTAGACCTTCGTTCAGTCCCTGAAGACCCGCCGCCAAACTCTCACCTACATCATAACATTTAACTTTCAGCCTCACATGATCCTCACAACTAACCTCGCCAACGCCCCCCATAGTTGCTTCCAAGTCCTTCAAAAATCCCACCGAGGCCTTCCCACAATCAAAGAACCGCAGCTTCGGTAGAAACACCTCTACATGCTTACCAGATCTTACAGCTTCGGCGCACGCACCCTTTGGATCAGACAAGAACGCATCCACAAGCTTTGCCTTTTTGGCGGCAACCCTCCTCTCATGTTTCCCAGCTTCAATCAAGAGAGGCCGTGCGCCCTTAGCCTTCGAGCTTGTAGAGGGTGCCGTGATCTTGATACCAGCTGCTGAAGGCGCGTCAACCTTGGCACCTGAAATAGTAACACGAGCAAACTGAGGTTTATTAGCCCCTTTCTTGGTCCGCGTGGCGGGCTCGGCGGATGAAGGAGCAAAAGCAGGGACCTTCTTTGGAGGGCGCACGGAGACAGGAATGACGTGTGCTGGTTTGCTCAAGTCGACAGACGAAGCTGTCGACCCCGATGGCAACACGGCAGACGAAGCCCCTACAGTAACTTCTTTCCTCTTTTGCGCCTCCAAGTTCAGGGCTTTTTGCTTCACTTTGGCGGCCACTTGCAACTGAACAGTGAGCTTCGCCGCGGGCGCAAAATCAAATTTCACCTTCTTCCTCTGCTCAAGACCAGCACCCTGATGGCGCCTTTTGTCCACAACTTCAGGACGAGGCGGAACCACAATATCAAGAAAATCAAAAATCCGATTGACACGACGCCCGTGTCTCACAACGGATTCAAAAGAACGCCTTTCCGGCTGGGTCACGGGACCCAAAATCTGGTAAACCATGTTCTCCACTGTCTGGACAAACGAGTCCGAGTTGGCATCCCTCTCAACACCAGTTTCAAAGCAGGGGTACTGCACAGGCTTCTCGCTCCAAGACACCTTCTTCTCAACGAGCCTAAATGGCTTCGCAAATTCAGCGGACAGAGGCCACACTCTAGCAGCAACATACTCCTCTACGAGGTCACGTCCAGATACGAAGGGCCCAACAACCCTATAAGCAGCCTCGCACTTTGTCACAGCTGCCGTATGAATAAATGACGGAGTTGTGAGCACGTCCATCGACCCAAACGGCGCATAAAATGGGAATCCAGTCCCAACCCCAGCCATCTCAATTTTAACATAAAACCAATGCGTCAGCCATGCATCATCCCACTTGTTCCTCTACGCGAAGGTAAGCTCTACCCTCGCCAGATTCCTTTTATCGTTCTTCCTGCGTGGCACGAAGGTACAGCATCCGAAATGATTCTCACAAACACCTTTCCCATCCTCGGAGTAAGTCCTCTTCTTTTGGATATGAAGTTCGTGCAACCTCGCAAAACCCTCTACATCAATACTGCCACCGAACGAGTGCGTTGCACCCAGTAAAACTTAGACAAATTCACGATGGCATTGGGGGTCAGCTAGTGCAACCTAACATGATAGCGATCCAAAATAACTGGCAGCTGCCTATCGTAGGGAAATCGAAGCCCCGTAGTAAACAGGTCCCTGAAAACAACAGCTTCACCAACCTTGAGCGCGGGTACTGCCTCATTCCCAGGCGCTCTGCCCAGCCCCTTAGGAAAGAAGTTGTTCTCCTCGAAAGACGCAATGTCTCGCGGAGTCACTTGGGAGCGCCCGAAGTAAAGTGTAGGAATGCATTGAGCTTTCCCCCCAGCGGCCGTCTCTGACCTCGATTCAACCTCGACATCCTCCTCCTCCTCCTCCTCAGCTTCGCCAGCCTCTTTCCCCCTTCCTCCTCCTCCTCTGCCTCCTCATCCGAAGATACAGCATGAACTTCGGTCTCTGCTATATCTTTAGCGGCATGGCCCTGTTCACCTTTACCTTCGTTCCTATCAGAAGACCAATCAGGCGAACTGCTGCCGGAAGAGCCTTCCTCTGCAGAAACTAAACCATCCTTCGTATAAATCTGTTTCTTTGACCTCTTCCCTTCGGCCTCTCCGCTACTTGCAGACACCGACTGCGAAGCAGGACTACCCCCACCACCAGAGGCAGCCTGAAGGGCCAACTCTACCGAAGACATTATCTGCACACTCTACCTGATGCGGGCTGCCTGTCGCACCAAAAGCAGAACAACATAACATTGAGAACGAAGCCAGAACGTTAAAAAGAAATCAAGAAAAACAACCACAACCAAGCAAACAGAAACTACCCTCACCATGAAAAGCGAAGATGCCGCCCCGCCAAGAAAAGGCAACAAAGGCACACAACGAAGATGCGTAGCGAAGGCGCAAGCAACAAAAAGCTATAGCTCGAAAACGACAGCGTAAAATATGACCCGCCCCCCGGCAAACCTTATATAGGCACGGTAAAAAATGCCAAAAGACGCCTTTACGGTGCCTCGAATCACCAACCGCCGCATGGCAAATGACGTTTGTACCCTCGTCTAACGGTAAATCGCCTCGGCCCGCGCCGCCGTTTAGGGTGACGTTTTGAGGGCGTTTTTGGACTTTTCGCGGGATCGGTCGACGGCGTCTCTGACCTCGCCCACGAAGGGGCTACTGTTGGGGACCGCCCCACAACGTGCCCTGAACGAAGCTAGCGCGGACCTCTCCCCGACACCGACGCTGACCTCGTCATTATACTCTTTTACGAAGCTAACAATTAATCGAAGTTAACTAGTACGAAGATGCCCATTCTGTGATTTTGCAGGCAAAGATTCCCGAAGTTAAAGCCCCCACGGAACTCCCGGCAACTTGACTTCGGGGAGGTCCTGTGACCAAAGCCCGAGGTTAGCTGATTTTGACCAATGAAGGCGGAAAGCATACGTAAGCATACTTAGTCCCGACGAAGCTAACGAGTAGGGAAGGAAGGGATCAAGACAGCCCTGGGACCACATTACTGTGGGTCAATTTTGTAATAAGGATCTTGGAAAGGGTTAGAAATGTAATCCCACTTTGAAAGCGACATCTTGAATAGGGGTCAAGTTACTGTCTTATACGGGATATGCCCGGGATGTAGTTGTTAGGTATGGGTATAATGGGTATGTGGAAATGTAACTTTATGGCCCTAAAAAGGGAGGTGAACCGTCCCCCTAAGACGGGTACTATTCATTGATAGGATAGCTTCTGTTACATTTGCTCGAATCATTATTGTCTTCGTACATTGCTTCACCTTGCCTAGTGTTTGATCGAGACCCAACACGGGTAAATCTCATGAATCAGCTACAGCTACTTCTACTTCCACGTTCTGCTACAAGTTTCAGAGCTAGTCCTTACACGTTCGTAGCTCACTCAGAAGCAGTTATTAAGATTATCAATTATACATCAAGTTTCACGTGATCTGTTCTGTTAAGATTTTAAGGAACCCACATGCTCTCAACCTGAAATTGGACAGGAGCCCACACGATCGGCCGATCCCGGTGCGTGCTGTTCAGCAATCGCCTGTCAAACTTCTCGGCGACGAATTCAGTCGATCCGATGCTGGATGCCAGCCTCGCCGACAGCCTTCAGAGCCTCTGTGCAGGCGGCGACGGCAACCAGACCACCGCTCTCTACGTCAGCTCCGCCGACGTGTTCGACAACTACTACTACCAGAACCTCCTAGCCAATAAGGGCCTGTTGTCCTCCGACCAGGGCCTCTTTTCAAGCCCGGAAGGCACTGCCAACACAAAGGATCTCGTGCGGACCTACAGCCACGACGAGGTTCAATTCTTCTGCAATTTCGGCTGGTCCATGATCAAGATGGGGAACATCCCTCTCACGGGCTCGGAAGGGGAAATCCGCAAGAACTGCAGGGTTGTCAACTCATGAGGAGTGAGTGATGCATGCGTCTGTGGGATCTATTTCTTGCACTTGTTTGTGAGAAGGCACCAAAGTGTAGGATTATGCGTGTAACATTAAGCGGTTGCATGGTTTTATGAAAGATGGAAGAATAATAACACTTACAGATTAGCCCGACATGTCAAACTCAGTTGCTTTATCGAAGGAAAAAATGAAAAATTCAAGAGCTTTTTTACGGTACACAATACTAGATTATACTAGTGTTTGAAAAGGACTAGTATAAAGACATCTGACGGTTAAGATTATTTATTATTGGTGGAAAAAACACGCCTTTAGTCCCGGTTGGATAAAGTCATAGATCCCGAAAATCCAACCGGGACTAAATTTTTAAGACAAAAGGTTTAGTCCCGATTTATTTTACCAACCGGGACTTAAAAAGGTTAAAAAGAAATAAAAAAAATGGACCACCCGCCGGCCGGCGGCCCGTGCCCGCCCGGCCCCCGCACGCGCTTGCCCCGGCCGCCCTTGCCTGCCCGCCACCATGCCTGCCCTGGCTGCCCGCCTCCCAAGCCCGCCCCGGCCGCTCGGCGCCAGCCCGCTGCCCGCCGCCACCGCCTATCCGCCCGCCTGTGCCGGAACCGCCCACCTGCCCGTCTGGAAGAGGAGGAGGAGGATGGAGAGGTGCGCGCCCACCCGCTGCCCACCGCTGCCACCCAACCATGCCAGAGCCGCCTGCTCGCCCACCTGGAAGAGGAGGAGGAGGAGGGAGAGGAGCCGACCACCCACGCCGGTCGCCCGCAGTGCCCGCTTGGAAAATAAAGGGAGAGGAGGAGGAGGGAGAGGAGGAGGAGGAGGAAGAAAGGTAGAGGAGGAGCTGCTTGTGTGCACGAGAGATAAGAAAGAGAGAGGAGGAGGAAATAAAGTGGAGAAGATAAGAAAGAGAGTGGAGGAGCTGCGTGCGTGCCTGCGTGCCCCGGTTGGTGTTTTGTCCCGGCTCGAAATTCTAACCGGGATAAAAGCCCCCCCTTTTGTCCAAGTTGGAATTACCAACCGGGACAAGGGGGTGTGGGATATCGGTGCGATATTTTGTAGCCGTTACAACCGGGACTAAAAGGGGTGGGGGGCTTTAGTCCTAGTTGGTCTTTGCAACCGAAACT
This sequence comes from Setaria viridis, assembly GCF_005286985.2. Classification (NCBI taxonomy): domain Eukaryota; kingdom Viridiplantae; phylum Streptophyta; class Magnoliopsida; order Poales; family Poaceae; genus Setaria; species Setaria viridis. The sequence continues at coordinate 10,688,286 of NC_048269.2, forward strand.
AAAGCTCCTCCCGTCGATGGCCTTCGATATCTCATTTTTGACCCGGGACTAAAGCACCTAGATGGACGGTCACTACTGAAACCTTCACCTGTGGTAGGGGTAGTATACATGAGTAGTATATGTAGTGTAAGGGTATCATGCTAAAAAGTACAAATGGCGGCACTATAATTTTAGTTTTTATACTAGCGTAAAGTTTAAAAGACCACTTCATTTGAAATATCATTTTTTACCATGTAATAATTACTAAAATATTCATAATAATGAACAATTTGATCTTATATATATTATATACTACTAAGTGGTAGTATTGTGTACCGTAAATGAAGTACACATGTATGAGTAGATATTGAAAAAACTAAATGTAATATGTGCTAATTAAAAAATAATCAGAACCTAAGTTTTTTGTCCCACTAGATCTTGGAAAAAAACTATCATGCTTGTGTAAATATAGAAAAAAACCAAATCTTCTTCTCTCTCCCCCCTGGATCTAGGAAATTCATCATTCATGAATGAGGCTAAAACATCAAAGTTGCATCTGAATGATTAGATAATCTTGTTCTCCTACCTAAATAACCTAACTTCATCCAAAAGTTTGAAGTAAATTGAGCTCCAAATGGCTAATCCACACCTTGGAGATCTAGATCTACCTAGAGGTAAAGCAACTCTATTTGAGCTTTAAACCTATGCAATAAGCTTAAAAAAACATTGGGTTAGCATCAATTTACCTCCTACAACCTCCAACTCCAATGAAATCAAGTTGAAAAAACTCCCCCCCCACATTTTCTTTTTTTAGATTTTTGGACAGCACCTCTTGCAATCGAACGGTGTTATCGGCAGGAGGAAGAAGGTGGATGGGTGCTTTTGTCAGCCATTTCTAGGGGTGGCCCGCCCTGCAAATGTGTCTCCAGGAGCGGGCTGAAATCTACAGTCCCGCTCTTGTTTGTAGGAACGGGCCGCATTTTGAGCCAGCCCTAGAAAAAAATGGGGGGCGCCTATAAATCATTTTTATAGTGATTGTAGTGCAGGGTCGTTGTCACATCTTTCAATTTTGCACAGACATGAATTTTTAGTTTATTAGGAGTATCTAAGGGTAGCTTGGTGGGTCTCTTAAATTACGCATTTGAGGAAAAAGAGAGCCCCTTCTTTACTAGATTTGCACAAAGCTCCACGTGTACTGGCGAATCTCTTGACCACATATTGATTTGCTTCAAATTGAGCTACTACATTTGACATCTAAATTCTTTGTCATGTATGATCGCATAAAAACGCAAAATAGGACATATGAACATGCTCTAATATAAATAAATTTTCAGTTAACTGAACGTTGTTTTCGTCTTGCCTGAGTTCATCAAGTACCTTCCTTTTTGGTCATGTGTTTAGTTTTGTATGTCACGATCTTCTAAGTTCCTTCTGGAAGTCCGCAGGCAGGTAGCTGCCGGGAGGGAAATAAAAGCTTGATTGCAAATGAAACAAAACTAGAAAAGGTGTTCCTTTACTTGAAACAAAAAGTACAGGCCATAGCTTGAAATGCATCCGATTCCTGAGTACTGCCTAGTGCGGTAGTGCCTACTAATCATTTTTGTACCTGTGTTCAATATAATCAACCTATCTACATATCCGTGCCTATAGCTAACAGCATATATGTGTTGCATGTGCTGAATTCAAAGCAAGAAGGACCTCGATCGAGCTATAGGGTGTGTTTGGTTACATGCACCACATGATGCATGCATGGATGATCCTGGATGGAGTGGTTCGACCAATTTGCTTGTACCATATGATTCACTCTAATTAGTAGAATAATGTATTAAGTGGGATGGTCTCATCCTAGATGAGCTGGTACAATTCACTCAACCAAACAAAAGGATCATTATTATTTTGAATCATTCCATACATGAATCAAATGATACAACCAACCAAACACACCCATAATTTTACATGCAGATTGGACAGCTGTGGGCACCATATAGGCAAATTAAAGGAATTTAATTTAACACGATGTTCAGCACATCCAGAGACACAACGAAAGTAGCCGTTAGATTCTATTAGGTTGCTATACAACCACTGCACCCATGAATGCATTCGATATATACCTGCCCCCACAGAAGAAAATGTAGAGAGATTCAGTATACATTCAATTCCAAGAGAACAGCATGTTAGTTTGGGAAGCATATAGATAACTGAAACTTCTCAAACGAATTAGAAGACAACTGAAAATTTTGTATCTAATGCTTGAACTAGTATCTGGGTAATGTATGTAATACCTAAATGAAGAATTATGCATGCATGTTTGTGTTTCACGTTCTACTTAGAAAAAACAGAAGAGCTGTATGAAATATGGCTAAAATAACCAAATTGTTAGTGGATTGTGTGCATCGATCCATGCCGTCTGATAGGCAATTATTAGTCATTTTGATTACACACTTAAGTGCACATTGCAAGAACAATGTGAAAATAAGGCTTAATGGCATATGTATAGCCTTGGATATATACGTTGGTTTTCAATTACAGATCTCTGTGTGATCCAGTTTTCGGCAATAAAGAATATAATATTGTTAATGACTGTTTCCTGAAATGACTTTGTGCATGTTCTTTGTTATTAAACATTTGTAGCAGTAGCCATCCATTCCCGAGGTTCCTTCTTCTTACTTACATTTCTGACATCTGAATGATCAAAGTTCTTACCTTAAACCATTACACCTATATAGATTATAGAAAAGTTTGTTGCAAAACTAATTTACGAGAAATCCACTAATTTGTTTATGTATATATTGTTTGCCCTAGATAAAAAGTTAAATGCAAGCATTCTAGGATGATAGGTACAGAAAATTTAATATGGCTGTGAGTTGTGGTGGTAGGGTATAAAAAGATATGGATCAGGTCTACTGCAAAGGGTATATGTATAGAGAACAAAAACCATAGACTTCCAGGTGCAGGCCACAACCATGGGATTGTTGCGAATTAATCCTGACATAGAATTTGAGTAGACTTGGAAGCAAACAAGGAGTCACATGACTGATGGCAAACCGAGGAGCCATGGCTATTTACTTGATGTGAACATATCCAATATAATGTGAACGTGTCTTAGCAATTTGAAACAGGTTAGGGGTTGCCCATATATATATAACACTTTTTGAAATAAACAGAGAAGAATGTGCTAGTTGTGTTGAGTCTTGTTGAGTCTTTAGATTTTCGCATACTTATGTGCATTCGATCCTTGGGCAAAGCCAACAAGTTATATCAAGAGCGTGGTGTATGTCATTGTGGGAGGCGACCTCACCAGCAACAAGGACGGTGGCTCAACATCTCGAGCACTAGAGGGTAGTGGTCTGCCCCTCCACTATCCCATGCTATCGAGGACCAACTATACAATCTGGGCTATGAAAATGAAGGTATTCATGCGTGCTCAAGGAGGTTGGGATGCAATTGAGCCCTCTGATCCAGTGGAGTTGGTGAGTGAAAGGAAGGACAAGTTTGCATCGGCAGCCATCTATCAAGCAGTACCAAAAGCAACCCTATTGTTATTGGCTGAAAAGGATACAGCCAAAGAAGCTTGGAAGATTCTCAAGATGATGAACCAAGGTGTTGATCATGTAAAGGATGTCGAGGTGCAAACTCTTAAGTCCGGAGCATTAGACGATTCGCATGAAGGAAGCAGAATCTGTTGATGATTTTGCTCTCGGGTTGACGACTATCTTCAATAAGATTCAAGCACTTGGTGAGAAAGTATAAGAGATTTATGCAGTTAAGAAATTACTTCGTGCTGTCTCCTGTAAGTTTCTTGAAATCGCTTCTAGCATTGAACAATTTGCCGATATGAAGACCATGATGGTAGAAGATCTTATTGGGCCGCTGAAGACACATGAGGAACACACCAAAGGATACGCTGATGATGGAGAGGAGCATCTACTTCTCATACGTGCTCTGTGCCAGCACAGGAGGCAACAAAAGGCAAATGCAATAGGCAATTTGACAAGACAAGGGTGCGGTGTTACAATTGCCAAGATTTTGGGCATTATACTTGGGAGTGCAGCAAGTCAAAAGTTGAAGGAGCATAGGCACATTTGATTCAAGCTGATGATGATGACAAGCCAACATTGCTTTGATGAAGAACCATATCCTATTATATATTATAATTTATGTATGCGCAATTAAGTTACTAGTGGTGTGTGTTTCTCTCATGAAGTTGTGTCCATGAGAGGGTGAGCTCTTGTGCCAGTTGTGTCCCACAAGAAAATATGTGTCCATGGTAGATCTGTGTCCAAGACATGGAAGAGATGTGATCACCGTCCCGAGTTGAGACACCATGGAAATATGAGCAGAGGATGTTGATGAGATGAGCCTCCATCCTATGTGTGTGAAGATGTTGAAGAGATGAGTTCTTTATCATACTTGTGAGCTGAGCAAATCATAGTTGAGACCGATTGCTTTAACAAGCTTGAGATGCATCAAGATTATTAGGGGGGAGAATGTTGCAAATTAATCCTGATGCAGAATTTTATATTAGTAGACTTGGAAGCAAACAAGCAGTCACATGACTGATTACTTCATGTGAACATGTCTTAGATAATGTGAACGTATCTTAGCAATGTGAAACAGGCTAGGGGCTGCCCATATATATATGTGTATATATGTGTGTATATATATATGTATATATATTTATATATATGTATGTATGTATGTGTGTGTGTGTGTATATCTCCATGTAACCCTCTTTGAAATCAACAGAGGAAGAGGTGCTAGTTGTGTTCCAAAAAAATTCTCTTGTGTTCATGTTGAGTTTTTAGATTTTCCCATACTCATGTGCATTTGATCCTTAGGCAAAGCCAACAGGGATGAATATGAAAATGGAGTAGAAGATCACGAGTGGTAGCAGTTATTTATGTGGAAATAAAACTGTAACTAAATTCTATTGTTATTTTGACAAATGTGGGCCTGGCTCCACCTGATTAGGACATAGCATAATAAAATTTTTCTATCTACTTTTTCATTCTTTGTGGGGAATATTGAATCTTATAAAACTAATTTGATTACACTCTCTATGCTAGGAACTATCCAAGTAGCAATTATTTTCCTGATGAATAAATTTCCATGTTTTCTGCAGCCAATTCAAACTTCTCCCCATGTCAGATGCAGCTCCTTGTTTTGCTATATCATATTTTTAGATAATTTAGAAAGAGTTGCAGCCTTTGTGCAATTAATCCATATGGCCTCAAAGCATATTACAGTGTGATTATGGTGATGATAAATAAAAAATAAATTACCTATACTCCCTCCGTCCCTAAAGAAATCACTCAGCACTAGTACATAAACATTATTACCAATTCCTGTTCTTAACCCCATCACCGCTGGTTTTGGCAACTGCTAAATTACAAGCAGTGTTATCACTGCTGGTTAAAAATAGGGCATCACTAACGGTTTGTGGTTAGAATCGGCAGTGATAACAACAGGAAACAAATCAAAATATGTGTTTTTAGGCATCCAAACCCTCAACCTCAAGACTCACAATATATAGCTTTCTTACATGCCCACCTACAAAGCATGTTGTGATTATATAAGGGGCGTTGCTTTTTAACTTAACATATACAAATCTTGTATTGTATATTTGGCACTGTAAACTATCTCAAATAAAAAAATTATCAACTATAAAGTGGTAGATATTGTGGAGTGCTACAACTTTGATATTGAGCTTGTTTCCATCTGAGGTTGCTTGATAATTTAATAACTTTATTGAATATTTGAGCACCTAAACAGTCTCAAATGAAAATATTATCAACTGGTTTAGATCTCGTTGAGCACTATAATTTAGATATAAAAGTTTGTCTCTTCGTTCGGTTTCATGCGAAAAATGGCTATACCGGTTGTAAAAATCCACCTATCATCGCCAATTTTATTATCATGCATGTTATTATTAGAGTAAATTGTAGCTACCATACAACAACTTGTGAGGTGGGTGTAGATTAGTCCAACAACTTATAAGATGCTCAATCTAGTACAGTAACTTTTATGATAAGTTATTGTACTAGATCGAGCATGTTACAAGTTGTTGGACTAATTTGCACCCACCTGACAAGTTATGTACTAGTTTGTGCAGTTTACAAGCTGTTGGACTAATATGCACCGACGTAATAAGTTGTTGTACGGTGAGTGCAATTTTCTCTTATTATCACAAATCGTAGTGATATATCATCATTGCTGGTTACAAAGCAACCAGCAGTACGGATAGGGTGGTAATGATAGGTATTTTTGTAGTGGTGTAGAAAAACTCTGATAAAATAGAAAAAGTGAAAAATGACTTTGTTTGTCCCTAATTATTAGCCATATTTGATGCTAATTTTCTGCCACATCCATGCACATACTAAATGGATTAACAATGACAAGAAATATGAAACAAATTTTGAACCACAAAATGACTTTATTTTAGGATGGGTGGAGGATTCTTCTTCTAATTTGGTATGCTAGATAGGCATCAGTTCGGTAGTATTGTAGGAAACATATGCTCTTTATTTTCTTAAATGTTATTACTATGATAAATTTCAGATGTGATATATTGCAACTTATTTTCATGTTACCTATTTTCATTTCCGTGTGCTCTATGTTTCCTGAGTGTTTAAGTTTACACACAGAAAACATTTTATACACCGACTGTTTCCTTGTTAACACTCGGAAAACATTAACATTCCCGACTTGGCACTGCCGAGTGCGATTCACCGAGTGTATACCCTCGGGAAAGTTTGCCCCGAGTGTTTTCTTGATGCTCCCTGAGTGTTTTTGACACTTGGTAGCTTCGCACATTCTGGTAGTGAACACTGTCGGGTATGCATCCTAGGCCCACAAGTAGGCCCTGTACGGCCCACTAAGGGGCGTACTCGGATATAATCAAGACTAGGGGGCTACGCGGCAAGAAGCGTATCCCGCTCGAACTAGTTAGGTGTGCATATGGAAACTACTCGGTCTACACCGAGTAGAACTCTATAACCGTACCCGATTAGGATTCAAACCTGTAACCCTGCCCTCCCAAGTATATAAGGGCGGGCAGGGACCCCGTCAAAGACAACTCCTTCAACTCATCCAAGTTCAATACAACAAACTCACAGGACGTAGGGTATTACACGATCTAGCGGCCCGAACCTGTCTAAATCATGTTCCTTGCGTCACCATTGACTCCTTGATTCTCGACAGCCCTTACCGCACAAAAGACCACCTAGGGTACCCCCTAGGCGGGTTGCCGGTCTAAAACACCGACAGCTGGCACGCCAGGTTGGGGGAGTCGTCGAGTTTCTCTACGCGAGTTCGATGGCACCTGTTGTTATCAAGCCTGCTTTCACCTTTGAGACATGCGCAACTTTCATTTTCGGATCCTAGCTCTGCATCGCCGATGGCGCTGGATCGTTTCAGCGCCAAATCATCAACATCCAGGGGAAGAAACCTCTCAACGAAAGCTTTTCTCAGCCGAAAACAGAGGATTCGGTCAGAAAAAACCATAACTTCAAAATCAACAACACCGAGTTCGACTACGCTGCAGACTCGACCCCAGTTTGGACTAGTCGATCCCAGTCACTTCACAAATCGACTTCGACTCCAAAACGGTTCCCATACGGACTCCGCAATACAGCTGAAGTCTACCAAGGTTTCCTCACTCGAACTCAACTCGAATACAGGGAAAACAAGGACTCCGACTCTGACTCGGACTACATCCTAGAGATCCTGCTATCAGGACCAGCCCAAGGTCTAGTAATAAGTTCAACACCGCAAGGCAGATTCATTCACTGGCCAGGAATGAGACCATCTCTCCTCGCCCGCGACTACGAGTCACGCCTCGTTGCTCATATAGACAACCTTCCGTACCAGGAAGGCGTCCCACTCACTACAAGCCACGAGGAAAGTTCCACATAAATCGCAACATCAAACTCTGGAAGCTACTACCCAGACAGAGAAGTCTTTGTCATTACTCAAAATAACAACGTAGGTACTAGCCAACAGAGAACCCCTCGACGGATAACACAACTCGACAGCGTCTCAGAGGACGAGTCATCAGCTAACACCCCACAAGATGAAACTTCCGATCAAAGAAACCAAAGAAGGATGTGAAATATTACTCGAGCTGAACGCTGACAAATGCTAGCTACAAACATTCCCATCACAAACCTTGAAAGAGCATTTGACGTAGTACAAGCTCAAGAGCACAACACTCCACTCACAGAAATTGCCTCAATCAACCTTATATCAACTCTCATACCTCAAGATAGAGATAATGAAATGACAGCTCAACTTGCGCAGCGAGGCAACGGACTAATTGCACAACTCGCAGAACAAGCTTACAAGCTACTCGATAAGGAATCACCAATCCCATCTGTTCCTCGCAATTTGGCTCATCGAGAGGGGCAGTAGGGTGCTGCAATCAACAATGGCTTCCACGAAGCACAAAGGAGTAACAACGAAGTAGTCTACCAACCAAGGCAACATAGCCAAGGACTGAGCAAACACGAAGCTCCAATACGACAAAAAGATGTTGGGGAGGTCAGCTGCACCAATTCTGCAAAAAAGTCCTCGCCATATCAAGAAAAACCATGAAGTATCAAATTTCAGCGATCTACGGGAAATAATCAATAGTCGCCGCGAATGAGAAGTCGACAACTACAATCACTTTCCCACCTTCACAACTCGGGTAATGAGGACAAGACTACCCGAAAAATTCAAGCCAACAGGAATCACAAAATATGATGGCAAAGAAGACCCAATTCAATGGCTCCGATGTTACTCATTGGCAGTCCAGGCAGCCGGAGGCAATAATGACACCAAAGTCATCCATTTTCCCATATGCATGGAACCCGCGCCTCTAACATGGCTTGAGTCACTCAAGCCTAGAACAATTGACTCTTGGGAAGACTTGACAAAAGCTTTCACCAACAACTATGCTGGCTCCATGACTAGACCAGGCAACAAGATCGACCTAAGTCAAGTAAAACAGAAAAAAGGTGAAACACTACACGACTACTTATGACGATTCTTCGAAAAGAAGGCCACTATAGTCGATATTTCAGAAACAGACGTCATCGAGTGCTTCCAAAATGGCCTCTATGATCGACGAACATACCAAGACTTCAGCAGATGACGACCACTCACTGTCAAGGATCTCAAAGTCATGGTGCAACAATGGGAAGATGAAGAAGACAAAGAGCGAGAATGGTTCGGCTCTCATTACAACCGCGGGCGTGACAATAACAACCATGACCAGGATAGGAACCGACACAGTGATACTCGAAACAACTTTTCGAGTAACTAAAATCGCAAACGGAAACCTGACAACACCATTGCTTCCATGACTAACTCAGGGAAGAAGGGATCCCGCAAAAATGATGACGGACAAAGCTGTTGAAGGTATGCCCTAGAGGCAATCATAGAGATGATGATATTCCATTTGTATCCATGATTTGTATGTTGTGTTCATTGAATATCCATTGAAGGCTACTTGAATTGATTTGCAATTATGTGAATTGTATGTGAAACTCTTTACTTGTATGGTTATTCTAAAGTTGTCCCTAGTCGGAGTTCATGTGAGGACATACATGAATATTAGACTAGCACATGTATTAGTTGATGACTATGTTTCACAAGTCATGGACATGGAGATGTTGAACTAATAATGTGGACACATGTGGAGACATGTGCTAGGACTGACCCAACACGAGAAGTAGTTCTCTCTTTAAACAACATATACGCTTTGTCCTTAGACCTGAGATTGTCGCATGTATTCTAGATGTGGATCGACCTACTTAGGGGCTATCAAACGCTACGCCGTAACAGGGTAGTTATAAAGGTAGTTTTCGGGTTTGTCAAGAAGCATGCTATGAGACATGGTCAATAAGGATGGGATTTGCCCCTCTATGATTGAAAGTGATATCTTTGGGCCCCTCGAGTGATCGGATCCGAAAATGCATGGCCATGCTACGTACGGTTAAGAGTTAACCTACAAAGGGATTCCGAATCACAGGATCGAGAAAGAGCGGTCGGCTTGAAGCTAGACCAAATATCGTGAGGCAAAGGGAATAGCATGTATATTATGTTGTGATGGTTCGTCTGATATGATCTTCGTGTGCGTATAGGAGTTGGCACGTCTTGCTAGAGGCCGCTACCGACTATTGGGCCGAGTAGGAGTACTTGGGCCATGTCTATACGTATCCGAACCCATAGGGTCACACACTTAAGGGGCTGGAAGCCCAATTCGGATCTGATCCGAGTTGGATTAGGTTTAGAAGTACTAATGGGCCTCGGATCCAGAGGCCCGTCAGGAACCTCTATAAATAGAGGGGTGGGGGCGCCCTAGGGTTCACGCCTTTTTGGCGAAACACACCTGCCGCGCCTCCCACGCCCTCGCCTGTTGCAACTCGCGGATCTAGCAGTCCGGCTTGCGACGCTTCCTCCCTACACGTGTGGATACCTTGGAGGTGTTGCGCCTGCAGCACTTGGACGAGCCACCGATGAGCCACGACGAGCCGACGACGAGCCGCGACACCGGAGGCGATCTTGCTGCACGTGGACGAGCTGCTGAGGAGCTGCTGGACATGATCGACTACGTACGACTACGTTGATCGACTACGTACGACTACGTGATCGTCTTCACTGCATCGACGCATATCTACATCTTCCGCACCAGTAGTGCGTCGAGTGGTAATCCCGTGATCCTTATACGACAGTTCTTCCTGGTTATACGCGGTAGAATTTTTGAATTGCGCTAGTGTAGCCTACCTCGTATCCCAACAGTGGTATCAGAGCCGTAGCTGCTTAGTTTTGGATTCGGGATGTGTGCATATGGAGATATGCGAGTTTTCCGTTTGATCTATGTCCTGGTTTCGTGCCCTTGCTGCAATGGTAGTGTAACGACATACTCCTACCGGTCGGTTTCCGCCATCGGAGTTAAGTGATACACGTAAATCCAGTTGCAGTGAGCGAAGATCAATATGATTAGTCGAATCGAGATCCAGGGTCATACGCCAGGCGCATTAGATGTGCAATAGTAGATGAGATCTACTGTTGGGGTCGTGATTTTTGCCGTATGCGTATGCTTCGGTAAATCAGCCATAACTTTTTTGGTACGATCTCGGATCGGGGCGAATTTATATGAAAATTGATCTACAGAAAAAGTTATACATGAAATTCAATTGCTTTGCCGTTTTCGGCGAAATTAGATTTCCCAAATTCGGCTTGGAAGATGGAGTTTCGGGCATTCGAAGTTTGGAACGTTAGGACGTCTAACTCTGTTTTGCAGGATGTATGTATGTATCTTGTGATCAGTATGGCCCCCTTGTGTATGTGATGCATGTGTGTAACTCATTCGTGACCTGCGTGTCGCGCGTACGGCAACACGGAAGGAGCCATATGTGTTGTCACTTTATTGTATTTAATGGTCTGCGTACCAATCTGTGATGATCCAAGCAACTATGTAATCTTCATTACTAGATTCTTTACTAGCTATTAGGCGTAATAGCATGTTCTAGTTCTTGGAGGACTCATCACCAGGAGGATGGCACACATGGAACATGGAGATGGAGATCACCATGGTGAACAGGTTCTATGGAGATGGAGATCACCATATGAAAACGGGGCCATACTGTGTCACAACTGTGTGAATGCTATTCTGTTTATGTTTTACTTTCTGCATGCTGTGATGTTAGAAGTAGAACGATCCCTCACAAAGTTTAAGTTAGTATGCCCTCCCAACTAAAACTTGCACCGTCCCATGTCTTGTACAATTAGTGGTGGGTCTATGAAATTAGGGTACCACTAGTTTTCCTTGACTAGACGGGTTTGTGTCGGACACTTACACGCATAAGGGTTGGTTTGCTTAACGAGGTTATCTTAACGGTTAAGGACCTTGGGGCATAACGGTTGGACGCCGAGACATGGAGATGTCACCCAACAACAGGAGTCATATGTGATATGATTAGCAAAAGTTGCTTACCGATCTACCTTGTTTGCTAGCGGTGATGCTAAAGCTCACTAGTGGACTTGTTAGTTGTGGATCCTGAATCACTAAGTTTCAATAGAGGGATATTGATTTTAGTGGGAGTAGATTCTGTTAAAATAGTTTAATGTGATTTGCTCTATCATGGATACGTTTGTCTTAGTGTATTTTGCATTACTTTGTTGTAGATTAAATGGCACCTAGCAGCACTACACCGTTTGTTTTGCGTTCGGTCCTTGAGAAGGACAAGTTGAATGAAACAAATTACTCGGATTGGATCCGCAACCTGAGAATTGTTCTCAGGGCTGAGAAAAAGGAAGATGTTCTAGACAACCCACTACCAGAAGAACCTGCTGATGATGCACCAGCTGCTGCTAAGAATGCTTACAAGAAAGCATGTGATGCTAACCTCGAAGTAAGCTGCCTTATGCTTGCTTGCATGGAACCCGAGCTGCAGATGCAGTTCGAAACAAACCATGAGGCGCACGATATGATCGTGGCGCTTAGAGACATGTTCCAAACACAGGCCAGGACTGAAAGGTTCAATGTGTCTAAGGCCTTTGTTGAGAGCAAGCTAGCAGAAGGCGCAGCAGTAGGACCACACGTAATCAAGATGGTTGGTTACACTCAACGGTTGGAGAAGCTAGGCTTCCCACTGGGCCAAGAGTTGGCCACTGATTTCATTCTTTCGTCTCTTCCGCCTAGCTATGGTAACTTCATCTCGAACTACCATATGCATGGGACGGAGAAGGGTCTGAATGAGCTGTGTGGCATGCTTAAAACAGCAGAGGCTGACATCAAGAAAAGCGCTAGTACCAGCCATGTGATGGCTATACAGAACAAGCCCAGCTTTAAGAAGAAGGGCAATTCTTGGAAGAAGAAGGGCAAGGCTGGAACGTCCAAGCCAAACCCAGCGCCCAAGGTTAAAGCTGGACCTGGATCTGCTCCAGACAAAGAGTGCTTTTACTGTCATGAACTTGGTCACTGGAAGAGAAACTGCAAGCAGTACCTAGCTTCCTTGAAGAATGGCGGAAGTAAGAGTACTTCTACCTCAGGTACGCTTGTTGTTAATGTTATAGACAACATATTTCTTGCTGATACAATTATTAATTCTTGGGTATTTGATACCGGATCGGTTGCTCATATTTGCAATTCGATGCAGGGAATGATAAGAAGTAGAAGCGTGGAAAGAGGAGAAGTTGATTTCCGCGTGGGCAATAATGCAAGAGTTGCTGCGTTGATCGTCGGGACGATGCAACTCCACCTCCTGTCAGGATTTATTATGGAGTTGAATAATTGTTATTTTGTTCCTAGTTTAAGTCGAAACATTTTGTCTCCTTCATGCTTGATGAAGGATGGTTATTTATTTGCGAGTGAAAACAATGGTTGTGTGATCTCTAAGAATAATATGTTTATGGCTTTTGCACCCATTGTGAATGGATTATTTGTTTTAAATCTTGATGGTTCACCTGTCTGTAATGTAAGTGCTAAAAGGCCTCGGCCTAATGATTTGAGTCCTACCTACTTGTGGCATTATCGTTTGGGTCATATAAGTGAAAAGCGCATGAAGAAGCTCTATTCTGATGGACTTCTAACTTCGTTTGATTTTGAATCATACGAGACATGTGAGGCTTGCTTGCTAGGCAAGATGACCAAGACGCCTTTCATAGGATTTCCTGAGAGAGCAGTAGACTTGTTGGAACTCGTACATAGTGATGTATGCGGACCAATGAGCACGGCGGCTAGAGGAGGATTCCAATACTTCATAACTTTCACTGATGATTTTAGTAGATATGGCTATGTCTACTTGATGAGGCACAAGTCTGAAACCTTTGAAAAGTTCAAGGAATTTCAGAATGAAGTTGAAAATCAGCGTGGCAAGAAAATTAAGGCCTTATGATCTGATCGTGGAGGCGAGTATTTGAGCCACGAGTTTAGCAATCATCTAAAGAGTTGCGGAATTGTTCCACAACTTACGCCGCCTGGAACACCTCAGAGAAACGGTGTGTCCGAGCGACGTAATCGAACTTTGTTAGACATGGTTCGATCAATGATGAGCCAGTCGGACCTACCGTTGTCATTTTGGGGATACGCTCTAGAAACAACAGCTTTCACACTTAATAGGGTACCATCTAAATCTGTAGTTAAGACACCATATGAGATATGGACTGGAAAGGTTCCTAGTTTGTCTTTTCTAAAGATTTAGGGATGTGAAGTGTTTGTCAAGCGACTTCAGTCGGACAAGATCACACCCAAGTCGGATAAGTGCATTTTTGTGGGATATCCAAAGGAAACTTTGGGATATTATTTCTACAACCGATCAGAAGGCAAAGTGTTTGTCGCTCGGAACGGGGTTTTCCTAGAGAAAGAGTTTCTCAAAGGAGAAAAGAGTGGAAAGACAGTGCATCTTGAAGAAGTTCAAGATGAGCCGATCCGGCAAGAATCAATGAGTGATGCTAACGTAGCAGAACAAGTTGAGATACCCATGGCAAGAGAAGCACCGCCACAACCACGAAGGTCGGCAAGGCTCCGCGAAATGCGGGAAATATTATTGTTGGACAATGATGAGCCTGCGACATATGCAGAAGCAATGATGGACCCAGACTCCGAAAAATGGCAGAGTGCCATGTAATCCGAAATAGAGTCCATGGGAGACAATCAAGTTTGGAACTTGGTTGACCCGCCTGATGGTGTTAAAGCCATAGAGTGCAAGTGGATCTATAAGAAGAAAAAGGACATGGATGGAAATGTTCACATCTATAAAGCACGACTTGTCGCAAAAGGTTTTCGACAAGTTCAAGGAGTTGACTACGACGAGACCTTCTCGCCCGTAGTGATGCTTAAGTCCATTCGGATTATTCTAGCTATAGCTGCATATTTTGATTATGAGATATGACAGATGGATGTCAAGACAGCTTTCCTGAATGGAAACCTAACTGAGGACGTGTATATGATACAGCCCGAGGGTTTTATCGATCCGAAAAATGCTGGAAAGGTATGCAAGCTTCAGAGATCCATTTATGGATTGAAGCAAGCATCTAGGAGTTGGAACATTCGTTTTGATGAAGTGGTCAAAGGGTTTGACTTCACCAAGAACGAAGAAGAGTCTTGTGTTTACAAGAAGGTTAGTGGGAGCTCTGTAGTATTTCTAATCTTATATGTGAATGACATATTACTGATTGGAAATAACATTCCTATGCTTGAGTCCGTAAAGACTTCACTGAAAAATAGTTTTTCGATGAAGGACTTAGGGGAAGCGGCATATATTCTGGGCATTAATATCTATAGAGATAGATCGAGAAGGCTTATAGGTTTAAGCCAAGATACTTACATTGACAAAGTGTTGAAGCGGTTCAGCATGGAAGAGGCAAAGAAAGGGTTCTTGACTATGTCACGTGGCATACATCTCAGCAAGACTCAGTGTCCTTTGACTGCTGATGAGCGGGATCGCATGAGTAGAGTGCCATATGCCTCGGCTATTGGATCTATCATGTATGCAATGATAAGTACTTGCCCAGATGTTTCATATGCGCTAAGTATGATAAGCAGACACCAATCTGATCTAGGTGAGAGTCACTGGACAGCGGTGAAAAACATTCTTAAGTACTTGAGAAGGACTAAAGATATGTTCCTCGTCTATGGAGGTGAGGAGGAGCTTGTTGTAATAGGTTACACCGATGCTAGTTTCCAAACCGACAGAGATGATTCAAAGTCACAATCAGGATTTGTGTTCACGCTAAATGGTGGTGCTGTTAGTTGGAAGAGTTCCAAGCAGGAGACGGTGGCCGATTCTACGACAGAAGCCAAGTACATCGCGGCTTCGGAAGCCGCGAAGGAAGGTGTTTGGATAAGGAATTTCCTCATAGAGCTTGGTGTGTTCCCGAATGCGTCCAGCCCATTGAATCTCTACTGTGATAACAATAGGGCAATTGCGCAAGCAAAGGAGCCAAGGAACCACCAGAAGAACAAACACGTAATGCGGCGATTTCATCTCATTCGAGACTTCGTTAACCGGGGTGAGATCAAGATATGCAAAATACACACGAATCTGAACATTTCTGATCCGTGGACAAAACCACTCCCGCAGGCTAAGCATGATGCGCATGTAAGAGCTATGGATATTAGGTACCTTCTAGATTGACTCTAGTGCAAGTGGGAGACTGTTGGAGGTATGCCCTAGAGGCAATCATAGAGATGATGATATTCCATTTGTATCCATGATTTGTATGTTGTGTTCATTGAATATCCATTGAAGGCTACTTGAATTGATTTGCAATTATGTGAATTGTATGTGAAACTCTTTACTTGTATGGTTATTCTAAAGTTGTCCCTAGTCGGAGTTCATGTGAGGACACACATGAATATTAGACTAGCACATGTATTAGTTGATGACTATGTTTCACAAGTCATGGACATGGAGATGTTGAACTAATAATGTGGGCACATGTGGAGACATGTGCTAGGACTGACCCAACACGAGAAGTAGTTCTCTCTTTAAACAACATATACGCTTTGTCCTTAGACCTGAGATTGTCGCATGTATTCAAGATGTGGATCGACCTACTTAGGGGCTATCAAACGCTACGCCGTAACAGGGTAGTTATAAAGGTAGTTTTCGGGTTTGTCAAGAAGCATGCTATGAGACATGGTCAATCAAGATGGGATTTGCCCCTCTATGATTGAGAGTGATATCTCTGGGCCCCTCGAGTGATCGGATCCGAAAATGCATGGCCATGCTACGTACGGTTAAGAGTTAACCTACAAAGGGATTCCGAATCACAGGATCGAGAAAGAGCGGTCGGCTTGAAGCTAGACCAAATATCGTGAGGCAAAGGGAATAGCATGTATATTATGTTGTGATGGTTCGTCTGATATGATCTTCATGTGCGTATAGGAGTTGGCACGTCTTGCTAGAGGCCGCTACCGACTATTGGGCCGAGTAGGAGTACTTGGGCCATGTCTATACGTATCCGAACCCATAGGGTCACACACTTAAGGGGCTGGAAGCCCAATTCGGATCTGATCCGAGTTGGATTAGGTTTAGAAGTACTAATGGGCCTCGGATCCAGAGGCCCGTCAGGAACCTCTATAAATAGAGGGGTGGAGGCGCCCTAGGGTTCCCGCCTTTTTGGCGAAACACACCTGCCGCGCCTCCCACGCCCTCGCCTGTTGCAACTCGCGGATCTAGCAGTCCGGCTTGCGACGCTTCCTCCCTGCACGTGTGGATACCTTGGAGGTGTTGCGCCTGCAGCACTTGGATGAGCCACCGACGAGCCACGACGAGCCGACGACGAGCCGCGGCACCGGAGGCGATCTTGCTGCACGTGGACGAGCTGCTGAGGAGCTGCTGGACGTGATCGACTACGTACGACTACGTTGATCGACTATGTACGACTACGTGATCGTCTTCACTGCATCGACGCATATCTACATCTTCCGCACCAGTAGTGCGTCGAGTGGTAATCCCGCGATCCTTATACGGCAGTTCTTCCTAGTTATACGCGGTAGAATTTTTGAATTGCGCTAGTGTAGCCTACCTCGTATCCCAACAAAAGCTTCACCGAACTACTCAAAAAACAGTGTCCATGGCACCCAACTACCAAACACTCAGCAATAGACTGCTACAGCATGCGCCGAGTAATGCAAGACTTACTCGCACCACCACCTCCCAAGGAGTACAACAAGAAAAAAGATAAAGGCAAAAACAAAGTCCATAACAACGAAGAAGGAGAAGGTGACTTCCAGACCGCCTCCAAAATAGTCAACGTCATCTTTAGCGGAATCCTAGGTACCGCATCCAAGCGATCCAGTAAACTGGTACTCAGGGAAATCATGGCCATCGAACCAACAGATCCAACACCGTTAAAATGGTCAAAGATACCCATAACCTTAAGTAGAAGGGACCAATGGACAAACTTCTCAGAACCAGGCCGATTTCCCCTAGTACTCGATCCTGTCGTTGCAGGCTCAAAACTTACAAAAAGTACTCATCGACGAAGGAAACGGACTCAACATCATTTTCACCAAGACACTACGGAAAATGTGTCTTGACGTCACGGACATGCTCACTCCAACAGACTCACCCTTCTACGGAGTCGTACCAGGAAATGCAGCCATACCACTAGGACAAGTCATCCCGCCAGTTACTTTCAAAACCAAGGAACACTACCGAACCGAGTACATTAGATTTGAAGTCGCCGACTTCGAGACCTCTTACCACGCCATACTCGGGAGACCAGCTCTGGCTAAATTCATGGCTATACCACACTACGTTTACTTGGTACTCAAAATGCGAGGGCCCAAGGGGAGCTAACGCTACGAGGAGATTTACGGCGATCCTACGAGTGCAACACCGAAGCCGTGGAGATTGCCGCAACCTCTCAAGCACCTAGCCCTATGCAACAAGTTTTCTCAGCTTCAAAGAAACTTCACCCAACAGAACTCGAAATACTAGAAAACAAGTTAGGGTCAGCAAAGGTAAAGCCAACAAATGAGAAAAACTTCAAAACAGTTGACCTCCAGACCGGTGACTCTTCTAAGACAGCTCTGATTGGAACAGGGCTAGACCCTAAATAGGAAACCGCGCTCATCAATTTTTTTGGGCTAACTACGATATCTTTGCCTGGAAACCAGCTGACATGCCTGGTGTGCCCAAGGAACTGATTGAGCACTCTCTAAACGTTGACCCCAAAGCTACCCCAAAGCGATAGTGCCTCCGCAGGTTCGCCCAAGATAGAGAAGAAGCAATCAAAAAAGAGCTAGCCTAACTACTCGCAGCAGGGTTCATCAAAGAAGTCTTTCACCCTGACTGGCTAGCCAATCCTGTACTCGTTCGCAAGAAAAACAATGAATGGAGAATGTGCATCGACTACACGGACCTCAACAAACACTGTCCAAAGGACCCCTTTGGACTACCCAGGATCGACCAAGTAGTCGACTCTACTACCAGGTGCGATTTGCTATGCTTTCTCGACTGTTACTCAGGTTACCATCAGATAAGCCTCAAAGAAGAAGATCAAGCTAAGACAGCCTTCATCACTCCATTTGGGGCCTTTTGCTACAAAACAATGTCATTTGGATTAAAAAACGTGGGAGCAACTTACCAACGCACTATATAGATGTGCTTCGAAAAGCAATTGCATCGCAACATAGAAGCTTACGTAGATGATGTAGTCGTCAAAACAAGAAGTCGGGAGGATCTCATTGTCGATTTGGAGGAAACCTTTTCAAGCCTACGAGCTTTCTGATGGAAGCTTAACCCTACCAAATGCGTTTTTGGAGTACCTTCCGGCAAACTACTTGGGTTCATCATTAGCCATCGCGGCATTGAGGCCAACCCAGAGAAAATATCATCCATCACAAATATGCATGCACCAGCTAGCATCAAGGATGTGCAGAAACTCATGGGCTGCATGGCAGCCCTTAATCGATTCATCTCAAGACTTGGAGAATGAGGTCTACCCTTCTTCAAGCTTCTGAAACGACAGGACAAGTTTAAATGGACAGAAGAGGCAGACAAAGCATTGACGCAACTCAAAGACTTTTTGTCAAAACCACCAATCCTCACTGCTCCATCTCAAAATGAGGACTTGCTCCTATATATAGCGGCTACTACTCACGTCATCAGCACCACAGTAGTGGTCGAACAGTCTAAGCCAGGCCATGTTTACAAAGTCCAAAGACCCATATACTTCATCAGTGAGGTACTCTCAAACTCCAAAACTCAGTACCTGCCAATACAAAAACTGCTCTACGTGATTCTGCTCACTTCACGGAAGTTGCGACACTACTTTCAAGAGCACAGCATTACACTCATCACCGACTTCCCGCTCGGTGAAATCCTCCACAATAGAGATGCCATGGGTAGAATTTCTAAATAGGCAGTAGAGCTTGGAGCCCTATCTTTGGACTTCAAACCAAGGACAGCCATCAAATCTTAGGCTTTGGTCGACTTCATAGCTGAATGGATAGAAAACCAATTCCCAGCACCAGTCGAGAGGCCAGAGCACTGGGTAATGTACTTCGACGGTTCCTTCAAACTCGAAGGAGCCAGCGCAGGCGTGCTCCTCATTTCCCCGAAAGTCTCAAACAACGAAGCTAAGTACGAAGCACTGCTACACGACCTTCGTCTTGCAATCTCCCTCGGAATCAAAAGATTACTCGTATACGACGACTCACTAGTCGTTATAAACCAAGTCAATGACGAATGCGATCGAAACAAGGACAACATGGACGCCTACTGCAAAGAAGTCCGTAAACTGGAAAACAAGTTCTCAGGCTTGGAATTTCATCATGTCGTCCGCGACAACAACATAGCTGCTGATGTATTATAAAAAATGGGCTCGACTCATGCAGAAGTTCCTGCAGGAATTTTTGTACATGAACTCCATAAACCATCCATACCGAAACAAGTTACACCATCAGTGGTCAAGACTACAAAAACCAATCGGGAAATCATGATGATAGAAGTCGACTGGAGGATACCCTTCATCGACTACATCAAAGACCATAAGATACCATCCGACAAAAGTCAACCTGAGCAAATCTCCTGATGAGGAAAAAACTACGTTCTAGTTGGAGACAAACTCTACAGGAAAAGTGCATCATCAGGGGTACTCATGAAGTGTGTCACCCAAGAAGATGGCCAAGAAATCCTGGAAGAAATTCACAAAGGAATTTGTGGCAACCACACATCTTCATGAACAATCGTAGGCAATGCTTTCCGAGCAGGTTTCTAATGGCCCATGGCGTTGGCAGATGCAAAACAATTAGTCCGAAAATGCCAAGGCTGTCAATTCTTCACTAAACAACAACATGTCCCTGCTTACAAACTAGTCACAATCCCTCCAACATGGCCTTTCACTTGCTGGGGGCTAGACATGATAGGACCACTGCCAACTGCGCTAGGAGGTTTCAACAAAGTACTCGTGGCCATCGACAAATTCACCAAATGGATCGAGGTCAAACCAGTCACTTGCCTCAAGGCAGTCCGAGTCCTCGACTTCTTGGATGAAATCGTACACCATTACGGCTTTCCAAACAGAATCATCACAGACCTAGGATCCAACTTCAACAACCACGACTTCTGGGAATACTGCGAGAATAGTGGAATTGATGTCCGCTACGTCTCAGTTGCTCACCCACGAGCCAACGGACAAGTCGAGCGCGCCAACAGCATGATACTCGAAGCTCTCAAGAAAAGGCTACACGATATCGTCAATACAAAAGGAGGCAAATGGATCAAGGAGCTACCCAACGCTCTGTGGGGACTACGGACCCAACCATGCAAGACAACTGGGTTCTCCCCCTATTTTCTAGTATATGAGAAGCCATCTTACCCACGGATGTCATGTGGCAGTCTCTTCCAGTCGAACAATACGACAAAGGAATGGCAGAAGAAACAAGAGCACAGATCTGGATAGTCTAGAAGAAACAAAATGCGCAGCATTAGTTCAAACAGCCAGATACCTCGATGGGTTAAGACGATACCACGACCGCAATGTTAAGGAGCGATCCTTCAACTTAGGTGACATGGTCCTCAAACAAATCCAGGACACATCAGGGTTGCACAAACTCAATTCACCATGGGAAGGTCCTTATATCGTATCCAAGGTCACAGGACCCGGATCTTACAGACTACAAGAACTCTCAGGAGAACAAGTACCAAACTCCTGGAATATAGAACATCTCTGTCGCTACTACCCATAGTAGACAATGTACTCGGGCCTTCATCCCAAGCCTTAAACAAACTCACTCTAGCTACTCGGAGCCTACAAAGCCCGACTCCGACTACTGACGCTCTACTACTGGTAACAACTTTGTTAGAAGCCTTAGTATGAGTTCCAAAACTCCAAAGGACAAATCAACCATTTTTACTCAAGATTGGTTCCAACAGAACAAATTTGGAAGTTACATATGACTACTCATACTAGAGTAAGGGTACTCAAAATACAACATAACAGCACAACAAAGACTACAAGCAATTGCCTACTAGCAGTCTGCATTTAAGCCTCAGGCTTTTACAATATCACAAGGGCACACAGGCCTAATGACTACTGCAAAGGGAAGGGCCCACATGGAAGGAAGCTGCGCAAAATGCAGCCACATCCAGGTCCTCCTCCAAAATAGTACCAGCAACTCCTGCACCGCCGCTACCTCGATAGTGGCAACGATGAATCCCGAGTGCTGCATAAGGGAGAAAAAACAAGGCTGCTCTTTTGCTAGCCTTGGCGAGCCGTCCCACACCGCATGCCACACATCCACCTCTAAGAGAGCCGGATAAAGACCACAACACTCATCACCCATCACTCGCGAGTTCTAGCATGGACTTAGCTGGATCACGAGCTGCAAGATGAGGCACGTGACGAACACTCCTACGAGGATTCTTCTAGCATCGTGGCTATCCCTATGAGCACTAGAGTCTGTGGAGGGAAGGTGGCTCTAATCTATGAGGAATCTTCTAGCACCAGAGTACTCTTTGATGGCTCCCTACAATCAAATAACAGCAATCGAAAGCAATCCATTGCTACTCAAGTCCGATCCCAATCGATCCCGTGGTAGTCTATTTATAGCCAAGCGCCACAACTAACAACCACTGTTACTATTCGCCCGTGACAAAAAGTACTGACGAGTCAGGATGCTCTTTGACTCCGCTCACGTGAAAGCATTCACACCGCAAAAGATAAAAGAGTACAGTACACCCGTGCACCCCCTCCCAAGAGTAAAAAGATAGAGTACTCGACAAACCCCGTGACTACTCGATTAATACTCATACTCCCTCCAAACGACAAGGATTGACAATCATTCATCAGACTTCAAGCAAAAGATTGTCTCGAGTAAAATACTCGACAGGACTACAAGGCTACATAGGCCTAAGGCTCCTCCAAAAATACAAACTCAGACATCTTCGAAGCGATTGGCTCAACCTCCTCAAGATACTGCGCATAAGCATCCTCCGTACAGTTCCGAGCCACACCATCACCAGCCGCCGTTATATCTGCCCTCGGGTAGTAAGACTTGACCACTGCAAGGACTTGTTTACAAACAGCCTTGCAGAGGCCAGCAATCTTACCCGGAGCAGTCTTCAAACGCTCGACTAGTGAACGGGGCTCTGCGTCATCCTCAAGAGGAGCAATGGCATTAACAACATCTCGAGCAGCGTCAGTCAACTCTTGGAGCTCACCTCAAAGCCTTCCTATGGTCCGGCCATGGTCCCTACAGGCTACCATGGTCATAGCAAGCATAACTCCATTCTGGTTCTTCCTGTCCCTCTGATGCTCACATGCAGCTTGAGCTTCAGCCAGTGATGCCCGAAGACGATCAGCCTCATCAGCTACTCGGTCATGCGCGTTCCTCCAATCAAGAAGCTGGCTATTCGCAACAGCTTCTTTTCTCTTAAGCTCTGCAAAAAGCCAACAAGTTCAAAAATCCCAAGTATAGTCCGAAATACTCAAAGAAATCGCAAATACTCACCTTGATACTTCTTGTTCAAAGACTTGTAGCGATTCTCCAACTTCTCTTGTAAGACCTCGTGATCCCTCCGCTCAACAGCAAAAGACTTCGCAACCTCCTCATGAACCTTCAAAGACTCAGTGAGACGGCTGCACTCTTGCTCCAATTGCGCTAGCCGCTGCACAGAATCATTTCGCTCCTAGAGGGCCCGAGCATTCCTTTGAGCTCTATCATAAAGATCCTGCAAATAAAAGCAAATCATCAAGTTTCCAGCAAAATACAGTCAGACAAAAATGACAACACACCTGAAAGCTCAGGATAGCTCACCGAAACATCGACTCCGACAGAAGCTCGAGTACTGGACCTTCATCATTCTTTACAACTTGAGGCTCTGGAGCTGCACCCAAGGTTGTACCTAAAACGACACACATTAGTCGTTACAAAACAATACAACGTCTACGACACCTGTATCCCGACTACATACCTAGTGCACCTGCCTCATTGGCCCTGGCCACATAAACTAAAGCCAGCACACCACGAGTAGACGTCGAGGATGGTACACCACCAGAACCCGAAGGAACCACAAGATTCTCCACCGAACATATTACTTCTTGAAGCATGGACATGGTGGCACCTAGACGACTAGTGTCAACCCCGGATACATCATCAATGGACAAATCAACCAAGGGAGCAGAAAGAGTAGTCGAAGGACAAGACTCCACTCCTGCGTCCACAGGGATAGTGTCCTCCACGTCCCTACATCAAAACACAAAACTCATCACATGCCCTTCAGAAAATCGACAATGCGTTACAAAGAAAGCGAAAACTCACCGAGGCGACCGTGGCGGTAACCGCACACGTTTCTTCTCAAATACAGCGGTCGAGTATTCGGCACCCTAGGGTCAGCCGAAGGCACAACATTTTTGCCAAGTCCTGGAAAAATCAGAGATAAGACTACAATAATTTTGGACTAACAAAAATAGTCAGAAAAAACTCACCACTAGCGATAACATTGGACAACAAGGAGCCAGCAGCGATCACTAGCAATTTTGCCTTCGCAACATCCGCCACCCCAGCAGGCAAACCTAAAACTGCCGGTCAGGGACCGGCAACTCGGTAGCCGACGGGGTCGGGACTGCTGGCTCGGGGGCTGCTCCAGAATCCGCAAGCGGCACCCTCACCGGCAATTCTTCAACAGACGCAACACCAACATCATCCTTGGCAGTAGCGACTACCTCATCAGAAGTAGCCTCATCACCACCAAGGGTCGCGTCAACAACCTTCTCAGACAACTAAAATCATCAAAGGATTACAGGACAACTCTACCAAAAGCTACCAATGAATGCATGACTATGTACCTTGGTACTCTACGACCTCTCAAGGGTCAAACTCGAGGTTGAAACAGACTTCGCAGCAGGCCTCTTCCGAACTACTCGCCGTTTTTTCGCAGGAGAAGAAGGCTCGTCTTCTGAGTCATCAACGACCAACTCCTCCTCAGAATGCGCCAGATAGCCAAAGAGAACCCAGGACTACAAACGAGTTGTTACTCAAAGATATCCCAACATCTCAAAAAATACAAGTCAAGCTAAAGAACATACCTCTTGTGGCCCATACCAATTGTCAAATTGGCGAAGGACTCCAGGAATAACCGGTACTCCCTGATAATTCCTGAAGAACTTTGCCAGCAGCGCCTCTACATCATCGTTAGATATATCATTAGGAGACATACTCGACGGGTCATCAAAACTCGAGTACACAGAACCCGAGTGAGCCCGCTGCTGCAAAGGCTGAACTCTCCTCTTGAGAAAACTGGCAGCCACATTAATGCCAGTCAAACCCAGCGACTTCAATTCAGCAATCTAGCTCAGTAGGTTGGAAACCTCAGGAGTATCCTCAGGCTCGCTCACCTAGTTCTCCGCATGCTTCGGGGCATGACCAGTGACTACCGGCAAATGAGGGTTATGATTCCCAATATAAAACCACCTTCTCTTCAAGTCACCATGCAAATTAGTCAAGTTGTAGTCGATATAAGCTCCCGAGTTCCTAAGTTGGAACCCGACGCCTCCAATAACCTCAGTCCTAACTACACTAGGCTGAGGCTTGCAACAAAACAATTTTCTAAAGAGCTCAAGACTAGGAGGTACACCCAGGTATACTTCACACAATTGTACAATGATGGACATATGAAGCACACCATTGGGGTTCAAGTGAACCAACTGAAGCTTATAGTACTTGAGGATACCTCTGAAGAAGTCGGAAGCAGGCACTGCCAATCCCCTCTCGACAAAATGCGCAAGCATAACAGTCTCATTTGGATGCTCCTCGAACTGCCACGCGTTGCCAAAGGCAGGCCTCCACTCGAGTTGAAGTTTTGGCTGCAGAAGTTTAGCATCAACCAAAGCTTGAACAGCCGTCTCCCTCATCATAGAATTCTGCCAGGTGATCCCAGGCGGCAGCGGCGCAGTCTGGTTCGTCGGACCACATTTTGGCACCGCCAGCACCAGCTCCTTCCCCTTCTTGGATTTAGATATCAACTTACCCGCCGCCATAGCCTGGCCTTTAGTCTTCTCAGTGTCACCATTGACTCCTTGATTCTCGACGGCCCTTACCGCACAAAAGACCACCTAGGGTACTGTTGACGCCAGATTTCGTCACTAGTAGAATCGGCGCCAAGAAGAAAGGAAATCGAAGAAGCACGGTTGGGAATCGGTCAAATGGTGCTATAGTGTGGAATCGGCCGGTGACCTTTGTCTCGCTTTTGGCCGGATACACCAGAGTCCCAATCGGTAATCTTTTGCCGATAAGGAATCGGCCGATTAGGAGGGGGGACTAATTGGGCCTGTATGGGCTTGGAAAGGGATGGAAGGATAAGGTGGAGGTCAGCCCACGAAGCGTGGAGTAACTAACCTAGCACGAATTGTGCTTGTAGATATTCGTTTTCTGTTTGAATTAGAGATAGGATTCTAGTCGGTTAAGAAGTTATCTGTACGGGGCTATAAATAGCTACCTTTGTAAATCTATAATCATCAACCAATCAATACAACAAGCTACTTTTTTCCTAGTACTTACTTTCAAGCGACTTCGCTATTGCTTTTCTCTTTTCCACGAGTTCGTGCGGGTTGGCAGGACTGCATCATCTTGATCTCCGGCCGATTCTGTAAGTTCCGTTTATCGAGTAATATCTAAGCTTTAACTCCGGGCGTATCGCTGTTGTTTTGTTTAGATTATTCACTAGTTATCGATATTTGCTAGATTCATAGGTTTCTACCTGTTTTTCTAGTCTTTATCACCAGTTATCCAGCTAGGAATCGGTAGTGTCGGCTTTCTCTGTTTTCCATCGTTAAATTTATCTATTGCCGATTAGATCTATTCCTAGTGTTGTTATCATAGCTTTGTACCGTTTGTTTTAGTAATTTCCCGTCTACAAGGCTACAGAAATCAGGCTGTTTAATAGCCGATTTCATCGTTACAGTAAATCGGCCGATTCGCTGATAAACTCGCTCAAGATCGGAAACTCAGCCGATCGAGATTTCTAGACCTGACACGTGTTCTTCCTTGCCAATCAACAGGTCAGATTGGCTGCCACGCCGCGTGAACCGCACCAGGGCATTCACCCGAACAGGAGCTAAGCAGATTCTCCCGGGTCATGTGTCGGTTGCTGGGATTCGGTTGACCGATTTATAGCGCCAACACACTTTTGGCACGCCCGGTGGGACGAATACAACCGCCGTCATGTCGAAAGCTGCTGAAGTCTCTGAAGATAACGTCATTGAGGTGACGAAAGCAGATCTGAAGGACGACCAAAAAGAAGATCTGGACAAGTATATGGAACAAGTCCAGAAAGCTTGCATGAAATCTTTCAGTCGCTCCAGGAGCGGGGAGACTATTAAGAAAACTCCTTTCCCTACTCCCCGTCAGATCACAATTTCTGAGGATTCGGATAAAATGTCCGATATGATTCAACAATCTATTCATCATGCCTTCATCGATCAGTCCCCGGTGATTTCAAACATGGTACACAACGCCGTTGTCAATTCCTTTGCTGGAGGCATACCCCAAGGATACAGGGGACCGACATATTTTCAGCCGATTCCACCAAATCAGGCTCATCCGCATTTGGCTTCACAGCCGATTCAATTTCCTGGCGGGAGTTCAGGCGCGTCTGCATCATCAACTCCGTTGGGATATGGCTCCATGCAGCTGTCCTCTGCTCCGTTCCCTCCAATCAACCCATCACCCTGGGGGGCACCTTCAGCCACGGCCGGTTTGAGTCAATCGGCCAGTCAAGGAAACCCTCCGTTCCAGGCATCCTCCCAGGCGGCCATTCGGCCGATCATACCACCATACCAGCCTGTCACTCCGGAGGTCAACAAGATAGCAGCACTCATACTATGTGATGAAACGAGTGGTTCATTCAAACAACCGACCTTTACTACACAGCCGGATTACACTCAGATGCCACCCTTTCATCAATCCCCTTTTATTCAGCCTCCAATTTTCCAGCACGTGCCGATACCTCAGCCAACAGTTCACCAGCAACAACCAGATTGGTCGGCACGAATTGCGGAGGTGATGCAAGAACAATTCAGCTTAAAGCCGAAAATGCAAACTTATACCTACAGAACTCCATACCCGTCCACATATGACCTATTGCCGTTCCCCCATCGGTATAAAGTTCCTGACTTCACTAAATTTTCGGGGATGGACGATACTTCGACCGTGGAGCATGTGAATAGATTCATCATCCAATGCGGGGAGGCAGCTACACAAGATGCCCTATGGGTACGTTTGTTCTCGTCATCTGTGTCCGGATCGGCCTTCCAATGGTTCACAACTTTGCCACCAAACTCGATTATCACATGGGCCGATTTAGAAAGACAATTCCACAAGTACTTCTATGCTGGAGTCCATGAGATGAAGCTGTCCGATTTAACCAGCCTCCGGCAGAGGAGTGATGAGCCGATACCCTCGTATATACAGAGGTTTCGGGAAATCAGAAACAAGTGCTACTCCCTAGCTCTAACCGATGCGCAGTTGGCCGATATAGCTTTCCAAGGCCTTCTGCCACACATTAAAGAGAAATATGCTTCATAAGAGTTCGAGAGCCTGAGCCAGATTGTTCACCAATTATCCGGACAGGAGGTGCGTCCATTCGATCCACGGAGGAATTTCCAGAAGAAAGTGGCGTTCCTGGAAGAATTGGAGGATGAGGAAGATGTCGAAATCGGACTTGCGGAGTGGATCAAGGGGAAGAAGCCGATATCATGCCCATTCGGCAAAAAGGAGCCAGAAGCATTCGGTTTTGATACAACTAAGGCTGATAAAATCTTCGATCTTCTCCTCCAGGAAGGGCAGATTAAGCTCTCCGCATACCATACAATACCTTCTGCTGAACAATTAAAAAAGATGAAGTATTGCAAGTGGCACAATGCCACATCACATGATACCAACGAGTGCAAAATCTTCAGGCAACAGATACAGTCGGCCATTGAGCAAGGCAGACTCAAATTTGAAGTGCCGGCAAAACCGGCTAAACCTATGAAGATCAACCAACACCCCTTTCCTACCAACATGGTTGATACGGGGAAAAATTCCCTCCAAACAAAAGTGCTGACGTCCGAATCGGCCAAAAAGAGTGGTGCTGTCGATCCCAGAAATCAAGCTACGCCTGAAGATGTCAAGGGGAAGCGGCGAATGGAGGACGATGATGGTGAGTCAGAAGGACCACGCATTACTTCCCAATTCCTGCTCCAAAAGTACCAACGACAACATTAACGCTCAAGGTCCCGAGAAGAAGCGATGCGTCGGCACGAGGAGCACTGGAGATGCCCGTTCTTCATTCATTGTTGGGAAAATAATCTCAGGTTACCTTCGGCCGACACTTGCCCAGAGTGCAACGGTCCCTATCGGGGCAATCGACCGTTCAACAGGTCCCGCTCCAGGGACGGAAGGCCAGAACCGATCAGCAGGAATTGGCGCAACCAAGATGACCAGCGCCCTCCCGTGCGTGATCGGCTGGGGGGCAGAAGTGACCGACATGATCGGTCGGAAGATAAACGCCATGATAGGCAGGGGGGGCAGGGCTGATCGACATGATCAGTCAAACAACAAAGCCAGCGTTCACAGCCGACTCGAAGACATGGCCGATGCTCGGGTAATGGACGAGAACCCGTTAGGACGCGAACCGGAGTGGGAACGCGCCAGGACAGAGGGGAGGCCAATAAACCCCAGGTGGTGCCCCGACGGATTGACCAAGTCACAAAAACGGAGAATCCAGCGTCTCCGCCAATGGGAGCAACAAGAGGAAGAGCAACAGAGCACGTCAGACAAGAAGGAAGGAAGGCCTCAGGTATGGCGCCCCAAAAGGAACGATAAAAGAGACGATGAATCGGCGGGCGACGAATCGGCAGCCGAGATCGGCATGGTTTTCATACTGCCGATGGAGTTCATGACTCCCGCCAATCAACATGACGTATCGGCGATAGAAGAACAGACAGCACAGTTGGCTTTGGAGCCAATGATGGCCACGTTCGAAAAACCCGAAGATGACGAACGACAACATATGAAGGCATTGTTCCTTAAAGGGCATGTTGACGGTCGCCCCCTTACTAGATTAATGGTCGACGGAGGAGATGCTGTCAACATTATGCTGTACGCTGTACTCCAGAAGCTGGGGAAGAGCGACGACGACCTGACCAGGACGGACATGATGCTCAAGGACTTCGAGGGCAAGGTGTCAAACGCTCGTGGTGCTCTCTGCGTTGACCTCACCATCGGCAGTAAGACCCTTCCTACCACATTTTTCGTTATTAATGGCAAGGGATCCTACAATATGCTTCTTGGCCGAGACTGGATACACGCAAACTGCTGCATCCCGTCAACTATGCATCAGTGCCTTGTACAATGGGTCGGCGATAACATCGAGGTGGTCAAAGCCGACTCCGTGTACAGCATTGCAGCAGCCGACACACAGCAGTGGAGCTGCGAAACCGTCAGATGCATATCAGGCAGGGTGTGGGAGACCGATTTCCTGAAGGTCACCGATTTTGGCCTACAGCCGATCCGAGCAGTCGGCTCCGGAGACTCAGAATAGATGGATCAGTTCGCCCGAGAAGATGGGAAGCTAGGGCACGGATTCACGTCGGCCGATTCATTAGAGATGATAGACTTAGGTGATGGAACCAAACCAAGGCCGACTTTTATTAGTGCAAATTTAGATCCAGAGTACAAGTGTAAATTGACAAATTTATTAAGAGAATTCAAGGATTGTTTTGCTTGGGAGTACCACGAGATGCCCGGTTTAGATCGATCTATCGTTGAACATCGGCTACCCATAAAGCCAGGGTATCGGCCGTACCAACAACCCGCACGGCGTTGCAATCCTAAAATTTTACCAGACATAAAAGCTGAAATAACTCGGCTAATCGAAGCAAAATTTATTCGGCAATGTCGTTATGCCGAGTGGATTTCTAATATCGTGCCAGTATACAAGAAAAATGGGAAGTTACGCGTTTGCGTTGATTTCAGGAATCTTAATCAGGCACACCGATGGATGGTTACCCAATGCCTACGGCCGATGTATTGATCGACGCCGCTGCGGGACATAAAATCATTAGCTTCATGGACGGAAACGCCGGATACAATCAAATACTTATGGCCGAAGAGGATATACCCAAAACAGCCTTCAGATGCCCAGGCCATCTTGGTCTGTTCGAGTGGGTGGTGATGACTTTCGGCTTGAAGAATGCTGGCGCTACATATCAGAGAGCCATGAACTACATTTTTCACAAACTCATTGGCCTCCTGGTAGAAATCTACATCGATGATGTTGTGGTCAAGTCCAAAAGTCACGAGGAACATCTGGCCGATTTGCGAAAAGTGCTAGAGTGTACCAAAAAGCACGGCCTTAAGATGAATCCCAACAAATGTGCTTTCGGCGTATCCGCTGGACAGTTCTTAGGATTCATGGTGCACGAACGAGGAATAGAAGTCAATCAGAAGACCATAGCGGCCATCAACAAAGTCGC
The DNA here is from genome assembly GCF_005286985.2 of Setaria viridis. Taxonomy (NCBI): domain Eukaryota; kingdom Viridiplantae; phylum Streptophyta; class Magnoliopsida; order Poales; family Poaceae; genus Setaria; species Setaria viridis. Next base: position 10,719,726 of record NC_048269.2, read on the forward strand.
GGCCCCACAGAACAAAACCGAACTGCAGTCTCTAATCGGCAAGGTGAACTTCATTAGAAGATTTATATCTAATCTATCTGGACGGATTCAAGCATTCATGCCACTTCTGAAGTTGAAGCCAGACCAGGAATTTATATGGGGAGAAGAACAGTGCAAGGCGTTAGAAGATATCAAGCGATACTTAATCTCACCGCCAGTCTTGGTTCCCCCTCAAACTGGTAAGCCGTTTAAACTGTATTTGTCAGCCGATGAAAAAGCTATTGGATCGTCTCTAGTCCAAGAGTTTGAAGGCAAAGAGCGGGTAATTTATTACATCAGTAGAAGACTCCTGGATGCTGAAACAAGATATCCTCCAGTAGAGCGTTTGTGCTTGTGTCTTTACTTCTCATGCACAAAACTCAGGCACTATCTACTGACAGCAGAATGTGTAGTCGTATGCAAAGATGACGTAGTAAAATACATGCTATCACTACCGATATTGAAAGGACGAATCGGCAAATGGATCTTGGCTCTATCAGAATTTGACCTGCGGTATGAATCGGCAAAAGCCGTCAAAGGTCAAGTCATGGCCGATTTCGTCGCCCAGCACTGTGGACCGGAGATCGCCCTCGTGGAACTGGCGCCTTGGCAATTATTTTTCGACGGATCGTCGTGCGGGGTCGGATCAGGAATCGGCATCGTTCTCATATCACCTCGGGGGGCAAGCTATGATTTTTCTCTGCCGATAGAAACCGCCGCTACTAACAATCAAGCAGAGTACAGAGCTGTATTAAAAGGGTTACAATTATTGAGAGAAGTCAAGGCCGATTCTGTCGAGATCTTCGGAGATTCTATGCTTATTGTGGATCAACTGACTGGAAAGGCTGAGTGCAAAGATGACGTATTAAGAATTTATTACGAAGATTGCTTACAGCTTTTAAAGGAATTCAGATCGGCAGTAATCGAGCATGTTCCAAGGGACCGCAACGAAGAAGCAAATAAACTCGCCCAGCACGCATCTGGGTATCGGCCAATTCTGGGCGCTATGGCTTTAGAACTCACAGCCGACGACTGGCGTAAAGAAATTGCCGATTACCTGAAGGATCCGTCTAAAAAGGTGGAGCGACGAGTACGCTTTCATGCCACCAAATATGTACTGCTCGAAGATGATCTGTTCTATCGAACGATTGACGGAGTCCTTCTTAAATGCCTTGGGACAGAAGAGGCCAAGACTCTAATGGGAGAAATCCATGAAGGGGTATGTGGAGCACACCAATCGGCACATAAGATGAAGTGGATGATCAGGAACAACGGGTACTATTGGCCTACGATCCTCGAAGACTGTTTCAAATATTATAAGGGTTGTCAAGAATGTCAAAAGTTTGGAAATGTCCAACGTGCACCCGCGTCGGCCATGAATCCCATCATCAAGCCGTGGCCGTTCAGGGGGTGGGGAATAGACCTTATCGGCCAAATTTACCCACCGTCAAGCAAGGGGCACAAATTTATTCTGGTGGCTACTGATTACTTCACCAAATGGGTGGAGGCAATCCCATTGAGAGCCGTGACATCGGCTATCATGGCCGACTTCGTAAGGGACCATATCGTCTACCGATTCGGCATCCCTCAAACTATAACAACCGATCAAGGAACAATGTTCACATCGGGGGAATTTGAGGAGTTTACGACCGATATGGGAATCAAATTGTTAAATTCTTCTCCGTATTACGCCCAAGCCAATGGTCAAGCAGAATCCTCCAACAAAGGGATAATCAAGTTGATCAAAAGGAAAATCGAAGAACAGCCGAAGAAATGGCATCTATGTTTGACTGAGGCCCTGTGGGCGTACAGGATGGCTTGTCACGGGGCTACCAAATTGTCTCCTTACCAGTTGGTGTACGGTCACGATGCAGTGCTACCATGGGAATCAAGGGCAGGATCAAGACGCATTTCGCTTTAGGACCAGTTATCGGCCGACGATTACTCATCACTGATGAAAGGGGAACTCGACGATTTGGCTAGCCAACGACTGAGGGCTCTGATAAGTATCGAAGAGAATAAAAAAAGAGTAGCCAGGTGGTACGATTAGAAGGTCAAAGTCAAGCAGTTCTCCCCCGGAGACTTGGTATGGAAGTTAGTGTTGCCGATCGGGTCGAAAGATCCTAAATTCGGAAAATGGTCCCCTACCTGGGAAGGGCCGTATAAAATCGGCAGATGCGCTCCAGGAAATGCTTACATTTTGGACACAATAGAAGGAGAAGAATTCACTAGAGCTCTGAATGGAAGGTACTTAAAAAGATACTACCCTAGCATATGGGTCGGAGCGTAAGAAATCAACCGTAACACGATCACACGTAGCCGATACAAATCGGTTTAAAACACATAAGTCGACCGGATCGGCTGATTACATTCATTCGGTACGGGCGACGGATTACATGGCCGACAAAACATTAGTCGCCCTTAGAACAAAAAATACAAAAAACAAACTAGTTGTTCTTCTTCTGGGATGCCTTCCCATTCCGCTCCAACTCGTTCACAACACGGAGGCGCGAGGCCTCTGCCGCCGCAAGGACGACTGTCCGAGGAAGCTGACGGTTCCTATCGGTGGGAGGTCGCTGGCCGCCGTTCCTCTCCATGAAGTCCAGGATCGTGCGGGCTGCCGAGGTGACATCATCTCCAGGTTCGTCACGGCGACGGCCCCTGACGGTTGGAGATCGGCGATTACCTTCACTCACCACGGAATCCAAGACCGCACGAGCTTCGGCAGTAATGTGGTCTTGGAGTTCCTCTCGGTGAGCCAGGATCAGCGCCTTGTCCTCCGATGACAATGGGTCCTCAGAGTGGATACACTCGATGGCGCGCACGAGCTCCGGGCTGAGACGTTGAGGCTGAAACAAAGAAGGGATAAGGAGAAAAATTCTTTTCCTAAGATCTAAGGGAAGGTAAAGGTCAGGGCTTCACCTGATTAACAGAAGAAGAGGACGATGAAGCCATGACGAAGCAGTCGCGCCGATGAGAAGAAGAAGAGAAGTGAAATGAGAGCCAAGTTAATACTATCGGGAGTAGGCGCCGAGGTCGATATTTATGGGAAAATGCGTGGAAATCTGGTGAGGCCACGTCCCATCGGTAATAAGGAAGGCAGTAAATAGAAAGGCCATCGCGAGGGGTGGTCAAAGAAGACAGTAAATGTTCATACAAAAACGGTCAGTGTTTTACAGATTACCCAGAAGGGTATCGATAGCCGTGATGGCCCGACGCCGGATCTGATCGGCGGAGTCAAGAACCCGTTGGTCTTCTTCTGCCGATCCGGGGACCTCCGTTGCACTGCGGTGGAGTCTCAGGGCCTCATGAGCAAGACGCTGCCTCTCCCGTGTCAAATCGGCAATAGCAGAGGGCAGCTCTTGGAGTTTGTTCTCTTCGGCACTGATTGCTTTAGTCACTTGCTCCATCTCCTTGGCAAGTTCCGCCCTCCGACGTTTGAGGCGGTCTATTTCACCGATGATCGCCGGGCGGGAGTCTTCTAGAACGTGGATACGCCGATGCGCTTCTTGAGCCTGACGCTTGAAAGCGTTTTCATCTTCACGAGTCTTGGCCAGTTTTGCGCGATCGGCCATGTGGCGAAGGGCCCTAAAGACTGGGATCCTCATGGACTCAATGAAGGCCGCCGGCGCCAAGGCCTCTTCCGCCTCCTCTGATACTCGTCCGCTGACATCACTAAAGAGTTGCCGAATCGGCGAAGCATCTTCTACTAATCGGCCGATGTCCGCCTGAAGGAGGGATCGGATATTGGTAAGTTTAGCTCGGACGTCATCAGGAACGGAGCTCAGAGCGACTTGGCGGGAAGCAACTTCTTCGTCATCAGAAAGTGCAACCGCAAAGGAAAAGAGGCTGTTATCAGGAGAGTCTTGTTCCTGAAGAGAATGAAGAAAAAGGATGAGTCAGCGGGGAATGAGAATAAATCGGCTGGGTGAAAGCCGAGTTAGGAACTCACCATCTTGAAGCGAATTTCCTCATGCTGCGCTTGTAAAGCCGTCGTGCCTTGCTCAGTAGCCTGCACCATGGGTTCATCGGATGAGGAAGATTCCACGATAATCGGCGAGGAGCTTGGACCAGCTCCCTGAGAAGAGATCGGTGGTCGAGGAACGCTCGGTGTGCCGATGGCCTGTGTCAGAGGATTGAATAAGCACATTACGCAAATACTCGCGGGAAATCGGTAAGATAAGCACTATACCTCAGAAGGTGGGAAAGAGGGCGTGACGATGGTTGGTTGAGCTGCTGCCGATTGTTGCGCTTCCACAGGAGTGCTTTGTGTAGACTAAGGTTAAGAAGGGTTAATAACAGAATTACAATCGGGAACAGTAAGGCTCAGGTTTACCTGTATAGCTTCCAACAGCAATGACGCGGCGGCCGCCCCAGCTTGCGTAATGACTTGACTATCAGCACTTTGAATGACCTGAGAAGGTGGTGCGGTCGAAGTTTCTGCCGATACAAGCACAGGAGGATCCGCCGATTCCGTACGAGCCCGGACTCGGCGACTGGTTTTCTTGGTGGTCCTCTTATGAACCTGCTTCGATCGGCCAGCGATCACGTCAACTGACGGGGCGTTGTAGCCGATAAGAGGATAGGTGGTGTAAGGATGGCTCTCTATTAACTGTCCGCTGTGGCTGTGCGTTGGAGGGGCCCGATTCCCGGCCTAAAGAAACAATAAAATCATTAGTACTCAATCATGTTAAGAAGAATAAAAATCGGCTATAAGAAGTACCTCGGCGTTTGGGTCGATGTTGGCCGGATCCAGAAGATTGCAGTACGCCGATGCTGAGTTGCAGAAGAGAAATTGCTTCCATTCGGCCCACCAGAGTTTGAACGGCTGGACGACAAATGGAAATAATAGCCAATCATTCAAGTTAATTGTACTGGAGTCCGGAACTCGGTCTCACAACCGACCGTAATCCAGGCCAGATGTGAGCTCATCTCTAAATTTGATTCGGCCAGCAAAATACACTTGAATCGGCAGTTGACCCATGCCGAATTGTCGTGCTGCAGCAGACGGGTTGTAGAATTCGTACGTAGGGGCATCCTTCCCTGAAAAGAAGTTGGCCGGTAGGAGTCCTGGTTTGATCAGCCCTTCATAAAGATCTTCATCAAATCGACCAGAAGTCGAATCGAAGCAGGTGGGAGCTCAAAGACTGGGTTGTCTCGCTGGTACGGAAACCAAATGGTTGCGTCTTCATTAAATCCATTGTAAAAGCACCGAAAATACTCGGCTACCTTTGTAGCAGAATACGCACAACCTGGAAAAGCTGACGCCGCTTCGCCAAAGGACATGCATCGGCGACGTTCGGTGGGGTCCTCCGCCGATTCGATATTGGGGAACGTCATGTGGTCCACCGGCTGCCGGGTGATTCTGCTCATGTAAAGGTTCAACCATAGATTGACAAACCACCAAGGCCCGCCTTGATTGCCGATCAGTTCTCCCTTGGATAGTCTTGTGCCGATTTGATGAAGCATGTGGTACACGGCTCCCAGTAGATGTTTCCCGAGAGGGATATGGTCCCCTCTGGACAGTGCTTCAGCTAAGGCTTGGGTGTTGGTTGTTGGGCCGGCGGCTCTTCCGCAAAAGAAGTGTTTTTCTAGCCACATCATCAGGAAAGCTGTGTGCTCCCTGTTCTCAACGGTCCCGGTCTTCTTATTACTTCTGATGAAGCCTTTCCAACCGCCGATTCCCCTTGTGTCCAGCCGATGTGACGTTGTGGTCAAAAGGCGGAAGGGTGTGTCAGGGGAGGATATGTCCAGGCCGGTCAACAGGACCACATCGGCCAGTGTGGGGGTCATAGGACCGTGCCCAAATAAGAACGCATTAAGTGCATCAGACCAAAAATAAGAAGCCGCCATCACTAACGGCTCATTTTTCTCCATTTGAGACAGGGAAAGGTTGATGCACTGGCTGATTTTCAGCTCGTCCCATGAGACGCTCCTTGACGCGGCCATCCGTTGGTACCATTCCCTCCAACCTGGGGTTTCATTCGGCCAGGATCTGAAAGTACCCACCCAGTGATCTAAGTTCATATCGGACCGTTTGAAGGGTATCCGGTCAGTCTCCGAATTTACAAGATCTATCGGATCTGGGTCTCCCATGGGACCGAGACAAACAAGGCCAGGACTTCCCGTAAGGTGAATAGTAATTCTAGGCCTAACCGCCTAAAAAAGAAAGGGAGTAAGGAAAAGTAAGAAACAGATCTAAGGTAAATACATTGCCGATAGAGGAAGGATTCGGTATTTACCTCTGGGATGAAGTTCTGAGTGATCGGTGTGGTCGCCGATGCGGATGCGGACGATAGGGCCGCAATGGGGATCGCCGTTGGGATCTCTGACGGAGCTCCTTCATCTGTGGAAGGAGTGACGGTCGTCGCCACCACTACCGCAGGCGCTAACTCTGGGGCATCGCGTGCGGGAGAGTTGCCGGAAGGAGCCGCCATTAGAAGAAAAAAGGGAAGAAGTAATAGGAGGTGGAGCTAGAAAGCTTCGGCGGCAAGGGAAAAGTGCTGAAAGAGGAAGAATGCGCGCGCGCTGGGAAAAGAGACGTGAGCTTGAAGATGAAGTGCGGTGAAGCGCTATTTAAAGGACACCTGAAGGGGGGGTAAAAATGGAATTTTCACCGTGCCGGCGCTTCGAGTTTTTCGGGGGTAGTGGTTGTCGTGGGCGCCTGTTTCGAAAAATTGCAATGATCAGCTGGGAGACCGTGAAACGGAAGGATATTTTCACTGCGGCCGTTTCGGAGGAGAGGTTATAAAGAATTTCGAAGTAAAAGACTGTGTTTTACTCCGAAACTGGGGGGCATGTGTTGACGCCAGATTTCATCACTAGTAGAATCGGCGCCAAGAAGAAAGGAAATCGAAGAAGCACGGTTGGGAATCGGTCAAATGGTGCTATAGTGCGGAATCGGCTGGTGACCTTTGTCTCGCTTTTGGCCGGATACACCAGAGTCCCAATCGGTAATCTTTTGCCGATAAGGAATCGGACGATTAGGAGGGGGGATTAATTGGGCCTGTATGGGCTTGGAAAGGGATGGAAGGATAAGGTGGAGGTCAGCCCACGAAGCGTGGAGTAACTAACCTAGCACGAATTGTGCTTGTAGATATTCTTTTTCTGTTTGAATTAGAGATAGGATTCTAGTCGGTTAAGAAGTTATCTGTACGGGGCTATAAATAGCTACCTTTGTAAATCTGTAATCATCAACCAATCAATACAACAAGCTACTTTTTTCCTAGTACTTACTTTCAAGCGACTTCGCTATTGCTTTTCTCTTTTCCACGAGTTCGTGCGGGTTGGCAGGGCTGCATCATCTTGATCTCCGGCCGATTCTGTAAGTTCCGTTTATCGAGTAATATCTAAGCTTTAACTCCGGGCGTATCGCTGTTGTTTCGTTTAGATTTATTCACTAGTTATCGATATTTGCTAGATTCATAGGTTTCTACCTGTTTTTCTAGTCTTTATCACCAGTTATCCAGCTAGGAATCGGTAGTGTCGGCTTTCTCTGTTTTCCATCGTTAAATTTATCTATTGCCGATTAGATCTATTCCTAGTGTTGTTATCATAGCTTTGTACCGTTTGTTTTAGTAATTTCCCGTCTACAAGGCTACAGAAATCAGGCTGTTTAACAGCCGATTTCATCGTTACAGTAAATCGGCCGATTCGTTGATAAACTCGCTCAAGATCGGAAACTCAGCCGATCGAGATTTCTAGACCTAACACGTGTTCTTCCTTGCCAATCAACAGGTCAGATTGGTTGGCACGCCGCGTGAACCGCACCAGGGCATTCACCCGAACAGGAGCTAAGCAGATTCTCCCGGGTCGTGTGTCGGTTGCTGGGATTCGGTTGACCGATTTCTAGCGCCAACAGGTACCCCCTAGGCCGGTTGTCGGTCTAAAACACCGACAAACACTGCGATTACCTCAATCCTGATTATGAAAATATTGGTTAAAGGATATTGCCAACAAAAATATATGTGTTATTTGCTGCAGGAATCAAGCCAGCCAATGCAATCTTCTGTTGTTTTTCTCAAAGAACAAAAATTCATAAGATATTTATTCCTGTATAACACCATGGCCATCAAAATAAGATTTGCATGATGGTTCTATCTAGGATTAGAAGAAAGCTTATGAATGGGACTACTGTACCTCTGTTATTTCTGGTTCATCACACACCAAAATATGAGCTGTTAGTTTATCCTCCAGCAAAGACCTAAAATATTAGGATGGAAATGCTAAAGCTGATCCAGGTTCTCTATCCACAAGACACAAAATTAAGATTGCACGCCACCGTATATGCAATTTTTTTCATTCTAAATATCAAACTCTTTTGATGCACTAGTAGAGAACTGGTCTTTAGTCCCGGTTGGTAGGGTGCATATCTCCCGAAAATCCATCCGGGACAAAAGGGAGGGGGGGTCTTTAGTCCCGGGTCTTTCAACCGGGAGTAAAGGTCACCCTTTAGTCCCGGTTGGTGTTAGTCTGCCACGCCATGCACGGGATAGGCCCTTTACTCCCGGTTGGGTTTCCTAACCAGGAGTAAAGGGTGCCCAACCGGGACTAAAGGGCGCCCTGCATGGCGCCTGAAATTTTCATGCATCACGTACGTAGTACCGCGGCCCTTTTGTTAACCTTTAGTAGTTGAGATTTTTTTTATACTGAAATGAACTAGTATTTAAACGAATGAAATTTGTAATTATACAATTACTATATATATACACAATTCATATACACAATTCAACTAGCACAAATTGATTTTAATTAGCGCGTATTATATATACAAATAAATCAAACTATATATCTACAATCTTCCCGTCGAGGTGTTGCTCGGAGCGTCTAATTGTCGTCCATCATAATAAAATTCTCCTTTTGAATTTACCACCTCGTCCATTAGGAATCCAATGAGACCTTCACATATTGCCGCTACTCTTTCTTCCTTCAAGAGTCCTTGTTGAATATTTAACATCTATAATTTGGAAATTTGTGAATGTTACACGAACAATTAAATATAAGGAGCTAGAAAATAATTAACTAGTAATAGTTTTACTTGTACGTACTTTAAAGTTGTGCGGCGTAATCTTTAGTCCATTGGGTCCCATAAATCTGTGCATGTGCTCACAGATGTAGTGGCCACATAGATTATTTCCGGGTTCCTGTCTTAAGCACTTCAGTGCGGAAAAAAATAATTTATGAAATATTCGTGTTATACAATGTAATAAATGTGCAGACTTCATACGTACCGGGAAGTCTGTGTTCCATGTAAGTTTTTCTTTGAATGGACCTTTGTGTGTCCTTATGAATTATTTCCATGCGCTGCAGATTAGAATAATGAATGATATAGTGTAACAGGGATAAAATTTAGTAAACAAACATTTGCATAGAGATAAAGGTCCAGAATTATTACAAGCCTAGCATGTCTTGCATGTCTTGGTACTCCACCGGATCTTTCCTCAACGAATCAAAGACACTGACGTGGCTTCTTTCAGGCTCAATTTTAATAAGGATCCAATGGAAGCTGCGTACGTAGAATGTTCATGCATATTAGAGCTAACTAACATTAATCAGGTAAGGAAAAAGACAACGAAAGTAGACGGTATACACATACTTACTTGAAGTTGTATGGAAGTAGTATGAAATCCTTGAATGTTTGTTTGTCTAGGAAATTGTCTAATTCCACCAAGGTTTTTTCTGGCGATAATTGTATCTGTTTTTGGATAACTACGGATGGATCCATGAAGCCAATATGTAGGTATGCCTCTTGTCGGCACGTCTGAATTAGCATCCTACATAAAATGGAAGACGAAGTTAGTACGGTGACGCACGCAAAAAAATACTAATATGAGCCAAAAGTTACATGTAGAGATAAACGGACACTTACAAAACTCAAGCGCTGATCAGAGAGATGTCCAAGGCATCATGATGGTACACTTTGTATATATCCTTGAAGTCTAGCCACAGAACTTTCTTGCCTTCGCCATAAAAATCTATCGGTTGTACCTTAAGGCTGAACATCTCCCTCGAGTCAGCGGACACCATCATGTACCATTGATGGAATTCGTACATCTTTGTTGATAGCTTCCATACCAACGAAGGCCTTACTAGAGGTTTGCCTAGCTCATAAGTCCATCTCGGCTCAGGGAGCGGTGCAGTTGGCGTCTCAACATGCCCTAAACATTCATCAAGTCCCAGACCTGTTTCTTGCATGAATTTCAATACTTCTGCTTGTTGATCCAAGGGCATTGCTGCTACCCTTTGAGCATCTTTTTTTGATAAATGCCCAAGGTCGGGGACAGCACCACTGGAAGATGACTTTCGTTTCCTTTTGTCCCTTTCATCAGCCTTTACTAAAGCATGTTCATAGTTTGATAAGAGTGGTATCCTTTTCTTGGCTCCTTCTTCCATCCTGATAAAAAAGTTTAAATCTCTTCGATTTACTGGCGGTGGCTCCATCTCCCTTGCTTTTTTTTCTTCAACTTGTTTCTTGAACCACGCACTGGCCTCTGCCTGGATTTCTGTCCACTGTTCTGCATGACTCATTGCCTCCCAGCGTTCCTTACGAGTCATTTCAGGCTCCTTTGTTTTCTTCTTTCTCTATCTTTACTTGGGAGGTGGTGCTCATGACTTCTTTAGTGGTGCTGCAGCTTCCTTCATCTGGGCTGCTCTTGGTCCCGGTGACGGTGATCGGGGAGGGGTGTTGTTATTATCATCATCGCTCCCACCACCAGGATGTGGTGGAGATGGAGACCTTGATATAGCAGGAAGTGATGGTCCTGGAGCAGGTTGTGCAGGAGATGACGGTCTCGAGCTATGAGGAGAAGGTCGCTGCTGGGGATTATAGGGAGCGGTCTTGAGCTTTGAGGAGATGGCTCCGTGCCGGGAATGAGGATGTAGCGTTTTCACCATAGAATGATCCCATGAAGCGCTTCTGCCAGTGTCCTTTCCCCGTCGCCTCCCGGGAGGTTGATCTCTAGGCCTTCATATTGGCTATCAACAATTTGCTCTACGCGGACGCTGGCGTAGCCAGGTGGAATCTCCATGCCATGACTACTCTGCCCCGCCAGGATTGGTAACGCACTCCCATACACTACCTGTACATATAGCAGAAGCAAATAAGTTATTAAACTCCGATCATGAGGCGTGGATCAATTGACAAGATTGCATAAATATTATGTATAAGTATACCTTAATAGTGAGGTTGCCGACCGGTGCATGCAGCTCACATGTGGTGCATTGCGTGATGGCATCCATGGGGAACCGTTGCTCCTTCACGAGTAACCTGGGTGTCTATGCATCAGGGACCCCTGTAGAAGCACAACTGCTCAAGAGGCGTTGAGAAGGGCTGGCGTAGTTTGGATTCGGCAATGCTCCAGATTGAGCCAACTCCGTAACTGCGTGGGCCACTCGACGATTGATTTCCTCCAACATTCTTTCTTCTTGTGCCTGCACTTTGGATTCTAGCATCTGCCACCAGCTCTCCTCGATCTGTTTCTTTCTTCGCTTGCGGCTTCTGTACGATGCGCTGTCGCCTCGGACAGCAAAGTTCCACAGAATGACCCCGAATCCTCGGCAACGTCCTGGGTGCTCGGGATTACCGAGGGCCAATGTGAGCTCATCATTCTCTTGGTACACCTGCAACCTCCTAGGCTTAGAATCTTCAATGTTCTTCATAAGACGTTCGGCCTTCTCACGTATTGTATCATTGAATATCAACATCCCATCCTCTTGGCTCAGGGAGCCTCCATGAGCATAATACCAATTTTTTGATCGTTCGAACCATTCAATAGTTGCAGGTACGATTCCCCATTCGATCAGATCTTGTTCCATCTTCCTCCATTTGGGAATGGCTGTGCCATAACCACCACACCCTAGATGATGATGGTACCCCTTCTGACTAGCATTTGTAGTGTTAGTCAGGATCTTTTTCACACCATCTTCACTCCTCTTATATTCAACAAATGCCTCCTAGTGGTCCCTCAACTTTGGCCACATATTGAAGTCTGAAGTTCAGCCCTTCTTAATGTAGTTGGTATCCAGCATCTTCTTGAATGTCTGGAATTGTGTAGCCATCTTCTTTAGCGTCCACGCTTTCACATCCTTTTCAATATATCCTTCGGGGAATGTGAAATGTCTCTTGACATCTTCCCATAGCATATTCTTTTGTGTCTCCGGGAGCGCGTACGGATTAGTGCTTCTGCCCTTCCATTCTCTAATGCTGATAGGCACGTTGTCCCTTACGATTGCCCCGATCTGACTCACATACTTCTTTTCTACTTTCTCGGGAGCAACCGGTCTGCCCTCTTCTGTCACTTCCGTGATGATAAGCCTCCCTTCCATCACCTTTGTAGGACCTCGAGTCTTCTGCCCTTGCGTCGATCCAGAGGGCTAACAGTTCAAGATTCCTTAATTAGTACGTAGTAGTAACGGTGGCGTCAAACAATACAAATTATATATACCTCGCTGGAACCTTCCGCCACGGCAAGGTGTTGCTGGGGCTCATGCTCTTCATTCCCGTCGGCGGACATGTTCAGGAACATGTCCGTCTGGGTGCCCTCTTCATCGGTGTATGATATTGGAAGGTTGTTGCCACTACCATCACCAGAAATTATCTGCTCCATGAGATACCTTGCGGTCTTGTCGTCTGCCATTTCAACTACTGATTGAAACATACATGGAATCATACATGACAGTCATGAATCATAGAAATCGCCTTAGTTACATGTACATAAGGGTATATACATGAAATCATACAATAACATGAATCCCACAAAGTCCGGAATGTTTATACAAATTTCAACAAATTAGTAGTACTTTGTAAGAATTTCTACCAAATTTCTACTAATTTATACATATTTATTGGAATTTCTAGCAAATTACTACTAATTCCTACTAATTTTACAATAACATGAATCCCACAAAGTCCGAAATGTTTATACAAATTTCAACAAATTAGTAGTACTTTGTAAGAATTTCTATAAAATTTCTACTAATTTATACATATTTATTGGAATTTCTAGCAAATTACTACTAATTCCTACTAATTTGAATGAATTTCTACAAAATTTCGAACTAATTACTACTAATTACTACTAATTTCTACTAATTTCATTTTCTAACTAATATACAAATATTTATTGATTTTCTAACTAATCTACTAATTTCTATTCATTTTCTAACTAAAAAATAAAAAAGGCCCTTGCTGACGCAAGCCGGTGGGCTTGCGTTAGCAAGAGCCCTTCGTTCGCGGCGCCAGTGCCGGCGGACCTCGCGCAGTCGATGGTGGCCGAGGCGATGAGCTGGCCTGGGTGGCGGGACGACAGCGGCCGGGGCGGCGGAGGTGGGGACGGAGCGAAGCAACGCCGGGCAGAGGCGGCCGGCGACGAGGGACGGAGGTGGCACGCGCGACAGAGGCGGCAACGAGGAGGCCCTACGACGGACGAGGGCGTGGCGACGATAGAGGAGGTGGCGTTGACGGAGGAGGCGATGAGGATAGAGGCGGAGATGAGGCCCCACAATGGAGGCGGCCGGCGGCGACGAGGTCGAGGGGGCGTGACGGAGGAGGATCGGAGGCGGGCCAGGGCGATGGAGGAGGAGGCGGTCCGGGCGCCGGCGAGGCGGTCGGGCGGCGGGATGATGATGGCCAGGGCAATTGGAGATGACGATGACGGCGGCCGACGAGGGAGGTGGACGAGCGGCGACAGAGCAGGTGAGAGGGCGTGGGATCTTGGTGAAAATTTGGCTAAGTGTAACTAGCGTGGGGGGTAGAAAAGGCTACAGTGCCTTTTATCCCCCCCTTTTATCCTGGTTCGTAATGGCACCCGGGACTAAAAGCACTTTTATCCCGGGTGCTAACACCAAACAGGACAAAAGAGCCCCCCCTTTTATCACGGTTGCTAACTGCAACCAGGATAAAAGGGTACGTCCCCCGGTGCGAATCGAAACCAACCCTTTTGTCCCGGGTGCCAATACCAACCGGGACAAAAGGGCCCCCCTCTTTTATCCCGGTTGCTAACTGTAACCGGGATAAAAGGGTACGTCCCCGGCGGGAATCGAAAACTACCCTTTTATCCCGATTGCAGTTGTCAACCAGGATAAAAGGGGGGCCTTTTGTCCTAGTTTCAATTCGCACCCGAGATAAAAGGGCCTTTTCCCACACTTTCATCTCCTGCCTGTTTTTTGGAAAAGGATTTTATTTATGTTTAAACTGCATTTCAGGATGCAAAAACAAAAAACTTCACATGTTTTGTACATGCAAAAATATATTTAATTAGCGAGTATATTGACAATAAGTGTGATTTAGTCATTAATTCTATACCATTTCATTTAGCCTCTAAAATAATTATTTTACTGCATCGCTATGATCAAGAAATTATTCAATTAAATAATTTCAACGCGCAAAAAAAATCCATGTATGTATGTGGTTAGCATTGTTCATGTTTATCTAATAAATCTTCACCTAACAAATTTAAGAACACATGAAATGATACATAGGTTAAATTAAAAATTGTATCAAGTACTACACAACGGTCATGTAAATTTAGCGCATTACAATACAATGTTGTAAAATTTCTTCTTCATGAAAGTTCCTTGATCATGATCGCGGCGTAAGTACGGAGCCTCTTCCTTGGATAGCAGGATGCTTGGATCAACTTCAACTGCGAATGGAGGCATGCCATCAAACTGATCATAATCATCTGATTGGTCTATTTTATCCTAGACTCCCACAATTTTTCTTTTACCTGGAAGAACGCACTTTGACTCCCATGTCTCTTATGGATTTCTCTTGGGTTTGCTACACATGTCCTTCACATAGAACACCAGATGCACATCATTGGCAAGTACGAATGGGTCATCACTGTATTCAGTCTTGCTCAGATCTACTATTGTCATTCCGTACTGATCTGTGGTTACACCAGTTAGCTTCACCTAATTGTAAAGAAATAGAGGCATGTACAGCGGTCCGTATTCGAGTTCCCATATGTAACAGCCTCGGACAAAAATCCTTTGCGTAAATCTTAATCCGAGCCCCTGATCACCTGTCTTAGTTTTTCCAAACCTAAGTGTTCAACCTCCAGATCTTCCGACCCCTGCGATCCGACCCCTCGCCGTGCTCTCCTCAGTTCCGACCCCGCCGACCCCCAACCCACCGTCAGATCTTCCTAAGCCATCCCGCAGCATCGCCCTCCAGTTCGAGCAGTGGACCACCGAGACTGACCGGTGGGCCCACGAGATCTTTTCCCCCAGATCTCCCGCGACAGGCGCACTCGAGTTGCATGCCCGCTTCAGTTTTCCCCCGCCGCGTGGCTCAACTCCTCCAACGCCCGCCGCTCCGCCCCGTCTTCGGCCCGCGACCGGATGGACTCTCGCGCCCCCTTCCCCAATTGCGGTGGAAGCTCCCCTTCTACCCTTTCTGCAGCACCTCGATGCCCGCACCCATCAACACATCGCCAGATCCCAGCCGCAGAGCCCGATGCCGCCCGTCTTTTCCGTCACCTCGCCACAGTCGCGCCACCCCGGTCTTCGCTACACGACGATTCCTCCTCCGCTAACCCAGACCGCAGCAGCGACAGCTCCTTTTCCCGCCCGGTCAGAAGCCGCCCTGACAATCTGTTGCTCCGCGCTCACCCACGCACCCGCAGCCGCCTGTCTTCTCACCTGTGCGCCCTCGATCCTAGCGCCGTTTTCCCGATCACTTCCATCAGATCCACCGCACGACGACACCCGCCTCCGCCAAATCTCAACCATCGGCAAACCCGTGCCTGCGCCGCCCTGACGTCAGTGCCTAATGACCGCCGGCGTCATCCCCGAAGTCCTGCATCACCGCCCTCATCGCTCAATCGCCGCCCGGGCAGAGCACTCTATCGCTTCTTCCCCGGCCTTCGCGCCGCTCCCCCTTCTCACTCCCACGCCGCTATAAAAGGGAATGCAGAAGTCCCACCGGAGTTTCCCTTGCCCTAGCTGCCATCTCTCTTACTCCCTGTTCGAGCTCACAGCGCCACCACCTAAGTCTGAGGAACTCTCCTCTCTGCTCAAGCAAAACCGCTTTCCCCGATCCGCCAGCCACTGCTTTCAGTGCTGCCCAAGAGCTTGCTTGTGATCCACAAGAAGCACCGCCGCCGCCGGACATTCTCGTCGCCGTCCCAAGCCCTTAGTTCTTCCGCCCAAGCCTCCTCTGTAAGACGAAGGTAGGCTGCCGACCCTTGTTCGCTTCGCCCGACCCCTCTTATCCGCCCGACCCCGGTTCCGTCTCGCCCGACCCTGTCTATTCTGCCGACCCTTCTCCGCCTCGCCCGAGGGCTCGGCTGTATCTTTTTCATTGAACCGAGGGTGTATGTGTAAAACTTGAGGACCTTTCAGCGTTGAGTCTAAGGACCCCTAGCACATCAAACCCTCTAGACTAAGGGTCAGATCATAAGTTCCTTCCCTCCGACCCTTACCTCTTGATCTCCATCAACTACATTGAACCTACCCACCCTCCTGTAACTTGTCGCAAGTTTCATGGCTCAGACTTGCAAGTGTTGCTGTTGAAATAACCGTCTATGCTAACCAATGCATTGCATTCGTGTAGAGCTGCGTCTCGCCGACGGCTACTACGAGCTGCACCCGGCGCCAGAAGATGATGGTGTAGCTGAGCTCCTGCCCCCAGAAGCTGAAGCTGCCCCAGAAGTCAAGCAGTTCCCTTCCTCTTTGCTCGAAGGCAAGCCCCAGTTGCATGAATCCCCCTATGTTTTACCAGACTTGCGCATGCCTTCTTTAACATCTTGTGCATTTACGTATAGGAGTTGTTTGGAACCCTAGATGCATAACTTAGCTCCCCTGATCTGAACACTAGCTGTTGGACTGAGTAGATGCTTGCTTAAATAGGAAATGGTAAAAGCTGAGTGATTCCCTGTCACTCGCGAGTTGTAGGAGTTGGATTTTTACCCTTCTGTCACAACTATAAGGACGATGGACGGGGCAGGGTTTGAGGTAACTCTTTGGTGGTCGGATGATCGCTCCGTCTGTCTATGAAACTTGCTAAGGCCCGACAGTGGTGGTGTTCGTGATCAAGTGTTTGAAAGTACTAATCTCATACCTAGTATGGGATGGGGAAGCCTAGTACCTGATTGAACTAGGGCGTGGCTTATACCCCTGCTGTCCCTGGAACGAGGTTCCCATGGTGCATCATGTGGGTGCAAGTGCGGTCACAGTACGGCAGAGGCCGGGACTGTGGAGCATTGCATGCCAAGGGAAGTTTGGACCTGACACGCGCCTGGGAATTGATGGGGACGGCCGACACAGGAAGCGGCCCTTGTGGTGCGCGGATGTCGTGAGATTAGGTTCGCCATGCATGGTTAAGAAACTCGAATCGATTCATCTGCCTCTCACAGTTTGAGACTGCTTGATCGCTATGTCACCCTAAGTAAGTAAGGAATCTGATGATGACATGGTTTTGCTGATGTTGTATATACCTTTTGGTTGGTTCTATGATTGCTTAGAATAGGTTGCAAACTTAGACCTGATAATGAACTTAGAACCGAAGCTAAAACTTGAAAGTAATGATACATCTAGCGCTTTTGGCAAACAAACCCCTCAGCCAAAAAGCCTTGCATGTCTAGAAGAGGTAGTTTAGAGTGCTCCCTGTCGGTTAAGTCGTGTTGAGCTTAGTAGCTCAGCCTTGTTGTGGCTCTTTCTTTTCAGGTGAAGTTGCTGCCTCCGATCTTCCTTCTGCTGGCACTTGGCCGCCCCAACTCCCTTCGAGTTGGACGGTTGAGTGGGATCCCTCCTCGGACGGTGAGGAGAGGGATCTTTGACGTCCCGGTTGGCCTCACCAGGGATGTCCGACCCCGATGAAGTAGCTTCCGCTAGTCGTTTTACCTTTTTGTTGTTGTTTTCCACTGAACCTTGTAAAACTCTGATGTTGTTTTAACGGTCAAACTAAATGGTTAATTTGTTAACTCAGTGGACTTGGTGTATTCTCTCGAACCGCTCACCTTCGTGTGGGTTTGCTATTCGGTCCTGTTCAGTGGTTAAATCGGATGAAATCCGACGGCACTTCGGGTTTACTCGGTTAGGCATGAGCGTCGCGTATCATGCGGCTAAATCATGGTTAACTAAGCAAATCTGAAGGTGATCCGCCACAGCTGGTACCAGAGCAGGTTTAGTAAGACAGAGAACACAACAAGCCCTAACACACTTCTTTGAAATGATAAAAGTTGCAAGAAACTCTTTGAAAACTGTCTCGTACGATTATTAAGGATGACTTTAGTGCGAGAGGCCCTAGGGGATTTTGGGGTTGTTTTAGGTGGCTAATATTTATTTGGTTATCTTGCTAACCCTTCCAGCACTTCGCCACGTTTATCATACGTGTGCCGAGTTCCGCATCACGAGTATGCGAGGGTTGATGGGGAGTTCTATTCAAAGGACCCTATCATCGCGGTTGTTTCGCCCATGTTTATCATACGTGCGCAGGTTCCGTATGTAATCCATACGAAGGTTGGTACGGTTCGATTCCAACGAGCCTATCAACACGATTGTTCGCCACGTCTATCATACGTGCGCTGATTCCGCATCGCGAGTATGCGAAGGGTTATACGGTTCCATTCAAAGGGAACCTATTTCCACGGTTGAGTGTTGTCCATGCAGCCTTGAACGCATGGGTGCCGTTCCTATAGTGAGCGGTAATGTTTGGGAACGCTTTCGTGGGTGCTGGCACGAAAGGTTCGTGTGGTTGTGTTTTTCTGCAGGTACCCTAACCGCGTTCGCTTAGGAAACGTTGCTAGAACCGACTAGTTATTATAGGGAGAGACGTACTGGTTGCCTTGCCACCGGCACTAACTGCGTAAGACCAAGTTTTGGCAGTTGTTTTGGTTGAGAACGAGGTAGGCCGTGCATGCGACATATGCTTAAGAATCTGTAAAGTCACCCTCCTCTAAAGCAACCTTGCTCGGAGAAGCTCTTCTTCGGTTCTAAGGATTTCTAGTTCCTCCAGCTTGTTTTCGGTTAAAAATCTGGATGCTTTCTCTGTCCGACCCCTGACCTTTAGAGTCCATCTCACGTGGTTTTGGTTCTTGGTTCCACATGGCCGCCCCCGGACATGTCCTGTATAGAGCGGACGGCACCTTCCATTCGACGTGTCTACCCTTCGAGGGCTTTCGCGCGATCTTGTGGGATACCTTGAAATGGTTCGGGTACCAGTCCCCACCGTTGTATGCGCGATGGTTGTACCTGGAGCGAGGCGTCCAAACGTGCAACATACAAGCAGTAGTACCACCCCCTCCTGTGCGGCCTGAATGGCCCTCGTTTGGAATATCAGCATACGGCCTTGCCCCGGAAGACACCTGGGAGTCAGCCGCTCTTCAGCTCCTTACTCAATTCTGTCAGCTGCACCCACTGGAGGTCACCCTAGACCCCATCGGCTTGTTCCCTGCCAGGAACCGGTTGGACCCGGAGTGGCTCGACCGCGTCAGCAATATCGAGGTGCTGGCCACCACCTACTCAATGGTCACCATCTCCACCAACATCCGGTGTATGTCAGCCCTCTATCGGCTGATTGAGCTCCAAGGACGAGCCATGACTATCCTTGCTTGGACCGCCGTGGATGCCCAAGGACACCTCCAGGCCGCCAAAAGAGACCAGGTAGGCCAAACATATCAGCTCATCCAACGAGGCGTTCAGATCCATGACATGCAGGACAGAATCTCTTAGCTCGAGGGAGAAGTAGCCGACTTGGTGGACGGCATGATCGAACTATTAGAGGAGAAGATGGAAGTGGAAATGGAGCTGGCGGTTGCCAATGCTCATCTGGACGAGCATCACGCCGAGCTCGATGATATGCACGCCCTCCAGATGCAGCTGGAAGCTCAAGAGGACCCCGAGGAGGTTGAGGAAGCGTCCAGCATGGACATTGAAGAGGACGACACCCCTTCTCCTACTCATAGCGTTCCTTTGTAGATGGAGAATTGCAGGGAACCTATTCTTTTGTTGTACTCCTCGGCAGCCTAAATTTTGGAAAGATCTGTAATAGGTTAGCCTTGAGTCGAGTACTCCCTGTGTTGGAACACCTCTGTAAAAAGATCCCAGTGAAATCAATTCTTGAGTTTGACCTTTAACTCTTTACAAAATGTTGGAATGTTAGACTAAGTCAGTTGTGCTGTGACCACACCCGCTGTTTTTTGTGGGTCTGTTCAAGTTGGCCGACCCCGGTTCGCGAGATCGGATGCGCCCGACCCCTTTTTGGTGTGGATCGCCTTGCCGACCCCTTTTCTCGGGATGATCACCTAGCCCGACCCCTTTTGGCTTAAGCTCGGAAATAAGAGAATTTCCAGGAGTTTGGGTATGGTTCGCCCGAAGTCAAGTACAAAGCTAAGATAGATGCTAACTAACATGACCATGAGAAGAGTGTATCTCCCTTACGAGGATGTGTGTTGCATTATCAGCAAGAGTTGCATCGGAGAATTTAATTTATGCGTTCCCATATGTTGGAGTACTTCTAAGATTATGAATTTAATGGAACGTTAACTCTTGCAGATGGCGCATCGCACCAGATCTGGTTTTGTGCCCGGCAGTAGCGAGCAAAGACAAGATCTTCCCCCACCCCCACCCCCATCTCCACTAGAGGCAATCTTAGCGGCCCAGACCGAGCTGATGAGACATCTGGTACAAGGGCAACAACAATAGCAGCCCCATGGCGGAAGGGCTCAGCAACAACCTCATGTTGCTCGGTATGAAGACTTTCTGGGGACGCAGCCCCCATTGTTCCAGAAGACCCAAGACCCGGTCGATGCAGACGCCTGGGTTCGCACCATCAAATCCAAGTTCGAGCTTCTCACCACCCCGTGCCCGATCACAACAAGGCCCGGTTTGCAGCCCAGCAGTTACGTGGTTCCGCTCGGCTATGGTGGGATCACTACCACGCCATGTTGTCGGCCGACCATGTCATCAGCTGGAATGAGTTCAAGACTGCGTTCAGAGCGCACCACATTCTGGAGGGTCTCCTGGAGCGCAAGCTCAATGAATTCCTGGCTCTTCACCAAGGAAACCGAGACGTGTTACACTACGCTCAGGCCTTCAACGACCTGTGTCGTTATGCCGGATATCACGCGGACACCGACAAGAAGAAGAAGGATAGATTCCGCAGAGGGCTGAGCTTGGAGCTCAGAGAAAGGTTAAACCCGATAAGGGTGGATACGTACAATGAGTTGGTCAACCTGGCCATCTCCCAAGAGGACTGCATGAAGGCTCTGGCAGCCGAGAGGAAGAGGAAAGCCCCACTGCCAACGCCCAGCCCACCTGCGCAGCGTTTCAGAGTGGTTCCACCCCAGGCGCCCAGCCGAACCAAGCAGTCGGGATGGTGGATTGCCCGACCGCCACCAGCAGCAGCGCCCCGTTTTCCTTGTTTCCAACCGCAGGCACCTTGGCCGAACCTGCCGCCATCCCCACGCCCTACAACGGGTAACCGCTGTTTTGCCTGCGGCGATGTGGGACATTTCGCCAAGGACTGCCCTAGAAATCAGAGCCCGCGCCCAGGGCAGAACAGTGCAGCGCTCAACAAGGGGAAGAGGCCCAAGGTGCAAGTTCGCCAAGGTCGACTGAACTTCACCCACGCAGCAGAGCTTTCTGAAGGTGCGCCGATAATGACGGGTACCTTTCTGATTCACAGCTTTTCAGCTTTGGTTTTGTTTGACTCGGGAGCTTCACATAGTTTTATCGGGAGAAAGACCCGTGACAAGTGTGGGTTACAAGAATGCCAAACCAGAGGGTCTTTTAGAATATCCACCCCGGGTGGAGTGATCACATCTGAAAGGATGAGTGTCAATGTGCCTATTCAGCTAGACCAAAACCTTTTTAAGGAGAATCTTATCATCCTTGACCTGGACGGAATAGATATCATTCTTGGAATGGATTGGATGACTCGGCACCAAGTGGTTCTAGACCCAGCCGCCCGAACCCTCCACATCAACTCGCCGTTTTATGGCAGTTCTACCCTGTTCTTGAACCCTCCTAAGTCCGCACTTCCCTGTGCGTACCCTCTATCGCAAGCCCGACTAGAAAGCCTCCCTGTTGTCTCTGAGTACCCTGATGTGTTCCCAGAGGATTTGCCCGGCATGCCACCTGATCGAGACGTGGAGTTTACCATAGAGTTGATCCCCGGCACCGCCCCCATCTCCAAAAGACCCTATCGGATGCCACCAACTGAGTTGGCCGAGTTGAAGACCTAGTTGCATGATCTGTTGGAAAAAGGTTTCATCCGACCCAGTGCATCACCCTGGGGTTGCCCGGCCCTATTTGTGAAGAAGAAGGATGGCAGTCTACGCATGTGTGTAGACTATCGACCTCTCAATGCGGTGACCATCAAAAACAAGTACCCACTCCCCCGCATTGATGTCTTGTTTGATCAGTTAGCTGGAGCTAGAGTGTTCTCCAAAATCGATCTTCGTTCAGATTATCACCAAATCAAGATCCAACCTTGTGACATCCCTAAGACTGCCTTCTCCACAAAATATGGACTCTACGAGTACCTGGTCATGTCTTTTGGACTTACCAATGCACCCGCATACTTCATGTACCTCATGAACTCGGTATTCATGCCCGAGTTGGACAAGTCTGTAGTGGTGTTCATTGATGATATCTTGGTATACTCAAAGAGCGAAGAAGAACATGCCACCCATCTTCGCATAGTTCTCCAACGGCTGAGAGACCATCGGCTCTATGCCAAATTCTCCAAGTGTGAGTTCTGGTTGGATAGTGTCCAGTTCTTAGGATATACTGTCTCTAAGAATGGCATAGCCGTCGACCCCAGCAAGGTATAGGAAGTCATAGACTGGAAGCCTCCTGCCTCAGTGCACCAGATCCGAAGTTTC
Source organism: Setaria viridis (assembly GCF_005286985.2). Lineage (NCBI taxonomy): Eukaryota > Viridiplantae > Streptophyta > Magnoliopsida > Poales > Poaceae > Setaria > Setaria viridis. Next base: position 10,742,573 of record NC_048269.2, read on the forward strand.
CTTGGACTGACAGGCTACTATCGGCGTTTCATACCAGATTTCTCCAAGATAGCTAAGCCGATGACAGAGTTGTTGAAGAAAGAGGTCAGATTTGTGTGGAACGACAAGTGTGAAGAAGCCTTCAAGACCCTGAAGCATTTGCTAACCACAACCCCAGTTTTGGCTCAACCCGACCCCTCTAGGTCGTTTGACGTGTATTGTGACGCCTCTGGCACTAGACTTGGGTGTGTTCTTATGCAAGACAACCGAGTCATTGCCTATGCCTCACGAGCGTTACGACCTCATGAGCTGAACTACCCGACCCATGACCTTGAGTTGGCCACAGTGATTCACGCCTTAAAGATATGGAGACATTATCTGATGGGCACCCGCTGCAACATCTACACCGACCACAAGAGCCTCAAGTATATCTTCACCCAAGCCGACCTCAACATGCGCCAAAGAAGATGGTTAGAGTTGATAAAGGACTATGAGTTAGAAGTACACTATCACCCCGGCAAGGCCAATGTGGTGGCCGACGCTCTTAGCCGAAAGCCCTGTTGCAACTGCTTGTTGGCAACAACCTTCACCGAAACCTTGTGTCATGAGATGGGAAAACTCAGATTGGAAATTGTTTCCCATGGAACCCTCAGCCACATCACCCTTGACTCTATTTTAGAAGACCAAATAAGGTCAGCACAAGTAAAGGACGAGGAAGTATAGCGGATCACCAGGAAGATCTCCTGGAAAGATGAAGGATATAAGCAGTTTCGGCAGGACGAAACTGGAAGTGTATATTATGGAAACCGACTGGTTGTACCGGCCGACCCCAACTTGAGGAAGCAGATCCTAGATGAAGCTCACCTCTCCAAATTCTCAATCCACCCAGGCAGCAATAAGATGTACCATGATCTACGTGAAACTTTATGGTGGAGCGGAATGAAACAGGAAATTGCCCGGTACGTTTCAGAGTGCGACACTTGCCAACGTGTCAAGGCCAGTCATCTAAAGGTAGCAGGTACTTTACAACCCCTACCCATTCCCTCTTGGAAATGGGAAGATGTCAGCATGGATTTCATTGTTGGACTGCCTCTTTCATCACAGCGGCATGATTCCATTTGGGTTATAGTGGACCGTCTGACCAAGACCGCCCACTTCCTTCCTGTCCACACCACTCACACAGTCAAGCAGTATGCAGAGCTGTACCTTGACCGCATAGTTTCCCTACACGGTGTGCCTAAGACCATCATCTCTGATCGAGGAATTTAGTTTGTAGCACGCTTTTGGGAACAGCTACAAGCATCCATGGGCACCAAACTAATCCGTAGCTCAACCTATCATCCTCAAACCGACGGTCAAACAGAAAGGGTAAATCAGATCCTGGAAGATATGTTAAGAGCTTGTGTCATCCACTATGACAAGAATTGGGACAAGTGCCTGCCATTGGCGGAGTTCTCCTACAACAATAGCTACCAAGCCAGTTTGAAGATGGCACCCTTTGAAGCATTGTACGGACGGAGATGCCGGACCCCATTAAACTGGTCCCAAGCGGGAGAGAGACAAGTTTATGGCCCTGACTTAGTGGTAGAAGCCGAAGAACAAGTGAAGGTAATTCAAGCAAATCTCAAGGCTGCCCAATCTCGAAGAAAGAGTTACTCCGACAAGCGAAGAAGGCCCCTACAGTTTGATATTGGTGATCATGTGTATCTTCGAGTTTCCCCAACCAAAGGAGTGCAACGGTTCTGAGTAAAAGGGAAATTGGCTCCCCGTTACATTGGCCCGTATGAAGTTGTGGAAATTTGTGGACCCGTGGCTTATCGGATCCAACTCCCAGAACAGCTATCAACCATACATGACGTTTTCCATGTGTCTCAACTGAAGAAATGTGTCCAAGTCCCAACTTAGATCTTAGAACAAGGATAGCTTCGAATCGAGCCTGACCTGACCTATGCAGAGTATCCGGCCACGGTCCTGGACCAGAAAGAAAGGCATACCCGGCGCCAAATGGTCAAAATGTACAAGATCCTCTGGAGGAACCACATGGAGGATGAAGCAACGTGGGAAACAGAAGAGTACTTGAACAAGCACTTCCCCAGTTTTCTTTCCAGCCAAGGAGGTAAAGGCTACACACCCCCACCGGTTACTTCTACATCCGAATCTCAGGGCGAGATTCTTTTTAAGGGGGGTAGGCTATAACGGCCTCGGACAAAAATCCTTTGTGTCAATCTTAATCCGAGCCCCTGATCACCTGTCTTAGTTTTTCCAAGCCTAAGTGTTCAACCTCTAGATCTTCCGACCCCTGCGATCCGACCCCTCGCCGTGGTCTCCTCAGTTCCGACCCTGCCGACCCCCAACCCACCGTCGGATCTTCCTAAGCCATCCCGTAGCATCGCCCTCCAGTTCGAGCAGTGGACCACCGAGACTGACCGGTGGGCCCACGAGATCTTTTCCCCCAGATCTCCCGCGACAGGCGCACTCGAGTTGCATGACCGCTTCAGTTTTCCCCCGCCGCGTGGCTCAACTCCTCCGACGCCCGCCGCTCCGCCCCGTCTTCAGCCCGCGACCGGATGGATTCTCGCGCCCCCTTCCCCAATCGCGACGGAAGCTCCCCTGCTACCCTTTCTGCAGCACCTCGATGCCCGCACCCATCATCACATCGCCAGATCCCGGCCGCAGAGCCCGATGCCGCCCGTCTTTTCTGTCACCTCGCCACAGTTGCGCCGCCCCGGTCTTCGCTACACGACGATTCCTCCTCCGCCAATGCAGACCGCGGCAGCGACAGCTCCTTTTCCCGCCCGGTCAGAAGCTGCCCCGACAATCTGTTGCTCCGCGCTCGCCCGCGCGCCCGCAGCCACCTATCTTCTCACCTGTGTGCCCTCGATCCTAGCGCTGTTTTCCCGGTCACTTGCATCAGATCCACCGCATGACGACGCCCGCCTTCGCCAAATCTCAACCACCAGCAAACCCGCGCCTGCGCCACCCTGACGTCAGTGCCCAATGACCGTCGGCGTCATCCCCGAAGTCCTGCATCACCGCCCTCGTCGCTCAATCGCCGCCCGGGCAGAGCACTCCATCGCTTCTTCCCCGACCTTCGCGCCGCTCCCCCTTCTCACTCCCGCGCCGCTATAAAAGGGAATGCAGAAGTCCCACCGGAGTTCCCCTTGCCCTAGCTGCCATCTCTCTTACTCCTTGTTCGAGCTCACAGCGCCACCACCTAAGTCTGAGAAACTCTCCTCTCTATTCAAGCACCACTGCTTTCCCGGATCCGCTAGCCACTGCTTTCAGTGCTGCCCAAGAGCTTGCTTGTGATCCACAAGAAGCACCGCCGCCGCCGGACATTCTCGCCGCCATCCCAAGGCCTTAGTTCTTCTGCCCAAGCCTCCTCTGTAAGACGAAGGTAGGCTGCCGACCCTTGTTCGCTTCGCCCGACCCCTCTTATCCGCCCGACCCCGGTTCCGTCTTGCCCGACCCTGTCTGTTCCGCCGACCCTTCTCCGCCTCGCCCGAGGGCTCGACTGTATCTTTTTCTTTGAATCGAGGGTGTATGTTTAAAACTTGAGGACCTTTCAGCATTGAGTCTGAAGACCCCTAGCACATCAAACCCTCTAGATTAAGGGTCAGATCATAAGTTCCTTCCCTCCGACCCTTACCTCTTGATCTCCATCAACTCCATTGAACCTCCCCACCCTCCTGTAACTTGTCGCAAGTTTCTGGGCTCAGACTTGCAAGTGTTCCTGTTGAAATAACCGTCTATGCTAACCAATGCATTGCATTCATGTCACTCGCGAGTTGTAGGAGTTGGATGTTTACCCTTCTATCACAACTATAAGGACGATGGACGGGGCAGGGTTTGAGGTAACTCTTTGGTGGTCGGATGATCGTCCCGTCTGTCTATGAAACTTGCTAAGGCCCGACAGTGGTGGTGTTCGTGATCAAGTGTTTGAAATTACTAATCTCAAACCTAGTATGGGATGGGGAAGCCTAGTACCTGATTGAACTAGGGCGTGGCTTATACCCCTGTTGTCCCTGAAACGAGGTTCCCATGGTGCATCATGTGGGTGCAAGTGCGGTCAAAGTACGGCAGAGGCCGGGACTGTGGAGCATTGCATGCCAAGGGAAGTTTGGACCTGACACGCGCCTGGGAATTGATGGGGACGGCCGACACAAGAAGTGGCCCTTGTGGTGCGCGGATGTCGTGAGATTAGGTTTGCCATGCATGGTTAAGAAACTCGAATCGATTCGTCTGCCTCTCACAGTTTGAGACTGCTTGATCGCTATGTCACCCTGAGTAAGTAAGGAATCTGATGATGACATGGTTTTGCTGATGTTGTATATACCTTTTTGTTGGTTCTATGATTTCTTAGAATAGGTTGCAAACTTAGACCGGATAATGAACTTAGAACCGAAGCTAAAACTTGAAAGTAAGGATACATCTAGCGCTTTTGGCAAACAAACCCCTCAGCCAAAATGCCTTGCATGTCTAGAAGAGGTAGTTTAGAGTGCTCCCTGTCGGTTAAGTCTTGTGGAGCTTAGTAGCTCAGCCTTGTTGTGGCTCTTTCTTTTCAGGTGAAGTTGCTGCCTCCGATCTTCCTTCTGCTGGCACTTGGCCACCCCAACTCCCTTCGGGTTGGATGGTTGAGTGGGATCCCTCCTCAGACGGCGAGGAGAGGGATCTTTGACGTCCCGGTTGGCCTCACCGGGATGTCCGACCCCGACGAAGTAGCTTCCGCTAGTCGTTTTACCTTTTTGTTGTTGTTTTCCACTGAACCTTGTAAAACTCTGATGTTGTTTTTACGGTCAAACTAAATGGTTAATTTGTTAACTCGGTGGACTTGGTGTATTCTCTGGAACCGCTCACCTTCGTGTGGGTTTGCTATTCGGTCCTGTTCAGTGGTTAAATCGGATGAAATCCGACGGCACTTCGGGTTTACTCGGTTAGGCATGAGCGTCGCGTATCATGCGGCTAAATCATGGTTAACTAAGCAAATCTGAAGGGGATCCGCCACACCATATCTCTTGTATGAAACCATAATATGACTCCTTACTATTATTTCTATCTATGGCATCTATGCGGACACCACTATTCTGGTTCGTGCTTTTCTGGTCCTGGGCTCTCGTGTAAAATGTATAACCATTTATCTCATAGCCTTGGACTTTCACGATTGTGCTAGCAGGTCCCCTGGCTAACCAAGCGAGCTGTGGGTGAATCTCAGAGTTACCCATAAGTTGTTAGCGCAACCAGGAGGGAAAAGTTTCCATATGATGACATGTAAGCCAAGCATCAGATTTGGTCGGGTTTTTGGAAACTACCATCTGCCTGTGCTGCTCGATATACGGAGACACAAAGGATGACTATTGTAGAACAGTGTAGTGTGCCTTGTCGAACAAATCAGTATCATTGCTCAAACTTGATTTCCTTCCAAGGGTGCCCATTCCCCGGAGCCTCCCCTCGTGGCATGAAGTTGGAACCCCAATCGAGTCAATTGAATAAATAAAATCAACATAAAACTCGATCACCTCCTGTGTTCCATATCCCTTGACGATGCTTCCTTCTGGACGGGCACGATTAAGAACATAGTTTTTTAGGACTGCCATGAACCTCTCGAAAGGCCACATATTGTGCAGGTATACAAGTTCGAGAATACCAATCTCTTTTACTAGGTAAACCAGTAAGTGCATCATAATATTGAAGAAGGATGGTGGATATAACAACTCAAAACTGACAAGACATTGTACCATATCGTTCTGTAGCTTTGATAGCTTGGATGGATCGATTGCCTTCTGCGAAATCGCATTGAGAAACGTGCATAGCTTTACGAGTGGCAACCGAACATTTTCTGGTAGAACACCCCTCAGTGCAACTGGAAGCAACTGGGTCATCAACATGTGGCAATCATGGGCCTTGAAATTTGTAAACTTCTTTTGTTTCATATTTATTATTCCCTTTATATTCGAGGAGTACCCAGACGGGACCTTCATACTATTCAAGCATTCAAACATGGTATCCTTCTCTTTCTTGCTGAGAGTGTAACTGGCAGGACGTAAGTAGTGCTGTCCATTATCTCTCTTTTCCGGATGTAGGTCATCTCGTTGCCCCATGGCTTTTAGGTCCTGTCGTGCTTCCAATGTATCTTTCGAGGTCCCATAAATACCCAGGAAGCCTAGCACGTTGACGCAAAGATTTTTCATCAGGTGCATCACGTCTATTGCATTGCGAACCTCTAGGATTTCCCAATAAGGTAGCTCCCAAAATATTGACTTTTTCTTCCACATGGGTGCACGTCCGTTATCGTCGTTCAGAACAGGTTGGCTACCATGACCCTTTTCAAAGACTACATTTACATCCTTTATCATCTCGAAGACACACTTTCCATTATGGTGTGCAGGTTTTTTACGATGGTCTGGCGCCCCTTTGAAATGCATCCCTCTCTTTCTCAGCTGGTGGTGAGCAGGGAGAAATCAATGATGACCCATATAGATGACCTTCTTATAGTGCTTCAAATACATGCTGTCTGTGTCGTCTAAACAGTGGGTGCAGGCCCGATATCCCTTATTTTTCTATCGCAAAAGGTTACTCAGTGCGGGCCAATCATTGATGGTTACGAACAACAATGCTCGTAGATTAAAGATCTCTTATTTATCCTCATCCCACACACGTACACCTTCTTTCTTCCAGAGCTGTAAAAGGTCATCAACCAACAGTCTTAGGTACACGTCAATGTCGTTACTGGGTTGTTTTGGGCCTTGGATAAGCACCGGCATCATAATGAACTTCCGCTTCATGCACAACGAAGGAGGAAGGTTGAACATACATAGGGTCACAGGCCAAGTACTATGGCCACTACTCAACTCACCAAATGGATTGAATCCGTCAGTACTTAAACCAAACCTTATGTTCTTTGCTTCACTTTCAAAGTCCAGGAATGCTCTATCAATTGATCTCCACTGGGCTCCATCTGCGGGGTGTCTCAGGATCTCATCTTCCATACATTCTTCTTTGTGCCATCGCATCAACTTAGCATTCGCCTTGTTTCTGAACAAGCGCTTCAAGCATGGTATTATAGGGAAATACCACATCACCTTCACGGGAACTCTCTTCTTGGGAGACTGCCCCTCGACATCACCAGGATCATCTCGCCTGATCTTATACCGTAGCGCTTCGCAAACGGGACAAGCATCCCTTTTCTCGTATTCATCACCATGATAGAGGATACAGTCATTAGGGCATGCGTGTATCTTCTGAACATCCAATCCGAGAGGGCAAATAATCTGTTTAGCTTCATATGTTGTGGACGGTAATTCATTATTCTCGGGAAGAATCTTTTTGACAATGTTCAACATCCCATGAAATGCCTTATCGGACACACTATTTTTTGCCTTTCATTACACAAATTCTAGTGTCGTACCTAGTTTTTTATGGCCCTGCTGACAATCTGGGTACAACAATTTTTGGTGATCATCTATCATGCGCTGCAACTTTGCTGCTTCCTTCTCAGTTTCGCAATCTCTGTGTGCATCTCGTAGCACCTAACCAAGGTCATCAGTAGGGCCATTTTCTACAAACTCATCTTCATCAGCCTCGCCCATTGTAGTATCTGCAAAAGCTTGGCCTGTAACCTAGTCTGGAATGCTGTCATCTTCCTCCTCCTCCTCGCCATCTTCCATTACAACCCCTCATTCACCATGCTTGGTCCAAACCAAATAGTTAGGCATGAAATCATATCTAAACAAGTGGCTGTGAATAGTCTCCCAGGAATCCTTTGAATAGTCCTTCTTGTTATTGCATTGGAAGCATGGACAACATATGAACCCATTCTCTGGCTTGTTCGCTTTGGCCACTTCGAGAAAATAATGCAAGCCATCAATAAACACCTTGCTCTTCCTATCTGCATTATACATCAATTGCCAGTCCATCTGCATCGTATTACGCATGAAAATGGATTACACTTAACAATGGATTACGCGTGAAAATTGATTACACTTCAAAATAGATTACGCATGAAATTTGATTACACTTAAAAATAGATTACGCATGACAATTGATTACACTTGAAAATGGATTCACGATTGAAAGTATGTCAAACATTGTAGTGCAAATAATGCTGAAAGTTTAGATATAGATACAAATACACATATTTAAATTAAAGATCCAAACAACATGATACAATACAACAAGCCAGCCACTGGTTATTATCTAGGAGGATTTTAAGCATCCTTGGGCGGTGAAGACTAAGGTTCTGCTGACCCAGCCTCATCCTGTGGTTTATTTGTGCCGCCTGAAATGGTAGTACTAAGTGTACATGAAACACCCGAGACTGAGGGTAGAGCATAACGACCACCAAAAGGAGGTTCTTGACCCGCGGCAACAGCTTCTTCATGACATTTCTGCAAATAATGAAGCATTTGTTTTTCCAACACGCTCATTTTCTTCGGCTTATGCTGAGGGCCAACTATGATTTTCCCCTTGCCGAAAGAGGAACGACGATCGCCCCCACCATCGCCACTTCCTCCAGTAGCAGAAGCCATCTATGTACAAAAATTCTTACCTTCGCACTGCAGAACTTGTTGAACTTGAAGACCGTGATCATCTCGGTGATCATGTTCTCAACTGGGCAGCATCGTAATTCGTCATGGAAGAGCTTTGATTTTACGAGAAAGGGGACAGAGTCTTCCACGATGTCTGTTGCTGCTCTTTCTCATAAAATCGAAGCTCCTCCTTGACGTTCGTTGCTGCTCCACGGAGAACATGCTTACCGAGATGAACACGGTATGCCTGCAAAACTTGTTGAACTTGAAGACCGTGATCATCTGGCGAGCATGTTCTCAACTGGGCAGTACCGCACTTCGTCATGAAAGAGGTTCAATTCTACGGAAAAGGGGACACGGTCACAATGTCTGTATCCACTCTTTCTCGTAGAATCGAACCTCCTTCTTGACATTCGTTGCTGCTCGGCGGAGAACATCCTCGCAGAGATGAACACGGTGTGCAAGTTCAACAAGTATGGATTTGAAAAATCATATTGAATTTGATAAGATAAACCGTCTAGACAAGGTAGCATCATTCTTAACCCACTACAAGAATGCATACTATATATGACACAACAATCTCCCTCACATTCCAGCTCTAAATACCCCTCCATTTTCTACTTCGTCACATTCTAGCAAATAAACTTTCCATCTCCAAAGCATAAATCAAAGCGTAACAAGAGGATGAAGTAGCAAACCTTCACAACACTTGTGTTGGCTGAGTGAAATTCCCATGAAAATGAGGGAAAATAATTCGGGCAGCACCTCCCTTGCTTCGGCACCACCGGAGAGTGGTGAAGCTCAGCTCTCTGTCTATGTGGTGGACTGGCTTGGGCTGGAGGAGGAAGAAAGGCCTCTGTCTTAGTATATAATGGGGATGAGTTTTACCCCGGTTAAAAACTCCAACCAAGACAAAAAGGAATACCCTTTTGTCCCGGTTGTAATTACCAACTGGGAGTAAACTTTTTGTCCCGGTTGGTAACACCAACCGGGACAAAAGGTCCACCCTTTTATCCCGGTTGGAGGCTCCAACCGGGATAACAAGGTCATGCCATCGACGCCCCAGAACTAGCCGTTGGAACCGGGACTAAACGGGGGCCTTTAATCCCGGTTGCAGATACCAACCGGGAGTAAATCTCCCCTCCATTTTTGCCTACCGTGACGCACCCCCTTTTGTCCCGGGCCAACTTTAAAACGGGATAAAAGGGAGCGCATCGAAATTCAGTTCTCTACTAGTGATGATAGCAATGCATAACCACTACTAAAAACCCTAAAAACACAGTTGTTAGCTTGGAATTTAGATCAGTCAGTTGTTCAAAATCCAAGTTGTTTAAGAATATCAAGATCTGGTCTAGGTCAAGAGCCACTAGAGGTGGCCAAGAGGCTAAGAACCGACATCGACAAAGTTGTAGCTTGATACTTGAGAGTGCCCTCAAGCTACAATGTTATTTTTTTCTTTGACCAACATTGTATCTTATATCATATTAGAGGAAACTTACATACACCTAGGTGTCTACTGTTTGTATCTGTACAGTTTCCCTATTTGTCCAACAAATTGTTAATTGCTTTATGTGGAGAAAAAGTTTTTTTTTTGTCTCAAGACCAAGGGAATAAACTCAGTATACACACTTGGTCTACAATATACATGTGATCAAATATTTTTAAAATATGCATGTATATGTTGGTGTACCAACCTTCCTAGAAGCAGAATTTGCATTTTTTTTTGCAAATCACATAGTACTAATAAAGACGCTCACATACACACAAGCACACTCGCCCCCTACGAACATACGCACGCAATGCTACCTCTATGAGCACCTCCGAAAGATTGAGCCGGCAAATCGCCATTGGCGCCTTGCTGTCGACAGGCACATCGCCTACCACTGAAAGAATAGCACCGGTTAAATCCTAGAATAAATCCAGGGAAATGCGAGCACCAGTGTCGAGTTGAGGACTCGAACTCTAGTGGGTTGGTTACACCACAAGAAACCTTACCAGCTGAGCTATGCTCAGTTCGCAAGCAGAATTTATATTACATTCTGCAGTTTAATTAGAATAAATACTTTCTGATATATATTCATAGCAATATAATTTTTTTATAAATGACAATTCAGGAGAATTTTATTTGAAATGGACTAGATCCCTCTTGCTATTATTGGAATATTTGGATTTCTTAGCGTTGAAATCTGCAAAGATCTGAAACCTAGATTGATTGAGTTTTTAGGGGAAAATGAATAGATAAGTTGATCAACTGCTTGCTGCTTGAATATAGTGATACTATAGCAGCAAAGTATATTTGTGTCACATCAGTACATGGAGTAACTGTGGTATATCCGTACTCAGCTATCAGACAACTAACAAACAGTACTTGAGTAAATGTTTTCGAGTCGGTTGAGCAAATAAATCATGCATCATATCATGTCAAAAAGAATAAATAGGTATTATATACCTAATAAACAAAGGGGGTGTTTGGCTCGGGGGCTAAAGTTTAGCCGTGTCACATCAGATGTTTAGATACTAATTAGGAGTATTAAACATAGTCTAATTATAAAATTAATTACACAGATGGAGTCTAATTCGTGAGACGAATCTATTAAGCCTAATTAGTCAATGATTTAACAATGTGGTGCTACAGTAACCATTTGCTAATGATGGATTAATTAGGCTTAATAGATTCATGTCGCGAAGCTGCTTGAATATAGTGATACTATAGCAGAAAAGTATATTTGTGCCACATCAGTACATGGAGTAACTGTGGTATATCCGTACTCAGCTATCAGACAACTAACAAACAGTACTTGAGTAAATGTTTTCCAGTCGGTTGAGCAAATAAATCGTGCATCATATCATGTAAAAAAGAATAAATAGGTATTATATACCTAATAAACAAAGGGGGTGTTTGGCTCAGGGGTCTAAAGTTTAGCCCTGTCACATCGGATGTTTAGATACTAATTAGGAGTATTAAACATAGTCTAATTATAAAATTAATTACACAGATGGAGTCTAATTCGTGAGACGAATCTATTAAGCCTAATTAGTCCATGATTTAACAATGTGGTGCTACAGTAACCATTTGCTAATGATGGATTAATTATGCTTAATAAGTTCGTGTTGCGAATCAGCCTAGGGGTTCTGCAATTAGTTTTATAATTAGTTCATGTTTAGTCCTTCTAATTAGCATCCAAACATCCGATGTGATAGGGCTAAACTTTAGCCCTTGGTATCAAACACCTCCAAAGAACACATATATTACGATGGTACAATCACTAGGTAATACATAATAAATAACTAATTAATTAGACCAGATAATATCATTGTAATTGGCAGCACGAAATATTACTCCAGGCTCACACATGCATATACATATATGTAAGCACCGACCTGCTGATTTATGACATCGGCAGAGTTCTTTATTTAACACCTGGTATTCTAGGATCTGGGTATAAGAAGTTCGATGGATCGATGATCCCATCCATCATTGAGGACATTAGGTTATGATGAGGCATGCACGGTTTATCTGATAATCGGCAGGTAGCAGTTCTATGAACGCCTTTTCTCCTTGCCGTCCTTGATCAGAAGATCCTGCAGTACCTTATCATCCAGGTACTCCAGCTCGATTACCTGCTGGCTGCTCGCACCACCTCCATGCTGTGGATGCTGGGAAGACGACGATCCGCGCACATAGTTTTGCGTCTCCGAGGGGAAGTTGAGCACGGCGAGGTGCCCTCGCATGCGGTACGCCGCGCGGTCATACGCCCGCGCCGCTTCCTCGGCCGTATCGAACGTGCCAAGCCAGATGCGCGCGCTCTGCCGCAACGAGTCGCGGATCTCCGCGGCGAACTTGCCCGACGGGCGGCGTCGCACTCCGCGGTACTTTGTCTCGCTGCCGTCCTTGCCGTCATCAAAGCATCCGCAACCTTCCATGAACTGATCGCTCAAGCGATCTTACAACAGATGCTGAAAATCAAGACAGTGATGTTGTCTATAATTTGCTTGCTAGGTCACACCAAGAACAAGCCTGCCATTGGGACGCTAGCTAGTTCTGTGGTTGATTCACTGCTTGCGCTGTGGCAGCAATGGGGTTCTGTATTTAAGGTAGTGGCTAGCGTGATGATATGCCCTAATGGAAGCGAAAAGCTCAGGACAAAATAAGATGCGAATTCTCGCAAGTGAGAAGTGACTGAGGTGACGTTGTGGACCATGTAGCCTCTTATTCATCTCTTTTGACTTTTGAGTACCCATACATAGTTGTGCCATTTAATTGAGACTAAGCCCATTTCATGGGTAGTACTATCTTCCAAAAGGACTAAACGTGTTAACTGAGACGAAGTCTTTCAAATATAAGGTTCATTTTATGTGAAGAAGCAGGATGAGGTTGGGAATATAATTAATACAAAGATAGAGGAGAGAATGACAATGGAATATAAATAGCCTGGCAACATGACTTTAGGGCACATGATAAATGAGGTAAAAACATCCTTCAAAAGAAGTTATATAATATGAAATATGGTTATAACCTAATTAGTACTCCCTCCATTCCAAATTGTAAGTCATTCCAACCTTTTTGAAAGTCAAAGCATATCAAATTTGACCAAATTTATCAATCAAGTACTAACATTTATGATACCAAATAAGTACCATTAGATTCTTCATTAAATATATTTTTATAGTATACCCATTCGGTGCTATAAATATTTATAATCCTCTCTATAATTTTGGTCAAATATAAAATGGTTTGACTCTCCAAAAAAATTAGAATGACCTACAATTTGGAACGAAGTGAGTACTACGCTATGCTTGTAAATGGATGGATGATAGATCATATTCATCCGTAATGTGGTTTTTCTTTTGTTTCTTTATTAATGTTTGTTTCTCTATCTTAATAACTATCGCACAGATAGTTCTCGTTGGACACCTGTTTGAATAAATGTATAATAAGACGGGACGGAATCATATCATATCACCTTGTCTGTATATTGGTAATATATAGCTAGGTCTCGTGCTTGAATCACTATACATTAATAAAAATTATTGGCACAAAGCTAGTTTTGGCATCAAAACATGCATGGTGCGTGCTAGACCCAATATAGTTAACCGAATATATAGTACACAGTTCAATTCTTGTGTGTTGGTGGAATGTGCAGTGCATGGGCATGCAGTATCAGGCATGTGTATCGGAACACTGTCTGTTCCTACCAATCATGTAGTAACATCTTCCATATATCAGGATGGTGCTAATTACCTACCAATGCTGAAAGTAGCCTGGTGTTCGATCCGACTACATGTGTTGCACATTTGATTTGACGAATCCGATGCGTTATTTGCTACGCAACAAATTAAAGAAAAAGTTCGCGATTCTGCGCTGCTCTAGCTCAGCTTTATTGTGTATCCGCCTTTCCCATAGAAAATATATATTATTGTATTCAAGTATATAGTGTTGGAGGGGAAATATAGCATGCGCGCGCTTAAAAAAAACAGATACCCTTTAGTGCATTGTGCGGTCGTCTTTTATTCTAGATGGCAGAACAGTTGTTTTTGCATTGTGCTATCTTTCCTAGTAAATATGAGTCAGTTTATGACCCTGATATTCAAATTATATTTCCAACAGATAAAATAAACACTCAGATCACTCTTAGAATAACGAATTGAATTGGCGGTGGTCAAACACCTCAAGCGGAGATTCGGTGGAAACTCCTTTTCGAGATTCAGCCTATGGGAAGATTCGCGTAGACAAGATCACGTACGGTGCTTAAGCGAAATATGGGACAGTCATTTAGACAAGCTTGGGCCACTCAGAAGTATAATACACTATGTACAGTGCTTTTGTAGGGAGATGAACAGTACAATGCTCCTTTCAACTGAGATAAAAAACGGCCCCTCACCGGCGTGCCGCGCTTGGTGGAGCCGGTCATTTCCCGTGCGAATGCTCACCGCCGTAACAACTCCGGTTGTAGGTATACCACTGACCAGTCGGGGAAAATGTGCTGTCCCTTACCACCTTGGAGTGGCCGGCCCTGCCGCATCACTGCTAGCCGTTTCCCTCTGACACATAGCTCGCGGGGAAGGGAGGAGGGTGACGGTTGTTTAGCTGCTACTCTTCTCCTCTAAATTGTTGTGTCGCCTTGGTCGCACATCTAGCTAAGCATGGTCATTTATTTTGAGATGAACCCGCCTGACCGACCCGTCAGCCAGCCTCAGTCTTTCTCATAATGACGATGTTTTAAGGGGAAGGTGCGCCTTTGATAGGAATTATCACCGGTAGGAAATGACTTTCCATCCAGTTACATATGTCTCGGTTGTTTTTAGATCTGGGACTAAAAGAGTTTTAGTCCTGAGTCAAACAGCCACCAAACAGCCACCACCGACGGCCACCTCCGATGGGAGCTTTAGACTCGGTTAGTAATATCAACCAGGAATAAAGAGTCCCCTTTAATCCCGGTTGTAATGGCTAGAAACGTCTAGGAATGATGAGGGAATCTGGTGGGGCATTTAGTCTTGGTTGGTAACACCAACCGGGGCTGAAGCCCACTCATTTAGTCCCGGTTGGTGTTTCCAACCGGAACTAAATGCCCGCGCTATAAATAAATGCCCACGTTATAAATAGTGGACTTGATCAAGACTAGATACAATGATGAACCATTCATCCTCACCAATGATGTGCATAAGGTTTTCAATGTAAAGGACATGTCTAGCAAACCCAAGAAAAATTTAGAAGATAAAGAAAAATCATGAGAGCCAAAGCGGCACATAGTTCTTCCAGTTAAAAGAAAATCATGGGAGTCCAGGACAAAACAAACCAGTCAGATAATTATGATTAGTTTGATGGCATGCCTCCATTCGCTGTCGATGTTGACCCAAGCATCATGCTAGCCAAAGAAGAGACTCCGTACTTACACCGAGATCGTAACCAAGGAACTTTTGTCAACAAAAAGTTTTTTAACTTACATGTAATGCAATATATATATATATATATATATATGGTGCACCTTTATGTAATCCTCTATGGCCATCAGAACCTTTCAATTACATTGTAATGCAACCTTTATTCGATCAATAAAAAAATGTTAGCTTAACCACATATTTTTGCATGTTGAAACCATTTAATTGAAAAGTTTATTCATCAATTATGCATTAAAACAATTATTTTAGAAACTTAATAAACTAGTTTAGAATTATTGGCTAATTCAAACTTATTTTAAATATACTTGCTAATTTAATATATTTTTGCAGGTTCAAAATATGTAATTTTTTATTTTTCATTAACCACATCATTATAAAATAACTTAAAACATATATAAATTAAAACTAGAAAACTAATTGCAGCACCAGTGGATAATGAAAAGGAGGGGCCTTCAGTCCCGGTTGGTATAACAACCGGGACTAAAGGGGGCTTTTTCGTATACCGCGCTTAAATTCCCGTTTAGTCCCTGTTGGTAAAGGCCATTTATGTAGGGATACGAGGTAGGTTACGCTAGTGCAAAACAAAATTTTTCTACCACGTAAACTAGAAAAACTGCCGTGTATGGATTACGGGATTACCACTCAACGCACTAGTACAGAAGATGTAGAATTGCGTCGGGGGAGCGAAGTCAATCAACATAGTTGAACATGTAGTCGATCATGTCGACGTCGAGCAGCTCCTCAGCAGCTCGTCCACGTGTAGCAAGATCGTCCTCGTGCCGCGGCTCGTCGTCACTCGTCAGCGGCTCGTCGTGGCTCGTCCAAGTGCTGCAGGTCCGAGGCTCATTAGTACTTCTAAACCTGATCCAACTCGGATCATATCCGAATTGGGCTTCCAGCCCCTTAAGTGTGTTACCCTATGGGTTCGGATACGTATAGACATGGCCCGAGTACTCCTACTCGGCCCAATAGTTGGTAGCGGCCTTTAGCAGGACGTGTCAACTCCTATACGCACACGAAGATCATATCAGATGAACCGTCACAACATCACGTGCATGCTATTCCCTTTGCCTCATGATATTTGGTCTAGCTTCAAGCCAACCGCTCTTTCTCGATCTTGTGATTTGGAATCGCTTTGTAGGTTAACTCTTAACCGTACTTAGCATGGCCATGCATTTCCGAATCCGATCACTCGAGGGGCTCAGAGATATCACTCTCAATCAGAGAGGGGTAAATCTCATCTTGATTGACCATGCCTCACAGCATGCTTCCTAACAAACCCGAAAGCTACCTTTTTAGCTACCCTGTTACGGTGTAGCGTTTGATGGCCCCTAAGTAAGTCGATCCACATCTTGAGTACATGTGACAATCTCAAGTCTAAGGACAAAGCGTACATGTTATGTAAATGTCTTGAAATTAGTATAATTTAGTATAAATGCTTAGGAGATTATAGAAAATTAGTAAAATATATGGTTTCATGTGTATTTATTTCATATAAATATTTGTAGTGTTTAATTTCATGTAAGTTTCATGTAATAAATTGTACAAGTTTTATTGTATGGTTTTAAGTGTATATTTTTAATCATGTGTCTTTGTATATATATGATAAGTTTTGTATGATTTCATGGTTGTTGTACGATTTCATGTCTATACATTTACTGTACTACTTGAGATAATCTTTAATTTAATATATCTTTGATTACATGTGTGTATAACTAATGTGATTATTAGTTGAGACGGAAGAGGAAGAGGATGAAAGGTATATAATGGAGTAGATTATTAGTGGCTCAAATGTTCCAAGAACCTACACTGACAATGAGGGTAGCCAGGCAGACATGTTCCTCAACATGTCCGTTGATGGCAATGATGAGCCCGAGCACGGTGTTGATGACAGTGTGGAACAAGATATTGCCGTGATGAAAGGTTTCAGCGAGGTATATATCATTTTCATTGTTTTACCGTATCTATAACTTCATATTGATTATTACTATGTACGGATTAACGAATCTTGAACTTTGAGCCCTCTAAATCGATGAAGCAAAATAAGCCATGAGGTCGTACAAAGATAATGGAGGGAAGGCTTCAGATCACCAAAGTGACAAATGAGGGCTAGCTAATTGATCCCGAAAAAGTTGCTAGAAAGTTTGTGAGTCAATGTGGGGCTATTATAAGGGACAACGTGCCCATCAGCATTCGAGAATGGAAGTCCAATAAAAACGATGATCCATACGTGCTCCAGCAGACACAGGAAGATATGTTGTGGGCAGATGTCATGAAACACTTCACACGTGTTTCACACTTCCTGACGATGTCAATGAAAAAGTTGTGAAAGACTAGACGCTCAAGAAGATGGCAACCCAATTTCAGACGTTCAAGAAGAATCTGGATACCAACTATATCAAGAAGGGCCGAACTCTAGATTTTGATGATTGGCCAAAGTTAAGAGATAACTGGAACTCATTTCTGGAATACAAAAGGAGTGAAGATAGTGCGAACAAGGTTCATGTCAACTCAGGCAATTCCAAGAAGGAGTACCATCATCATCTTGGGAAAGGTGGTTACAAGAGTGCAATTCCCAGATGTAAAAACATGGAACAAGGCCTACTCGATCGAGGTATCATACCAACGACTATTTATTGGCCCGATCGATCAGAGAATTGGTATTATGCTCATGGAGGCACCCTTAGCCCTGAGCATGGGACACTTATTTTCAATGAAACAATACGTGAGAAGGCCCCTAGACTTATCAAAAACATTAAAGATTCTAAAGTGGGAAAGTTCAAGCTTGATAGAGAGAACAATGAGCTGACTTTGGTGCTCGGGAATCCCGAACACCCAGGACTTTGCCGAGGCTTCAGGGTGGTTCCGTGGAAGTATGCTTTCCGTAGGGACATCAACGCGTACAGAACCAGAAGAGAAGAAAGGAACAGCAAGAGGAGAGGTGGCGGCATATGTTAGAAGCTAAAGTGAATGAACAAGATGTAAGAATGCACGGAGAAATTAATCGGTGAGTGACCCTTGCAGTTACTGAGATGACCCAATCTGGAGCACTGTCGGATCCCAATGTCGTTGTCAGCCCTTCTCAATGCCAAAGGAGCAATGCTTCCACAAGGGTCCCCGATGAGAACATGCCAACTTACCCATGGTTGTGCAGGACAACCAATGGTACCCTGTGGATGACATCACGCAGCGCACCTCATGTGAGCTGTATAGACCATTTGGCAACCTCACTATTAAGGTATACATATATATAATTTGTACAATTATCTCAATTGATCCACACCTTGGGAGTTTAATAACTTCTTTATTTCTCCTATATGTACAGGTGGCATACGGAAGTGCTTTACCAATCCTACCGAGGCAGACAAGCCATGGCATGGCGATTCCACCTGGTTACTCCACCGTTGGGGTGGATCATATTTGTGATAGTAAATATGAAGACCTAGAGCTTGACCTTCCGGCAGGTGACAGTGAAAGGACACTAAAAGATGCACTTCACAGTATCATTCTATGGTGCAAACGTTACATCATCATCGCCGGCCAGGAGGGGGCATCATTTCTTCCCATAGATCCCCTGCAGCCACCATCTCCTTAGAACTCAAGACCGTCATCTCACGCACATCCACCTCCAGGACCGTCGTCACCACTGGAACCATCGCATCCTGCTCGATCACTATCTCCAGCACCATCGAATCGAGCAGGCGGGAGTGACGATGACCAAAACACCCCTCCTCCATCACCATCTGCAGTGCTGGGACTAAATTATCCACTTGGTGAACTTGTCAATGGTGACTAAATTAGTTGCATTAGATGGGTCTTATTGCAACTATTCTGTAATTTGGTTGCAAAACATTGATGCTCTCGCCACCACCAGAATCCTGGTTGCGAATAGATGATCTTTTTGGAACAGTTATGCTTCGGTTGTCATAAAGTTTGTTTTCATTACAATATGAAAGTGTTATTGCCACCAAGTTTAGAGTCATTGCGATTGGTAACCAATATTGCCAGAAATGTTTTGTGTTGCAATACATGTGGCTATATTGCAACCAAATACATAAGTGGTTGTAAGAAAGAAGATGTTATTGCCACCAAAAGATTCTGTTGGTAATGGTGGTTTAGTTTGTTGCAATACATGTGGCTATATTGCAACCAAATACTAAGTGGTTGCATGAAAGAAGATGCAATTGCCACCAAATCTTTCTATTGACATAAGACGGTTTAGTTGGTTTCAATAAATTAGTGTTTTGCCACAAATTTTTTTTTGTCGGTTTTACATTATGTGTGGACCCACATACCCAATGCTAGGCCTAGGTAGGAAAGATAGAGGAGTCCCGGTCTAACTTTGTTGTCAATCACGAGATCCATATCTCATATCGGCGGCTCCATCGTTGTTGCTCGTGCTAGGTAGGAGAAGGTGCGTGCGTTGTAGTCTCCAGGAATTGCACTTGGATATCGTCTCCAGGAAAAGCAGCTGGACATCATCTCCAAGAACTACGCCTGATCAATTTTAGTCTAAAAAGAGAGGGAAGGGACAGGAGTAAAAGGGTCAGCAGGAGATCAAAAAATTTGGAGGTAAGGTTGAAGAAGAGGTATAGATCAAGTGATATCTCTAATTTTTGTTAGACCTTGTAAATTAGAGGAAGAATCATATTGATGCATAGGACTTTTTAAGTTTTCTTTAGGATAAAGATTTGTAATTTTAGTCATGGTGATTTAGGAGATGTGGTGTGTGTTTGGTGACTGCAGATTTGTGTCAATATTCAGAACAACTTTAATATAATTCCTTTATCGTTATTTGGAGTAATTGATGACCTTTTTTGCCCAGTAGAATTGGAGATATCATCGTTGTAAGTTTAGATTAGGAAGTAAATAATATCTTCTTCTAATCTAGCTATATTTTTGTGCATTCTGTCATGAAAATTTGAGGCATTTTTTTAGTGTATATGCAGGCCATTGATCACTTTGTGCGTCACTTTAATTGAAAAAATTGTGAAGCATGTCATCGCGTGAGGATAGGTCTTAATTGCGACTACCACAACATGTAGAAGAGTGGCGGAAAGGATTTATAGATACTACATTTGGAGGCACATCTAAAGGAGAAATAGCACCCTGTCCATGTAAGAGATGTCGTGGAATGTCCTATACACAAATTAAAGAAGTTAGAGCTCATTTGCCTTTTAGAGGGTCTTCTGATTGTTTCATCGAAGGGGAAGGAGAAGAGAACGATTCATTTGAGGTCTTAAGTGAAGGGGTTGACAATAATGATCCAACATGTGATGCTGGTTCTATGAGGGATCTGGTTTCCTCACTAATCAGTGGTGCAATAGATGGAGACATCATGGGTAGTGAAATAGAAGGGCCAAATGAAAGTCCTGAGAAATTCTTTAATTAACAGAGGCATAGAGGGAACTTTATCCAGGTTGCAAAGAGTCTACCAAGGTATGTTTCATTGTCAGGCTATTTCAAATAAAGTGCATGTTTGGTATTAGTAACAGTGCATTAGAGGCCATTCTTTAGTTGTTCTCGCTTGTGCTCCCAGAAGGTCTTTGTGTTCCTGACACTTTGGAGAAAGTGCAAAAGGTACTTCGTGATCTTTGCCTGGACTACCAAAAGATACATGCATGCATCAATGATTGTGTTTTATTTTGGAAGAAATATGCTGACAAGGATAAATGTCCAGCATGTGGTGAGTCAAGATGGAAACCAGCTGATTCAAGTGATGAGGCGGCGAGTAGTAATGGCGCTCCCAAGAAGCGTGTTCCATAAAAAATCTTAAGGTACTTTCCGGTCACTCCTCGTCTGCAAAGGTTATACATGAGAGCGATCACATCTGAATATATGCGTTGGCATAAGGAGGGTCTGGTCAAGGATGGAAAAATGTGTCACCCTGCTAACTGCAAGGTATGGCAGCATGTGGATGAAACATATAAGGATTTTGCCTTGGATCCTCGTAGTGTAAGGATGGGTCTTGCATCTGATGACTTTAATCCATTTAGGATGGCCTGTGATCCTAATACCCTACAATTTACCTCCTTGGTTATGTCCGCAACAACCATTCTAGATGATGCCAATGTTGATACCAGGGCTAGAGTCTCCAGGAAATAGCATTGATGTTTACTTGCAGCCATTAATCAAAGACGATAGATATAAACTATTGGATTTAGAGAAAAATATTATTTTTCAGTCAACCTACAAGCAAAGAACACGATGCAAAAGCACCCACTATACATGGTCATGGGTACATGTCTAAACGTCCAACAGAGAGGGAATCAATGAAGGCCCAACTCAAACAACAAGCCCGTGCTATGATTGCAGCCAACAAGGAAAATGAAGACCTAAAAGAGGAGATTAAGAAGTTAAATGAAAAACTTGCAAATCAAGAAGCTGAAAGTGAATGGAAATTGGAAGAAAACTTGCAGCAGTTTAAAGAGGAAGAGGGTAAGAAAATCCAAGCACTTAGGGATGAATTCATGGCAGCACTTCAAGGATGTAGAAAAACCCCATTAGTTTAGGTAAAAAAAATTTGGATATCAATTTTACTAGGAATGATGATATAAGATTGTTAACTAATAACTTACTTGCTCAATTGTTTCATATATAGACTGCTCCAAAAAGTGCAGACATCCTAGGGGAAGCTACACCACCAGTTGACAAAAGTGCTACCAATATTCCATCTTCTAATGCGAGTGAAACTCCAATAGTCCAGGTACAAAATTCTGGATAATTAACACACCCTTGATAATATTGGAATATGACCTAAGTTACTTGCTCAATTTTTTCTTATGAAGACTGCCCCAAAAAGTGCAAACATCCTAGGGGAAGCTACGTCACTAGTTGACAAAAGTGCTGCTAATATTCTAGCTTCTAATGAGATTCAAACCCCAGTAGTCCAGGTAAAAATTTCCTAATAATGATCACACCCTTGAGAATATTGGAATATGACCTAAGTTCCTTCGACAATTTTGTCCTATGCAGATTGCCCAAAAAAGCATCAACCCAAGTGAATCTACGCCAACAATGGTGAAAAATGCTAGCAAAAGTGCATCCTCTAAGGCGTCGTGAAGTCTTCCTCAAAATAACAAGAATTTTATTTCTCCACATCAATTGATGAATGCTGCTGTGAAACATGTATAGACAACAAGCCAACCAGTAAGGAATGCAAATCTGAATTCTATTCAATATTTGCAACTTTGTATATGACCTACATTCTATGTCCATTATAACAAAAACAAGGGACATGTTCTACTATGAATGACTTGTAGTTTAGTGCCGAAACAAGCTAATTTTTTTTGCAGCATATAAAATTACATGTTACGTGACATGTATTTTGTTTAATTTATGGATGTGCAACTCTGATGTGATGAGGTTATTCATGAGACTTTATAATTCAAATATGTTTCAATTTCTATATGGAGCATGACATTAGCGTAGCACCATTGCTTTGAGGACCTGTACATACCTAATATACTAAATACTGATTAAGAAAAATAACTACAAAGCCTTTGCTGATGCATACAAATTCTTTTTTATTCAGCAGGATAACTGAAATTGCATAATGGATCACTCTGACTCGGATGCCTTCCATGGACAACACAAGGATATTTTGCATGCCAAATAATGTTTACTGTAACCTACATAAGATAGATGTAGTTGTGTGTTCACCAAACACTAGCTAGCTAGCTATGAACTATTTTGAATTCGAAAAATGTATTGGGTACTTTACACACTATTATCAACTCATTGGCTGATTTAATGATGGATTTTGTTTCAGTTTCATGATGATTCGATTCTTGAATTTTGGTTAATCATTTATTATTCAGAAATAAAATTATTATCCAAATATATAACATGGATATGCATTGCGACAGGGATCTACCTGCTGCAATAACCTAAATGCAACAATTGTACTTTGTTGCTAGGTTATTGCAACAACTATATTTTAGTTTCGATACAACTCATTACCACCAATATTTAGTGCTTCTGACAATACCTTGTTGCGATTTCACTTCTTGCTCCTAAATATTTCCCGTTGCAACACTTATTGTTGCCACCAATATTGAGTGCTGCAATAATAGTTAATAACCTCGGACAATACCTACTTCCGATATCACTTCTTGCTTCTAAATATTTTCTGTTGCAAAACTTATTGTTGCAACCATACATGTTACCGTGGCAATATAGTCAATTACAACAATTCAGTCTGTGTTGTCATATGATCAATCGCAACATAATGTATGCGTGGTAATATACTCTATCGCCACAATGTTGGTCGTGGCAATACAACCCTATTGCCGCAGTGTCCAGCCATTGTAACTAAATAATATAGCAACGCCTAGTTGCGTGGCAATACATGCTACTGCCATGACATCAGCAGCTGCCACACTTCTCTAAAGCAATGGTTCATTCCATGGCAATTACTAGTATTGCAACATGACCAAAAAACCATTACAATTCACCTATTACCACAAAGGTACTTGCAACGGCTTGCAACCAAACTGATTTAGTTGCAATTTGTACCTATTGCAACTATATTGGCCCTATTGCTACTATATTGCTACTGTTGCCATAGGCCTAAAATCTAGTAGTGATGAATGCCAGCAACCTCCCGAATGTCCTAGATTGGACAATTTCAGCCACTGCTTCAGCAGCAGTCTTTGGTTGGTCGTCTCCAGGTTGGGTGACGATTTGTTTCATTCGAGCCTAATAAAAGAAAGAAAATGAAAGGTCTCACAAATGTTTCTAGTGTTATTGTTGCAAAGAAGAATGCAAAGTAAACAAGTACTTAGAATGGCCACCAGATATCTGAGCATAATAAAAAGAAAGAAATTGAAAGTTCTCATGGAATTACTCACAAATGTTTCTAGCGTTGGATGAAGTCATAAAGGTATAGTGCGCACCCAAATAAGAAGATGGGTAGGAGTTTCCTACCCATCCTTGTTCTAGCATAAGGATATGCAACTACCATGCCACGGGGTGCTGTGTCTTGCTCATTTTTCATTAAAGCTCCACAAATGCATGTGCTCAATTTTTTGCACCATTCTCCATGGGTCTTGTAGCAGGGTGTCTGGCAAGTAAAACATCTTCATTGCTTATTCAATAAAAATGTAGGGATCACTTTTGTTCGAGTACCTTCCAGTATTGATGTTTGTGAAGTACCCATCCTTTCTAATCCTCGGTTCCCTCTTGATCCCTCCCATATCACACCAATCACAATGGAATAATACAACAGCTTGATTTATGCCACGCCCTGATGAGTTATACTGCAGCTAAAAAATTTCTTTTAGACAACCATAAAATTCAAATGGCTCACTGTAATGAAAGCCTACAACCATAATCCCACTATCCTATGTCTTCCTATTTTCCTCTCAGTCATGTGTGTGGTACCAGACACTGCCAACAAGACATGCTAAATATTTTCTTCCTTGCTTGTTTGGTAAAGCTGATATTACTTATAGGTCCGTGAAGACCACTCCTTCAGGCATCTTTTCAATCTATACAACAAAACTAGGTCCTCGCTAGCTAATATAAGTTTGTTCGGAAGAAGCAGAAAACTTACATGCGATTTAAACCATCGAGCAAATTCTTTCTGAATTCTACAGTCAATAACCTGGTCCGACACAACTTCCTCTTTTAACTGATCCCTATATATCCTGCAAAAACTGAGAGACCAAGTTGAGAAGTGCCTTGGTCTATTTGTGATGAGTGATTGACTCGATGATTTGAGGCTTTACCGGTTGAGTCCATATTTCATATATGCTTGATTATGCTAACGGCTAACCGGATGTGTTGTGTTGTGGTGTTTGTACAAAACATATCTTGTGCATTGTGTCTCTTGGCTTGTAATGTACAGGTGTAGGATGCGACATGGCGGACGACATGAGGTGAAGGTCAAGCGCGAAAGGTCCATGCCGATGTACTAGGGCTGTGAAGGGTGGACATGAGTAGGCTTGGATTGAGGGACCCGAGGAGTCCAGGCAGAGTCATGGGCGATCCACATGGTGCATGGAAGAGCAAGAGTACATGGATGGGATGGAGACGGCATCGGTCGAGTCAAGCGGGATGGAGGCGAGTCGAGTAGGTGGCCCGGGAGCCGGGAGCGAAAGACTTGGAGGCATCAAAGGCTTGACGGAGGCTGGACACGCGTCAACATTGGTGAGTCACACCAGGAGGGTGTGCAGAGGGTTTGACCGGTTTGGCCTCAAAACTGGGGGATCAGTCCGGTGCTGTTGGACGGTGTTGACACCGTGGAGGTCGCGTGGCGGCCAAGCGGAGATGGACGGTTTGGGTGGTTTGGGCCTCAAAACCACCGCACAGGCAGGTTTGCCAGTTTGAGCCTCAAAACCGGGGGCGAGTCCGGTGTGGCCGGATGACGTCGAGGTGGAGGACGTGTGGCACCATCGCGAAGCTTGCGTCGAGGTGAAACGAAGTCATGAAGGCGCCGGGTCCGTCCAACGAAAGAAGAAAATATTGGACGGTTTTACCCCTAGGGGGTATTTAGTTTGTATGCTTAATGTAGGGGCATTTTGGACATTTGCCAAATACCCATATATGTGTAGGAGGCCTGTTGGGGCAGCCATCTCTTTGGGCTAGTTGGTGGTTGCAACTCATTTGTTCGTGAGAGGCTTTGGGAGAGTGGTGAGGAGAGAGTGAAGTGGATCTTTATTTGACCTTCTCGCGATCCTAGCTTTGATTGTGCTAAGGAGTGGCTTGTAACCGGACATGGTGGAGTAATCCAAGAATCAATTTCATGCCATCTTGTTCCATCCCGTTTGGATTTGCAATTTTTGGTTGTGTTCTTCACGTTCTACGTTTCTTCCCTCTCACCCCTTTCACGTTTTTGTTCGATTCATGACTTGTGGGGTGTTTTGAGTCAAACCAATTATTTGAAGATGAATTAGAATGTGAGTTGAACATTTCCACCAAAGGGATTTGATTGAAACCTCACGAGTTCATAGATCGGGATGATTCAAGTTTTGGGGTTGAGAAAATAGAGTTCTTCACAAGATTTGAAATTCACCTTGATTGGCAAATCTTTTGGGGATATTTTCTTAGGATAAGCTTCTTTACTATGTTGTGAAGCTATGGTTCAAATTTTGTAATTTTTGGAGGTTGTTTGACCCCGTTTTGGATTTTTCTACCATCTTCGCGCAGGCTGTTTTGGAATTCCGGAAATCTCCGAACATAATTCCGAACCTCGGAAATTTCCGCACGTCCATAATTTTCTGAAGCTTCCTCCGGATTTTTCCACACAGAGGTGTTGGTTTTCAAAGTTTGTCTTCGGGAGCTTGTTTGGAGTCTTTCTTGCTTCCACTATTCTCAAATTGGGTTCCTAGCATCATTCCTAGGTCCATTAGCTTGCGCATAGCTAAGTGGACTTGATTTTGCTAGAAGAGAGGCTTGTGGGTTTTTAGCCGAAGTTCTTGGAGAAAATTTGAATCAGCTCTCATTCACCCCCTCTAGTTGTCTTTTCGGTCTTTCAATTGGTATCGGAGCTTAGTTAAGGATCATACCGTCTTAATCAACTTTGTGATCCACAGGGCGATAAGGGAAAGGGTGTTTTTGCTTGCAGATTTGGTTTTCGAGAGTTGAGCTTACTTTCAGCTAATCCTAACCAGTGCTCTTCTTCTTGTGTTTCATTATCCTCAGGTAGGAAGAGTTCGGAGATTGAGTTGGAACCAGAAGTGGAGGTGGTGCTGGATCTCCTCGAGGACTATCAGGATGGTGATCTCACGAAGGGCGAGTTCTACCACGGGCTAAGAGAATGAGCCAAGGTACTCTTGCAAAATGCATCATGGTTCTATGCAATCGTGTTGATGATTGTGAAGATGAGAATGAGAGAAACATAAAGCTTTGTGATGCTTTGCGTAGGAAGAATGACAAGATGAAATGTTCTCTTGCTAGGCTGAAATGTGGAATTTCTCATTGGAAGTCACTTGCTTTAAATCCTTGCAATTCTTATGATGCCTTGCTTAGAAAGAATGATGAATTGAACTCTTCTCTTGATTGGTTGAAATCTGAAAATGACTTGTTGAAATTCAATGCCTCTATGCCATGCAATTCTTGTGTAGCTTTAAATAATGATTTTGATAAGGCTAGAGATGAAATTGCTTTGTTGAAGTTAAATACTTCTTTACCATGTGTTTCATGTGAGTCTTTGTTTGTTGAAATTAATGAACAAAAATTGACTCACACCACATATGTAGGTCAACTTGGGCATGCTAGAGCTGAAATTTGTGAAATGAAGTCTATACCTTGCAGCATATGCGCTTTGGTGCTTGATGATGATGTTTGCCTTACTTCTTGTGATAATCATGATATAGTGCTTGAT
The DNA here is from genome assembly GCF_005286985.2 of Setaria viridis. NCBI lineage: Eukaryota > Viridiplantae > Streptophyta > Magnoliopsida > Poales > Poaceae > Setaria > Setaria viridis. Next base: position 10,770,305 of record NC_048269.2, read on the forward strand.
GTGAATGATGATGATTGTTCATGCGGTCTTATTTGCACATCATGCAATGAATTGGAAAATGAAGTTTTGACTTTGAAGCAAATGCGCGATGATATGAGCGCCAAGTTGATTGAGCACAATGAGATGAGTGCCAACATTGAGAAAGAAAATGAACTCTTGCATATCACATATGCTAAGTGCATTGAAAAGGAGATGGATAATTTGAGAAATGCTCCATGTGGTACTTGTGATCACCTCAAACATGAAAATGAGGTTTTGGCCACAAGATGCAAGAGTCTTTTTGCTAAATCTTTTGATTCTCGCAATTCTTGTCACTCCGATGTTGGTGTTTCCAAAATTGGTTCTTCTCAACCGGAGTTGGCTTCTTCTGTTGAGCATGAGTCTTTGGACGGTAGTACTTGTGCTACTGCTTTGCATAGCCCTTTTATAGTTATTCCTAAGCTTGTTGCTTCTTCCGGTAGTGCCTAGGACAATTCAAGTGGCAAGGGTGCTTCTCGCATTTTTGGAACTCATACTCCCAAACCGAAGTTCCATTGCACCTTTTGTAAGAAAGATGGGCATACCGTTGAGTTTTGCTTTCGCTGTGTCAAGCATGAGCGACGTGTGTGTGCCAAAGCTTTTAGGAAGCCACGTAGCCTTTCCCATGGCACGTGTGAACCTAATGTGGGCACCAAGTCAAATGGTGTTGTTGATGTTTCTTGCTCTAAGTCCCAAGGGACTTCTCACTTGAATGAGAATGGTGATTCGTCCTCTCGGACTGTGCCTCCAAATAGGCCTTTGTACCATTGCTCTTATTGTGAGAAAGATGGGCATCAAGAGAGTTTTTGTTATCGTCGTGCAAGACAAATGTGGCGAACTCATTCTTCTAGGCCTTTGGTTGTTCATAGCCCTGCTCATGGTTTGAACACTTGTGAGCCTAGTAAGAAGCCACATTTCATTGATGGGATTTATGGCTCTTTTTCTAGTGAGTTAGGTCATGCTTGTGGACATGCTTCCAGTTTTTCTTATGTTGGTCCCCGACATGGTTCTCATGGTGCTTGTGTTGGTTCTTCTCTTAAGACCTCGGGGCATCATTGCCTTTTAGCTAGTGGTAGCACTCGTTATTCTTCTTGAGTTGCTCCTTTAAGGCATGGTTCCAAGGGTGTTTCAAAATCATCTCATTTGAACTAGCATTTGCATCATGCTAACCCACATGATAAGTTGAGTGCATCTTTTACTCGTGTGACTAAGTTTTGGATTCCCAAGTATATGCTTGCTAACCCTTTGGGATCCAAGACTCGGTCTTCTTTGTCCCCTCATGTGTAGGTACGAGGATGTGGGTGGAGGACATGAGCTCGAGGGGACTTGATCTTTTGCTTGAGGTGATCCAGACTTGATGGTTCTCCACACCGTTTGGATGTACACTTGTATAGTGAGTTTTCCTTTCATGTATACTACTCACTTGTGGACTCTTTTGTATGTTTTATACTTGTATCATGCTGTGAATATACCATGATAGGCTAGCCACCTTTTCATATTAGCATGTGTGATCTTCATGTATATCTTGCCATGCTAGCTTTGTAATATATCTTGGTGGATGATCCACATGAACATCGTGCCATGCTTTAGCTTAGTTTTTGTATTGGGTATGGCATATTGTTCATTTGGTATCATTTTAGCTTAGTATCTTTGTATAATCCTTTGCACCTTGTTGACATGTTTGCTTGCCCAATCTTTTATTCATAAATGTAGAATCATGTTGCAATACTTCAATTCCTCTCATTGGTATCATCATTGCATTGTGTGACATGAATTGAGCTTTATCTTGCTTTTGGGATTTCCTTGTCTTTGGGTTGCATTTTCTATTCTTTTTTATTGGAGTTAGAGCTTTTTTTTTGCCCCTTCTTTTTCTAGCTTTTCTTTGCTAGGCGTCTTTGATTGAGGGGGAGTTCGCGTTCATTCGAGGGGGAGTTTGAACCAAGACTTGTTTCGCAAGACGCTAGCAAAACATGATGTGTGCCTAGTCTGCTGTGAAGTGGATTCAAGATGGAAAGATGCAGACAACAAGAAGCGTGTTCCTCAGAAGGTATTGAGGCATCTTTCGATGGTTTTAAGGCTGAAGAGGATGTTTCTTTCATAAAAAAAGCAAAGGATGCACAATAACACCAATTGAAGCGAAAATTAGTGGACAATAAGCTTAGCCATCCAGCTGATGGTGAGGCATGGAAAGATGCTAGGAACATTAGACTTGGCCTTGCAACCGATGGTTTCAATCCATTTGGCAACATGACCAACTCATATAGTATGTGGCAAGTATTTGTTGTGTTGTATAACATGGCACCATGGGTATGCATGGAAGAATCAGACTTCATGATGGCATTATTGGTCCCTAGGCTGAGTTTCCATCAAAAGATTTTGATGTCTTCTTGCAACCTCTCATAGATGAGCTGTTGGACCTTTGGAAGGGTGTCGATGCATACGATGCTTGTAGTTATCAATCCTTTAAAATGCATGCTACGGTTATTTGGTGCATACATGATTATCCAGCACTAAGTACATTGGCGGGGCGAGTCACATAAGGTTATTATGCCTGTGTACATTGTGACAAGGATCCTTGCGCAACAAGATTGAAGAACAAGAAATGTTATATTGGCCATTGTCATTTCCTTCCAACTAACCATCCATGGAGAAGAAAGAAAGCAGAGTTTGATGGTAATACTGAAATCTGAGAGAGGCCAGAGCAATTTACAACTAAGGAGCTTCAACAGCAACTAGAGAAGGTTGAAGATGTTAAACCAGGAAAGCCTCCTCAAGTACAGAAAAGGAAGCGGGAACCTAGACAGTGTTGGAGCCGAAGAGTTTGTTTGTTTGACTTTCCGTATTGGACAACTTTGAAGCTACCACATAATCTTGATGTCATGCACATTGAGAAAACCATATGCAAAAACCTTATTGGAACATTGCTTAAATTGCTGGGAACACAAAGGACACGATCAATGTTAGGGTTGATTTGGAAGAGATGGGCATTAGACCACATCTACACATGCTGAATACTACGGAAGGAGAGTCATGCAAAATGCCAGAAGCTCCATATACAACGAGTAAAAATAAACAGAAGGTGTTCTATGACTTTATAAGTCAGGTGAAGTTTCTAGATGGATATGCTTCTAACTTTTCAAGATATATTGCCACTGATGGATGCAAACTCCAATGATTGACAACTCATGATTGTCATATCATACTCCAAAGAATTTTGCCTACTTCCCTTTGAGGTTTAATGGATAAAGAGATATACTCAGCTATTTCCGAATTAGGAAAGTTGTTTGGGCAACTATGTTGCAAAACTCTGAAGTTGGATGTTTGGAAGAAACTGAAAATAGATATCCCAATAATTTTGTGCAAGCTTGAGGAAATTTTCCCTCCTGCCTTCTTTGATGTTATGGTGCACTTGGCTGTCCATTTGCCAGAGGAAGCAATCCTAAGAGGCCCAACACAATATAGATGGATGTATCCCGTCGAAAGAAGGCTATGCACATTGAAGCATTTCATGAGAAACATGGCTAGGCCTAAAGGATCCATTGCAGAAGCATATGTTGCTAATTAGACCTTGACATTTTGCTCGAGGTACATTGTGGATGATGATGTTGACACATGATTCAATCAGGAGGGTAGGAACAGAGAGAATGCTGATTTGTTATGAGAAGACAATTTATCTTATTTTCAGCACAATGTTGATGTACATGGAGTAGCAAAGACTTCGTTCCTTGATTCGGATTACGACAAGCTAGTTTGGTATGTGCTAAAAAATTGCGAAGAGGTTGAGCCATATATCGGGCACGTAATCCATCATGCAATTATTTCAGTCAAATTTTCATATGGATATGTTTTTGAAGGACCGGAAAGGTGACCATAGGGGGGTGAATGGGAACCGATTCAAATTTTCTCCAAGAACTTTGGCTAAAAACCCACAAGCCTCTCTTCTAGCAAAATCAAGTCCACTTAGCTATGCACAAGCTAATGGACCTACGAATGATGCTAGGAACCCAATTTAAGAATAGCGGAAGCAAGAAAGACTCCAAACAAGCTCCGGAAGACAAACTTTGAAAACCAACACCTCTGTGTGGAAAAATCCGGAGGAAGCTTCAGAAAATTATGGACATGCAGAAATTTCCGGAGAAACCTTCGGAAATTTCCGGAGGTCCGGAGATTTCTGGAATTCCAAAACAGCCTGCGCGAAGATGGTAGAAAAATCCAAAACGGGTCAAACGACCTCCAAAAATCACGAAATTTGAACCATAGCTTCACAACATAGTAAAGAAGCTTATCCTAAGAAATCATTCCCAAAATATTTGCTAATCAAGGGGAATTTCAAATCTTGTGAAGAACTCTATTTTCTCAACCCCAAAACTTGAATCGACCCGATCTATGAACTCGTGAGGTTTCAATAAAAACCCTTTGGTGGAAAGGTTCAACTCACGTTCTAATTCATCTCCAAATAATTGGTTTGACTCAAAACAACCCACAAGTCATGAATCGAACAAAAACGTGAAAGCGGTGAGAGGGAAGAAACGTAGAATGCGAAGAACACAACCGAAAATTGCAAATCCAAACGGGATGGAACAAGATGGCACAAAATTGATTCTTGGATTACTCCACCATGTCCGGTTACAAGCCGCTCCTTAGCACAATCAAAGCTAGGATCACAAAAAGATCAAACAAAGATCCACTTCACTCTCTCCTCACCTCTCTCCCAAAGCCTCTCATGAACAAGTGAGTAGCAACCACCAACTAGCCCAAAGAGATGGCTGCCCCAACAGCCCTCCTACACATATATAGGCATTTGGCCAATGTCCAAAACGGCCTTACATTAAGCATACAACCTAAATACCCCCTAGGGGTAAAACCGTCCAATATTTTCTTCTTTCGTCGGACGGACCCGGCACCTTCACGACTTAGTTTCACCTCGACGCAAGCTTCGCGATGGTGCCATGCATCCTCCGACTCGACGTCATCCGGCCGCACCGGACTCGCCCCCAGTTTTGAGGCTCAAACCAGCAAACCTGCCTGCACGGTGGTTTTAAGGCCCAAACCACCCAAACCGTCCATCTCCGCTAGGCCGCCACGCGACCTCCACGGTGTCGACGCCGTCCAGCAGCACTGAACTCGTCCCCCGGTTGAGGCCAAACTGGTCAAACCCTCTACACACCCTCCTGGCGTGACTCACCGATGTCGACGCGTGTGTAGCATCCACCAAGCCTTTGAAACCTCCAAGTCTTTCGCTCCCGACTCACAGGCCACCTACTCAACTCGCCTCCGTCCCGCTTGACTCGACCGACGCCGTCTCCATCCCGTCCATGTACTCTTGCTCTTCCGTGCACCATGTGGATCGCCCATGACTCCGCCCGGACTCCTCGGGTCCCTTGATCCAAGCCTACTCATGTCCACCCTTCACAGCCCTAGTACATCACCTTTCACGCTTGACCTTCACCTCATGCCGTCGACTGCCATGTCACATCCTGCACCTGCACATTACAAGCCAAGAGACACAACACACAAGATATGTTTTGTACAAACACCACAACACAACACATTCGGTTAGCCGTTAGCATAATCAAGCATATATGGAATATGGACTCAACTGGTAAAGCCTCAAATCATTAGTCAATCACTCATCACAAATAGATCAAGACACTTCTCAACTTGGTCTCTCAATCTCCCCCTTGATAAGTGCATGGAAAAAAATGATTTGAAAGCAAAAGAGAACTCATTCATGTACCCAAAAGCCAAGTAAAAGAAAACAAAAGGCAAGATATGAGAAGGGATCATGCAAGCTCCAGACAACCATTTCTCAATCTCCGCCTTGATGAATCCCACAAGACAACCAAAGGGTCAAGCGAAAGACACAAGTGGTTCATGAATCCCAGAATGCCATCAAAGCCATTTCAACAGTTGTCAAACGCTCATCACAATTAAATCAAGGTTCATATCAACTTGATTTTCTCAATCTCCCCCTTGATGAGTGTGTTGACAACATTCAATCACAAAGAAATGGTTTGAGAGGTAAAAGTCAAAATTCTCATCCAAGTGATCGAAAGCTAAGTTAAAACTGAGATCAAAGTCACTTGAGATGAGAAGAACCATAAAAGCCAAGTTGTGAAACCAATTAGGCAAAACTCTCATCCAAGTGATTGAAAGCCATGTAAAGGCAAAATTAAAGTCACTTGGCATGAGAAGCAACACAAAGGCCAAATCAACTTGGAAAAGTCTCGGTCCCCAATGATATGGGCAATGGCTCGACACAACCAAGACAAAGAACACATGATCCCTCAAGAAGAGGTAGAAAGGGCTCAACACCAATCATGTGACGATCAAAAGCTCAAACCAAATGCTGGTTCCTCAAGAAGAGGTAACAGCTCAACATAACTAGCAAAAGAGCAAAAGAGAGCACAAAACTCACAAGCTCCCCCTGAACACATGCACTCCCCCTGAAAACATGCCACAACAAAATGCATGGACAAGAGCAAAAGAATGCATGCTTCCCCTCAAATGCAAAACTCCCCATTAAATGTAAGGCTCCCCCTTAAATGCAAACATAAGATACGCATGGGAGCACAAAATGCATGCCATGGGTGTACAACCTACCAAGCTTCTCAAATATATCACAAAGCACTTGCAAAGGCTACAAGTGAGATAATGCACAAGCAGGTAGATCATAAAGAGCACTTGCATCGCCATCAAGAGGATATTATGATATAAGCAGAAGACAAAGAAAGTTAACAAGTTTTGCAATTTATAAAAGTATCACCACATGAGCAAGCACCTAATAATGAATCACTCAATCAAGAATTAAACTAGGCCATCAAAGCTTACACAAGAAAGATACATTCTCAACAAGAGATCATTGCAAACACCCAAATATGCATCACAAGTCATGTCAAGGCTTGTTGAAATCATGTGCCTACTTCTTTTGGTAGACATCATGTAACAACTAAGCAAGTAGAATATCAACATTAAGAACAATAACTTGGTGAATTACAGAATTTTTGTTTTCATAATTTTTCATTATTCACATAAAACAAGGTACATGAAGTGCCTTTGCGGCACAAAGAAGCCATGCTTCCCCAAGGAATGCATCATGGGCTAAACATTTGCAATGATACATAGATCTTTGATCCAATTGAAAAGAATATGAATTCCAAGCAAAAGCTAAACATGGATACTAACATTCAAGCAAGAGCAATGCATAAACAGGTAGCTAGTCCTTGGTGATAAGCATTTAAGAATTCATTATTCAAGATTATCATTTGATTCAAAAAGCATTTAGCTCAACATGGTTATATGACAATCATTAAGAGCATTTACTGCACATTGCTACATAATCACCAAACAATGCATTAGCTCACAAATAGCATAAGGAAATGCTAAGGATATATAGGAGAAGCTCATCTAGTGCAAAGTGTACAAGGTGCAATATGGTACAAATGCAATGTGATGCTAAAAGAGATGGGGTTCGACTCAAATCAAGAAAGCTCATGAGGGGTCAAACCAATCTAGGAAAAGCTCCGTGGCAAAAGAAGAACCGCCAAGGATCCCAATTGAGTACCATAGAAAAGATACCAATTGAAGGATCAAAAATTGATATCACTTGAAGAAAAATGAAATCCAATTGAAAGATCAAATGTGATACCAATTAAAAGATCAAAAGCGGGTATCAAAAACCAGCTAGTGTTTAGAATTAGTTTTTCTTTTATTTGGAAGGAGTTTTGGAGTTCAAATTTGAAGCAGATTTCAATTTTTAGTGGATTTTGAAGTGAGGGCTTTGATTGGATATAGATTTGAGGTCTTTTTGGAGGGGTTTGAGATTTGGGAGATGTTTGAGTAAGATGGTAATCTTCTAGGGGTTTGAATTAATATTCAAGTTAGGTTTGAATATTAATTCTTGGATTTCTAGTTTAGGAATTATTTTGGAGGGGTCATTTCCTAAGTTTTTATGGTTTGAAAGGGATCAACATAGATAAGGTTCAAGGACTTGAATATTACACTTGTATAATGTTCAGGGAAGTTGACATAGGATCCGAATAGGATGAATATTTGAATAGAATGCAAATATTGTTTCTAGGAGTTCTAAAAGCTTTATCGAGAGAGGTACTCCTAGAGCAATCAAATGCAACACACATGCTTAGATTCACTGCATGGTTTTTAATGTAAAAAGAAGTTGAATAATTTTGAGAAAATAAATTTGTATTAAGTTTAGTAAAAAAATTAATAAGTCCATATTTTTAAATGTTCTAAAAAGCTGGGATGTTACAATTAGTCACTTTGGTGTTGAGCGGGGCACCTTATGGTGGGCATCATTGGGGTACCGGTGCACCTCTAGTTCCGCAGCACTGCTGAGGAGTTCCTAGGATCCTCGTGCAGTGTCATCGCCTTGGCTCCTAAGACGGAGTCGAAGGCAAGTGTCAAGGAGTTCCTCATCATTGTGGCCTGAATCCACCCAAACCTGCTGCCATTGTTGAAGACCATGGTTACTCTGATCCCAGCAGATCGGTAGGGTGACCATCCTTGCCTCTGCTACCAGGCCACCCTCAACATTCGGGAGGTCATTGACTTGCGCGTGGCCCCGAAGTCCTTGTCGGCTGCAGGTGGCGGTGGAGGTGGCGTGGGGGTGCAGCTGGCCCGCTGCCTCTGGTGGGCCTCTATGTTGTGGAGCTGCTGGAGGTGGCTCAACGATTACGTCATCTTCGATGGTTGGGTCTGGCAGGGGTCCGGGCCCAGATGGCTCGCAGGCGCGGGTCGCTATCACTTTTGGGTCGTTGGTGATGTCGACCCCAGGCAAGCCTCGCCTGGCCTCCTTCCCGACGTGCAGTACAAGAAATGTGCTAATCTATGATGAAAATTTTATGACACATTTGTTCTCGTCATAGATCTATGATGTTTTTAGCTGAAAACATCATAAAGTTTCACATCCGACCAAATTTAGTGATAAAGTTACGGAACATCATAAAAGTTGCCACCCAAGACAAAAAGAAAACGTCACTAGCTGTTTCATGGTGGTTTTGTGATGATTTAGGGTTCACGAAAATATCATAAACCAACCAGGGTCCTGCATGTAAGTATAAGCTGACAAATAGGGCAGTAAAATAAAATGGAAAACGTGCTCCTCATGTGGCTCGAACTTGTTACTGATCAAATGGAAAGTCTTTACTACAACTGGGACCCACATGTAAGGTAAGTATTAGGTGCGTATGGTAGTTGGTGGCAGAAAAGCATGCGTTGCAGCCAAAAAATAGTTTACTCGGTGTCGCATTCCCGTGATAAGGAAAAAAGAAGAACAGAGAGAAGGTGGCCAGGATGGAGCACTCTAGCGGAGATCTGCGGCTCCCCGCGGCGGCTCAATCCTACGGCAGCACAAATCTAGTGCTTCCTGCTACATCGCAACAATCCGGTCAGTAATTTTGAGTTGAATTCGTCTAAATTTTATTTCACATTAAGGTCTTTTGATGTAAGGAACTTCCAGCCTGCTGCTTGATTCGAAAGCTAAACAATGAGCATTTGACAGATGGATAGACATCGGATACATGGTTGTCAACTATTTACCCTCGAGCATGAGAAAGGGGTCAATGATTTCATGAAATTTGTTAAGAGTAGATACTCTAACGATGAACAAATACTATGCCCATGTCATGCATGCCTGAATCAGTCTAGATGTATTGTAGAAGTGGTGAACCTGCACTTACTTATGACTGGGATGGCAAGCACCTACACTAGGAGGATAGGGTTCAGGAAAATGCAAATATGCAGGGTAATGGGGTTCAGGAAAATGCAATTCTGTAGGATGATGGGGTTGCGGAAATTGCAATTCTGCCAAATGAGGGGGTTGTGGATAATGTAGTTCTACAGGAAGATGGTGATCAGGAAATGGTTCAGAAAACAAACACATATCGGGTATGGAGGAGGATGAAGGCACTGAAGATGGACTTCGTAAAATGATAGTCAACATGTGCCACGCTAAAGAGCTTGAAGGGAAAATGTTAGAATATATAAAGGAACATATAAACTGTAAGGTGTCATCATAATCTGAATATACATAATTTACATTTGTTGTGAAGTTACTTCATATCAAGTCTTTGGATCGGATCAGTATCGCCTAGAAGTAGTCGATCAAAGTGCTCGGGGGCTGCATACACCTCGCCCGTTGGATAAAATTTTCTTTTTCTTCAGGGATTAAGGAAAGATGAAGCAAATTCAGTTTGACCCTCAACCTAATTTTCGATTCAACCTAAGCCTCGAGGGCTACTCCATATGGGTGCGATTGTCATTGCACTACCATATAATCATTCAAAGAAAGACTACTCAAAGCAACGTCAGATGATGTTCAGACTACCTTCCAGCTGTGTGATAGTATTCGGGTACTCGAAGACTATCCACGACAGAAGTACTCAACGAGCACCAAAGACTAGTCGAGCAATGTTTGCTGAGTACTCGGAACTGTTTCATTTGACTACAATGTACTCGGGGGCTTGTCGGTCACACATCCCCAGGCCCACCAGAAGATCTATACGGACCCACTCAAGGGGATGTACCCGAGACATATCAAGACATGAAGACTACGCTACAAGGCAACGTAGTCTACATGGAACTCCTGAAGGACTAGTTAGAATACAAGAAAACTACTCTGCAGAGTTAGAGTAGGATTTTATAATCTTGTCCGCCTAGTACTCTTGTACCAAAGACTACCTTGTAACCTTGCTCCCCCGATATATAAGGGCGGGCAAGGACCTCCTCAAAATAGGTTCAATCGAATACAAAAATACAACACACAGGATGTAGGGTATTACACGATCTAGCGGGCCGAATCTGTCTAAATCGTGTTCCTGCATCACCATTGACTCCTTGATTTCGACGACACCCACCAACTAAAACACTATCTTGGGTACTCCGTTGATAGGTTGCCGGGTTAAAACACCAACAACCTTCATCCTCAGCCAGCCCAGCATCCTGCACGTGGCATAATGGCTTGGCCCAGCAGGCACCACAGCCCAGCTCACCTCCACACGCCAGCACAGCCTGCTCCCGCACACTGCCCGCACAACGGCCATGCACCACTGCCAGCGTGGAGAAATTCCCCCACCGCCGCTATGCTGTTTTACTACACCGTCGCACCCTTTTTACCCCGCCACTACGCCAACACCCTCTAGCCGCAGGCCACCTCACCTCCTCACCTATCCCTCTGCCCTGCCACCCTACACCTTGGCACCTTCCTCTCCTCCCCCGCCATGCAGAACATCACCGCGCCTTGGCGCCAAGAGCAGCTCCCCCGCGCCTACCTTCGCTTGCAAGCGAGCTCATCCATTCCCCCTCCCTCTTCTCTGCACCACTCTCCACTACGTAAAGGTGAAACCTATTTTCTATTATTTTATGCATCTTTTATTGCTTAAAATACTAAACTATGATGATAACTATATTAGCCTGCTAATCTAGGGACTAATACAGGAGACTAGTGGACCTTCAGAGTAAGACCCCCACACCAACAAAGTAATCATCTACATCAGCCGCTGACGTGTCCGGCCGAGTACCCGCAACCATAGTGACCAGTGCTCGCTTGAGCGTGACCTCATTGGTGACCATGTCCATTGTGCGTGGAACGATGCAGATCTCTACCCTCGGACGTCGGCAGGGTGCACCCACAGACGAAAGAGAGGAAGACTATGGTGGAGCAAGGCAGACATCCCCCCTCCCTACAGACGGGGAGACTGATGGAGAGTGGGTAGCACAGTCAGCATCCAACCCCGTCATGGTGGAGCTGGATGTCGAGCAGTCACGACCCCCACAGAGTCATCAAAGGTGATCGAGGTGGCGACGGCGGCAACCTCGGACACTGACCACAAATAATGGCCCTTGACTTGATGAGGACACCACGAGTACATCTACACCAGCAGCACCTCAGGCGCCTCCAGTTGCTCCTCCACCTCAGGCGCTTACAGTTGATCACCCAGTTGGGCCAATCACTCGGACCCGTGCGAGAGAATTAAACTTCATCATGCTGTTAAGGAATGAAGGCCCAGCGGAATAAGAAGATGGCCCAACAGGGCAGCCCAGGTGGGGTGCCTAGGGTTGGGAGCCGCGGCCCTCCCCCTGGTCGCGCGCGCCCCCCTCCTGCCGTGGCGCCTCCTCCGGGCTCCAGGGGCTGCGTCCCCTTTATTTAGTCGGAGTCCCTTTTGTTTACGACTTGAGTTTTGTTTTACATCTAGCTTTAGCTACTCTCGAACATGCGCAAATACGCGCTGTCCTTGTGTGATTCAGAACTCCACCTTCGAGGGATATTTAGATTGCTCGCCTCTTTTTCTTGTTCGTTCTTCGATTGCGGACAGGAATCGATCTTCGTGATCAGGCTGATCTTGCGCTAGCAAGGTTGGTAACCACAGGAAGTTGGTTTAGCAATTGCATTGGCGCTTCGGGTTCGCTCGTCGTAGTCGAATCATGAGGGTCTACTTCCACCAAGTCGAATTTATCTCCACTCACCGAAAGATCGGGCACTCCGACTCTATCAAGTGGTATCAGTTTTCCAGGTTGATCGGTGAGTTTATCGAGTGTTTTTCCCCTTCCTACAGTCCACAAAAACCAAACAAAAATTTCTTTTCAGGTTACATCTTTGTCCCAGCAACCCTTTTTGAGCCTTGCACCTTCTTTCAATAATTTGCATTGTTGAATTTGTGTGCTTTCCGAATCAATTGTTGCTGGTTACTTTGTGTTTTCTCATCTTTTGTTTTTCCCTTCCGTTGTCTTGAACCCTAGCATGCCGCCGCCCTTTCCCGAATCGTGAGGCAGCCGCGCCGTATCCCCCTGATCGCCTCCTCCTCCCTGCCTTGTGTGTTTGGCAAGTCAAAAAAAAAGGAAAGACAGCAATCAAAAAAAAAGAAAGAAAAGAAAGAAAGAGACCAGTCCGCACGGGAGAAGGACTCCGATCCGATCACGCGGGTACGCCGCGCGCACCATCTTTTTTTTACCGAAATACCCCTGTACTTCGGGTAAAAGTGTGTGTGGTGCCTTGCTGTTTCCGAGTCATTTTACCCCTATTTCTCAGTTTTTGGCACCCTGAAAAAAAACAGAAAAAAGAAAAACAATAGTGGTGCGCCCTCTCCACCTTGGCCGTTTCTTTGCCTCTATTCCTTCCGGTTTCACTTGTTACCAGCAACTTTTGTTACGTGTTTGGCACTATAATTCAACTTTGCATTATTGTTTGATTGTGCTAATCCTTCAATTGAGTGCAGCCTTCCCAGAACTCCACATAGTTCTACGACGAGCATATTTTGTTTCTCCAGGCAATCACTCCTCCAATCTTTCGCGAGTTCCACCGGTTGGTTGCAGTTCGCCCCTGTGTGCGTGGTAAGAATGGATAAGAATTTGATAACAGCACTACTGTGAGTGCCTTGTGAGCCGTTACACCCTGTTTTGTCGTCGGTTTTGTTCTTGTATTTGTGCTAACCATGGCAGATGATGTCAACGCGAGGGATAACCAGCTGCAGGGCATACGGGCACAAGTTGAAGGGCTTGTCGCCGACATTCAGACGATTCATGAACGGCTGGACTCGACGATCTCCTCGACGACCGAGCAGTGCGATCAGCTAGACCTTGCACAGACGGCCGCTAAGGCCACACTCGACACAGTTGTGGCACAACTCGATGCCTTGCACACAACAGTCACAGAGTTGCAGCAGGGTTATGGTGGTGACTCAGACCAGGACGATGGCGACCGCCGAGGCCGTGCCCGCCGCGTGCCACACCGTACCGGTAATGATTCCTTTTCCAAGATTAAATTTAAAATGCTACCTTTTAATGGCAAATATGATCCTGCTGCATATCTTGATTGGGAATTAGAAGTTGAAAAGAAATTTTCATGCTATGATATTCTTGCTAATTCTCAAGTTAAAGCTGCTATTAGTGAATTTACTGATTTTGCTTTAATTTGGTGGTGTGAATATAAACACAAACATCCCAATACCATTCCAGCCACTTGGGATCAATTAAAAGCTGCTATGCGCCACAGATTTGTGCCTTCTTATTATGCCCGAGATTTGCTTAATAAAATGCAACGTTTTCAGCAAGGTTCCAAATCTGTTGAGGAATATTTCCAGGAATTACAAATAGGCATGATTCGTTGTGGGTTATTGGAGGAAAACGACGCTGCTATGGCATGTTTTCGTGGTGGTTTGAACCGCGAAATTCAGGATATACTTGATTATAAGGACTACACAGATATGACAACATTATTTGAATATGCTTGCAAAGCTGAACGTGAAGTGCAGGGATGCCGCTCGAAGACATATTCTAACTCTTTTGCAGGAAGAAGCTCGACATCCAACTCCGCACCCACTCTCCCTGCGCCACCCACGCCCACCACTACACCGTGCGAGAGAACGGCCAAACCTGCAAGCGCTGCCCCTTCCACAGGCGCTGCCCCTTCCACAAGCCGTACACGGGATATTCAGTGTCATCGTTGCAAAGGATTTGGCCACGTGTTTCGGGACTATCCGAACAAGCGCACTTTGCTTCTTCGTGACGATGGTGAGTACTCTTCTGCTAGTGATTATGAAGATACTCAACATGCGATGCTTGCCACTGACCATGCAGCTATAGAGGTCCATGTCAACCCAGGTGACGCTGATAGGTATGAAAGTCTTGTTGTGCAGCGTGTTCTTAGTACACAGGTCGCTCCGTCCGAGAAGAATCAGCGACACACTCTTTTCCATACCAAGGGCGTTGTGCAGGAGCGGTCGATTCGCATCATCATCGACAGCGGCAGCTGCAACAATTTGGCGAGTACCACGCTGATTGAAAAGTTGTCTTTACCCACTCGTAAGCATCCAAATCCATATCACATTTAATGGCTTAATGATGGTGGGAAAATTAGAATTACTCGATCCGTCCGTGTTCCTTTCTCCATGGGTGCTTATTCTGATTTTGTCGATTGTGATGTTATTCCCATGGAAGCATGCTCTCTGTTACTTGGGCAACCTTGGCAATATGATACTAATAGCTTGCATCATGGTCGTTCAAATCACTATTCTTTCATGTTTAAGGGTCAGAAAATAATTATACATCCAATGACACCTGAACAAATTCTTAAAGATGATCTTGCTAGAGCTGCTAAAACTGCTAAACAACTTGAACCATCGACCTCTGTTAATTCTGAAATCAAGTTGAATGCTCCTGTTTTGCTTGCTACACGTGCTGATTTTTATGAGTTACGCGATGCTCCTTTGTCATGCTATGCCCTTATATACTCTAGTGTGCTCGTTTCACTTGATGATGCACCATCTTTGGATATTCCCCCTGCGGTTGCTAACATTTTGCAGGAGTACGCTGATGTCTTTCCAAAAGATTTTCCACCGGGACTCCCACCACTTCATGGCATTGAGCACCAGATCGACCTCATTCCCGGCACACAGCTTCCGAACCACGCACCATACCGTACAAATCCGGATGAGACGAAGGAAATCCAACGCCAGGTACAGGCGTTGCTTGACAAGGGTTATATTCGTGAGTCTCTTAGCCCTTGCTCCGTTCCCGTGCTACTTGTTCCAAAGAAAGATGGCTCATGGCGTATGTGTGTAGACTGTCGTGCTATTAATAACATTACCATTCGCTACCGATACCCTATACCACGCCTTGATGATATGCTAGATGAGCTTAGTGGTGCCATTATTTTCACTAAGATTGATTTGCGTAGTGGCTACCATCAGATTCACATGAAATTAGGTGATGAATGGAAAACGGCTTTTAAAACGAAATTTGGGTTATATGAATGGTTGGTTATGCCGTTTGGTTTGACAAATGCTCCCAACACATTTATGCGTTTGATGAATGAAGTTCTGAGGCCCTTAATAGGATTGTCTGTAGTTGTCTATTTTGATGATATCCTCATTTACAACAAGTCTATGGAAGAGCATTTAGATCATTTGCGTGCTGTTTTTGATGCGTTGCGTGCAGCCCATTTATTTGCTAACCTCAAAAAATGCATGTTTTGCACACAACGTGTCTCGTTTCTTGGCTATGTTGTTACTCCACAGGGCATTGAGGTGGATAGCAGCAAGATCGATGCCATTCGGGCGTGGCCTACACCGACGACGGTCACACAAATCCGAAGCTTTTTTGGCCTTGCAGGTTTCTACCGCCGGTTTGTTCGTGATTTTAGCTCCATTGCAGTGCCTCTACATGAGCTTACAAAGAAGGATGTTCCCTTTGCTTGGAGTGATTCGCAAGAGGTTGCGTTCAACACCTTGAAAGATAAGTTAACCAATGCTCCTCTCTTGCAGTTGCCTGATTTTACTAAAGTGTTTGAGCTTGAATGCAATGCTAGCGGTCTTGGGCTAGGTGCTGTTTTGTTACAAGAAGGAAAACCGGTTGCTTACTTTAGTGAGAAATTAAGTGGTGCTAGCTTGAATTATTCTACTTATGATAAGGAGCTTTATGCTTTAGTGCGTACTTTGCATACTTGGCAGCACTACCTTTGGCATCGCGAGTTTATAATTCATTCTGATCATGAGGCTTTAAAACATATTCATACCCAAACAAACCTGAACCTTCGTCATGCTAAATGGGTAGAATTCATTGAGTCTTTCCCTTACATTATTAAACACAAGAGCGGGAAGGAAAATGTCATTGCTGATGCTTTGTCTCGTCGCTATACCATGCTGTCACAGTTAGATTTTAAAATCTTTGGCTTGCAAACTGTGAAGGATCAATATGTGGACGATGCTGATTTTAAAGATGCTTTTGCCCATTGTATTCATGGCAAACCATGGGGCAAATTTCACATACAGGACGGGTTCCTGTTTCGCGCTAACAAGCTGTGTGTTCCAGCTAGCTCGGTTCGTCGTTTGTTGTTACAGGAAGCGCATGGAGGCGGTCTCATGGGGCACTTTGGCATCTACAAGACGCATGAAGTGCTGGCTGCCCACTTCTTTTGGCCCCGGATGTGTGTTGATGTTGAGCGCCTTGTTGCACGCTGCACTACTTGCCAGAAAGCTAAGTCACGATTGAACAACCATGGTTTGTACATGCCTTTGCCTGTTCCTACTGCCCCTTGGCTTGATATTTCTATGGACTTTGTTTTGGGATTGCCTAGAACTAAGAAGGGGAGGGACAGTATTTTTGTGGTTGTTGATCGTTTCTCCAAAATGGCTCATTTTATACCTTGTCATAAGACTGATGATGCTAGCAATGTTGCTGAATTGTTCTTTCGCGAGATTATTCATTTGCATGGTATTCCAAATACAATAGTATCTGATCGTGATGCTAAGTTTCTCAGTCATTTTTGGAGATCACTGTGGAATAAAATGGGAACTAAATTGCTGTTTAGCACCACTTGTCACCCTCAGACTGATGGACAAACTGAGGTGGTTAATCGAACCTTGTCAACCATGCTTAGGGCTGTTTTGGATAAACACTTGAAACGTTGGGAAGATTGCTTGCCTCATGTTGAGTTTGCTTATAATCATGCAACGCATTCTTCTACAAAGATGTGTCCCTTTCAGGTTGTTTATGGTTATATTCCTCGGGCGCCTATTGATTTGTTTGCGCTTGATGCCGAGGACGCCCCACACATAGATGCCGCTGCACATGTTGATCAAATGATTAGCTTGCATGAGCAAACTAAACAAAACATTGCTGCTGCTAATGCTAAATATCAGGTTGCGGGTAGTAAAGGGAGAAAATATGTTACTTTTGAACCGGGTGATCTAGTTTGGTTGCATTTGAGAAAGGATCGTTTTCCTACTTTACGTCGTTCTAAATTGATGCCACGTGCTGCTGGTCCTTTTAAAGTGCTAACCAAGATTAATGATAATGCTTATATCCTTGACCTGCCTGCGGAGTTTGGTGTTTCCACGAGTTTTAATGTTGCAGATTTGAAACCGTATGCAGGCGAAGATGAGGAGTTGCCGTCGAGGATGACTTCAGTTCAAGAAGGGGAGGATGATGAGGACACCATGAGTACATCTACACCAGCAGCACCTCAGGCGCCTCCAGTTGCTCCTCCACCTCAGGCGCCTACAGTTGATCATCCAGTTGGGCCAATCACTCGGGCCCATGCGAGAGAATTAAACTTCATCATGCTGTTAAGGAATGAAGGCCCAACAGAATAAGAAGATGGCCCAACAAGGCAGCCCAGGTAGGGCACCTAGGGTTGGGAGCCGTGGCCCTCCCCCTAGTCGCGCGCGCCCCCCTCCTACCGTGGCGCCTCCTCCGGGCTCCAGGGGCTGCGTCCCCTTTATTTAGTCAGAGTCCCTTTTGTTTACGACTTGAGTTTTGTTTTACATCTAGCTTTAGCTACTCTCGAACACGCGTAAATACGCGCTGTCCTTGTGTGATTCAGAACTCCACCTTTGAGTGATATTTAGATTGCTCGCCTCTTTTTCTTGTTCGTTCTTCGATTGCGGACAGGAATCGATCTTCGTGATCAGGCTGATCTTGCGCTGGCAAGGTTGGTAACCACAGGAAGTTGGTTCAGCGATTGCATTGGCACTTCGGGTTCGCTTGTCGTAGTCGGATCGTGAGGGTCTACTTCCACCAAGTCGAATTTATCTCCACTCACCGAAAGATCAGGCACTCCGACTCTATCATGACCTCTGTCCCCCAGGAGTGAGACGGCAATCAGCCAGGCGAGGGGCACCCTGGTGATGAGCAGCAGCAGCCTGCAAAGGCCATGGCCCCCCATAGTCCTCCTCCCGATGCTCAACTTGACAGCACTTGAAGCACCTAGCGGCAGGTGGTGATGTGGTCCTCAGCGAAGAAGTTGAAGCAGCAGCCCACCAGGTTAGCCAGAAGCGGCCTTCGCAGGACAGGAGGAGAGCGGGATGCCCGGTGCTTGTTGGGCCCCGTAACCTCTTAGCCCTCCTCAGCCTCCACCGGTCTAGCAACCTAAAGTAGCCCTTGGTGCCACATGTCAACCGTGAACCGGTAGGGGTGGTGGGGGTGGGGGAGAAGGCGTGACGGCTGCGGGGGTAGTAGGTGGCAACCCTTGGTAGAAACGAGGTTCCTTAGGGCCAGGGCGCTGCACCGCCGACCGAAGCAGCGACCTGCTCGGGCGCGGAGGCGAAGCATGAGGTAGGGCCGCACCCACGAGTATAAGCCACTAAAGCAGCACCATCCAGGGGGTCGCGCATCGCAGCAACACCAGTGAGAGTGGAGGAGCTACACCGATGAGGGCGAGGGAGTCCGCATCGGGACTGGCACCCTTGTGTCATGCAGCACCTCCTTGAAAGTGGGTGAGTGTGAGCGGCTAGTCCACATGGTGGGAGAAGCCGGTGAGGAGGAGGCTAAGGCAGCAGAGCCATAGGTGTCAAAGTCCCAGAGATCACCTATCGATGCCATGGATGCACCGAGCCTGGCTTTGGTGACCTCCGCAGCCCACCAGTGCCGAGGCTCGCTACAGTAGTGCCGGGAGCAAAGCCGATGGCCCAGGCTAGTGGGACAGCCGAGCCAGGCATGACTAAGCCTGGCCCCAGCACCCAACGCACCCCATTGGAGGTGAGACAGCAATGTCATGTGTGGGGGCGGCTGCCCCAGATGGCGGGACAGGCGCCCTAGCCAGCGGGATGGCTAGGCCATGCATGGCTGAGCTGAGCCCCGGTGCCAACTGGTGCTGGAGGTAGGTGAGGTAGGAGAGGCACCAGGCGGAAGGGAGGCGGCCCAGGCCAGCAAGACAAGGCCTGGCGCCGGCGCAGCCAAGCCCAGCCCCAGCACCCACTGCCGCCCGCCAGTATCATAGGTGAAGCTGGCAGCAACCAGCGTGGAGGAGGAAGGGGACGCAAAACCCATATCAGGATTTGTCCTTCCATGGGAGGAGGAGGGAAGGAGAGGGGAAATGAAGGAGGAGGGGGAGGGAGGCGAGGCGGAGCGCGGTGCTGGCACCGGGACAGCTGCCGGGCGGTCGGTGTCGGGGGAGGAGGCGATGGCAGGCAGCATTTAGGGGCGATGGTTGGTGGCGGCGCGTGGGAGAGCGGGGCTGTTGTACATACATCTATGGGCCCACCAGAAAGTTTCGACAGTCCTAGATACAGTGCTGGACACCAAGATGTGTCTGGCATAGAGGCCATAGTGCGGGATAGCATAGTCTATTTGGCAAGACAGGAACTAATCGAGGATTAGGAAAACTACACGTAGTAATTAGAGTAGGACTCACCTTGTCGAATCCGACTAGTATTCTTGTAAATCAAATGACCTGTAACCCTACTCCCGGAAATATAAGTAGAGGTAGGGACCCCCTCCAAAGCAATTTAATCCGATCAACACACACGATGTAGGGTATTACACAATCTAGTAGCCTAAACCTGTCTAAATTGTGTGTCCGTGTTCACCTTCGAGTTCCTGATCTCATTGAGCCCCACAAGACAAACACTACCTCAGGTACCCCGCTCGGTAGGTTGCCGGGTGTAAACATCAACAGCTGACACACCAGGTAGCGGCTCTCACTGAGAATCCACTAGCGAACTCGATGGCCCAAGTCATATCAGGTCAATTGTCATGTTCGAAGCGGGCGCGACATTCAACTTTGGCTCCCAGATTTGCATTGTAGACGGTGCTGGAAACTTCCACCGCCACATTGCCCCGACCCCGGAGAAGAAGCAGTAGGCCATGAAGCTCCAGTGTCAAGCTCTGGAGGATCTCGTCGAGAATTTTGATGAAATTTTAATTTCTAACTTAGTCAGAGGCTGGGGGGATGAGTCCAAGTACAACTTGACTTCTCCCGCCAGTCGTTCTAATTTTCATGAGCCAGCACTTAAGCCATCGTGCAAATCGGACTACAACCCAAGTCGATTCCTATTCGAACTCCGAAACATGGCTGCTATTTACCAACCTACCCTTTTCGGATCACAATCTAACACAGATACGATCAAGGACCTCGACTACTACTCGGACTCGGACAAGGAGACGCCTTTATCAGGTCCGCAGCAAGGCCTGGTAATCACATCAACTCCATAAGGCAGATTCGTCTACTGGCCCAACATGAAGCAACCTACTCTTGCCAAGGAAAACAATTGACGCATCATCGCCTACCTTGACACCCTCCAATACCAAGAGGGAGCTCCTTTGTCTCCCATCAACGAAGAAGGCAGCTCCATGGAGATCATCACGTCAGAATTGGGGAGCTACTCTCCATAATGAGAACTCTTCGCTCTTATTGCTAGACAAGAAGATGAAGAAGAAGAGCAACTAGAAAGAAATCAAAAGAAGCCCAAAGGACTAGACGGTGAGCAAGAAATGCCGCAAGAGCAGAGCACCGCTACCACCTTGCAGCAAACCTTCCAATCATGAACCTGGATAGCGCGTTTGAAGCAATTCAATCGTGTCAACATCATACTCCCCTTGTGACCATCACATCCATTGATCTTATTACTCGCGCAATGCCACAAAACAAGTATACTAGACAATTAGCTGAACTGGCAGAGCGCACGTACAAACAACTCGATACATTCAGTTCAACGCACCCCATCCCAGTGCATTCAACATGACAGTAGCAATAGACGCACTCCATCTAGACCAAGTCAAATTGGAGGCTCCAGACCAAGCCAAGTTGGAGCAGAGGGTAGTTGGGAGGGACCCTCGGGAGGCCATGGCCATCATGGGGCTAACCCAGAGCCTGAACACCCAGTAGAAGATCTTCACAACAAGATCAATGCCGGTCGCGATGCCCTTACTATCATTGACGGACAACGCCGCGAGCGCAAGCAAGAAGTCGAACAGCCAGGGGATGATTCTGACGGGTTTCCCACCTTCTCTAGACGCGTGAGGAGGACAATTCTACCCAAAAAATTCAAACCCCCAGGTATCACCAAGTACGATAGCAAGCAAGACCTAGTCCAATGGCTCCAATGCTACTCAATGTCAGTGCAAGCAGCTGGAGGAAATGACGATACCAAGATCATCTACTTCCCCATCTGCATGGAGGCGACGCCACTCACATGGCTCGAATCATTGGATAAGAACTCCATTGACACGTCCTGGCACTAGGATCGACTTGTCTCAAGTTAAACAGCAAGAAGGTGAGACCCTGCGGAGTTACTTACATCGCTTCTTGGACAAGAAAGCCACAATTGTGGACATCACAGAGCGCAACGTCATAGATTGCTTCTAGCATGGCCTCTACGACCGACAGTTGTTCCAAGACTTCAGCACAAGACACCCAGGTGATGTCAAATCTCTTAAGATCATGGTACAGGCATAGGAAGATGAAGAAGACAGGGAGATCAAGAGGTTCGAGTCTAATAAGAACAAGGGTCACAACAACAATAATTAGAATAATGGCCAACGCAATGACAAGAACCGCAACGATTGTCCTAACAATGACAACTAAAATAACTACTCGGGAGGTCAGAACCGCAAGCGAATGACAGACAATACTGTCACAGCAATGTCACAGTCATCCAAGAAAGGTTGTGGCAGAAAATCAAGATAGTACCCCGTTCAATGAGCTCTTGAAGAAACAATGCCCATGGCACCCGTACCACAAGCATGCTGCGATAGATTGTTACAGTCTACGCAAAGTCATGAAGGACCTACTAGAAGCATCTGGCACTCAAAAAAGGGCAAAGCCAAGGAAGATGAAGATGATGGTGACAATGGCAAATTCCAGAACCCGTCTAACATCATCAACATCATCTTTGGCAGCACACCAAGTACTGATACTAAGCGATCCCAAAAGCTCACCCTCCGAGAGATCATGTCCATTGAACCAGCAACACCAACGTTCCTCAAATGATCTGAGGTGCCAATTACCTTCTCCAAGAAAGATCAATGGACTAGTTTCTTTGACCTAGGGCAATATCCCCTCGTCCCGCACCTAGTTGTCACTGGCTCCAAACTAACCAAAGTACTCATTGATGGCAGTGGCAGTCTCAATCTACTCTTCACCAAGAAACTGAAGAAGATGGACCTCGACATCACTAACATGCTCACCCCAACGAACTCTTCATTCTATAGGATTGTCCCAGGCAACACGGTTGTACCACTTGGACAGGTAGTTTTGCCAGTTACCTTTGGCACCAAAGAACACTACCCGATAGAATACATCCAGTTCGAGGTGGCAGATTTCAAAACATCATACCATGCTATCCTCGGAAGACTAGCATTGGCCAAATTCATGGCCATCCCGCACTATGTGTACCTAGTACTCAAGATGCCGGGACCCAAGAGATCATACGACTGCGACATAGAAGCCATGGAGCAAGCAACAACTATACAAGTACCAAATTCGATGATGCAATTCTTCGCCGCATCCAAGAAACTATCCCCGTCAGAACTGCAGATCCCAAGAAAGCAGTCGGAGGAAAACATGGTCAAGTCAGCAAGTGAAGTAGACATAAAATTCATTGACCTTGAGACTGGTGATAGCTCCAAGACAACCCTGATTGGCTCAAGGCTGGATCCTAAATAGGAAAGCGCGCTCGTCAGCTTCCTCCGGGCCAACCGAGACATCTTTGCGTGGAAGCTAGCGGATATGCCAGGGGTGCCCAGGGAGTTGATCGAGCATTCACTAAACGTGGATCCAAAAGCTACACCAAAAAGACAATGACTATAACAATTCGCCCAAGACAGAAGGGAAGTAATAAAAAAAGAGCTGGCCAAACTACTCGTGGTGGGCTTCATAAAAGAAGTATATCATCCAGAGTGGCTTACCAATCTCATCCTGATGTGAAAGAAAAACAACAATGATTAGAGGATATGTGTAGACTACACAGACCTCAACTAGCACTGTCCAAAGGTTCCCTTCGGGCTCCCCAGGATTGATCAAGTCATCAACTCCCCAGCTGGATGCGCTCTACTCTGTTACCTTAATTGCTACTTAGGGTATCACCAGATAGCTCTCAAGGAAGAAGACCAAATCAAAATTACCTTTATCACCCCATACAAAACTTTCTTCTACACAACAATGTCCTTCAGGTTGAAGAACGCAGGCGCTACTTATCAACGGACAATCCATGAATGATTCAAGAAGCAACTACATTGCAACGTAGAGGCGTACGTGGATGATGTGGTCGTAAAGACCAGAAATCCTAATGACTTCATCACAGATTTGGAAGAAACCTTCGCAAGCTTGTGAGAATTCCAATGGAAACTAAACCCAACAAAGTTCATTTTTGGAGTACCCTCCGGAAAACTACTCGGGTTCATCATCAGTCATTGAGGAATTGAAGCTAACCCTAACAAGATCTCTACCATCACTGAGATGCAAGCCCCATCGTGTATCAAGAAGGTCCAGAAGCTAACTGGATTCATGGCGGCCCTTAGCAGATTCATCTCAAGGCTTGGAGAACGAGTCTTACCCTTCTTCAAACTATTCAAGCGGCAATACAAATTCTAGTGGACCGAGGAGGCGAATCAAGCCCTGCAACAGTTAAAGGACTTCCTACCAAAGCCACCGATCCTCATGGCGCCAAACCCTAATGAAGACTTGCTGGTTTACATCGTCGTGACTACTAATGTCATCAGTAAGGTGATTGTGGTTGAAAGGTCAGAACCATGCCATGTATATAAAGTATAGAGGCCCGTCTACTTCATCAGCAAGGTGTTGTCAGATTCCAAAGCTAGATACCCGCCAGTCCAGAAATTGCTATACGCAATACTACTCATCTCGCGGAAACTATGACACTACTTCTAGGAGCACAACATCTCCGTCGTCATAGACTTCCCTCTAGGAGAAATCATCCAAAACCGGGATGCAATAGGAAGAATATCCAAATGGGCGGTAGAACTCAGAGCGTTGTCCCTGGAATTCAAGTCGAGGACTGCAATCAAGTCCCAAGCACTAGTCGATTTCATGGCAAAATGGCGGGAAAATCAACTACCAACTCCAGCAGAGTGTCTAGAGCATTGGATTATGTATTTTGACGGATCACTCAAGCTTGAGAGCACTGGCGTAGGAGTACTGCTAATATCTCCCAAAGGTGAACAACTCAAATTTGTCTTGCAAATCTTCTAGGAGGTATCCAACAACAAAGTTGAATACGAAGCGCTTCTGCACCGGCTCTGTTTGGCAGTCTCGTTGGGAATCAAGCGAATGTTGGTGTACGACAACCCACTGGTGGTAATCAATCAAGTAAACGATGAGTGGGATCGCAACAAGTAAAACATGAATGTGTATTGCCTGGAAGTACGCAAGCTAGAGAATAGGTTCTCCAGTCTGGAGTTCCACCATGTAGCTCGCGGCAACAACGTTGCCGCGGGTGTCCTATCCAAGCTTGAATCTACTCGTGCTCAAGTTCCATATAGGATCTTCATCCATGAGCTACACAAGCCATCCATAACGGAGCTGGCTCCATCAAAAACCATGGATCGAGGTCACAACGCACCAGATCGGGAGGTTATGATGATCGACGTAGACTAGAGATCCTTTCATCGACTACATCAAAGAGCACCAGTTACCTCCAGACAAAACAGAAGCAGAGCAAGTCTCATGACATAGCAAGAACTATGTTCTAGTCGGAGACAAGCATACAAGAGAGGTGCATCATCAGGAGTACTCATGAAGTGTGTGTCACGACGAGACGACAAGGAATACTAGAGGAGATTCACAAAGACATCTGCGGCAACCACGCATCCTCATGAACAATCGTAGGCAAAGATTTTAGAGCAAGATTCTACAAGACTACAGCTCTCGCTAATGCCAAAGAACTAGTACGCCAAAGACAAGGATGCCAATTCTTCACCAAGCAACATGTCCCTGCCTACAAGCTAATCACCATACCTCCCTCTTGGCCCTTCGCAGGGGGATAGAAATGATTAGCCTACTGCCTAGGGTGCTTGGAGGATTCAACCGAGTATTGGTAGCAATTGACAAGTTTACCAAGTGGATCAAGGTGAAGCGAGTAACCTGCCCCAAGGCAGACAGAGTACTCAACTTCCTTAACAAAATTGTCCACCGCTACAACTTCCCCAATCACATTATAACAGACCTAGGCTCCAACTTCAACAACCTCAAGTTCTGGAAGTATTGCAAGAACAGCTGAATTGACATCTGGTATGTCTCTGTCGCTCATCCACGGGCCAACAACCAAGTTGAGCGCGCCAATGGGATGGTACTGGAAGCTCTCAAGAAAAGATTGCATGGTATTGGAAACACTAAAGGGGGCAAGTGGCTCAAGGAACTACCCAGTGTCCTCTGGGAGCTCCGCACCCACCAATGCAAGCCTACAGGGCAGTCACCCTACTTCTTGGTCTACGGATCCGAAGCTGTCCTCCTTGCCGATGTCATGTGGAAATCTCCAGTAGTCGAGCAGTACAAGGAGGGCGTAGTAGAAGAAACAAGGTGTCTAGACATAGATAGTCTCAAAGAAGCTTGCTGTGCAGCACTCGTCTAGTCTGCAAGGTATATTGATGGAATCTACCGCTATCATTATCGCAATGTCAAAAAACATTCATTTAGTATAGACGATATGGTCCTCAAGCGTATCCAAGACACCAAGAGGTTGCACAAGCTAAACTCATCATGGGAGCATTCATCGTCTCCAAGGTTACTGGACCTGGGTCATAGATGCTCCAACATCTCTCTGGTGAAGACGTCAACAACTCATAGAACATTGAGCAACTCTGTCGATTTTACCCCTAGTTTACATATTCTTGTAAATTGGCCATCGGCCCTAGCTAACAATTACAATTTAATAAAGTATATTTATTTTTCATCATAATATGGCTACTTATTTATGCCTAATTAGGGCTTGCAAAAGCAAGTTTGCAAAGCTATTCAGCTCCCTAGGCAATATCACCCAACTCGTAGCTTGTAATAACAAGTCTGCACAAAGTTATTCAGCTTCTGGGGTAAAATTGCCTTCATGCAGCCTGTAATAACAAGTCTGCAAAAATTTTGAGTTATTCAACTCAACAGACAAAACTGTCCAAATGCGGCTTGCAAAGACAAGTCTGCAGCAAAATTTGTGAGTTATTCAACTCATTGGACAAGTCTGTCCCCTGGCGGCTTGAAGAGAAGGAGTCATCAGCACTCCAGAAGTTATCTAAAATACCTGAGATACTCTCTGCTAGATAAGTCTGTCTAGTCGCGGCTTATAATAATAAGTTTGCAGTTTGTTGGGGATTGCCCAAAAAGACGGTCACCGTCAAGGTCATTCGAATCAACACCTTTTTTACAGCTCTGCTTTTTACTTAACTTTAAGTGAAACCTTCTAGCATCGGGTGAAGAATGAAAGGCAAGGAAACTATTTCGGCCCAAAGCCAAGTAGTGCCAATCGTCCTTTAAACTAACGGATCCCAACCTTTAACACTCGAAGCTAATCTCGAGTGCCAAGTTATCCGCTAACTTGTGCAGGGTCGTGCTTTCTCTTGACAGGTAATGAGAAGTGATGTTGCATGAGCCTTGGCTACGAAGCCAAGGCAACCTGAGCCCCCAGAAGCTAAGGTGGCCTCGAGCGTGAGGCTGTGACTCTGGGCGCGAGGTTGACGGACGCGGGAGAGTTGAAGCGGTCAAGGCGTGATTTTTGAAGCCTTGTGAGAATGTGATTTGCGGAGCTGCCGAGCGGCATGAGAAGTGTGACCTCCAAATGACCTTCATGTAAAGCATATTCCTGGAATGTAGCAGTTGGTTAAGGGTATTTATGGAATGTAAAATGTCTCTCTAGACACTACAAAAGGGAAGACCTACCCCATTGTAAATTTTACACTCACTGTTGGATGAAAAGACATCTCAAGTGCTATTACATCCTTGTAGTATCTTAGCGTCACCGGAGTCAAAGATACTACGCCTTCCATTTCATTGTGTCTTGGCCTCATAAGAGTTTGAGATACAACATTGGCGCCCACCGTGCTCTGAGCCACTAAGAAACCCATGATGCCAGCAGAAGAAGAAGAAGAGAAATACTGAAGATGAAGCCGTGAAACAAAGACAGCTCATCCCGGTTAACCCAATTGAACCAAGTATCACTGATAAAGAAGAAGGGCTCAAAAGAGTTGAAGACAATCTAAGAACAGGGGCACTGAAGAAAAGAGTTGAACAAGGGACCTCAAATCAAGCCCCACAACCAACAAGCACACAAGATGAGCCACTAAGTAAGATAGAGGAAGAGCTAGCTTCAGTGCTAAAGTAGCTAGAGGCACTAAAAAGAGAAAAGGAAAGGTTCACTCAAGAGATACAAGCTCAGAGGCTGGCAGCCAACAAGCTTGCAAAACTGAACGAAGCTAAGAGGCAATTGGCAGATCTACAACAAGAACTAAGTGAACTAGAGTACCTGCGTAGCACACCGCAACAGCCACAACCACCACCACTTTAAGCTTGCAATGTCAACACTACACCTCTGATATTCACAAACCCTAGCTTCGGCGCACATAACTCTCCACCAACGATGAATGTGTACACAACCATTGACAAGAACTCTCCATTGTCTATCGGGCTACAAACAGCTCCATGGCCTGCAACCTGCAAGTCAGTAACCTTGCCCAAATTCAATGGCCCAGTAGATCCCACCAATTCCTTATGAGCTACGAAGTGGCGGTAGCCTCGGTCGGGGGAGATGACATTGTACTAGCGAAGTCGCTCATTATTGTGTGTGAAGGAGCAGCGCTGAACTAGTATTATTTTCTTCCTCCACAATCAGTCTACAACTGGGCTGATCTAAAGATGAAGTTAACCTAGAACTTCCAAGGGTTTCATCAAGTCCTGACTGACGAAGGAGATCTTTTCCACTGCGTGCAAAGGGACAAAGAACCCCTAGCAAGTTAAGTGAAAAGGTTTGTCCAGCTCAAGTCACAAACGCCAAATGTAGTGGACAGCGTTGCAATATCGGCCTACATCTTGGGTCTCAATCCGGGTCCAACAGCATCGAAGCTGACTAGGAAAAAGCCAAGGACGATGGAAGCCCTGTTTGCAAAGCTAGAAAAATATTGCAGGTCAGACGAAGACCACAGAAGAAGGGTGGTGGAAAGAAATCATCAAAGGCAATTTGAGAAGGGCACAAACTGGGAAGCTTCGCCCTACAACCATCACCAGAATCACAACCAACACCAAGCCCAGCAAGTAATGGCAATTGAAGGCAATCAACCCTTGCACCAAAACCAAAACCACAGCCACAACCAAAACCAAAATCAATACCACCAACATCAACCTAGCTTCGACAATGGCCAGATAGGTGGCCATGCAGGGAGAGGAAGGGGATGAAACAATGGCCCTACGAGGCCAAACAACCAAGCCAGGTAGCAAAGGCCATTTTGTTGTACATTTCATGGTAAACAACTTGATCATCCGATGGATTTCTGCCCTATAGTCAAAGAAACCATTAAAAGAAGAGCAGCCGAGAAGAAAGCAGCCGAAGCCGCAGTGCAAGCAGCAGCCCAGGCACCCAAGACCATCCACCACACCACTTTCTATCCACACCCACCATTTTACCCAAGCTCAGCTAACCTCACAACCTTCCAGCCCACAAGGGCTTGGCAACCTTCGCATCAATTCCAACCTCAAATTCAGTCAACCTCGCAAAACGCGAACTTCACGCCTCATCAGCCTCGCCACAAGATCCCACCACCTCCACCACATTTGCCCAACGAAATTTGAAAAGCTAAACCGAACCCACCTAACAACAATCCTAAAGCCTTACCTACCTACGGCATGATAATGCCAATCTCGGGAGGATCCTCACAATCCGAGCCTCGCGAGGCTAGTTCCAATGCTATACCAACCTATGGCATGATAACGCCAATTGCCGATGGCTCTGCCCTAGAGTTTGAAAACAAAAGGAAAAAAGGAGACTACTTCCGACAAGTGAACACGATCACACCCGATGGCCCCTTTGCGAAGCCAGAATGGGCACACATGCCAATTTCTTTTATCGAAGAAGAGTTCAAGTTAAAGACAACCTCGGATAATGATGTGATGGTAATTGAGGCTATCATCGCTGGTTGGAACATAAGAAAAGTCTTGGTGGACAATGGCAACTCCGCAGACATCATCTTCGCTAACACGTTCAGAGAGATGAAAATCAATCCTCACCTGCTTGAGCCTTCGGAGGTCCCACTACTTGGCTTTGGGGGAAGACCAGTCAAGGCCCTGGGAAAGATATCACTTCCAGTCTCATTTTGGAATCTCAACAATGCAAGGACAGAGCGCATCACATTCGACGTGGTCGAAATGTACTACCCCTATTTCGCCATCCTCGGGTGGGGGTTCATTAACAAGTTCGATGTAGCCATGAGGCAATTGTTTCTATTTATGAAAATACCAGCTCTGAATGGGGTCATCACAGTTTATGGGGATCAACAAACTGCAAGAAACATATAAAAGGGTGCAACTCTAGGAGAGAAGAACGTCCACCATCTTGCAACCCACAGCGAAGTCAAAGAGCAAAAAAAGAGGAGACGATACGTTGAGACTAAGAGATACAAAGAGAAGATAAAAATAAATGCTGATGGTGAAACCAAGAAAGTCCTTTTGGATGGATGCATCCTGGATAGGCACGTCATCATAGGAGCCAACCTTGAGCCAAAGGAGGAAGAAGAGTTAATTGATTTTTTGAATAAGAACAAAGATGTCTTCACTTGGTTCGCGAGCGACCTCCAAGGAGTTGATAGAGAGATAATCGACCATAGCCTTGATATCAAGCCTGGCGCGAAGCCAAAGAAACAAAAACTTAGGAAGATGTCCGATGACAAAGCACATGCAATGAAGGCCGAAGTTGACAAACTCCTCGAAGCCAATGTGATATGGCCCATCATAATCCAGAATGGCTAACCAACACCGTTCCAGTCAAAAAGAAGAACGGAAGGTGGAGGATGTGCATAGACTTCACTAACCTAAACAAAGCTTGCCCGAAGGATAACTACCCATTGGAGAGGGTGGACAAAGTAGTAGATGATGATGCCAACATTGAAATGTTATCATTACTCAATCTATTCTCAGGCTACCACTAGATCAAGATCAAGAAAGAAGATGAGGAAAAACAGGATTTGTGACTCCATTTGGAACCTTTTGCTTCATGAGAATGCCAGAGGGGCTAAAGAATGCGGGACAAACTTTCTCAAGAATGGTCACGATTATCCTCTCCAAACAGCTTCATAGAAACATTCTAGCCTATGTAGATGATAAAGTTGTAAAAAGCAACAACAGGGGAGACCACATCCTTGACCTCGTGGAAACTTTTGCTAACTTGAGAGCAGCCAACTTGAAGCTAAACCTTGAGAAGTGTGTATTTGGAGTGCAACGAGGCAACGTGTTAGGTTGTCTAGTAACCACTAAAGGCATCCAAGCCAACCTAGATAAAATTCAAGCGTTCCTTGACATGAAGGAGCCAACCTAGGTAAAGGATGTTCAGAGGTTGACGGGAAGAGTTGCTGCCCTCAACAAGTTCATCCCACGAGCCGCAGAGCGAAGCCTACCATTCTTTCAGGTTCTGAGAAGCTGCAAAAAATTCAAATGGGATGAGAAGCAAAGTGAAGCCTTCCAACAGCTCAAGGATTACTTGCAGAACATGACCAAGTTATGCCCCCCAGAGCCCAACTCACCTCTCCTGATTTATGTCTCAGCTTCGGCCATAGCTGTCATTGCTGCTTTGATTCAGGAGAAAGAAATTGATGGCAAACTGAAACAGATCCCTGTATACTTCACTTCTGAAGCACTGTCAGGCTCAAAACTATTTAACTTCAACGGGCACAAAATTGTTGCAGTAATGAAACCAGCCTCTGGAAGATCTTTTCGCAAATCAAGAAGCTTCAGGTAGAATCACCAAATGGGCATTTGAATTATCGAAATTTGTTGTGGACTTCGAGAGGAGAAGCACCATAAACTCATAAATCTTAGCAGACTTTATTGTGGACTAGACATCTCCATGCACTAGCCAGGATGAAGTCGAAACCCCATGGGTCATTCATTGTGAAGGGGCATGGTGCGACAGGGGGGTTGGAGTTTCAGCCATCATAACTTCGCCATCTGGGGTCAAGATAAGATATGCTATGAGGCTAAGCTTCACAAGCGAAGCTAGGTCTA
Organism: Setaria viridis; assembly: GCF_005286985.2. Lineage (NCBI taxonomy): Eukaryota > Viridiplantae > Streptophyta > Magnoliopsida > Poales > Poaceae > Setaria > Setaria viridis. Next base: position 10,802,265 of record NC_048269.2, read on the forward strand.
TAAACAACATGATAGAATATGAAGCATTGCTACTGGTGTTAAGGAAAATGAAAGCCTTAGGTCAGCAAGTCTTCATAATAAAGACGGATTCTAAGGTGATCAAGGAGCACATTGAAAAATAAAGCGAAGCTTGAGAACCAGAGCTAGTTAAATACCTCGCCGCAGTCAGATCAATGGAGAAGCACTTTAGAGGTTTCACTATTCAGCATATCCCGAGGTCAGAAAATGATGAGGTGGATAAGCTTGCAAAGGCAGCAGCTAAAAATGAGCCGCTACCCCCAGATGTGTTCTACGAGATCATTCAAACTCCATCAACAAAAGAGCTAGCTTCGACAGCCATAAATGCAATCCAGAGCTTCGATTGGAGGGCTCAAATCATGGCTTATATGAGAGGATACTTCGAGCCTCATGACAAAGTTGAGTTAAGCAGGCTGAAGCAAAAGGCCAGGGGTTACTCAATCATAGATGGTGAACTATACAAAACTAGAATATAAACACCTTGGCTTCGCTGCATTGACACAGAAAGTGGAAAGGAGTTGCTAGCTGAAATCCACAAAAGTTTTTGCAGGTCTCATATCGGATCCAGGGCACTGGTGAGCAAGGCGTTGAGGCAAGGTTTCTATTGGCCTTTAGCTGTTCGCAATGCACAGAGTCTCGTGCGAGGCTGTAAAGCTTTTTAAAAAAATAGCAAATCAAGGGCATGCCCCATTGCTACCAATTCAACTCATCCCACCAACATGGCCTCTGCAAAGGTGGGGAGTGGATCTAGTGGGGCTGCTCTCAACAGCCTAGGGAAATTGCAAGTTTGCCATGGTGGCGGTGGACTACTTCACAAAATGGATTGAAGCAAAACCACTGGTGACGATAACCTCATGATCGGTTCAAAAATTGTTTTGGCAGAACATTGTCTGCAGATTCGGGGTGCCCAGAGAACTAACCGTAGACAACGGTAAACAATTTGACTTCCACAATTTCAAAGAATTCTGCTCTAGCCTTGGTATGAAGGTAAAGTTCGCCTCAGTATACCACCCCTAGTCAAATGGTGCAGTGGAGAGAGCAAATGGTTTGATTTTCTCAGCAATTAAGAAATGCCTCTTTGATCAAAAAAAGGGAAAATGGGTCGACGAACTCTCAAGGGTAATCTGGTCACACAACACCACCGAGTCTCGAGCAATGGGTTTTACCCCATTCAGACTACTTTTTGGCTCCGAGGCTGTGACACCTGAGGAAATCAAAAACAATAGCTTAAGGGTGCTGCGCTCTGAAGACATCGAAGACACCATCAAAGTTGAAAAGGACATGATTGAGCTCGAAATACTGTAGGCCACAGATAACATTGATAAATACCAGAAAGAAACAAGAAAATGGAGAAACAAGAAGGGAGTGCAAAGGGAGATCAAAGTGGGTGACCTCGTCATCAAGAGGAAGAAGAACCGGGAAAACCCCAAAAAATTGCAGGAGGCCTAGGAGGGGCCATACATCATCACAAGAAGCAACAGGCTAGGGTCCTTCCACCTCACGGATCAACTTGGCACGGAAGTTGTTGCATTCTTGGAACATAGATAGCCTACGCAAGTATTACCCATAAAACACTGTTCATCGTTACCTTCGGCTTGTGAAGTTATAAACAATGCCGAAGGTAATACTTTTACTTTATAGCACTTTTACACCATCGATTCTGGATTGTACTCTTTTCCTTGCTAGGGGGGCTCCATTCTGGAGGTAAGGTTTTTAACGAGGCAGATCCATGTAAAACTTTCAACATTTAATGAAATGAGTTCCCCCTATGATCTCAGTTTCATTGCGAGGGATAACTAGCGGTTCTGGGCGAGCCTAACGGCAACGGCCTTGCATTCTTGTATATTCTAAACAGTGAAAAAGTGCACTATACGCATATAAAAGCATACTCTCTTGACCAAAACATCACCGGTCTTAACGTCGGTTCTCTAGCTTAGAAAGTGTCGTCCACAGCAAGCAAGGAAGGCACCCGACATGAAGATACCCTTGGACTAGACTCCCCCTACGCAAGGATAGGAGGGGCGTGACGTTTTTCAAAAATCAAGGTTCCTTGTCCTTCCGCATGAAGAGTCTAGCCTCAGCTAGAGTTACCGTAACAGTGCAAATACAGACATTTCCCTCTTCATCTCATCCAAAGTTTTCTAAGTATCTAAGATCGAGACAGTCTAGGTTGGTTAAGTGCTTTTGCTCCTCAATGTGGGGTGATGTTTTTAAGAAATCAACATGGCTCTTTGAGTAGAAGCAACCTTAGGCCAACCCTCTCATCCTTCTCGCAAAAGGACAAGGGGGCAAGTGACGTTTTTTCAAAATAAGGAAACCAATTTTGTCCTTTCACGCGAAAAGACCTTAGCCTCGGCCCAAAGTTGCTTTCCTAGCGTGAATCAGCATCTCTCTCTATCTCTCCCTCCCTCTCGCTTCCTCAGGATAACATCTTCATTTCTCAAGACTTTTAGGTTGAAGCAACTAGAAGTTGCGATATCAACCGAACTTCCGTTATTCTTCTAAGTCAACAAAACTCGGGAACAAGTTTTTAGTTGACTTATCTCGCAACCTGCACCGGCTTCCTTGATCTTTTTCAACAGAAGCCCAAAATAAGTTTACCATTGAAGGGATCTAAGAAACAGGTGATGATTTCTCACAAAGTTCACAAGACACCCTGCAAAAGGGAGTTTAGCTTCGGTCAAAATCCACACAGCAAGGTCGACAAGGATTGGGGCGAAATTTTTCAAGACTCTCAACCACCAGCTTCCGTTAACTAAATGAAAAGACAAACAAAGCCATAGCACAAAGAAGCCGAGGGGGTGACGTTTTCCAAGGAAGCAGAACGTTCATCATTCCTTGATGCAACGACATTGTTGTCTTTCCAACTAGAATTAACCTAAAAATCATAGAAATCAAACCAAGTTTCAAATTGACAAAAGCTGGATAGCCTTGGAAGGACATGTTCCAGCCAAGCCTTAAATATTTACAAACTTCGCTAGTAATCGTGCCAAATATTTTACAGCAAGGTCTATCTTTACAAAATAATTTCCATGCAACCCTAGGATTTACTAGGCCATTTCTGCATCATCACCACCCTTGCCTTCGGCTTCGAGCTTTGCTTCCTTTTCCCTAGTTTGTGCAAGTTTCTCTCGTGCAAGCTGCTATGTATACTCCTGACCCGACGCAGTCCAAAGCTGCCTGAAAATGCTCAATTTCATAGCCCTCACATTCTTGGACTTCTCCTCTGCACCCAGTTCTAAGGCGGAAGGGAAAGCGTAGTTTCGACCCACAAGAGCTAAGAAGTGGTTGTAGTCCTATTTCTAAAGAAGCTGAAGAGTACTATCCAGGCAAAAAGATGCAGCAAAGTCACTAAGGCCCGAGATAACCTCGGGTAGACTTTCAAACTCCTCTTTCACCATATTGAATATGTCATACACATCTCCACCACCTAGATATGGAAGAAGTTCAGCGCCAAAAGGCATGAGAGCAGCTTTGTACTCCTCGTAGAGCTTAGAGAATTTTTCTTTAAGAGCGCCCTTGGCTTTGTCGATGTACTCGCTTTTTTCTTGAAGCTCGATAACCATAAGATGAATACCTTTCGCTTCCTCCGCAATAGAACGTGCGTCTTTCTCTACAGCGCTTCAAAGGTTCTCTATAAGCTTAGCATTATCATCCAAGCTGTGACCAAGTTTCTCATTCTCCTTGACAAGTTTCTCAATTTTCTCTACAAGCTCACTGCAAATGTTCATCCACAAGTTGTTGTTTTTCTTAAATCCGGAGTTAATCTCATTAAGCTCACTCTTCAAGCCAAGCAAAATCTTGTTCTGCTCCTCAAGCTCAGCAACTCTAGCTTCGAGCAGCGTCACCTTCTCACTCTGGGCCAACATGCCTTTCTGCCGGGCCTCGGCTCTCTCCCTAGCAACCTTGCCGACTATGATGGACTGCCAAGACAAGCATCAGTATAAAGTGGCTGCCAACACATACTAAACAAGTTAGAGAGCTGAAAAAGTTAGCCAACAAAATATCTTCGGGTACAGTATGGGAAGCAGCCGACATATTCGCATCTATTTCTATAACTTCATCATCTCCAACGACTTGAGCAAATCGGGATTTCTTCGCAGATTTTTTCACTTTCATCCCAGCCAGGGCACTGGCCGCTTAAACCTCGGGCACAGTCACACTGGGGACAGCCTTAGAAGTGGCTTGGGCAGATAACTTTGTAGCCGTGCTGGAATAACTCTGCCCAACCTTCTCTTTCTTCTTCTGATACTCGAGGCTAGAAGTCTTTAACTTTACCTTCGTAGCCTCGAGCACCACACTGGGCTGGGAAACTACCTTGGCAGAACTGCTCTCAACTTTTCTTCTTTTACCCCTGCCGCCACCGCCAGGTCCACGAGACCTCTTTCCTCGAGCCTGGGGGCGTGGCACCACATCAATACCAAGTTAATCAAAAACTCGATTCACCCAAAGCTCATGCTTACAATCTTCTTGAGGGATTTTAGCTCCATTTTAGAAACTGGACCAATGATAACAACAGCGTGCCTCTCAATCTCTTCAGCGTAGAGAATGGGATTAACATCCCCAGGTAGCTTCACCCCGAAGCGAGGGTAAGGCAAGGGACTTTCTTTCCATGGAACCTGCTTGGGTACAATCTCAATTGATCCCCATCCGGCAGAAAGTGGCCATATGATCGAAGCCGGGAACTCTTCCACAATGTCTCACCCAGGAATTGACTTCGAGGCTGCAATAAAGGCAGCCTCGCGCTCCTTAACCTTTTTTCATCCTTGAGAATGTAGGAGTTGTAGCCACGTCCATAGGGTTAAGGGGCGCATAGAAAGGATAAACTGGTTGGCTTCTACCAGCGGGCTCAGTTGACTCAATCTTCACTTAGAACCAGTGGTTGAGCCAGGCATCATCCCATCTATTCTTCTGCGCGTACGACAACTCAACCCTCTTGATCCCCTGCTTCTCATTTTTCCTCCGCATGTTTTGGTGCAGCATCCAAACTGGTTCTTGAACACACCATCTTCGCCATCGAAGGTGGTCCTCTTCTTCTGAATATGAAGCTTGAAAAGTCTTGCAAAGCTGTCTACACCAATATAACCACCACACGTGCGCTGCACCTAGTAAAACATGGACAGACCAACAAAAGAGTTGGGCGTAACATGGTGAAGCTTCACCCTGTATCGATCCAAGATCGAGGCAGCTTGTCGCACAGGAATCTCAAACCAGCGGTAAAAAAGTCTTTGAATAGAATGGCCTCGCCATACTCAGGCGCAGGAATCTCTTTGTCAGCAGCCACCCTACCAGCACCTTCGGGGAAGTACCCCTTCTTCTCGTAAAGCTTTATAGTTTTTTCAGAAATCGAGGACCTCCCGAAGCGCATGGTGGGGATATACGCGTCTTTCACAGCCACTAACTTAGATACCTTCACGTCGACTCCTATTATGTCCTCGCTGCTTTCACCCTCGTCGCCAGCAGCACCTTCACCTCCGCCCTCAGCCTCGTCAGCCTTAGAGCTCGAATTGGAGTTACCGCTGCTCGATGAGTCCTCTTCACTGAAGCTCAACCTCGTGGCCTTGATAACGGCTCTGTCCAGGTCTTGATCCCCCGAAACTTGCTCAACTTGCTCAGACTAGTTAGGCTGTCCAGCCTCATCTAAAGCCCAGCTTGTGCAGCAAGTTCCTCCGCAGACATGGGTCTAGAAGTCTGGATAATGCAAGCCAGCTGTGAAAGTCAAAACAACATAATAAAAAAACAAAACACTCAGAAAAAGAGTTCAAAGCTAAAAGGGAAAGGTAAGTAACCTTGCTACCTTAGAGATGCCCGAAGTTAATGGTGTAATCAAACAACGCTTAATTCTCCAAGGTGTGCAAGTAACAAGCGGGAAACAATCGCGCACACTACAAGGTTTTGTCACTAATGCGACTAATTTTTTTGCAACAGGCGACTTTCGTTGCAATACATAGGGGTTATTACGACAATAGTCCGTTTTGGTTGCAATAGGGGTGTCATATTGCCACCATTTGTGTAGCGTTGCGACAACAACTTAGTCATTGCAATAGGTACACTATATTGCAACGAATATTTGTTGGTTGTAATTGCGGCGATGTATTGCCACGCTATTTTATAATGGTGGCAAGCAGTGGCGGGCGCAGGATCTGGAGTATGGGTATTCAAAATTGGAGATGGCAAGAAATTTTTTTTGACAAAATAAATTATAGTTTTATAACACATAATTAAGTGGTAGCATCATTGATTAATAAAATTGATCACAAATTGAAATTGTCCAGCTACTAATGATCAACATATCAAACTGGCAACATGTGAAATAAATAGAGGCTAAAATAGCAAAATGGTAACAAAGATTACAACTTACAAGCTATAGGACAACTTTCCGTTCTGCAATGCTTTGAAAATGAGCGATGATGTGCTATCCCAATTTGACAAACAATTGAAAATTCTCACCTCATTTGACAAACAATCAGGAATAGCAGCTCACAAAATCCTCAAATCAGTAGACAGTAGGGGCCTTGGGGGCTTGGGGCTGGCCGTGGCCGTGTGCCCGCGTCGGCCGACTGGACTCGCGGAGGGCGGAGCCGGCGAGTCGCGGCGCTGAAGCCTGGCGCACCCAGCCGCCCACGGCGGCCCGTAGCGCGTTGCGCGCGTGCCGCCGCCGGCCCGTCGGTCACCGCGGCGCCGCCGCTTCGGCTCCGCGCCGTGCAGGCCGCCGGCCACCGCTTACCGCCGCCCAGTAGTGTGTAGGCCGCCCGCCGCCGCCGGCCCGTCGGCCGCCGCGACGCCACCGCTCCGGCTCCGCGCGACCGCGCAGCCGCGCAGGCCGCCCGCCGCCGCTTACCGCCAGGCACCCTCCCAGTCCCAGCCCGCCAGCCGCCGCTTGCCGCCGGGCGCCGCCACCGCCAATCCGTCGCCGCCGCCGCCGGACGCCGCCTAGGGTTCGAGCGCACTGGCCGTGGTGCGTGATTCTGGTGTGTGCGTGCTCACGCGTGGGGGTGGGGGGCAATCGAGTGGCCGGATGGGCCGGATGGGCCAGTTGGGCCAGTCGAGGGAGAGCGAGGTTGGCCTCCGGTGGGCCTTTTTGAGTGAAATGTCTATGCTAGCTTCTGTATTTTTGTTTTTTTCATACATATATCTAAAATACACTATGTATATGAATTTTTTTTGCAAAAATAATGGGTATTCAATTGAATACCATTGAATCTAAGTGGGCCCGCCACTAGTGGCAATTAGTTGTCCATATTGCAATGATTATAGCACGTTGCAATAAGTACTATCGTGCGTTGCAAAAGAGTCTTAGATATAGCAACGAACTCAGTGTTGTTGCAAAAGATATCTTGGTTATTACAATGAAAATAGTGTGGTTGCAAAAGGAATCTTGGTTATTGCAACGAAAATAGACAATGTTGCAAATGAGTCTTAGATATTGCAACGCTAATATGAATCGTTGCAACTAGTATTAGATATAGCAACAAAAATGGTATTGTTGCAAAAGAAATCTTGGTTATAACAACAAATACTGAAACCATTGCTATACAGTAGGTGCTATTGCAATAATATATAACCGTTGCAATATAGGGGAACGCATGGTTGCAATAGATGAGTTTGTGGGTGCCGCCAACTTGGTTATGTTGGTGGACCTTTATTTTGGCCCACACATATTTTAGGCTTTTCTTTCACGAGCTGAGAGGCCTAATCCTGGTATATGTCGTCCTAGCGTCACCTCTCCTCCTTCTTCGCACGACTCATCTCCTCCGCTTCTTTCACGAGCTGAGAGGCTTGAGATGATATGCCCTCTAGTATTTTTTGATATTATGATGCACTTACATGTTCATATTGCTTGGGAGGCAGAACAGTGGAGAAAAATCTATCAACACAGAATAGTGGTGTTGTCGTCAACACATAATAGTGGTGTTGTCGTCAACATAGAACAGTGGTGTTGTCATCAAGGGCAATGACGGCATGGAATGGCATGGAGTGATTAAAAAAATCATCACCCTTTATTTTGCTAGACAGCATGAAGTCACATTGTTCGAGTGTGACTGGTATGATGTTCCTGCACCAAATAAAAGCAAATCCAGAGGGTACAGTAAAGATAAATTTGGGATTATCGATATTGATACCACTCACTTTCGCTTCTCAGATGATCCATACATCCTAGCAACACAAGCGGAGCAAGTGTGTTATGTAAAAGGCGGGAAGAAAGGTACTAAATGGTGCAGTGTCCTCAAAATGAAACCTAGAACCCTGTTTGTCATGCCGAAAGTAGAGGACAATGTTGGTGATACAAATGTAGACTTGGTTATCACAGGAGTGGAACCAATGAATGTTGAGGACCATCAGGAGGCTTTGACAAACTGGATTAGGAAAGACATGCAAGGGTTATCTAGTGATGCATCTGTACTTCAAAAGGTGGTGCCCATGCCTGAACCGGATCATGCGGAAATACCAGAAGACGAAGATGATTCTGATGACACCTACATTGGTGATGGAGTTGTTGCTCCGGTCAATATACCTGGAGAAGACAAAGATATTTTCTTTGTGTAATTTGGAGTTGCAAAGTTTACTTCGTGAGCGAAGGCGGATGCACGGCCGTTGTCATGGCCGCACAGCCCCGACCATCGCGCCTCTAGATCTGTGCAGCCCTGGCCGTCGCGCCTCCAGATTCGCGCCGCGCTGCTCTGATTTGCTCCGGATTCGGGCCACACTGGCCTAGTCATCGCTCCTCGGGGCTGCGCCGTGCCCCGGCTGCTATGCCACTAGATCTGGGAAAAGGGGCCTCCGCCGCCCATGGCCGCGCCTCCTGCGCTCGATTTGGGGGCCAGTGAGGCTAGGATGGTGCGGCGGCGGGAGGTGCGGGGCCAGCGAGGCCAGGATGGTGCGGCGGCGGGAGGTGCAGGGCCTGTGGAAGGGAGGCAAGAGGTGCCGCTGTAAGGATAAGACTGGAACGTGCGGGTGGGTGGCGGTGTAGCTGCCGCGGCAGTGAACGAATAGGAGCTAGGGTTTCAGGGAATCCGTTCGACTTTTGTTTCATGTGGATGCGATCCGATCCGTCAGATCGAGGATTCAATGGTCAGGAAGAGATGGGCCGTAAAGGCCACGCGGACGGAAAAAAAAAGATGGCCCAGATCTATACTTTGGGGGTATATAACATAATTTTTTTGAAAGTTACTTCACAAGGGTGTATTAATTAGTTAGTTAAAAAATAAAAAAATAAGCTCCCATTGATCCAGAAAAAAAAAGACATAATGGGGAAACCCAAGTCTTTAGGCTCCCAAACGCAAGCATTACCGCTGCGCCAAACATTTATTCATGGTACTCTTTGTATTTTATTATTTTATATAAAACTGCTCTTGTAGAGAAAATGCAAAAAAGAAAGTACAAAAAATACTACAAACAAGATGTCGAACCTAGCCACCAGGGTTCTCGAGCAGCACTAGCATTACCACCACACCACTCGACCATTTGTGATAGATTGTTTCATTATTTGTAGTTAACAAACCTCGCTCGGCCCAGCAGCGACAACCCAGCTCCGCTCGGCCCACTTCCATCGCCTACGCCATTCTCGCTCGGCCCGCATCCTCCCTGCGCCGGACTAGCAAGCAGCCAGGCCACGTAAATAGGGCAAAAAAGTAGCCAGGCCACGTAAATAGGGCAAAAAAATAGTGAGGACCAAGGGAATTGAGCCATGACCCCAGACACAAACCACACATACCTTACCATTGGGCTACTAGCTCAGATGGGCTTTTACATAGCATAGGAGCTTTTTATACAATACAATATTGATCAACTGATTTGGATTAAAGAACACATGAATAGTTGATCTTTCTCTTTTTAATCTAGAATCAAAATTTGTAGCTGGTATTTATCCATCATACATTATCCAAATTTGATGAGTTTTTTTTTCTAATTTTTTCTAAAATCGCCATATTTTCTTTACTGGCGTTTATTTGTATGTTAATTGCTATTTCTTGAATTTTTTTATTTGACATGTTTTCTTCCAACTAAACAGAGAATAGAAAAAATATGTTTTTGCATAACAATTGCTAATGTAACTTGATATTTTCCAATCTTATGGTTATCATAAGGTTGTATTCAATTTTGAGGTGCATACGAGTTCGAACATATTATGAGGTACTCAAATCACAAAGTTTGACTTGAGTTGTGTGAAACAATGTGAGAGGTCTATCCATTTTATGAACAACGTAGACTCCAATTTTTGTGAAATCTTATGAAACTTTTATGTTAAGCTTATAGACCCAAAATATGTTGTCATGTAGATTTGTAGAATTTTAAACAAATTTAGATATTATTGTAATTATTATGTAGTAATTTGGAGATAGAAGTTTGAATTGTCCCTAGAAGACAATTGATTTTTTCTTCTATCTCCAAGACATGGGACAGAATTGAACATACAAGTCTAAATATAATTTTTTGCATTTTTTTGAATCTTATTGGAGGTACACATAGTTCAACTTGGAGTTATTTTCGATAAGCGTGTAGAAATTCATTTAAATGATAGAAAATAGTAATTCTATTAAAAAATTAATAAAACTCCTACATGACAACTTAGATGTTGTTTATTACATTTTAAAAATATATTAGTGTATTGAAGATAATTTTATTTGTGTGTTACTTTACGACGGTGTAATAAAATGAGAAAGAAAAAGAAAAACATTAAGCAGAAAAGGAATGAATCAAGCCCATTTTGGCCCAAATGGCCCAACTATTTCTAGCCGTCTGTCGTCAATCCGATAGTTCTGATCGCACTCATACAATATAAAATCAGCTGATCACCCCCACAAACCATAACTCTCCTCTCACACACCTCCACCTCCAGCCGCAGCCCCCCTCCTTCTCTCACGCGCCCGCCCATCTCATCTTGACCGGTCCTCTCTTCCTTCTCACGTTTCTTCCTCCTCCCTTGCTCTCCCATGGTTTCCCTTCCCTAAATCCTATCTCTACAGCAGCAAACCCTTGCGGGGAACTAGAAAATCGGATCGAGGACAATAAGAGGAGCAAGAAAGGTGCATCTTCCATGTAAATCGGTCCGTTCCCCATATCTTCCTGCTGCCCTAGGGTTTGGGGAACGACCAAGGTGAGGTGAATCCACTTTAGATCTACTAATTGATGTTTTTAGAAGGTTCTTGATCCTGAGGATTAGTGGATTTGTTGGGAAAAACACGGTTTGAAGGTCGATCTAAGGTGTGCTGTCCTGTAGCTCGGGCAGTGTTGCTGTCCTTGTAGTTTTTGCAACCTAAACGATTTTTCCTCCAAACGTGGATCATACAAAAGTTGTGGAAGATTATGAGATCTAACTGTTGCCAAAGTTTCGTATGTTTTTGTGGAGTATACTTTCGGTTATGGAATATTGTTTGGACGATGTTTTTGAATGTCGAGCTGGTTGACAGCAGATGTTCAGAGATGTATTAGATGATCTTAAGGATGGAATTCATGGAAACCTATAATAACAAAGTTGTAGGTTTCTCAGAGACGTATATCCTAACAAAATTTTAGAATTTTTGGACAAGGGGTTTGGGAGATATAGGGCTGCTGCCCAAAATTTCAGACAGATTCTGTACTTCACATTCAACTGCAGTTTTACCCCTCTTTGGATTATGCTAAAAATAAAGGATCTAAACAAAGTTGTAAGATTTCTCCCTTAGTTTTCTAAGGTGTATTTGCTTACTGTCATATCTTTTATAATTTTAAAGATACCAAAAGGTGAAGCAAAGCTGCTGCGGTTAGCCTAGGCGATGTTCACCATTGTTGCTTGTTTGACGGGTTGAGCTGAATGAGTGATTTACTTGCTATGTGCACATGGTTTTCTACCTCCAACTTAAATTTCAGAATGATAACTTATCCAATATAATCCATTCAATTACAAGTTTATGCACATCTTACTGTTGTTATTACATATACCATGTTCTTTACTTTATAACTTGGTAATGGCTCTTGTTGGCATAATTAGGATGAGGTTTATGTTGTCAAATGAGGAGAGACTTATCTAGTGCATGCGGTGTATACTCTCTTCGTGTGATCTATCTTGGCATTGCATTTCATTGCATCACAATGCATGGCATATGGAGTTATGTCGCTTAATAGCATGATACTGTAATATTTAAGAGTCCTTCTCTATGAGAGTCTGTTTGTTGCTTAATGATGGCTAAGATTTGTTAAACCTTGCCTTTAATCATTTGGATATCATGTTAGGATCTTTCATTTATGCTAGTGTGCTTTATTTTTTTCATATCTTTTTGTTTGTTGCTTCCGCGATGTTCCTGTTTTATGTTTTAGGGGAGATGCTGTCGAAATATTTCCCTTCCATCTGGTGTGGCTTAGTAGCATCCTAAGGTGGTGTTAGTTTTCCTGGGGTGTTACATTAACAACAGTATATACTTCTTAACAGTTTGAATTATCCCTGTCAGGTGCTTTGTGCTTTGAGCATATTTTTGTTTAATAACCTAATTCATACAACTTTTGTTGCAGATTGTCAACGAAGCAGCTAACTTCAGATATACCAAACCAACATTTTCCTGAATGTATACATCTTTGATATTCTTCTGAACATCTTTTCACCTATAGCAGCAACACTTTGTTGTAGTTAAATTGTGACTGTTTCTTTATTGTCTTGAAAAAAACTTAAAATGTATACCTCAGAATATTATTCTTATGTGTGTATGTGTATCTAAGGTACATTTTGCTATAGTCCTGCCAACTAAGAAAATGAAGTCTTTCAGTTTATGCAGGTAAATCTGGAACCAGAGCTGAGGACGAATATGGCAGTGTCAATGATGGTCCACTCGTTGACTACTGAAGAGCATGTTTATGAACCTGAAGGCACTGGTGTATGCCTGTGCACAGTGTTGCCAGCACATTGTTTGACAGAAATCAATTAGATTTATATATGATTTCGGACCATTTTATTAGTTCTCATATACTATTTCAGTGACTGGATAGGAGTCAAACTGTTTTGAATGTACCTGGCTATTGTTTTTAGTTGATGGGTTCATATAATATTATATGTATTCTGGGTTGAAATGATGATTATGATATATGGGCATATAACAACGATTTCACGTCGTTGCTATATCCATTGAGCGTATAACCACGACCCATATTGTGTTGCAATACCCTGTACGCATATAATCACCAGACATATTTCATTGCGATATGGTTGAAGCATATAATGACGGCACGTACATTGTTGCGTACCTTGTACGCCTATTACGACGCTTTCTCGCCGTTGCGATATCCATTGAGCATATAGCGACAACCCATATTTTGTTGGGATACGGTTGATGCATATAGCCACGACTAGTATTTCGTTGAGATAGCTTGTTAGCATATTGCAACAGCATAGGTCTTGTATTGCAACAACATCCTTGCGTTGCATTATCGCTTGTTTGCAATAGCACAATGTTGTTGCAATAGCCTCTATAGCAACGACCCCTACCGTTGCAATAGTGACAATGGGCGTTGTAATATCTACTTATTGCGACGACACACGTCATCGCAATAATGCAACCTTATTGCAACGGCTGCCTGTGTTGTTGTAATAGCATATTGCAATGCACTTTTATATGACGACATGATTTTTAGCGCCACGACATGAAATCGTTGCAATAGACCCCTATTGCAATGAAATGACCCCTATTGCAACAATTTCGTGCCGTTGCGCTAGTGACAAAACCTTGTAGTGGCAGGAGTTTTAACCTCATAGGTAAAGGTGAAAGAGACCCCCACCCCTCCTTTAATAGCCATGGTAAAAAGGCGCGAAACAGCACCTGTAACTTGCATTGAATACGAAAGGTCATCCAATAGCCGGTTGACGCGTCACTCTGATGTAGCACTGGCCCGATCTTCCGATAGGTATAGATAAACTCGATTTGATGGAGACTCGACATTGACGATCCGGCTTCAAATCAAAGACGATTCGAACCCTGCAACCACTACATCACTGCTCCATTAGTTATCAACCAAGCACAACTTGATTCACCTCGCTGAAAAAACTTTCCCTGCAAGTGAATCGAAGAACCCAAGCAAGAGAACGTTAAACACGCAATCTGAAATTGCAAATATGGATGAAGAAAAGATCAATATGGGGTTCAAGCTCTCGATTCGAATGGACTAGTCATCACAGGCGAGGAGAACAAGAACAAGGGCCCTGGATCACTGTAAACGAATTTGGCATCACAGTTATAATGAATCAATCTCAGTTTCTCGATGGAAAACTAGAACTAAACAAAACCCATGTTCTAAAGGCGGTGGCTATTGAGTTTTATACCCAAAGGGGCATCCTAGGGTTGGGGACAACTAGGGGGGAGGTGCCTACAACATGGGTTTAAGGCCCGACACGATACAAGGCCAAGTTGGCCCAAACAGGTGATGCAACACCTTGTCATGGTCACACAGAATGATCCACGAACCTTCTGGAGCTAGGACTAGAACCAAAAGAATGGCGTTGTCATCCCCTTTCCAACACATCAAAGAATGCCTCGTTTCCATGTCGTATGAGGGAGATAGCCGAAACCGTGCAGGGGTGTCGGTTGAATCCGAACCGAACGCGACGACTGTGTTGATGATGACTTGTGACTTGGGGAAGACCATGACTCATGTGTGTCTAGCAGGGCGACATCCTCATCATACTCCAAAAAGGCAATCCTTGGCTCGATTCGAACCGATGCTCGAGGGTGACATTTTTCGGGAGGAGATCTTTAGATCACGGGTTCGGTCGTTGGTGTCTAACCTTGCCCACGAGTGGCTACTGTTGGGGATCGCCCAAAAAGATGGTCACTGTCAAGGTCATTCGAATCAATGCCTTTTTTACAACTCTGCTTTTTACTTAACTTTGAGTGAAACCTTCTGGCTTCGGGCGAAGAACGCAAGGCAAGGAAACAGTTTCAGCCCAAAGCCAAGTAGTGCCAATCGTCCTTTAAACTAACGGATCCCAACCTTTAAAACTCAAAGCTAACCTCGAGTGCCAAGTTATCTACTATCTTGAGCAGGGTCATGCTTTCTCTTGACAGGTAACGAGGAGTGATGTTGCATGAGCCTTGGCTACGAAGCCAAGGCGACCTGAGCCTCCCGAAGCTAAGGTGGCCTCAAGCACGAGGCTGTGACTCTTGGCGTGAGGTTGAAGGATGCAAGAGCGTTGAAGCAGTCAAGGTTGGATTTGCGGAGCCTTGTGAGAACGTGATTTGTAGAGCTGTCATTCGGCGTGAGAAGCGTGACCTCGAAATGACCTTCATGTAAAGATTATTCCTGGAATGTAGTAGTTGGTTAAGGGTATTTGTGGAATGTAAAATATCTCTCTGGACACTATGAAAGGGAAGCCCTACCTTGTTGTAAATTTTAATGAAAAGACATCTCAAGTGCTATTACATCCTCGTAGTATCTTAGCCTCGCCGGAGTCGAAGATACTGCGCCTTCCATTTCCATTGTGTCTTGACCTCATAAGAGTTTGAGATACAACACAATTCCAAGTTTTCAAGAGCACAACATCAATACAACCCAGAGAGGTTTTAAAGATAGGCTCTAGTTGAAGAAATCCTGAAGAGACTACTCGCCTAAGAGGTCTAAGTACCCAGATGCCTTGAGTACTCGTACTCCGCAGAAAGGAGTCGCATCCTAAAGTACTCTACATCGTGTATCTGAAAAGACTCATCAAAGTAGCCTTGTGCGCGGACACTTACATCTACCATACAAGCAATCATCAGGGTAGTTCGTAAGCTGCACTAAAACAAACAAGTCAAAGCAATAAAAATTGCAACAAGACTTAGAATTATTTACATATCATTCATATCATGTTTTACATTACAAAGAACTAATGTTCACTTTTTACAAGATTACTCAAGGTCTAGATGATTAGCTACTTCCTCCACAATAGGATTCATCTCTTCTAGGTACTGCTGGAATAGCTCATCTGAGCAGTCCTCCACTACTCCTTCCACGTCAGGAGCAAGATTCGCCTCCAGGTAGAAGGACTTCATGAAGCCCAGCAACTGCTTGGAGACAGACTTCACTATCTTCTAGACGTAGCCAGTGAACTTTGCTAACACTTCCTTGAGTACTTCAGATAGAGGGCGGGGCTCTACACCTTCAACTAGGGGCTCCACCATGTCTGCAATAGCTTGGGATGCTTTGGATAATTCCTTTAGAGGAAGCTTCACAGCCTCCAACTCGGCCTTGCGCTCCTGGAGAGCCTTCATGGCATTGACCAAGTCGGCCTCACCATCCTTGCGTATTTTCTTCTCCTTTTGCAGGTGATGGTCCAGGTTTTCATACAACACAGTCATCCTATCATGCTAGTCCGTCACCCGATAGTAGGAGTTCTTCGAATCAATAACTTGGCCCTTGAGATCTTCTTTTTTTTCCTCGAGCACTGCAGGAATAATTAAAAGAAGCTCAGTATTGCAAAGTAAAATCAGTACTCGAAGACCAAGGGAGAAGATCAATTATCGCTTAGTTGCTGCTTCAGAGCCTTGTTGTGCCCTCTAAGATGGTCCTTTTATCCTCCTCAAACTGTTGGACACTATTCCGGTACACAGCAGCTTGTCCGTTGTACTTCATTAGCAGCCGAGAGGGGTACTCCCTCTCCTTGACAAGCTCCTCGGCCAAGGCTTGAGCACAGAGTACCGCGTCCCCATAGCCTTGCAGCATCTGGGACTTCCGGCGGGAGCGCTTGATTACATCCTGCAATACACAACAAGTACTCGTGCCAAGATACATGTACTAATTTCAAGTTATGGAGGAAGCAGGATGAAACTTAAATTTGCATATACACCAACGCAGCGGTACATCTCCATCATCCTGACAACCATATCGATGTCAAGCAGTGGGTCGGCGATCAGTTGAATGTCTTCAAGATTTATTTCCCCAGCTGCCAGTGGGTCCTCGTGCACTTCAGCTTCTGTTGTGCCAAGTGGAACCATGGCGATTGGTTGATGGACCTGGCTAAGAAGATGGGACGGCCGCCACGACTTCCAACACCTCCACTACTTCAGTTTTTTCTAGAGGTAGTCGCCACTAGAGCTTCGGCAACTGGTTGCTCGAAGGTTGGCACTACAGTGTCAGTCAAGGAACCTATTACATCTACATCAATGCAGCTACAAGAGATATGGTACCTGGGTTGATTATTGGTGCAAGATTTTCTTCTGGTGGTGGACTTGTTAGCTTCGGGGCAACATCCTAGACCGAGTGGCTACTGCCATCGATCACAGGTTTCAGGCTGGGCCCTCCAAGTTCCATGCTAGAGGATTTCCTAAATAAGACAAGTTTTTAGAGACATACAACAAGTTGATAACAAGCTGCAATTAGTATTCAAAAAGAGTAGCAAGACTTACTTCGAAGAATGCCTCAGCTTCAGTGAAGGCTCCCCTGATAGGCATAGTGGCTTGATTTTCAAGGACGACTTCTTGGGCGTGGCTTGCTGAGTCACAGTGCGATCATCGCCAGCCTTTGATACCGCCTCTGTTTCTCGAGTAGTCCTCATGCCAACAAGGTTCACCACAATAGCGGGAGGTACTCGATCATCATCAATCTTGATGACTTCCTCAATTGCTGGTAGTTGGTATTGTGCGACTTTGGTTGTCGCCTTCTCTACCTCGGACTCCTCCTCGACTACCTGCAAACCACCAATGCCACATTGAGTAGACATTGTGGTACTAGATCTACTTACTGAGAGTACTAGATCCTTAGGATCTTGCCTTTCCTCAAAGGTTATTACTGCTGGGATTATGTCTTCTACAGTGAGAGGCCTCCTCACGGCACGCTTACCAGCAATGATCCGTTTCTTCCTCGGCGATGGAGCAAGCACAACCTCAAGATCATCTTCAATTGTGCGCTTCGATGACCTAGAGGATGACCCAGCCTTATCTGATGGCTGGACCTGGAGTTAGAAATCCTCCGCAGCTTCAGAATCAGAGCTGCTGGAGGTCTCCACTTCTTCTTCTTCTTCCTCCTCCTCAGCTTCACTCCCCACACTCGCTACCGTATGGACACGATAAGCAGCTTCAATGTCTTTTGATATGGGAGGAGGAGGAGCAGAGCAGTACAAGTGTATGTCTTCCAGCACAGGCAGACAAGTTAGTATATTCAAATTTACCAAAATGAGTACTCGGGGGATATGGCCACGAGTACTTATTGTTTTTGGTGGCTTGGCGGAGCAGAATTCTCGGACAATTGTCAGGATTTCATCTGCATCCTTGAACAGGCACCTCAACCGCACCATGACCTCGTCCACATTGAGTTCCTATAGAGACAGCCTGGACGGGTCGTTGACACCTGAGTAGTCATAGCCCTAGCTGCATCATAGTTGTAAGGGCTGAACTCGTCGCTTCATGAAGCTAAAAGCTACCCCGACTCCTGTTAGTCCTTGTTGCTTGAGCTTGGCTATCCTGTCTAGGAGCTCAGGTAGTTGCAGGCCGTCTCCATGGTTTGGCTCGTCCAGCCACCTATTGTTCCAGGGGGGGCGATGCCCTATCAACTGGGGAGCTTAGGGTCGTGGTTGCCAATGTAGCACCACTTCTCCTTCCATCCAGAATGCAAGGCCCTTAAGTTTCTTCCTCATCTGAATTCCAGCCCCTCCGACTACTTTAGTGTGTTCTCTTTTGGGCTTGATACGGAATAACTTCTGAAACAACTAGAAGTGAGGATGGATCCCCAAGAAGGCTTTGCACAAATGCACAAAATTTGCAACGTGTAGAATGCCATTGGGATTTAGGTGCACAAGCTCTAACTTATAATAGTCTAGGAGACCATGGAAGAAGTCGGAGGTAGGTAATGCGAGACCATGCTCAATAAAATGCGCGAAGATTACTGTCTCCTCTTGGTACCCCTCTAGCGGCTATGGGTTGTTTTAGGCGGATCTCCAGTTGATGATATCTTGCTCTTGGAGAAGGTTGGCCGCTACCAGCGCCTTGATGTCTTCCTCCTTAAGAGATGATCATTCCAGGCACATGTCAGAGCAGGAAGAGCAGTTTGATCCGTCTTCCCATACTTGGGTGCCGGTAGTTGAATTTCCTTCTTTTTATCTACCTTCTTCCGGCCTTCCACCACCTTGGTTGCAGCTGCTTTCTTCCCCATCCTTGTTGCCACAAGTGTCTTCTTTCGCATATGCTCGGGGGCTGAGTGGTGGGAGACGACAGCGCTAGCGCTTAAGGATCGGGTAGCGGCGGTGCTAGGGCTATAGTGCGGAAATTGAAAGAGCAGATGGCAAAGGTAAAATGGAAGGAATGTTTTCCTCCATTATTGATAACCGCGGTGCAGTAACAGCAGCAGGATTAAAGGAATATTCCAGTTTAATGGACCCAAAGATTACGCACCTAATTGGTAGTTACCTCTATTTTCGGAAGAGATAAGATTACTGTTGACGGATGGTCACGTTGACCAAAGGTTGACCCTTATACCCACCAAACTAGTCATGTAACGGCTCGGGGGCTGTGTGCCATGTGCCCATCAGCAAAAAAAAAAAATCTCTAGTTTTTAAGGGGAAACTGGTGCAAATTACAAATTGACCCTCAGCCTGATTCTTCAATTCAACCTATGGCTCGGGAACTACTCCATATGGAGTGCCACTTTCATCGCACTTCCATAGAAAAATTCAGAGACGAAGATTTAAGACCGAGTTAAATGAGGCTTGAGCACATTCTAGCCGTATGGCAGTGCTCAAGTACGTTTGAAGACTCAACCCGATGAAGTGCTAGAAGAACACCAAAACTAGTCGGAGAAGCCTACAAAAGTACTCGGAACTACTGCATTTGACTAAAAAGTACTTGGAGGCTTGTCGTACATACATCTATGGGCCCACCAGAAGGTTTGGACAGTCCTAGATATAGGGCTGGACACTAAGATGTGTCTGACATAGAGGCTACGGTGCAATACAAGAATCAGTCGAGGATTAAGAAAAACTACTCGTAGCAATTAGAGTACGACTCGCCTAGTCGAATCCGACTAGTATTCTTGTAAATTAACCGACCTGTAATCCTACCCTGGGAAATTTAAGGAGAGGTAGGGACCCCCTCCAAACCAATTCACTCCAATCATCACACAGAACGTAGGGTATTCCGCAATCTAACAGCCCGAACCTGTCTAAATTGTGTGTCTGTGTTCACCTTCGAGTTTCTGATCTCGATGAGCCCTACAAACTAAACACTACCTCTACCCCCTCAATAGGTTGCCAGATCTAAACATCGACAGGGGGCAAGCTAGGGAGGGAGGAGGAGGGTGTTGGGATACGAGGTAGGCTACACTAGCGCAAATCAAAATTTCTACCGCGTATAACCAGGAAGAACTGCCATATAAGGATCACGGGATTACCACTCGACGCACTACTAGTGCGGAAGATGTAGATATGCATCGGTGCAGTGAAGACGATCACGTAGTCGTACGTACTCGATCACGTCCAGCAGCTCCTCAGCAGCTCGTCCACGTGCAGCAAGATCGCCTCCGGTACCGCGGCTCGTCGTCGGCTCGTCGTTGCTCGTCGGCGGCTCGTCGGCGGCTCGTCCAAGTGCTGCAGGCGCAACACCTCCAAGGTATCCACACGTGCAGGGAGGAAGCGTCGCAAGCCGGACTGCTAGATCCGCGAGTTGCAACAGGCGAGGGCGTGGGAGGCGCGGCAGGTGTGTTTAGCCAAAAGGTGTAAACCCTAGGGCGCCCCCACCCCTCTATTTATAGAGGTTCCTAACGGGCCTCTGGATCCGAGGCCCATTAGCACTTCTAAACCTAATCCAACTCGGATCTGATCCGAATTGGGCTTCCAGCCCCTTAAGTGTGTGACCCTATGGGTTCGGATACGCATAGACATGGCCCGAGTACTCCTACTCGGCCCAATAGTCGGTAGCGGCCTCTAGCAAGACGTGCCAACTCCTATACGCACACGAAGATCATATCAGATGAACCATCACAACATAATATACATGCTATTCCCTTTGCCTCACGATATTTGGTCTAGCTTCAAGCCGACCGCTCTTTCTCGATCCTGTGATTCGGAATCCCTTTGTAGGTTAACTCTTAACCGTACATAGCATGGCCATGCATTTTCGGATCCGATCACTCGAGGGGCCCAGAGATATCACTCTCAATCAGAGAGGGGCAAATCCCATCTTGATTGACCATGTCTCATAGCATGCTTCTTGACAAACTCGAAAACTACCTTTATAACTACCCTGTTACGGTGTAGCGTTTGATAGCCCCTAAGTAGGTCGATCCACATCTAGAATACATGCGACAATCTCAGGTCTAAGGACAAAGCGTATATGTTGTTTTAAAGAGAGAACTACTTCTCGTGTTGGGTCAGTCCTAACACATGTCTCCACATGTGTCCACATTATTAGTTCAACATCTCCATGTCAATGACTTGTGAAACATAGTCATCAACTAATACATGTGCTAGTCTAATATTCATGTGTGTCCTCACATGAACTCCGACTAGGGACAACTTTAGAATAACCATACAAGTAAAGAGTTTCACATACAATTCACATAATTGCAAATCAATTCAAGTAGCCTTCAATGGATATTCAATGAACACAATATACAAATCATGGATACAAATGGAATATCATCATCTCTATGATTGCCTCTAGGGCATACCTCCAACAGTCTCCCACTTGCACTAGAGTCAATCTAGAAGGTACCTAATACCCATAGCTCTTACATGCGCATCATGCTTAGCCTGCAGGAGTGGTTTTGTCAACGGATCAGAAATGTTCAGATCCGTGTGTATTTTGCATATCTTGATCTCACCCCGGTTAACGAAGTCTCGAATGAGATGAAATCGCCGCATTACGTGTTTGTTCTTCTGGTGGTTCCTTGGCTCCTTTGCTTGCGCAATTGCCCCATTGTTATCACAGTAGAGATTCAATGGGCTGGACGCATTCAGGAACACACCAAGCTCAATGAGGAAATTCCTTATCCAAACACCTTCCTTCGCGGCTTCCGAAGCCGTGATGTACTCGGCTTCTGTCGTAGAATCGGCCACCGTCTCCTGCTTGGAACTCTTCCAACTAACAGCACCACCATTTAGCGTGAACACAAATCCTGATTGTGACTTTGAATCATCTCTGTCGGTTTGGAAACTAGCATCGGTGTAACCTGTTACAACGAGCTCCTCCTGACCTCCATAGACGAGGAACATATCTTTAGTCCTTCTCAAGTACTTAAGAATGTTTTTCACCGCTGTCCAGTGACTCTCACCTGGATCAGATTGGTGTCTGCTTGTCATACTTAGCCTTGCTGAGATGTATGCCATGTGACATAGGCAAGAACCCTTTCTTTGCCTCTTCCATGCTGAACCGCTTCAACACTTTGTCAATATAAGTATCTTGGCTCAAACCTATAAGCCTTCTCGATCTATCTCTATAGATCTTAATGCCCATAATATATGCCGCTTCCCCTAAGTCCTTCATCGAAAAACTATTTTTCAGTGAAGTCTTTACGGACTCAAGCATAGGAATGTTATTTCCAATCAGTAATATGTCATCCACATATAAGATTAGAAATACTACAGAGCTCCCACTAACCTTCTTGTAAACACAAGACTCTTCTTCGTTCTTGGTGAAGTCAAACCCTTTGACCACTTCATCAAAACGAATGTTCCAACTCCTAGATGCTTGCTTCAATCCATAAATGGATCTCTGAAGCTTGCATACCTTTCCAACATTTTTCGGATCGACAAAACCCTCGGGCTGTATCATATACACATCCTCAGCTAGGTTTCCATTCAGGAAAGCTGTCTTGACATCCATCTGCCATATCTCATAATCGAAATATGCAGCTATAGCTAGAATAATCCGAATGGACTTAAGCATCACTACGGGCGAGAAGGTCTCGTCGTAGTCAACTCCTTGAACTTGTCGAAAACCTTTTGCGACAAGTCGTGCTTTATAGATGTGAACATTTCCATCCATGTCCTTTTTCTTCTTATAGATCCACTTGCACTCTATGGCTTTAACACCATCAGGCGGGTCAACCAAGTTCCAAACTTGATTGTCTCCCATGGACTCTATTTCTGATTGCATGGCACTCTGCCATTTTTCGGAGTCTGGGTCCATCATTGCTTCTGCATATGTCGCAGGCTCATCATTGTCCAACAATAATATTTCCCGCATTTCGCGGAGCCTTGCCGACCTTCGTGGTTGTGGCGGTGCTTCTCTTGCCATGGGTATCTCAACTTGTTCTGCTACGTTAGCATCATTCATTGATTCTTGCCCGATCGGCTCATCTTGAACTTCTTCAAGATGCACTGTCTTTCCACTCTTTTCTCCTTTGAGAAACTCTTTCTCTAGGAAAACCCCGTTCCGAGCGACAAACACTTTGCCTTCTGATCGGTTGTAGAAATAATATCCCAAAGTTTCCTTTGGATATCCCACGAAAATGCACTTATCCGACTTGGGTGTGATCTTGTCCGACTGAAGTCGCTTGACAAACACTTCACATCCCCAAATCTTTAGAAAAGACAAACTAGGAACCTTTCCAGTCCATATCTCATATGGTGTCTTAACTACGGATTTAGATGGTACCCTATTAAGTGTGAAAGCTGCTGTTTCTAGAGCGTATCCCCAAAATGACAACGGTAGGTCCGACTGGCTCATCATTGATCGAACCATGTCTAACAAAGTTCGATTACGTCGCTCGGACACACCGTTTCTCTGAGGTGTTCCAGGCGGCGTAAGTTGTGGAACAATTCCGCAACTCTTTAGATGATTGCTAAACTCGTGGCTCAAATACTCGCCTCCACGATCAGATCGTAAGGCCTTAATTTTCTTGCCACGCTGATTTTCAACTTCATTCTGAAATTCCTTGAACTTTTCAAAGGTTTCAGACTTGTGCCTCATCAAGTAGACATAGCCATATCTACTAAAATCATCAGTGAAAGTTATGAAGTATTGGAATCCTCCTCTAGCCGTCGTGCTCATTGGTCCGCACACATCACTATGTACGAGTTCCAACAAGTCTACTGCTCTCTCAGGAAATTCTGTGAAAGGCGTCTTGGTCATCTTGCCTAGCAAGCAAGCCTCGCATGTCTCGTATGATTCAAAATCAAACGAAGTTAGAAGTCCATCAGAATGGAGCTTCTTCATGCGCTTTTCACTTATATGACCCAAATGACAATGCCACAAGTAGGTAGGACTCAAATCATTAGGCCGAGGCCTTTTAGCACTTCCATTACAGACAGGTGAACCATCAAGATTTAAAACAAATAATCCACTCACAATGGGTGCAAAAGCCATAAACATATTATTCTTAGAGATCACACAACCATTGTTTTCACTCGCAAATGAATAGCCATCCTTCATCAAGCATGAAGGAGACAAAATGTTTTTACTTAAACTAGGAACAAAATAACAATTATTCAACTCCATAATAAATCCTGACGGGAGGTGGAGTTGCATCGTCCCGACGGTCAACGCAGCAACTCTTGCATTATTGCCCACGCGGAAATCAACTTCTCCTCTTTCCACGCTTCTACTTCTTATCATTCCCTGCATCGAATTGCAAATATGAGCAACC
The DNA here is from genome assembly GCF_005286985.2 of Setaria viridis. Classification (NCBI taxonomy): domain Eukaryota; kingdom Viridiplantae; phylum Streptophyta; class Magnoliopsida; order Poales; family Poaceae; genus Setaria; species Setaria viridis. The sequence goes on from NC_048269.2 coordinate 10,826,799, forward strand.
GATCCGGTATCAAATACCCAAGAATTAATAATTGTATCAGCGAGAAATATGTTGTCTATAACATTTACAACAAGCGTACCTGAGGTAGAAGTACTCTTACTTCCGCCGTTCTTCAACGAAGCTAGGTACTGCTTGCAGTTTCTCTTCCAGTGACCAAGTTCATGACAGTAAAAGCACTCTTTGTCTGGAGCAGGTCCAGGTCCAGCTTTAACCTTGGGCGGTGGGTTTGGCTTGGACGTTCCAGCCTTGCCCTTCTTCTTCCAAGAATTGCCCTTCTTCTTAAAGCTGGGCTTGTTCTGTATCGCCATCACATGGCTGGTACTAGCGCTTTTCTTGATGTCAGCCTCTGCTGTCTTGAGCATACCACACAGCTCATTCAGACCCTTCTCCGTCCCATGCATATGGTAGTTCGAGATGAAGTTCCCATAGCTAGGCGGAAGAGACGAAAGAATGAAATCAGTGGCCAACTCTTGGCCCAGTGGAAAGCCTAGCTTCTCCAACCGTTGAGTGTAACCAACCATCTTGATTACGTGTGGTCCTACTGCTACGCCTTCTGCTAGCTTGCTCTCAACAAAGGCCTTAGACACATTGAACCTTTCAGTCCTGGCCTGTGTTTGGAACATGTCTCTAAGCGCCACGATCATATCGTGCGCCTCATGGTTTGTTTCGAACTGCATCTGCAGCTCGGGTTCCATGCAAGCAAGCATAAGGCAGCTTACTTCGAGGTTAGCATCATATGCTTTCTTGTAAGCATTCTTAGCAGCAGCAGGTGCATCATCAGCAGGTTCTTCTGGTAGTGGGTTTTCTAGAACATCTTCCTTTTTCTCAGCCCTGAGAACAATTCTCAGGTTACGGATCCAATCCATGTAATTTGTTCCATTCAACTTGTCCTTCTCAAGGACCGAACGCAAAGCAAACGGTGTAGTGCTGCTAGGTGCCATTTAATATACAACAAAAGCAATGCAAAATACACTAAGACAAACGTATCCATGATAGAGCAAATCACATTAAACTATTTTAACAGAATCTACTCCCACTAAAATCAATATCCCTCTATTGATACTTAGTGATTCAGGATCCACAACTAACAAGTCTACTAGTGAGCTTTAGCATCACCGCTAGCAAACAAGTTAGATCGGTAAGCAACCTTTTGCTAATCATATCACATATGATTCCTGTTGTTCGGTGACATCTCCATGTCTCGGCGCCCAACCTTTATGCCCCAAGGTCCTTAACCGTTAAGATAACCTTGTTAAGCAAACCAACCCTTATGCGTGTAAGTGTCCGACACAAACCCGTCTAGTCAAGGAAAACTAGTGGCACCCTAATTTCATAGACCCACCACTAATTGTACAAGACATGGGACGGTGCAAGTTTTAGTTGGGAGGGCATACTAACTTAAACTTTGTGAGGGATCGTTCTACTTCTAACATCACAGCATGCAGAAAGTAAAACATAAACAGAATAGCATTCACATAGTTGTGACACAGTATGGCCCGTTTTCATATGGTGATCTCCATCTCCATAGAACCTGTTCACCATGGTGATCTCCATCTCCATGTTCCATGTGCGCCATTCTCCTGGTGATGAGTCCTCCAAGAACTAGAGCATGCTATTACGCCTAATAGCTAGTAAAGAATCTAGTAATGAAGATTACATAGTTGCTTGGATCATCACAGATTGGTACGCAGACCATTAAATACAATAAAGTGACAACACATATGGCTCCTGCCGTGTTGCCGTACGCGCGACACGCAGGTCACGAATGAGTTACACACATGCATCACATACACAAGGGGGCCATACTGATCACAAGATACATGCATACATCCTGCAAAACAGAGTTAGGCGTCCTAACGTTCCAAACTTCGGAGGCCCGAAACTCCATCTTCCAAGCCGAATTTGGCAAATCTAATTTCGCCGAAAACGACGAAGATGTTGAAATTCATGTGTAACTTTTTCTGTAGATCAATTTTCGTATAGAAATCGCCCCGATCCGAGATCATACCGAAAAGTTACGGCTGATTTACCGAAGCATACGCATACGGCAAAATCCCGACCCCGGCAGTAGATCCCATCTATATTGCACATCTAATGCGCCTGGCGTATGACCCTGGATTTCGATTTGACCAATCATATTGATCTTCCCTCACTGCAACTGGGTTTACGTGTATCACTTAACTCCGATGGCGGAAACCGACCGGTAGGAGTATGTCGTTACACTACCATTGCAGCAAGGGCACGAAAACAGGACATAGACCAAACGGAAAACTCGCATATCTCCATATGCACACATCCCGAATCCAAAACTAAGCGGCTACGGCTCTGATACCACTGTTGGGATACGAGGTAGGCTACACTAGCGCAAATCAAAATTTCTACCGCGTATAACCAGGAAGAACTGCCATATAAGGATCACGGGATTACCACTCGACGCACTACTGGTGCGGAAGATGTAGATATGTGTCGGTGCAGTGAAGACGATCACGTAGTCGTACGTAGTCGATCACGTCCAGCAACTCCTCAGCAGCTCGTCCACGTGCAGCAAGATCGCCTCCGGTACCGCGGCTCGTCGTGGCTCGTCGGCGGCTCGTCCAAGTGCTGCAGGCGCAACACCTCCAAGGTATCCACACGTGCAGGGAGGAAGCGTCGCAAGCCGGACTGCTAGATCCGCGAGTTGCAACAGGCGAGGGCGTGGGAGGCGCGGCAGGTGTGTTTAGCCAAAAGGTGTAAACCCTAGGGCGCCCCCACCCCTCTATTTATAGAGGTTCCTGATGGGCCTCTGGATCCGAGGCCCATTAGCACTTCTAAACCTAATCCAACTCGGATCTGATCCGAATTGGGCTTCCAGCCCCTTAAGTGTGTGACCCTATGGGTTCGGATACGCATAGACATGGCCCGAGTACTCCTACTCGGCCCAATAGTCGGTAGCGGCCTCTAGCAAGACGTGCCAACTCCTATACGCACACGAAGATCATATCAGACGAACCATCACAACATAATATACATGCTATTCCCTTTGCCTCACGATATTTGGTCTAGCTTCAAGCCGACCGCTCTTTCTCGATCCTGTGATTCGGAATTCCTTTGTAGGTTAACTCTTAACCGTACGTAGCATGGCCATGCATTTTCGGATCCGATCACTCGAGGGGCCCAGAGATATCACTCTCAATCAGAGAGGGGCAAATCCCATCTTGATTGACCATGTCTCATAGCATGCTTCTTGACAAACCCGAAAACTACCTTTATAACTACCCTGTTACGGTGTAGCGTTTGATAGCCCCTAAGTAGGTCGATCCACATCTAGAATACATGCGACAATCTCAGGTCTAAGGACAAAGCGTATATGTTGTTTTAAAGAGAGAACTACTTCTCGTGTTGGGTCAGTCCTAACACATGTCTCCACATGTGTCCACATTATTAGTTCAACATCTCCATGTCAATGACTTGTGAAACATAGTCATCAACTAATACATGTGCTAGTCTAATATTCATGTGTGTCCTCACATGAACTCCGACTAGGGACAACTTTAGAATAACCATACAAGTAAAGAGTTTCACATACAATTCACATAATTGCAAATCAATTCAAGTAGTCTTTAATGGATATTCAATGAACACAATATACAAATCATGGATACAAATGGAATATCATCATCTCTATGATTGCCTCTAGGGCATACCTCCAACAGAGGGATGGAAGGGCGGCGGCCAGCGGGCTGGGGTAGATGCCAAGGCCAGGCTGGCTGCCGGCGGAGGGGGCGGGGGGTGCAACTTAGCGATTGCGCATTTACTTTCCTCCTCTCAAGTCCATTTAACCATACTAATTTTCTTATTATTGAATATTTTCAACTAGTCAACCCTATTCTAAACGACTCAAACCATTAAGGGGGTGTTTGTTTCTTTAGCACCTCCTAAAATTCTTGTCACATCGAATGTTTAAATACTAATTTGGAGTATTAAACGTTGACTAATTATAAAACCAATTGTACAGATGGAGACTAATTTGCGAGACGAATCTATTAAGCCTAATTAGTCAATGATTTGACAATATGATGTTACAGTAAACATGTGCTAATGATGGATTAATTAGGCTTAATAGATTCATCTCGTGAATTAGTCTCCATCTGTGTAATTAGTTTTATAATTAGCTCATATTTAGTCCTCCTAATTAACATCGGAATATTCGATGTGACATGAATTTTAGGAGGTCCTAAAGAACCAAACACCCCTAAGAATCACTAAACCAAACCAAACCCAGTCATTATATATCACCATATTATCCATCAAACTAATCTAGACCAATTAAGAAAACCAAACCACTAAAATTGGTTTACCATCGAACCACTACCAAACTTAAACAGCACCTGGCTGGATGCACCTTCGCTACCACGACGTGTATGTGTATGTGACAACTGACAACAGATGCTCATTCTGCTAAAAATATTTCTACATGCATAAGTAGAACTATTTATTACGCAAAACTAATTAACGGGACATCAGGCGTGCCAAAGGTGCGCCATGCTTCTAGTATGGAGATTTAGAACTGAGCTCCACCAGGAATAATACTGCAAGCATTTACATATACAATACTCTCTCCGTTCAAAAAACCAGGTCATCCTAAATTTTTAGGAGAGATAAAATGATCTTGATTGTCCATATTTATTAATTATATTTGATCCTGATTGATTGATGCATGCCTACATGCACATGCACGCGTGCCAAATTAAGTATAATAATTTTTTGATAAATTTTAAATCGCGGAATGACTTGCCTTTTGGAAGCACTCAAATCTTTCGGAACGGAGAAAACAATGGAAAAATCCCGTCCCGACCAGCACCATATATCGAATAAATCGATCATATATCGTATTTGCAGGAAAAAAATAGGAAACAGGAAAAATTCAGGAAAATACAGCAAATACAGGAGCGGAATCAGTTGAACCTTTCTCCGACCGTATTCACGGATCCCATATTTACTCAGGAAAATTTCCGTCGGTATTCGTGTACTTAGAGCAACTCCAAGAGTATCCTAAAAAGATTTTCCCCAAAACTATGCATTGGGGGTTCTCCTAAAAAAAATTTCCCCCAAAAACGTATCAATCTACAGCAGATCGCTAATAAATTGCCCCCAATATTTCAAAACAGGCCACGCCATCGTATTGGGCCCATCAGAAGGGACACGCGGGTGTGCGGGAATCAGGATTGGGGGAGAAACGCCAACGCTAAAATATACGCGGTGGCAGGCTGTTTTTTAGCGTCGCTAAAAAATTGGGAAAGGTTTGGGTAGACTGTTGGAGTTCGTTTTTTCTCTTTTTCTCCCTAAAAAGGATATTGGGGGTAAGATTAGCAGTCTTTTGGAGTTGCTCACTCAAATCTTTCGGAACGGAGAAAACAATGGAAAAATCCCGTCCCGACCAGCACCATATATCGAATAAATCGATCATATATCGTATTTGCAGGAAAAAAATAGGAAACAGGAAAAATTCAGGAAAATACAGCAAATACAGGAGCGGAATCAGTTGAACCTTTCTCCGACCGTATTCACGGATCCCATATTTACTCAGGAAAATTTCCGTCGGTATTCGTGTACTTAGAGCTCACAACCCCAATTTTGACCCAGTGGCACATTCGCCAGGCCGAAGCCCAGGTCGGAAGCCCCAACATGCGCAGTTGTCCCCCACTAGGCTTGCTTTATAGCTTCTCTGCGCGCTGGTTTCCATTCGCGAGGTGGGACTAATGCTTTGCTACGGGACGTTTCCACGCAAGAGGCAAGGACTCGCGTACTGCTGGTTGCTGCCTTGCGCATGTGTGCTTCAGAAGGAGAGAGGCGGAGCTGATGCGGCCCATGATTGGTGGGCTGGTCGCCTGCTACTCTGCTAGGACTAGGAGGTGCTGGTTTGACCTTTTTTATTCTTTTCTTTTCCATCTATATTTTTCCTTTCCTTTGTATATAGATCTGTACTCTGTTTTCTCACGTATATTGCACCACGATTAAAAAATAACATTCCATGTAATGTCCTACGTATATATCTGCGTTGATCTTTCCGATTTGAATTACCAATTTTCATTTCCAATATCCTGTGTAACCGATTTCGCTTTTCCGACTGGGTTCCCGCTCCATTCCTGTTTTTTATTAAATTTTTTATTAAAAAAAATACAGTAACGAAAGTGGTTAGGGTATTTTCCCGACCGTTCACTAGTAGAGAATTGGACTTTAGTTCCGGTTGGTAGGGTGCAAATATCCCGAAAATCCATCCGGGATAAACCAACCGGGACAAAAGGGTCACCACGGCCGGCGCTGCAAAAAAAAATCCCGAGCTCCCAGGAATATGCGCGTGCACAGTTCGTGGGACTTTTCACACGAAATATGCGCGCACGCGGTTTGTGGGATTCGAACCCACAACCTCCAACCTCGCGCATAGCTTCTTACCATCCCACCTACACACCACATCTGACTATGTAGGGGATGCTATCCTTTTGTATTAACTCGTGGGGGACCCTTTTATCCCGGTTGGAAACACCAACCGGGATAAAAGACCCCCTTTTATCCCAGTTGGTATTACAAACCGGGATAAAAGGGTTCGAGGATTTAATCCTCTTCCAGTCACCTCGTTAGGGACCATTTTATCCCGGTTTGAAACACCAACCGGGATAAATGACCCCCTTTATCCTGGTTGGTATTACAAACCGGGATAAAAGGCTCTTGACCCACCAACCGGGATAAAAGGGGGGATCTTTTATCCCGGTTGGTGTTTCAAACCGGGATAAAAAGCCTCTCAGAGTCTTTTTTTCCCACTAGCCTTTGCAACCGGGATAAAAGGTCCCGGTTGGTGAGCCCCCCACCAGTGACCGAGTTTTAGTCCCGGTTGGTGAACCTTTTATCCCAGGCCAACTTTAAACCGGGACAAAAGAGGGCGCATGGAAAGTCAATTCTCTACTAGTGGTTCCTGCTTTCATCCCTAGCTATACTATACCGACTGAAAAATATATCAGTCTTGCCTTTTAATAGAGAAAAGCATTGCAAGATCAAGTTGGTTATTGTTCATCTTCTCTGGTAACGCATAAAACCTTCTCACAAGAGAAATGGCCAACAGAAGAAAACTAAGAAAAGCAACACAAAAGCAAAGTTACTTCTGATTTATGGTCCTGGTATCAGATAGTCCCAAATCCTGACTTAAGATAGAAGCACAAGGTTACAGGAAACTCAAAGGTTTCTAATTAACAATGAAGCGAACACCCAACCGAATGAATAAGGCCGTAATCATAAAACACCATGGCAGTACAGTAGACTAAACCAACATGAAAGCAGCACGACAGTAATACCGATGAAATAAACCAGCACAGCATCCATGGCAATCTAATTCGGTGATTTCCATATATACGCAACCATGGCGATGGAATTTATGGACACCTCTTATGCACATCAAAATAAATACCAGACAAGTATTGTACACCTCAAAACAACCTGACGACAGAGCATCTACCCGATACAAGATTCATATAATCGGACAATGGAACAAATTGACAAAAGCAGCTTGTCCTCACAAGTCAGTTCAGCATTAGCATCAGTTGCACTATCATGCATGCTACTTCCACCAATAAAAGGTGCAATTCACATATTCTTCATACTACTACAGAGTACCATTCTAAAAGTCCTCTCTTGTTTTGTCCCTTGGAAGTCCTCAATTCTGCGAGCACTGATCATGGATAACCTCTGGAACCACCCTACAAGATAACAGTAAATTCCATGTGTTTAAAAAAAAGCACCCAAAAGGGAACCTGATCCACATAGATGGACAATCAAGATTAAATTCTCAAGTATTGATTATGTAGTTTTTCATATAACAGAACGAGTCATTATAAGATTATAGCAGAACCTACAGCTTATATCGTTAATCGGATATGCTGAAGGAACAAGACCTTGTGGAAGGAAACTTCAGACATTTCTAGACTGCATCTATTGGAAGTTAACCGAAGATGGAGCATACACGACAAGAGCAGCATATCGAGCACAATTCCTAGGGTCTCTACAAACTACCTTTCACACTCTAGTTTGGAAAGCGTGGGCGCCGTCAAAGTGTAAGTTATTCAGCTGGCTAGGCCTTCAAAATAGAATCTGGACCTCGGACAGGCTTGAAGCCCGTGGATGGGAGAACAATGGACATTGTCCATTATGCCGCAGAATGCAGGAAACGGGCATCCATCTCTCTAAAGATTGCAGGTTCACCAAAAGTATCTGGGAAGGACTAGCACAGTGGCTCGGTAACATTTTCTTACAGCCAGGCAATTGGGCACCTAGCAACTCGGTGTTGCAATGGTGGACACGACTGTGCACTGCACCAAGCACCACAAGAAAGGGCTTGCACACCTTTATCATCTTAACTGGCTGGGAGATTTGGGGAGAGAGAAATGTAAGAGTTTTTGAACAAATAGAATCAACAAATGCAATGATCGTTTAGAAAATCAAGGATGATGCTTCACTTTGGGTAACGGCAGGAGCAAAACATCTAGGTTCTCTTATTTAATGTTCTTGAGCTTCTGTTTCCTTTGACATTGTACCACGGCATGTACATAACCTTTTACGCCTGTCAAGGCTTTCCCTCTTTTCAATATAACAGCTGCCGATTTGTTTTAAAAAAAGTAGTACCAATGTGCCATGCTACCAATTCTTGAAGAAAAGATAATGCACATGATACTAACAACAAACTCCAAAAGAATTGATCACATTGAAACAGGATAAACCTATATATTGTGCAGAGAAGAATCTGGAATCTAAATCCAAACTCTCTTTATGCATGAAGAGAAAAAAAAAAGAAACTCCTGCTGAAAAGGAAACCCAAAAGAAAATGTCAAGATATTATTCACTTCATTCTCTCAATTATTACATGATATATCAATGCTTTGTGTTGAATTTTACAATGTGCTTAATTGTAGCATGCCTTATTCGACGACTTATTTTCAATTTTTTCGTAACTATTTGCATAATTTGTTTTAGAAGTTGTAGCATGCTACCCATTGAGTAGTTCACATATTCTCACAATCAGGATGAGGAAGACAAACTACAGCTATCGTAGAAATTCTGATCACAACCATTAACTAACTTCAAATGTTAAGAAGGGATCATGATTCTGCATGTAGGTAAAAGTGTAACTACATTTGCGTTGTTACATGTTCTTACCAAATATTTTTCCATTTCAAGGCAATTGACAAGGAACGCAGATATGCATAAGATATCAAAGAGTGCGCATACACAGGAACTGGATAAACGAGACTACTACATGCTATGCTACTAGCGAAGTAGCAACCACCTCATGAAAAATTACTAAATTTGCAAGCAACATGACTCAGACATGGTGCAACACTTAACGATATCTTCTGTTAGTGAGGGATGTCAACACTGAACTGAAAGAAGGCTTATTACTCGGTGCTTTCCAATACAATCACAATTATGGAAATTGTCAGAAGAAGAAAAAAGTAATCCTTGGACTTGTCTGGTTTGGTGCCTAGCTGCAGTGCTAAATCCTTGGCAGATTGGTGAAGAAGGTCATGGAAGGAAGTTCATAAACAGTATCGAAAGGGCTTTAATTCCCTTGTCATTCTGGGATCATGGACCCTTTGGAAACATCGCAATACTTGTGTCTTTGATGGTTCTGCTCCAAATCTACATGGAGCTTTTTAGGCCTTCATAGATGAAGCACATTTGTAGCAGGTAGCTGGAGCCAAGGGGCTTGCTTCCCTGCACCTAGAAAGGGTGGTGATCTAGAGTTTAAAACAGGGGTTTAGTCCGGTCAGGTCCATGTGTGCGTTTTTTTATACGAAATAGTAGTGCCAATGGTTTACATCACTCATTTTGGTCCAAGGTGGTGATGTCCTATAATTTGGACATTTATTCTCTCTTAATCAAAGATATGCAGCTCTCCTGCATGTTCTAGAAAAAAAAATAATATATGACATAACAATAGTTTATCGTATGGATACAAGATCAATTGAATTAGTAGCATCTAAAACCAACTGATAACAAAGCCTGAAATGCAAACAGCAACCAATTGCTCATAGCAGCAATGTTGAAGGCTTAAAGCTACTTTCCCTCACTGCCCCGGAGAATGGTTTGGTCCAGGTAGACATGCACCAAATTTATTAGGCTACAGGCAATTATCCATATTGTAGCATAGGGTCAAATACTGGGTCAAAACTCAAAAGTGCACAAACTTTTCTTAAGAGAGAGGGATAGTATTTCTAAGTTTCTATTTATATATGTTTTTATAAATTGGTTTAAAACCAGAATAACCTATTTAATGATCTCACTTATGAGTGCATGATGTCTAATTTTAACTATCAGGGAAATAGAACTCAGAAGTAAGATCGAGCATCTCAGCAGATTGCTCAAATCCCACTATCAAAATACTTTCTCTCCTTATCCAATAGTTACTTTTGCATTTTTTTATCACTCATGCAGACTAAAAAAACCAATCTCCTATACCAACCTAGCAAGTGGGGCCCACACGTCAGAGTTTATTTTTCTTTTTTTCTCCCCGGTCCCTCTCTTATCCGCTCGGCTCCCCACCGGCCCTTCTCTCCTCCCCTCTCAATCGCCGCTGCCCGCTTCTTCCCCACGTAGGCTGCGCTCTCTCCCGACGGTGGTGCCAGCCCGGCGTCCCCAGCATCGGCCATGCCCGCCCGCCCGGCCACCCCCTTCTCCCGCGCACCAATCATGCACCTTCTGCCAGCAGCGACGTCCGCCGCTTTTACCTCCCCGTGCAAGGCGTAACCCCTCCCAGCAGCGGCGTCCTCCCGCTCCTCTCCTCCACAGGCCACGCCTCCACCTGGTGGCGGCGCCCACCCGCTCTTCCGCCGTCAGCTGCCCGTCCGTTTTAAGCAACTCTCTCATCTGGGTGGGCTCGCGTGTGCAAAGATGGCCGGCATTGCTCGACATGGTGGCATCAATGGTGGAGCAACGGTGTCGGGTGGCGCGGACATGTCCGCACGCCAAAATCAACCGCTGATAGGGGAGAGCGCTGCAGCGGGTTGCTTCTCCCCTACATCAAGGGGAGAGGAGCTAAGTTTTTGGCAATTGCCAATAAGATTTTGGTATTGGGAACAGATTGGTAGTGTGCTGGAGCTCTCTCTCATCTCCCAAACCTCTCAAATGGCAGTTTTTTGGTATTGGAGGTGGATTTGAGCAATCTACTGGAGATGCTCTAAGAACACTGAAACTACTTAACATGACACAAATGTTAACAGGGAAACAGAACTCTGCAAAACAATTTGGTGTGATGTCTAGAAAAGGCATGAGTGGGATGTGCATTAGTTCACATCAAAATGCAATAATGCAACAGAACATTCTGCATTGGTGTTGAGAAATAGCGAGTTGATCAAGCTCAGAAGAAAAACCTGTCCTTTATCAAAGATCATTCTCTTAATCAGAATTCATCACATTCTTTACACCATGTACTAAATAGTTTAATAATTTAATAGTGCAATGCAATATCTTGGACCATGTCAGGTTTAAACATTATGCTCATAAGAGTCATTCCATACTGCAAGTAGAAATTCTTGGTGAACCCTTATGTAATCTGTCTGTTGCGATTTGAATGTACCAAAAGCGATGCAATTTGACTGTCGACATGGTGAAACACTTAATGATTTTTCTCAGTTGGGGCTTGATTTTTCAAAAATGTGATCCAGCATTCCAGCTTGCCTTCAGGTCAATCCAAACAAGGTGGAATAGTGCATTATTAGCAGTGTTGACATGTCAACACTAAAACTGACAGAAGGCCTATTACTGGGTATTTTCTGATACAACCACAACGGAGATTTTCAGAATAAAAAGTAATCTATGTCATATCAGCTTATTTTTCCTAAGGTTAAAATATCAATTGAATCACTACCATCCAAAACCAACTGATAACAAAGCCTGAAAGACTAACATGAACCAATTGCTTATATCAACAGCAATGTTATATCTATTTCCTCCCACCACATGGGAAAATAGTTTGGTCTAGCTAGACCTGTTCCAAATGAATTAGACAACCATATTCATATTGGAATAAGAGAAGGATGTTATGGAGGGTAAAAAGCTGGGTCAAAAGTGCACAGTCTATTCTAAACTGCAGTCTTTTATAAAGAGATAGGGACAGTTCTACCAAATTTATTTCGATATATACACACACATATAGAGAGAGGTGTTTATCTAAAGCCGGCCACAAAATAACTAATTCTGTGACTAGACCCAATTCTCCATCCGGTCCGATCAAACCCGAGCCCGTATCACCCGCGCGCTCATCCCCAAACGGCTCCGCAGCTAGCCTTGCGCTTGCGCGGCTCGACTCGGCGGCTCTCAGCCCAAGTGATAGGGCAGCCACTGATTAATTACATAGAAAACGATCCCCAAATTTCTCCCATTTCCCATCACACATGCACGCAGAAAATATTGCCGCCATGATTCATTCGCCGAGCAGGAAGCGGGATGCGCAATCCTCCGGAGGTGCCGCCGCTCTGGCATCGTTGGAAGAGATCCCCCGATTGCTGCAGCTTAATCAATCGCTCCTCGATGTTATGGCACAAAAACCTGCTTCCGCCCCCCACCGTGACTCTCCACAAGAACATAGCATCGCTGCTGCTGGAGGCGCCTAAATCCTCCACCGGCGATGACGCTGGGCTGTTCCAATCGTGTCCCCGTAGTTTAATTAGCCCCCCCTCGACGGCCTGTGCCATTGGTGCTGGGATTGCCATGTGCGTGCTTGCTGGAAGTTCTTGGTGTTTGGGTGACCCGCCCATCCTAATCCAAGCCAGCGGAGACACTCTGAGGTAAGCATCACGCAATTCTCCCTCCCTCATTCCATTAGCACTGATGCTCCATGGTTCTAATTGGATAATTGCGTCAATATACAATTTGTTTTCATATACGATTTGTTTGATTCCATCTTTTGATTAGATGTACATGTTTAGTATATCAATTACCCTGCAGCATATATTTTAGGTACGTAATATATTTTTGAATGACTCATCAATCTTACAGTAAATTAATTAGTAAATTACCAGGCTGCATAGTACTTAATTCTCTTGCATTTTTTTACTGGTGCCTCAATCTTATAGTAAATTTTCCCTGCGCAGTGGTAAATTTACTATAAGAATTTACTACTTTTTAAATTCTGTGGATTTACTACTTCAATGACTAAAAAATCATGTTGTAAGTTAACCATATAGTTTACTATTTTTAAAAACTTAAACTAATTTACTAGGTTATAGTCTGAAAGTTCTGTCAATGGTTGTTTGTGTTACCGTAGCTTTGAATGGTAAACTATGTTGTAAATTAACTGTACAATTTACCACTTTTTAAATTACGTGGATTTACTGCTTCAACGGATTACTATATTTTTTTCACAGAATAGATAATGTGGTAAGTTAACCATATATTTTACTATTTCTTGCAGGAGTTCTTCAGTTTTGGGTGACCGGCTCATCCTAATCCAAGCCAGCGTAGAGACCCTGAGGTAAGCATCATGTAATTCTGCCTCCCTCATTCACTCTACTGATTGTACCCATTGGTATGAGATTAGTGCGTCACTGCACATTCCTGATTTTGAAGTTTTTTTTATTTGTCTGATTAGCCGGGTTGCATTGCGAATTTCCAATGCAGCCCTATCTTCGAATCACAATATCATGGAAGTCTCTGTATTTTTAGGTTTACTACTCCAGTTACCATGATGCATAGATAGTAGGTATAAATATATTTTTGAATGATTTGATGGTTCCTTATAGTAAATTACCATGCTGCATAACATAATTCTTGTAAACTTACTAAGCCTCTCATTGGTAATTCTTGTAAACTTTATGCCTCTCATTGTCCCTGCACAGTGAGAAATCATTTGTTTAATTTACTATTTTTCTGACTTATGTGTATTTCCTATTTCAACCAGTTACTACAAATTTGACTGATACATCATGTGGTAAATTTACCTTGACTTCACCTGGCTATAGTCTGAAAGTTACGTCAAATTGCTATTTATGTTACTGTACTTTTGACACATAAGTTATGTTATGTGTTTATGCCTGCAAGCTTATTTCCTTCAAATTTACCTGTGTTCACAAAAGAAAACACAATACACTATTTTTTTATTAGGGCAGATGAAGCAAATTCAGGGGAGATTAACAGCATCGGGTTCCGCACCACATAAGATGAATGGACCTTCGATGTTAGCGCGGTCACTCGGGCAGCAGCTTCACAACCAGCTGCAGGAGCCGATGCACAGACACATCCATCAGCACCCCCCCCCCCCCCCAACCACCTGGTGCCTGTGGTGCTAATTAGATGAAGAACAATAGCAAACCACCATCCAAGATTGTTCAGCGATCTCATGCCGAATCAAGCTGTGCCAGGGATCTTCTTCATAATGATGATAATGATGATGATGCTGCCTTCATGGAACCCCGTGAAGGCAACCAGTTGCCAAGAAACAGTGCATCAATGCAAGTGTAGCAGCCAATGCAACTGGCAAGGTACTAGTAATTCATTTTTCCTTTTAGCTGCATAGGTGAATTTACCATTATGTGGTACATTTACGACACACTAGTAATTCATTTACTGCAATAGTAATTCATTTTTCCTATTAGGTGCATAGGTGAATTTTCCTTTATGTGGTAAATTTACGAAGATCCAACTTCATTGACTCTGCACAGTGGTTAAAAAATCGTGAAATTTACTGCACCTTGAATTATGTCGATTTCACCAGGTTCTATCGTTGTGCTTGATTTACCAAATTGCACGAAACAAAAGTTTTCAATCCTGTTGCTCTATATAGTATTTGACCCTTTTTCCTAAATTCATCTTGCAGCCTTCCAAGAATCCAGAGTATGCTCATGCACTCATAGTTCGGTGTGCCCCATCAACATTCAACTCGTTTGTCGAACATCTAACGAACATCTAACCTTACTGCAACGCAGGAGAATCATAGATATGGGTTTTGGTGGCCTCCTGTGTCTTTCAGCAGAGAGGCTAGAGAGCAGGGAACTATTAAAGTTCTTGTTCGACAGGCTAGACCCCAAAACTATGGTAATCAATGTTAACAACAAGGCAATCCATGTCATCCCATTTGCTGTCAAACAAGTGCTTGACTTACCGGACAGAGGTGAAATTCTAAGTTTGCATACACACACGCAAGCATCCAAGGCGTTGTCTGCTTTCAAGTCATTAGTGGGTCTAGAAGAATCCCAGGACCTCCATGTTAGTCATCTCCAAAAGATAGTTAAGGATGATCATGAGCTGGGGACTGCCCCCATTGATGATGACATGGCTATAATTTTTCTTTATCATTACTTGCAGCAAACTGTTTTTCCCAAGCACTGATAATAACATGAGATGCAAGGATGTTTACCTTACTAGGGACCTATCTCGCTTGCCGGGTTTTAACTGGTGCAAGGCAGTTGTGAATGACCTACGAGATGCTCCAGTCACTTGGGAGGTTGACAAAGCGAATAAATCACTCTCAGGATGTTCAATATTACTGATTGTGAGTATACATTTCTTTCGTCTATATACATGAAGTGACTTGAGTAAAATACTTACTAAAAATTGTTGGTGCACACCCATTTACCTATGCTGTTGAATATTTTTTGCAGATACTGTATTTGGACAACCTACAATGCAAAGATCGGATTGTGCACACCAACACTCCTCGCGCAAAGTATTTTGATCAAAATGTGATAAAAAAGTTAATTAGTGCCGATAGGACCAAAGACCAACAAGGGAAGTCTACATTTGGGCTGTTACCGGTATTGAAGTCTGGTCCTTGTTATTACGTAAATTATTCTCTAGCATTTCCAACATGTACTAATGCTTTCCCTATTTCATTTGGTCTGTGCAGCCTAGGAACAACATCAATACTTGCTACTATATGCCTCAGCACCTATCTTCAAATGTCCCACCATCCATTGAACCGTTGGCAACACATTTTCCCAACATGCAAGCAGAATTGCATGAATTAGTTGATCAGATTGGTAGCAGATCCAGGAAGATGCGAGCAATGCTAGCATTGGAAAATTTTGATGCCGAAGCTAAGAAAGCATTGAGCTATATGAACATTGGGCAACAGATGCTATAGGATGCGCATGAGGTAGTCATTCACACTCTTCGGACAATTTTGAATAACAAGGTGCATGGCAACAATATTGAAGAACATAATGATCAGCCCCACGCTTCTGATGCAGGTAGTGACACGAATACTGCTCCACAACAATGCCATTGATTTACTATTTTTTTAGTTTTCATACTCTATTACTTCATGTATGCAGATGAAGCCGATGACAATGACATGTATGATGGCCACAACAGTGCGCATAATATAGGATCTGAACATGCATCTAATGTGCCAAATATTCAATCTGAAACAATGGAGAGTGATATGTCTTCTGGTAGTTCCCACAACTGTTGTTTGTTGTCAGATCCAAAATATTAAACATGCATAGAATTTACGTTATCCCTCATATCTTCACTTTTTTCAGGTGCTCACACAAACCACGAACTTCACCAGGATGCACGTGTTGAATTGCAACAAAATAGGACTCAAGAACAAGTTTTACCAACATCCAACACATTGCACAATACTATTAATTATAATTATAGCTTCACCTATCCCAATGTAATTCACTAAACCTGACTACTTGATTACCACCCCAACCTTTATTTATCGTAACTCATCCCCATCCCCCTCGGGAGGATGCTGACCTTGAAAAGCAAATGGATGTCGAACTTTCACCCGTCTGCACTCAAGTTACACATGCTGCTTTCAGTAAAAATCACTACTATTTTTTTACTACCAGCTATGAGCTCTCTTACACACACATTTGATTATTCATATGCAGGTTCACACAGATGTGACGATTGATCATGTCGTGCCTCCTATTGCGGCTAAAGGAAACACCGCCACAGCCTCTCCAATCAGCAGTATGCATTCTTCATAATTCCTTTTTTCAATATCCAGGGTTACACAGATGTGACGATTGATCACATCGTGCCTACTGTTCCGGCTAAAGGAGACCCTGTCCCAGCCTCGCCAAATGGCAATATGCATTCTTCTTAATTCTTTTCACCATCATTTCACCTGCTACTTATTTTATATTAGTTGCAGGCACCCACAATATTGTTGGCGAAGCACCCCCACACCTAGATTCCCTAGTTCACCTCGCAGATGCATCTACTACCGGTACTATCCACCCGCAAGCTGCAACTGCTAACATGACTATACCAATAGCCAATGTTTATTCACATCCTGACAAACAAGTAACAGATAAGGTGGTATAACTTAAACCTATGTTTCAAGCATTGAACAACCATTTATTGTAAATTATTACCAAGCTACTCACTACACCATTTTTGCTCGCTGCAATCAAGTCCAGGAATCGAGACCACCACAGATGATGCACTTGGCCCTATTCTTTTACAGCCTTGCACACAAGTTGAGATCATCCATTGTCCAGACATTGCTTTGAGGCCACAGCGGCTTCCAAAAAAACAAGCCATGTATGTGTCCCATTTTAAAGGCGATCCACAAAGAGCAAAAGCTCCATAGATAAAAGAACATGTTGACTGCCATGAAATGCAAAAGGTACTGTCTACAACCTACTCTCGAAGATCCAATGCTGCATGCACACACTTAAGAGCCATTTTTTGCATACCAGTGATATTTTCATCCGCACCAGCTTTAGAGAATTCAGTGGATCAGAAATATCAGAGTCTTTCCTTGATGGCGAGATGCTTTCCACCCAATTTATGTCATACTTTGTTGCCTGCATGAGCTATGATGAATGCCACATGGCCGATGGTGGTGGGTACAAGATCTTCCTGTCTCAAGAGCTTGGGGTGAGTGCAAACCTATGCCATTCACTACACAATTCAAAAAAAAAATTATACCCTCTGATGTCATTCTATTACACATCCAAGAATGTGTCAATATAGAGGAAGATGAAGATTTCTCTCAGTGGGAATCACATCAGGCCCTAGCTGTTTTACAATGAGATATTGGAGATCTTGACCCAACTAAAGTGAAACTAGTAAGTAGTATCTACTCCGGACTACCTCATGAATTTACTAAAAAAAGGCTACCTCATGAATTGGAACTTCCAGTTTTCTCACTTACATTTCCTTCTGTCATGTCTAGTCCCTTTTGCCGGTTAGGAGGAGGAGCACTATAGCATATACTGCATCAACTTTATACACAACCGCATTGATGTACTTGATTCAAGTCCTGGGTGACCGAATTATTCGACAGCTTAATCTCTTGTTCCAGTTGGCAATATATTTTAAAATAAAGCAATTTACTAGATTCAAGCGTCCTATCATTGACGTATGTATGCATTCACGCGACAATGACTGAAATCTATGCCATCAAATTCATGGAGCTAAGGAACGGTGACTCTTTCCATGTTCCAATCCTCACAGTAAGCCTAACCATTTTTTACCAAAACACAATGTTTTTAATTTTTACTCCATCTACAACATTCAATCTACAACAGTCGGCAAGGGATGCAATGGATGATTGTGCTCCAACCTTATTGTGGTAGAACCGTCCAAATTAACCTGACTAAGATGCACTTAAGTCGCCTAACACGCGATCATGCACTTTAAGCAAGTCAACTTGGTTGACCGTCGGATTTCATCCGATAAACCACTTACATAGGATTGAGAAGCATTGCTCACACGAAGGTGAGTAGCACAGAGGTTATAATATTGCCATCACATTAACATAGTTCAACATTTATTACATCAGAGTTTTCAAAATTCAAACAGGTTTGCAAGGTTCAACCAGACAAAGTAAAACAAGCGGAAGCTAAACGTCGATACACGATATCATGATGAAGCCGATCATGACATCAATAATCCCTGCCCTCGCCGTCCGAGGAGGGATCCCACTCGACTGTCCAACCCGGAGGGGGTTGGGTTGGCCAAGTGGTGCCAGCAGCCATACTATTGACATTACTTGAAAAGTTAAGCCACAACAAGGCTGAGCAACTAATACTCAGCTAGACTGACCCGTCCGGTGATAAATACTGTCACCAACTTCTAGACATGCAAGGCCCTTTTTGACTTTGGGTTTGTTTTTCCAAAAGCATCTATAGTCGGTCCTTACTTTCAATATTTTAGCTCAAGTTCTATGTTCATTAACCAGTCTAGATTAGCAACTTATACTAAACAATCATAGTTTTTCAAGTAATTGAAGAACAAGCATCAAGATTAATATCATCATCATGTTCCATCTTTACTCAGTGCAGAATAGCGATCAAGTAGCTCCAAACTGTGAGAGGCAGACGAATCGATTCGAATTTCTTAACCATGCATGGCGAACCTAATCTCACAACATCCGCACACCACGAAGGGCCGCTTCATTTGTCAACCATCCCTATCAATCCCTTAGGCACGTGTCAGGGCCAACTGCCTTTGGCATGCAATGCTCCATAATCCCGACCTCTTCCATACTATGACCGCACTTGCACCCACATGATGCACCATGGGAACGACGTTCCAAGGACAACCGGAGGGTATGCCACGCCCTATTAGGCATTGCAGCTACTTGACCTTAGCAACTAGTATTCAGATCAAGGTAGTTCATGCATCTATGGTTTCAATCAATTCCTAGAAACGTAAATGCATAACCAAAACAACCAATATATTGCAAGTATTTAAACATAGGAATTTATGCTCCAGGGCTTGCCTTCAGGAAAGGTTAGCGGTTCCTCGGGGTCTTGATCTAGCTCGGGCTCGCCTTCCAAGTGATGAAGCTCCGCGGTAGGTTCTTCCTCTGGTGCAGGGTGGAGCTCGTAGGTTCCGTCGGTGAGATTAGTTTCTACACGACATGCACATGCAGGAGTTTAGTTTCAACCAGGTGCGAGCACAAATGATGCGCGGCATGGATTATGGTAGAAAGGAAGTTGCCTATAGGCCACATTCTTCTAAACAAGGTTTTTAACTTCTCTTAACTTCGCAAAGGAAGGTGAGGTCGGGTTTAAACTTGCGGTTGACTTTGATGGTGACTGTGTACACATTTAGATTCTTGCAACTTAGAGTTGCACAAACAGAGTGGGAGGTCGTGTTTGGGGTGGTTCAAGTGCATTAGAAGAGTTATTTACTTCTGAATATTTTTACGTACCTCTTTCAAAATTTCTTACTTAACTTATTAGGATTTGTGCTTCTTTTTATTCCTTTAAGTCGATTATTCAGCCTAAAATGGTTCCACAATCAAACAACAACCAAAGGTACTGAGAAAATTACAGCACCTCACTTAAGCCATTGGATCACCACAAAAAGAATTACACGCATTTTATTATTAAAGGTAGCATGTACTCAACTATTTTTATCTCCACACTTACAGTGATTCTGAGGGTGAAATTTTACCAGTATGTTGAAGGTGTCTTACATGAGCTTTGGTGAATTTTTCATGATTTTTGGAGAAGGACAACTATTTTCCCTATTTATCTTCTATTTAAACATGCTTAACAAGGAGGGTGGGTTTCTTTCTTATTCTGACCACAACCCATATTTTTCCTGAAAACTATAACTAAAAACTGAGCTACTCCCAGTGGTTTCATATTTTTCTCAGCTCGGGATTAATACTTATGCAAAAAGTAAGATTTAACCCTAGATTTCAAATATAAAGTTAAAACAGTAACTTTAAGTTCTACTCCAGGGTCCTAAACATTTTTTTGAACTTCTACTCATAGAAACATTCACCGCAGAGTTGGATTTACCTTTTTAGCATTTTTCTTCTATTTACTATGATTTAAAAGGCCTAAAGAAGAAATAAAACCATAAGATATTATTTACAACAGTAACATGAGCAAACTTATTTTTTAAGAAACTAGACAGAACAAGGATTTCAACAAAAGTGATTTGGTATTTTTCTAATTTTTCTACGATTTACTGGGCATTTATAAAGTTTAAACCTTTTTCTGTCGATTTAAAACTAAAAACCGTGGTAAACTTGCACTCTACCCCCCTACGTCTACGGTTTAATCATGTAGGGGTCCCTAAGTTTTGCGCCTAGGCCCTTGGAAAGATTGGGGAAGATGCAATGTCGTCCCCGAGGGTGCGCACGGCGGCGGCGGCGAAATCCGCAGCGATTCGCCAGCGGAGATCGGGCAACAAGTTGTCGGAGAGGCTCAGGGGCTCACCTGAGCTCAACTTGGCGGAGTTGTGGTGACAGAGATGGCCGGCGGGGGTCGGAACACGATGGCGTTGACTGGGCTCGGCGGGTGGCGGTGCGGGCGGCGTTCCGGCACACCGGCGGCGTCGGGAAGGCAACGAGTGGCTCGGGGACGTGCGTGGAGGGACGGAGAAGCGGGCGGAGAAGTTGTCGGAGTGCGGGGTGGCGCGGAGGTGGGAGCTTCACGGGAGCCTAGCGGCGATGCAGAGGAAAAAAGCAGGGGCGCGGCTAGCGGGAGGTAGCGAAGGGTGGCGCTGATGGCGGGCTTGGCCCTTTTATGGGGCAGAGGTGGAGCAGAGGGTCGAGGCAGGGCTCTGGGTGCGGAAGGATAAGGCTGGGGGAAAGCGAGTACGTGGGTGAGGCGGCCATTGGACGGAGGCGCCATTAGCCGGAGAAGTGGATCTCCGGGGATAGGATCTTCCGTGCATTGGGCAAGGGAGATCGCGTCGAGCAAGCGCGGTTTTGCCGGGCGGGAGGATTGGCGAGGCCGAGCGTGCGTCTGGTCGCGTCAAGCGCCGGATTGGGAGCAGCGGCACGGCCGGTGCCCGGCGGTGGCGTGGCGTGCGAGGGGAAGGAAGGCGTGGGCGCCGATTGGGCGGAGCGGCTCGCGCGCAGTGGGAGGGGGATAGCCTCGGTGGCGATTGGCTAGCACGGCGCTCGCCCCGTCTTGTCGTGGGTGCGGGTAGGGCGACGGCGATTTCGCCGGTGGACGGTGGCCGCACGGCGGGCG
The DNA here is from genome assembly GCF_005286985.2 of Setaria viridis. Lineage (NCBI taxonomy): Eukaryota > Viridiplantae > Streptophyta > Magnoliopsida > Poales > Poaceae > Setaria > Setaria viridis. Next base: position 10,848,725 of record NC_048269.2, read on the forward strand.
GCGCGCGGGCGAACATGCCTGGGTGCGCTGGCATCGAGGCGCTTCGATCAGCAAACCTGACCGGCTTTGGGGACTCTCCACTCAAGATTTTCAAACTAAATGTTCGAATGACTCTTAAACAAACTTGTAGTACTGCGGTCATAGTTCAAACTTAATTAAAAGTGTTTTCTCAGATTTTGAAAGGATTTGGAGATAACTCGAGCCAAAGTTTGCCAAAAAAATAGAGTTTTCGGACTTCGGCATTTCAGCCGAGTTGGTGACATTTCAGGAGTTTGGCTGTCTTTGACTCAACTTTAGGGTAGCGTCTGGGTTGAATTAGACCAAGGTGTTATTGAAGGAATTGCTCTTCGGTCTTAGGACTTCAACTTCTATTAAGGGTTTTTCTTGAGTTTATTTTAAAAATTTGGAGAAACACCCTCGCCAAGAGGCGCACTCTGGACAGTTTCCAAACTTAGAGCTGGAATGACCAAAGGGCTGAGTTGACTGTTTTACTCGACTTTGACCAAGATTTTGAGCAGGTTCGGTTATGATTTGGACCTAGGTTAGTGTAACAAAGTTGGAACACACTCAAGGGAATACAACTGTTATTAAAGGTATGACCTGAGTTTAGATAAGAACTTGTGAGATAACAGGTTGCAAAGTCGAAGAAAAACTTGAATTCCAGGACTTAGGTTGTTTGTAGGTTCTATAATACTCCTGTTTTGATTCTTATTTTTGACCTTCTCCCACTCCGAATTAGCCAAAGTGTCTTTAACAAAAGTTGTTTGGAATTAAAAGTTTTACAACTTTTATTCGGGCAAAAATTTAAGTTTGCATATAAAATCTCAAGTTTTATATTTAACTCCAAAAAGGGCTTCTTAGGGTCAAAAAGGACATTTCACCTCTTTTGATTAGTGACTAATGACTTGTTTATCTTTAATTACATCTAATTAAGGCAGAGTTGTTACACTTATCCTCTCAAAGAACCAATAGTCCTTCTTCTAGTTCTATTTAATCTTCACAAAAGCTTTGCATTCACACCTCATTGACATTTTCTCACGTACCCTCTCCTCACCAGGCTTGTAGTAATCCCAGTGTCCTTGTTTGTTGCACGACAACTCTAGTGCAATCTTTCTACTAGTCTTGGTTATGTGCACATCAAACCCTGCTTTGCCCGCATAGAATTTGTAAAATTCTTGGGCTTCATCGCTGCTCTAAAAAGTAGCTCCTCATTTGGCACAATTGTGTCCAGCAACATGGGATCCTAGAAAACGAAACACCCATTTCAGAAGGTAGTACCACAAGACTCGAAACAAAAAACAATTGATACATATCTAGCACTTATAATTTCTCATTATTTGCATCGCGGTTGCATACTGCTCAGTTAAAAAAATTATTGCAGTCCTAGAAAGGAACCACGTTACTAGAGATTTTTTGGTTAACAAGTATTAAATTTCTTCTAGTCCGGCGAACCAATTTTCATTTCTGTCATTGTTTTCATCGCCACCTGTTCAATCAGTTTGTTTACTGTCAGCGCTAGGGGGATTGCCTGCCTCCTAGAGTGGGTCCACTGATACTATGCATGGAACTTAACCATTTCCTCATAATTGCTGTAACTTCTGTCATGTGCACTAAAATAGAATAATAATTTTGAGTGCATTGAAAAATTGCTAAATTACATGATATTATTAATCTATTTCAAACACACAGCCATTGAAAATTATGATAAACAAAAGAATTACTGAGTACACCACAGTATTGTTTCCACTCTGATTATTTTTCCGTTTTAACACAATCAACTCATGCAACATCATCAAAACATCCTCCAGTTGCCTTTTCGTGGGTGGCCTCCCCTTCTTGTTCATCTATACTTTTGTTTTGCACATCTTGTTCAGCCCAACTAGCCTCAGGTTCACCTCTAGTATACGGGATCACATCATTTTGTTCTTCTGTATGATCCCCCACATGTGATGCTCCAGTATCTCTTGCAATAGTTTCACCCCACTCAACTAATGCAGTCAGATGCTCACAGCCTTTCTAACCCAAGACTTGCGGCGTGCCCTGACGGTGGCCATCGCGATTTCTACTAGCTTCTTAGTTTTTGTACTAATCGCTCTCGCACCCTGGTACTGAAGTCACAATGTCATGCCTGTCCCACATTACCATCATTCTCGCACCGCTCGTGTATCTCTTCATTATGTACTCTGGAGGTATATTAGGAATCTGAAGGTATGTGAAGGCTTTAATAAGATGGGCGCAGAAGAAGCCTGTAATGATCAAATTGACCATGATCAATGCTACTTTTCACCGAACCACATTATACTTGGAAATGCTAAATGGAAACTTTTTGAAATGCCCTCTCTTACATGTATGCTCCCTGTCTTGCACTTGCATGTATATCTACCTGATCTTACATTAGCCTCCACTCTAAAAGAATGTTGAAACCAAGCATATTGCCATGACTGATCCGTGTGCCTTACCAGGTAAACATCAACCTCGTTAGGATGAGGATAAATACGGAATGCAATACTATAAATATAGATTTCCTTGTATTTTTTGTATACAGCTCGTGTGTACACCCTACTAAGATGGCCATCAAAGGGCTGCAATGTCAACCGTAAGTTACTAGCCTGTTTCATGGACATCCACATAAATAATTACCCCTCAGTAAATGATCTTAAAACTTCTTGAGAAACAACAATCCACTATCATTATTACCTGAGACCAATGGGTTTCCCCACCCACCATGTGATTTGTGTGTTGAATGAAGTCCAGCATCTTGCATGCAAATTTACTCATGCATGTTATATGTCCTATGAAGCCACTGCCCTTGATCATCTTATTTACGCTTTCACTTGTTTGTGTAGAGGTGATCCTGCCATAGTACAAAGGTTTCAAATAAGCAGGAACCTACAATTTCCTACTCTCCCAAAGTCCCTGAATAGCATCATCCTCCCGTATGCCATACTCATCCACCAATTCATTCCATGCAGACTCAAACTCTGTAGGTGTCAGTGGGTGATTGATTACAATGAGAAGTTTTATCTTCAGACCATCATGAATCTTGTACAGTTTTTTCAGCTCTGCTTTATACTTCTTCAGCATGTACCAACGGCACAACCAATATTGTGTTTTTTAGAACACCTTCTTGATCGGCCCAAAGGGAATGTTGTGTACATTTGTCAAGTTAGAAGCTTCTTTTACTTTATACTTTATATCTTAGTTCCATATGATAAACATGGCTACAGATAATACAGATTAGTAAATTCAATTGCTGGCTACAGATTATTGTTGGATGGACTGGATGTAGAATAGCTGGGCTGTTGGATGAACCAATCACATATATTAGAAAAAAGACAACATGTCAGCATACTCACATGCAAGTAGGTCCTCTCCGGATCGGGCGTTGCCATGGTCCCCGGTGACACAGGTTGGAGAGGAGTCACCACGACCAACTGTGCGGGATTTACCGTCGACCCTAGGGATAACAACGGTGCTGGGCATGGCGACGTGGTGGGATGGTTCCTTGCTGCGGTGCCCTGAGTCATCGGCATTTCTAGCGGAGCCGAAAATCTGACCTGCGTCGATTCCAGTGATTGTGCCATCAACAGGCTAGGGGACACGAGCGGTGTAGCAGATGGTGTCGCAGGATCCTTGGACGCTACCAGAGTTACATCATCTATGGAATTGGACTGCGCAGGAGTGTGAAGCAACATGGCGCAGGAGATGGAGTCGCCAGGCATGAAAGCAATTAATCGTCATTTGATGTCCCTAATGCCGTAACGGGTGCCACGATTCCTCCAATAATCTAGCGCTACTGCAATAACAACAATCAATGTCATCATGATTGTCCACTACTGTTGTGCCATTTATTCAAATATCGTAGTAAGTTAAATACTCCTTGGTAGTAAATGCAAGCATGGAGAAACACCTGTGCGGTGCGGGGCTTACCAGTAGGGAACACCTGTGGCGGGCGCGGAGAAACAGTGACATGGAGCCGCCCGCAGCCATGGAACTGCCGTCACCCACCGGTTCGCCATCCATAGGGCCGCCTGCCACGCCACCGACGCCATGGGGCCATGAGCCTGCGGAGGAGAGGAGGATGGGCAGGAGGAAGAAGAAGGAGAGGGGGAGGACAAGCAAATGCATCTTTGGCATGCTGTGGAGGCATCCATATATGATGTGGGAAGAAGGGAGTCTGTGGGGGCGGAATTGAGCGACACGGCAACAGGCGGAGAAGGCAGCGTCGCGGCCTCATGCATGGAGAAGACGAGGAGGCAGGAGATAGAGAAAAGAAAGGAGAGAAAAAAAGAGAGAGAACGGGCACGCACTGGTGTCTTTTGGGTCTAAAGATCACAATTTCCATGTAAAGTCTGTAAATGGTTCCTTGGTACAGTGTGAACGCCTAATTACCACGCGGTAGACTAATGACGTTAATAATTATTACGTTTTGCTCGTAACTGCCGGCTCGCCTCATCAGGCCATCAGGGAGCTCGACGCTCAGTTTGCAACAACTGGGAGTGGACTGGCCGGGAGGAAAAACGGGAATAGCGGGAGGTCGGACCAGCGCTGGCCGTTGGATGGGGTGGTCACAGAATAACCTATTCTATGGCTGGCTACAGAGTATAATATATATATATATATATATATATATATATATATATATATATATATAAATACTATATTTAGCTCTGGGTACGGAATGAGCAGCTCCACTTGCCTGCTTGTGGCTTCCCCCGCGGCAGTGGCCAACTGGCTAGCTAGTCCCTGGTTTTTTCTACCCATTTTGCCGTCTTTTTACCCCGATCGATCCCACGTTACGAACTACTCCCTTCATTCTAAATTATAGGTTGTTGTGATTTTTCTAGATATATAGATATTATTATGCATCTAGATATAGGGTATATCTAAGTACATAATAGAATCTATAAATTAAAAAATCTAAAATGACATGTAATTTGGGATGGAGGGAGTAATTCGGACCGTGGGTCCACATCCCGTGCAGTTCCTGTCTTTACCCGACTCTTTCCCTGCTGGCCACGACTCTCTCCCTCTCGGCCACCGCCCGCCGGCCGCCGGCCCACCGTTCCATCCCCGCGCAGCCGCGTCCTCCCCATCCTTCCATCGCCGCGGTTCCTCACCTTGTCGACGCAGTGCTGTACACCGCAGGAGCCCACTGGAGCTAGTTGTACACTCTTGCCATCAGCCGCTCGAATCCTCGCGCTCCGATGCCGCCGGCGAGGAACTCCACCGCGGTGAGTCCTACTCAGCTCGTACACAAGTTATCGTCGTCAATCTGCCGTGGAAGGACCCATCGCGTGAACCCCGGTTCTCAGAGCCGGTTCCTCTCCCGCCGCTAGATCCCGTTTCTCGGTGCCGCACGTCTCCCCGAAACCGCCGCCACTAGCACACAAGCGTGAGAAGCTGAGGTCCAAACTCATCGTCAGTTTGTTCCCTACCAACCAGCTGACCTGGATTTGAGACGCATTTGCGGCATTGAAGCTCGGCGGCGGCAGGTTCCTACCCGTCCCTTGCGGCAGCCTCCAATTTCTTTCCTCACCAGTTCCCCCTTCCAATCCTGCTCGCCAGGACATGAATCGCATTTGAGGCGTTGCTCCTCGATGGCAGCAGCTTCCTATCCCTCCCCTTCGGCGTGGATTTATTTGGATTAATGAGCTATTCTCCCCCATTGTAAGGTTCCTTCCATTCTCCTCCCGTATGATTTCAGTTGATTTTGATTGATTTCCCGCGGAAGTACCGTTCATTTGTGCAGGTTATAGAACAATGTTGGCCACTTAGATTTGCAAGTTGGAACTGATGGGAGATTGAGTATTAGATTCGGAATGGTCTCCAAGTAGGAAATTTCATCAACCATATGTACTACCCCTAAAATGTAGAATTCTCCATTCAGATCGATGCCAGGATCATTCAGTAAAATTTTGCCACTTCGTGTAATGCACATCCACGCTCCTGTCATTTTTAGAGATGATGGATCATTTTTCTCTAATTTTTAATTTGAGGTGCTAATCAGAAAATATGCTAATAGGAGCAGACAGCTTTATTTTGAACTAGAAGCACTAATGTTTGCTTTCCAGGAAGGACAGTATGCATTTTTTGATCTGTTCTTGATGCTCTGTTTTGTGTTTCCGATCAGTTGAAGTGCAAAATGGACAATGCATAATATAAAGTAGGACTGATTTTTTTTACTCAATCCATTTTTAGCTGTAAGATTCCTACGTGGAAATGCATGTCTGCTCCATTTTTAGTTTAGGTTGCTGGATAAGTCTTGCGGTCTTTTTTTTATTTTTAACCTTTTTTTATTTATTTTTAAAAATAACCTCACCCGGGCTTTATTTGCGCGGCGTAACCCTTTTGACCGTGCCAGACCGCCTGGCGCGGCAGGAACACGCTGCCGCACCGCATGCACTGGCGCGGCGGCCCCTGCCACGCTGGCGCGGCGAGTCGCGGCGCCAGGTGAGCGCTGACGTGGGTGGGCGCTCGCCACGCCAGCCCGCCTGGCGCGGCAGCGTTGACGCACCAGCCCGCCTGGCGCGGCAGGGCCAGCACTAATTCCACGCGCCGGCTCCCTTCCTCCTCCCTCCATCCTTTCTTCCTCCTCCAGACACACCAGCACCTTGTAGCGCCGGCCCCCACCGTGCCACCCCCAAATCCACCCAAAATCAGACGATTTGGGTGGGGGAAAGTAGTGAAAATCGATCCCTGCTTCGTATGGAAGGTATTCCCCCAATTTTTCTCGTGTTTTACCGTTGCATTTGGTAGATCGGAGGATGTTTAGGTGACTTAGGGTTAGGTTAGTGATTTCAATTTTGAATGAAATGCAATGGTGTTTTGTGTTAGATGATACGTAGTTCAGATGCAATTGAGTCTCTGCCCGCGATATTGACGTGTAGAACTTGTTGAATATTTCGATTTAGGTATATATTCATCCAATTGTGTGGTTTACATGACATGTATTTTTTTATATCTTCAATTAATTAGTCTCATATTTTTGTTCCTTAATATAGTTGCTATAGTTGATATGTTTCAGTGTTTGTATTTCGTAGATGGAGTGTTTACATTTTATCGAAATGATGTATATAGCTCATTTGGATTACGTGTGTAAAGTTTATTTGTGTATTAATTTTGTGGCACTTGATGTCTAGGTGAGATGACGTCGTTTGGTTGTGAATACAAGCGGCGTAGGTGGTATGTCCGTTATGTGGGCGAGTCCAATGGTGCTGGTCCCGTACCTCCTGCCCTTCCGGTACCTCTTTGTAGATGTGGCGTGCAAGCAGAGGTGAAACAATCAAGGCATCCAAAGACAGCCGGAAGAGCCTTCTATGTATGCAAGTGGACTTTTGGTCCAATTCCTGCCGCACCTTGTGATTTCTTTCAGTGGATTGATGGACCCGACAAATATGATCCTAGGATCCGCCTATTCCAATATCATAGCATAGAGCTTAAACCATACCATCAGTTTAGGCGTTGGGTTCCTCCTTCACCAAACCCACCTAGGATGACCGAGGAGGAGAAGCAGGAGGCTGCTTGTAGGCGTGTGAGGGATCCTCCCATGTGCAAGTGTGGTGTTTCTGCTAAGCTTATGCGTCCTAACTTAGGGGATCCACCTAAGTTTACTCCATTCTTTCGATGCTCGCTAAAGACTCATGTAAGTTTATTATGAGAATATTAGTATGTCGTGTAGCTAGCAGTTATAATTTTGCAGTATATTGTTCATATTTTTACTTGATGTTATTACTTGGAAGTTGGAGCAGCATTTTCTAGTTACTTTACGTATGAGTAGTTCACGTCACCGTTTTTTTGCAGGATGGGTGGCCGTTGTGTGATTTCAATGAGTATATATACGGCCCAATGGCAATGTGGCCAACGGAGGAGCAAGTGCGGGAGTTCGAGAGTGGAAAGGCACCGTGGCCATGTGTGTCCTCTCCTATGATAGATGCAAGTGTGGTATATTGGCAACACAAGATGTGATGCCTTCTGAACTTGGATATGGTTCGTTCTGTGGAAATGCACATGGCGATTACCAGGTTAGTAACTACTCGTCTCTTGTGTGTTATTAAGGTTGGAACTTGTTTCATATTCGTAAGAATATAAAATTATTGTTGCAGGAGGGAAGGACATGTGATTGGGAAGATTTTTCTGGTCGTTATGATTTGTTATTAATGTTGGGTAATACATTGGAACCATGGAAGTCAAGGAAACAATAAGAACTCGAAGAAAAGATTAGGAAGGACTATGATGTGCCTATCCCTGACAACAACTTGCTTTGGGGGAAAATATATCAAGATATGGTGCATGAGACTGGAGTGGAGCCTGAAGGACTTTATGCGAGGAAAACTATTATTAAGTATTGGAGGCAAAATAGATCCAAGTATCCACGACCTCTAACTGAAAATGAGAAGAGAGAAAATAGGAGGAAGTTGCAGGAGGAGAGGGAGTCGGAGAAACAAAGGTTGAGGGAGGAAAGAGATCGCTTAGGTTATGTGGTTGATCCGAATGCGAAATACCCTAAGGGTTCATGGGAAGAATATTTGCAGCAAGTTAAGGCAAGAAAGAGAAGGATTGAAATGGAAGAGTTACAACAAAAAGCGGAAGAGGCACAGATGGAGACGATGAAGGCTCTTGTTGCCGATTTACCTGTTGGTAAGGTTAATGTCGATAAGAAAGGGAAGGGAGTTGTTGTTGCCCGGGATGATGATGATGATGATAACGAGTTACTATATGAAGGTGACTCGGACTAGATGAACATGTTGATTTTGCTGAATCATGTTTCTCTTTAGTTGTGAAAACTATGTTTATTTATGAGAAAATTATGTTTATGTTTATTCTGAGAACTACGATTAGTTGTCAAAAATAATTTTCATTTGTGAGAGAACTATGTCCAAACGCATCAAAGTTTCCTCTTTGATCAAAATTAAGATTGAACAAAAACTTGTGAAGAAGTACTGTAATATTTTAAAAAAGACAATACTCTTTCTATACTTACTGGTAGGGTCCGATAGAGCGTAGGGTCTATCCGAGCAATTTTAGGTATATTCGAGCATTTTTTATCCGACCGATGCCCGTTGGGATTTGGCCTGGATACGCTGGGGCGCCCAGAAGAGCAAAGCTCATTTTGAAAACTGGGTCAAGCGGCGCATTAAAAAGGGCTGCCCCGTTAAAAGATGCTTACTTTGTGAACAAAGTTCAGAATCAATAAGGGTTCTCCGAACGAAGGGAGTGTACAACTGGGGCGCAACCCTACTTTTTTGTTGGAGAGATAGAATGCAGTTCTTCACGAAGTTTGAGACAAAGGAAAAAAGAAAAGTTTCTCTATACCCTCTGCGTTTTGAGACATTATGGCTTTAGGGTCGACCCCGCTAAAAAAAAGGAATCCATAAAAACTAGGACTCCAACACCATGATAAAATACTATCCGCATGATTTGTTAGGGGGGCTTGCCGCGCCAAGCAGAGTGGCGCGGCAGTAGTGCGCTGCCGCGCAACCCGAAACAAAGTTTCAGTAGGTGTGTGGGGGGTGGAGGGGCTTGCCGTGCCAAGGGCAGTGGCGCCGCAGGAATGCGCTGCCGCGCCAGGCGGAGTGGCGCGGCAAGATTGGGCTGCCGCGCCAAACGCAGCAAAGTTTCAGTAGGTTCTGGGGGGGGGGGCTTGCCGCGCCACTCCGCCTGGCACGGTAGGAGTGCGCTGGCGTGTCAAGCGAACCAAATTTTCAGTAGGTTCGGGGGGGGGGGGGGGCTTACCGCGCTACTCCGCCTGGTGCGGTAGGAGTGCGCTGCCGCGCCAAGCGAAACAAAGTTTCAGTAGGTTTGGTGGGGAGAGAGGGGGCTTACTGCGCCAATTGCGCAAAAATTTCAGTAGGTTCTTGATGAGGACATCACATGTTCGGATACAACCATATTAGTATCTTTTGACTCCGAGGTGAAACAATTCTTTATCATAATTATATGTGACACATTTGATGAATTGATGCTGCACCATGATGTGTATTCGTTGTCAATTTCAGAAATACATACATGGATCAAAAATAGTGTTAAACACACATGGAAGGCATGGAGGACCAAAGAAGTAGATTGGGGGCCAAGTCCAAGTATTCCTAACGTCCTCCACCAGGCCACCACGTCACTTTTGGCCCAAGGAAAGAAAGAGATCCAATCCAACACGTTTTGTTGCTGGATTCGGACTACAGTTCTGGCCCAACTTGCAACGACCGCCACGACCTCATCCGGACTCCGTTTTGGGCGTTCAAGTACTCCTTGGAATCCTTATGAAGCCTATTTTCATATGGATCTGGACTCATGTCCATATCTATTCTGAGGCGGCCGTAATCATCGAAATACTACCGAGAGGTTTTCTGTCCATAGGTGCTGCGTCGCCCTATTTTGGCCTGATGGGCCGTGTATCAAGTTGGGTCCATTAGGGACGTGTCCTAGGGTTGGAGCACGATCCCAACACCCCCCTGGTCGTCCTCCTAGGTATTAATAAGGATTAGAGCCGCCACGAACAGATTGGGTTTTGTTTTGTTGAAAGTTTAGCCATTGCTACTTCCTTGTAGACGCGTGTGTCGACTAGACCATCCGTTCTACTCGATTCGGAACCCCAACTTTGTGATTTCAGATTTGTTTTCATCTCCATATTTGCAATTGAGTTGCTTGTTCTACTTGTTCTTGCTTGTTCTTCGATTGCTTGCAGGACGAGTGCCCTAGTGGCCGGGTGACGCGCTCCACAAGATCGCGGCAGCCATTGGAGGTGGTGTATCGGTTGCTAAGGCGCAGCTTGGAAGGCTGTAGTCGGGCCGTGAACGTCGTCTCCATCCACCAATCGAGTTATCCACGCCTCTCTCATCGAAAGATCGGGAATCAACCCTAGCGGGTTCATATCAGTAGGGGGGCTGTCGCGCCACTCCGCCTGGCGCGGCAAGGGTACCCCCCGCGCCAAATCTATTAAGGTTTCAGTAGGTTTCTGGGCTGCTAGACTTCCGCCGACTCAGCTGCCCCAGCAATCCGGCTGATGAAACTTAAATAGCTTTTTTTGTTTTGATTTTTATTAAACTAGTTTCAACCACGAAATTATTCCGTATCTCGTCTAGTACGCGATAGCCTACCAGTGCGAACATTTACGAAAAAATACACGAAACACAAGTATGTCATGGAGCAAACATATAATTTTGTATGGACAGAAATAAACCTAACATCCAACCTAGTCTTTTACACGCGTGACAGAAATAAACCTAACAACCAACTTAGTCTTTTACACACGTGACAGTTCCAATAGTCTTGCACACACATATAACATAAATTGCACACCTAGTGCATCACACTTGAGAAATGCAACGTTCAGTGTCGTGACCGCCACTCATCCGGAGGAGTAAAAGGATCTCTTGGGCGAGGCTCCCTCCTTGGATGCGTGTAACGACCCCGGATAAATCATTCGGGTCAATCTTAATCCGAGCCCCAAATTCCTCTGTCTCAGCTCTTCTCGAGCAGAAGTGCTCCACTCCAGTTCCCAGTCCTGACCCCTGAAGACTCCAACTCACCCTGCCAGTTCCTTCTAAGTCTCAACAGCAGTGTCCCTCTCAATCTGGAGCAAAGGAGAACCCGAGACTGACGGGTGGACCTGCAATCTTTTCCCCGGATCTCCCGAGGTAGACGCACCGAGTGGCCTGCACCGCTTCAGAGCTCCCCCGCCGTGTGGCTCAACTTCTCCGATGCCCGCCACTCCGCCCAGTCGCCGGCTGCGACAGGATGGATTCTCGCGCCCTCCTCCCCAATCGCAGCGGAAGCCCCTTTGCAACCCTTTCTGCAGTGCCTCAGCTCGCTCGCGCCCTCGCCGGCCGCGCCTTGGTGCTCCAACGCTGCTGTGGCAGAGCTTTGCCACCTGCTGCGTCCAAACTGCCTCGCAGCTCGCGCCCATCATCATCTTACCAGATCCCCGGCTGCAAGGCCTGATGCCTTCCGGCTTTTCCGCTGCCTCTACACATTCGCGCTCGCCCGCGCAGCCGCAGCCCACCTATCTTTTCACCGGTTGCAACCTCGCTTGTAGTGCCATTCTCCCTGTCACAACCATCAGATCCGCCGCACGACGACGCCCACCTCCGCCAAATCTCAGCCCCGGCAAAATCGCGCCTGCGCCGCCTTGTCTCCCGTGCCCAATAGCTGAGGACGCTATCTCCGAAGTCTTGTTCCGCTGCCCATCGCCGCTCAATCGCCGCCATGGCAGCGCACTCCCTCTTTTCTTCTGGTCTTCGTGCTACTCCAACTCCCTCTCTCTTCCGTGCAGCTATAAAAGGGAATGCCAGAGCCCTACTGGAGTTCCCTTCGCCATCGTTGCCTCGCCGCCTTGTTCCTTTGTTTTGTGCTTGAGCGCCGCCACCTAAGTTCTTGATGAACTCTCATCTCCGCTCAACACCCGCCCCTCCCAATCCACCCAGCCGCTTGCTTCTCCGCGCTGTGCTAGAGCTTCCTTGTTGCTCACAAGAAGCTCCGCCGCCGCCGGAGCCCCGCCGGACATCGCCGCCACCAAAGCCTTAGTGCTTAAGACCTTCCACTCAAGTCTACTCCTTCCCGACCCCAAAAGGCTGCACCTATAAACCGAAGGTAAGCTGCCGACCCCTCACCGGTTCGCCTGACCCTAGCTGTTCGCCCGACCCCTTTTCCGTCTCGCCCGACCCTGTCTGTTAGCCGACCCTTATCTGCTTCGCCCGAGGATTCGGCTGTACTTTTTCCTTGACCCGAGGGTATCTGTGTAAAATTTCGGGGACTTCTCTGTAATAAATCTGAGGACCCCAAACACAGTCATCCCTTAAGGTTTAAGGGTCAGATCATAAGTTTCTTCCAATCCGACCCGTGGTCTTATTCTCTATCCACTGAAGCTTGAAACCCCACACTTTTTCCGTAGCTTTGCTACAAGTTTCTGGGCTAAGACTTGCGAGTGTTGCTGTTGAAATAACTGTCTAAACACTAACTCCTGCATTGCATTCGTGTAGAGCCGTCTTGCTGATGGCATCTACGAGCTACACCCTGTGCCAGAAGACGGAGCTGTAGCTGAGCTACCAGTTCCAGAAGTCGAAGTCGCACCAGCTGAAGACCCGCTTCCCTCCCCTCCGCTTGAAGGCAAGCCCCGGAGCATGAACCCCAAAGTTTCCCAAACTTGCGCATGCCTTCTTTCTCATATTGTGCATTTACGTATAGGAGTTGTTTGCAACCTTAGATGCATGACATAGTTCCTTTGATTTGAACAATAGTTGTGGACGGTAATTCATTATTTGTCGGGAAGAATCTTCTTGACAATATTCAACACCCCTGAAATGCCTTATCGAACACACCATTTTTTGCCTTCCATTGCACAAATTCTAGTGTCGTACCTAGTTTTTATGGCCCTATTGGCAATCTGGGTACAACAATTTTTGGTGATCATCTATCATGCGCTGCAACTTTCCTGCTTCCTACTCAGTTTCACAATCTCTGTGTGCATCTCGTAGCACCTGACCAAGGTCATCAGTAGGGCCATTTTCTGCAAACTCATCTTCATCAGCCTCGCCCATTATAGTATCTGCAAAAGCTTGGCCTGCAACCCAGTCCGGAATGCTGTCATCCTCCTCCTCATCGCCATCTTCCATTACAACCCCTCGTTCATCGTGCTTGGTCCAAACCAAATAGTTAGGTATGAAACCGTATCTAAACAAGTGGCTGTGAATAGTCCCCCAAGAATCCTTTGAATAGTCCTTCTTGTTATTGCATTGGAAGCATGGACAACATACGAACCCATTCTCTTGCGTGTTCGCTTTGGCCACTTCGAGAAAATAATGCAAGCCATCAATAAACACCTTGCTCCGCCTGTTTGCATTATACATCCATTGCCGGTTCATCTGCATCGTATTACGCATGAAAATGGATTACACTTGACAATGGATTACGCGTGAAAATTGATTTACACTTGAAAATAGATTACGCGTGAAAATTGATTACACTTGAAAATTGATTACGCGTGACAATTGATTACACTTGAAAATGGATTCACGATTGAAAGCATGTCAAATGTTGTAGTGCAAATAATGCTGAAAGTTTAGATATAGATACAAATACACATATTTAAATTAAAGATCAAGACAACATGATACAGTACAACAAACCATCCACTGGTTATTATCTAGGAGGACTTTAAGTATCCTTGGGCGGTGAAGATGAAGGTTCCGCTGACCCAGCCTCATCCTGTGGTTTATTTGTGCCACCTGAAACAGTAGAAATAAGTGGACGTGAAACACCTGGGATTGAGGGTGGAGCATAACGACCACCAAAAGGAGGTTCCTGACCCGCGGCAACAGTTTCTTCCTGACGTTTTTGCAAATAACAAAGCATTGTTTTTTCCAACGCGCTCATTTTCTTCGGCTTATGCTGAGGGCCAACTATGATTTTTCCCCTTGCCAAAAGAGGAACAACAATCGCCTCCACCATCGCCACTTCCTCCAGTAGCAGAAGCCATCTATGTACAAAAATTGTTACCTTAGCACTGCAGAAGTTGTTGAACTTGAAGACCATAATCATCTCGCGAGCATGTCCTCAACTAGGCGGCACCGCACTTCGTCATGAAAGAGGTTCGATTTTACGAAAAAGGGGACACGGTCACGATGTCCGTATCCACTCTTTCTCGTAAAATCGAACCTTCTTCTTGACATACGTTGCTGCTCGGCGGAGAACATCCTCGCAGAGATGAACACGGTATGCAAGTTCAACAAGTATGGATTTGAAAAATTATATTGAATTTGATAAGATAAACCATCTAGATGAGCAAGAATACATACTATATATGACACATCAATCTCCCTCACATTCTAATGAGGACACCACATGTACATCTACACCAGTAGCACCTCAGGCGCCTCCAGTTGCTCCTCCACCTCAGGCGCCTACAGTTGATCATCTAGTTGGGCCAATCACTCGGGCCCGTGCGAGAGAATTAAACTTCATCATGCTGTTAAGGAACGAAGGCCCAGTGGAATAAGAAGATGGCCCAACAGGGCAGCCCAGGTGGGGCGCCTAGGGTTGGGAGCCGCGGCCCTCCCCCTGGTCGCGCGCGCCACCCTCCTGCCGTGGCGCCTGCTCCGAACTCCAGGGGCTGCGCCCCCTTTATTTAGTTGGAGTCCCTTTTGTTTACAAATTGAGTTTTGTTTTACATCTAGCTTTAGCTACTCTCGAACACGCGCAAATACGCCCTGTCCTCGTGTGATTCAGAACTCCACCTTCGAGTGATATTGAGATTGCTCGCATCTTTTTCTTGTTCGTTTTTCAATTGCGTGCAGGAAACGATCTTCGTGATCAGGCTGATCTCGCACCGGCGAGGTTGGTAACCATCGGGAGTTGGTTCAACGATTGCATTGGCGCTTCGGGTTCGCTCGTCATAGTCGGATCGTGAGGGTCTACTTCCACCAAATCGAAATTATCTCCACTCACCGAAAGATCGGGTACTCGAAGCTAATTCCCATCTAGCTCAAAATACCTCTCCATTTTCTACTTCATCACATTCTAGCAAATAAACTTTCCATCTCCAAAGCATAAATCAAAGCGTAACAAGAGGATGAAGTAGCAAACCTTCACAACACTTGTATTGGCTGAGTGAAATTCCCATGAAAATGAGGAAAAAAAATTTGGGCAGCACCTCCCTTGCTTCGGCACCACCGGAGAGTGGTGAAGTTTATCTCTCCGTCTATGTGGTGGACTGGCTCGGGCTAGAGGAAGAAGAAAGACCTCTGTCCTGGTATATAATGGGGATGAGTATTTATCACGGTTAAAAACTCCAACCGGGACTAAACTTTTTGTCCCGGGTGGAGGCTTCAACCGGGACAAAAGGTCAACCCTTTTATCCCGGTTGGATCCTCCAACCGGGACAAAAGGGTCTCGCCACCGACACCCCAAAACTAGCCATTGGGACTAAAGGGGGGCCTTTAGTCCCGGTTGCAAATACCAACCGAGACTAACTCCCCCTCCATTTTTGCCTACCGTGGCGCACCCCCTTTTGTCCCAGGCCAACTTTAAACCGGGATAAAAGGGGGCGCATCGAAAGCCAATTCTCTACTAGTGTTTGCATCATTATGTTTCTTATGTTGAGATCTACAAAACAAGAACTATATCGATATATTTTGAAATATATTTTATATACTAGCAACTTATATTGAGTATGTGGCAGCTACTTATATATTAAGTGTGCAACGATGTGTGTAAATAGTTTACACAACAAATTATGTGCATAAATTGCTACACAAATAATATTTACATTCATATTGTTTACCTACTCAACACTAAAGTATCTAAATAAATCACCACATTATCTCTACATAAGGTATTTACTGCAAGATATGCTAGATAACACTACTGGCAAACATGGCATTAGTCCCGGTTGGTAGGCCTCAAAGATCTTGAAAATCTATCCGGGATAAAATTTTTGAGACAAAAGGGGCTTCTATAGTCCCTGGTCGTTCAACCGGGACTAAAGTGGATACGTGCATGCGCCTGTATGGCGCGTGCAAGTACCCTTTAGTACTTAAGATTTTTTTAAAAAAATTATTTTCCATATTAATATTGCATGCAAGTCATATATATATATATATTTCATGGTATTAGTATATATATCTACAGTTCGTAGTATATTATACAAATCAATCTAGTATTTATACAATTACTATATATACAATAATTTATCCACTTCATTCCTAGGATCCTCCTGTCGTGGTGTTGCTCGGTGCGTGTATTGAACATAATTAAGTATTAATAGTTTTATTTTACGTACATTTATATCATGCAACGACATCACCTTGGGTCCCACAAAACTCTGCATGTGCTCACGGACGTAGTATCCATATAGATTATTCCCTTATTCCTGTACTAAGCACTTTAGTGGGAAAAAAACAGGTTATGAAATATTTGTGTTATAGAATGTACAAAATGTGCAAACTTCATACGTATTGGAAAGTCTATTTTGAATGTAAGGTTTTCTTTGAATGGATCACGATGATTCTTAAGGAATGGTTTCCATGCATTGCGGATTAAAATAATGAATGATACAGTGTTAGGTGAAAATTTAGGAAACAAACTTTTGCACAGAGATAAAGGTCCAAAATTATTACGAGTTTAGCATGTTTTGAATGTCTTGGTACTCCTTCGGTGGTTTCCTCAATGAATCGAGCACAACGATGCGGCTTGTATCAATCATAATTATTGTGAGGATCTAGTGGAACTGTGTACGTAAATATTCATATTAGAGCTAACTAACATTAATTAGGTAAGGAAAAAGAAAACATAAATAGATAGTACCCACACTTACTTACTTAAAGTTGTATGGTAGTAGTATAAGTAATGTTCATATTAGAGTTAACTAACATTAATTAGGTAAGGAAAAAGAAAACATAAATAGATGGTACCCACACTTACTTAAAGTTGTATGGCAGTAGTATGT
This sequence comes from Setaria viridis, assembly GCF_005286985.2. NCBI lineage: Eukaryota > Viridiplantae > Streptophyta > Magnoliopsida > Poales > Poaceae > Setaria > Setaria viridis. The sequence continues at coordinate 10,866,165 of NC_048269.2, forward strand.
AACTCTTGTAATGTTATTTGTCAAGGAAATTGTATACCGCCTCCAATGTTTTCTTTGGCTAATCCCGTATCTGCTTTTGGTTAACAAGCGATGGATCCATGAAGCCAACATTGAAGTATGATTCTCTATGACACCTCTGAATTAGCATCCTACATAAAATGGAATACGAAGTTAGTAGGGAGACGCGCACACAAAAAATAATAATATGAGCCAAAATTTACATATAGATAAAAAGACACTTACAGAATCCAGACGCTAATGAGAGAGACGTCAAGGGCATCCTAATGGTACACTTCATATATATCCGTGAATTCCATCCTTTGGCACCTTCGCCAAAAAAAATCAGTCGGTTTAACCCAAAGACCGAACATGAGCCTCTCGTCGGTAGATTGCTTCATGTACCATTCATGGAATTCGTACAACTTCATGGATAGCTTCCGTACCAACTCAGGCCTTACTACAGGCTTGCCTAGCTCAAAGGTCTATTTAGGTACAACTGGCTCTGGAGCTGGCAGTTCAACTTGCCCTAGAACTTCAGCAAGAGACATACCTGTATCTTGCATAAATCAAATGACATGGATTTGTTGTTCTAAGGGCATTGCTACTATAGTTTGAGCATCTTTATCTGGTAGATCCCCGAGCTGGGGGATAGTATGATTTGAAGACAACTTTCCTTTCCATTTTTTCTTCTCATCAGCCTTAACTAACGCCCAGTCGTAGTTTGATAGTAGAGTCCTCTTTACTTCTTTTGACATGCTAATAAAAAAATTGTAATTTTGCTCGATCTACTGGATTTGGCTCCATCTCCTTTGCTTTTTTTTTTCTTCAGTGCATTTTGTTAAGAACTCCTTGCAAGTTGCTTGGGATAGCTCCTGCAATTCCTCATCAGTCATATTGGCCGGTAGTTTCTCAATGGGTTCAGGCTTCTTTGTTTTCTTCATTTGCTGCCTTGGCTTGGAAGATGGTGGTCATGAATTCTTCAAAGGTGTTGTAGGTTCCTTGCTCGATGCAGATCTTAGTCCTAGAGACGGTGATCAGGGAGGGGTGTTGTTGTCGTTGTCACTCACAGCACCAGGATTCGATGGAGATGGAGACGGTGATCGAGCAGGATGCGATGGTCCTGGTGGTTATGAAAGTCCTAGAGAAGGATGTGCTGGAGATGACAGTCTTGAGCTTTGAGGAGATGGTCGTGGTGGGCGATCTACGGGGAGCAATGATGCCTCCGTGCCAAGGATGATGATGTAGTGTTTGCACCATAGAATGAATCCATGAAGCGCATCTCCTAGTGTCCTTTTCCCGTCACCTCTCGGGAGGTAGAGCTCTAGGCCTTCATATTGACTATCAACAATATGCTCTAGGCCGATGCTTGTGTAGCCAGGTGGAATCTTCATGCCATGGCTTGCCTGTCTTGGTTGGATTGGTAATGCACTCCCGTACACCACCTATACATATAGCAGAAATAAATAAGTTATTAAACTCCTGAGGCGTGGATCAATTGAGAAGATTGCATACCTTATATATATATGTATACCTTAATAGTGATATTGCCAAACGGACGGGGGAGACGAGGCGGCACGGATCTTAAAGTACGCTAAGTGGGAGATGAAGGTCGGGGAGATGAGTGGGCACCTTTTAAACCCCCCGCCCAGACGAGTGGGCACCTTTTAAACCCCCCGCCCCCCCCAACCAAGTCCTAGGTTGATTTTTCAACCGGGACTAAAAGGCCTTTAGTCTCGGTTGCAAAGTCCACTCCAGGAGTTCAGGACTAATGCCCCCCCTCCCCCCCCCCCGCCCCGGTCGCGGTTGCAATTTGCAACCGTGACTGAAGGGTGCTTTTTGCGCGGGATGTGAAAATGACCCTTTAGTCCCGGTTGCTAATTGCAATTGGGACTAAAGGTACAACTGGGACTGAAGCCCCCTACCCTTGCGGTGGCCTTCGATGGCACATTTTTGACCCGGGATTAAAGTGACTATAGTCACGGGTCCAATGTTAACAGGGACTAAAGGGGCTGGATGGAAGGTCAGTTCTCCAGTAGTGTAACTTGTCATAGTGTGTGTGCACAAGTTGTTACACATCTTTAAATAATTGGTACAGTTTATACGGTATGAATTTATGTGCATACCGTGTAATAATTTTATTCTATTTTTTTAAATAGCAAGTTATGACATAGTTGGTACTATGTAACAAGTTTGTTATATATTTTTGCTACGGCTGCATATCATGTAACAGATTTAATATAGTATTGAGATAGCAACTAAGTGTGCATACTATGTGACAACACTTTTGGGATAGCAACTTTAATATATACATGGTAACAACTCCTTTCATAATCTCTAATTATACATTTACATAAAAATTGCTATTAATACAAAAAGTCTTCAAACTATATGCAAGTGGGATCTAGTTTTATTCGTCTCGTCGTGTACAAAAAATTGGTACAAATGGAATTTGAAACTGACACTCTATTCAAAAGTTATAGCGATTTAAAGTAAATATTATCCCTTTTTCCCAAGGCGACATAAGTCTAACAATAGACATGCATGTAGTCTTCCAACCCTACTCGGCGCTAGCACAGTAGGGTTGCACTGTTTCTTATTGCGCAACTAGTCATGGGTTAACCCAGTCTTAAACTATTTGTAGATTGTAAACTTTCATATATATATATATATGATATATGATATATATAAATGATTTGTACATACATCTGTCAGTTTCTGAACCTGTGACCTCATGCTCGCGCATGACACCCCCTAACCACTCTCTGCAGTGCTTGTGATAACATTGAAATGTTTTTTTTCCTTTGGACCATTGTTGGCTGCAACTTTTAATGATAATTTAGATATAATTGACTTCAAGTGCCGAAGTTGTCAACTATAAATTTCCAGTTCCAAATGGCTTTGTTGAGTTTGCTAGTGTAGTGTTTTTCGTGGTTGTGGTTCATTTGGGTCCCTTGTGTTCATCCGGATACCTTTGTGTTCATTTATATACTATGAAATCATCACCCTTAGAAGCTTTGCTCGGAGAATTAATGTTTGGGAAAAAAAGTAAGCTCAGCCCTCATCCGAGGTGACAAAAAAGTGTGTGCCCAGAAGCATCTAGCCTAGAACTACTCAGCGAGGGCTTGAGCTCTGTAGGCTTCTAAGTCTTCTCATATATCTTGCTGTTGCTTTGAGATACCACATCTACCCTTGTTTGTGAATGGGTCATGTCCTACTAGGATCCTGTTTTATTATGTTCTACTCCCTCCTTATAATACTATTCATTTTGGCTTTTCTAAATACACAATTTTTCCTATGTATCTAGATATAATATATATATATATATATATGCACATCAAAAGTTATGTATATATATCAAGAAAAAATCCAAATTGAGTAGTAATTTGGGATGGAGGGAGTAATAGGCATGCGTTTTCCTGAAGTTCTCAGTAGCATATTATTTCTTGTATAAGTATTGTCTTCCATATATTGGATTGTATGTTTTCACTACTAGAAAAAGTGGATTTACTACTAGTTGGGAAGCCCCCCTCTAGTACCGGTTGGCTAACCGGTACTAGCCAATCAGTACTAGAGGGTCCCTATAGTACCAGTTAGAATAACTGGTACTAGAGGGTATTAAAAAATAAAAAAAAATCAAAATCCCCATGGCCCCGCCCCCACCCCCGCTGGCTCCTCCTCCCTCTACCCCCGTCGGTGGCCCCTCCAGCCCTGCCGCCAGCTCCAGCTCCTCACCCCAGGCATGAGGTGAGGGGTGACCGGAGGGGGAGTTGCGGGGAGGCCGAGGGAGAGGGCACGCTAGAGGGAGGGAGGGAGCCGGTTGCCGTTGGAGAAGAGGAGCGGGAGGGAGAAGAATGGAGAGAAGAGGAGCGGGAGGGAGAGAGAAGATGGTGTTGTGCTGTGCGGAAGAGAGGAGAGAAGAATGGAGAAGAGAAGGAGGAAGTCCCTCTGGTACCGGTTGGTAGCTCCACCCGGTACTAGAAGGTCACCTGTAGTACCGGATGAAGTCCCCATCCGGTACTTAGAGGCTGGGACTCCAGGGAGTCCCAACTTTGGAACCGAACAACCGGTACTAAGGCTAGGGATCAAAGGTTATTTTTCTAGCAGTGTTTTATCCTTACGGTATACCAGGAACAAAACTGAATGTAACACAAGACAATTTGAGATGTGCTCGCCGAATAGCACAAGTGAGAAAGAGAGAGGGAGATAATCTGAAATTAGTTAAGAGGGATGATGGATGTTGAGTTCGTGGGACAGTTGTTGAAGATAGATACCACGACGCGGGAATCCATTTTCTGTTTTTGAGATCCAACCAAATAATTCTTTGAAAATATGGTTAACCTAGTAACAACCTTACGCTTGTTTTCTTGAAGCTCATTTCAAAACTTATTTTTGTTATTCTGCTTTGTTTTTAATTTGGGAGATCCAAACAGCAAGCACCAACAAGTGTGATTAAGATACTAGCTAATAACATCAACAAAGATGGAAAGTTTAGTTAAACCGACAAACTTACAATTCTCAGAATAACACATGTTTATTACTAGCCCAGCTGAATTGCACGGGTTGACAAAGTAGCTAATACAATACGAAATACTAAATTCTTAAAAAACACAAGGGGTACTTCCTGTAGTACTCCTACATTTTTTGCGTGACAAATCCAAATAAACCATTAGGGTGTGGTGGTGTGGATAGCCATAGCCCATAAGTGATATGAGAGGCTATTATTTCTTATATCTATGACGGTAACGGTTATGCGGCATGCCCAGTAGTGATGGGGACGCTGTGGAGAACGACGGTCTCGACGGTGAGGCCTGGACCAAAGCCAAAGAGCACACCCCAGTCCATGCCCTCACCGGTAGTAGCTCGTCCATCTTCGGCCGAGAACTTCCGCATCTCGTCGAGGATGAAGAGCACGCAGGCGCTTGACATGTTGCCATACTCAGAAAGGACCTGGCGGGTGGCGCGGAGCCTGGCCTTGTCAATTCCAGCCTTGGACTCCACCGCGTTCAGGATTGCCGGGCCGCCGGGGTGCGCCACCCAGAAGATGGAGTTCCAATCGGAGATGCCGAGCGGCTTGAAGGACTCCTCCAACAGGCGCTCGATGTTGGAGGAGATGAGCTCCGGGACTCTTTCCTGGAGATGGAAGGTGAGCCCAACCTCACGGAGGTGACCTTCAATGGCGCCGTCCGAGTTAGGCAGAATGGTCTCCGACGCTGATACCATTTGAAACAATGGCCGCTCCACATGCTCGTCGGGGTCCGCGCCTACTATCACCGCAGCCGCGCCGTCGCCGAACAGAGCCTGGCCGACTAGCGAGTCGAGGTGAGCCTCGGAGGGGCCCCGGAACGTTACCACGGTGATCTCCGAGCACACGATCAGCACCCGGGCGCCGCGGTTGTTCTCGGCGAGGTCCTTGGCGATCCGGAGCACCATCCCGCCGGCGAAGCAGCCCTGGTGGTAGAGCATGACCCGCTTCACGGAGGGGTCCAGGCCGAGGAGCTTGATGATCCGGGAGTCGGCGCCGGGCATGTCGACGCCGGAGGTGGTGCAGAAGATGATGTGCGTGATCTGGGAACGCGGCTGGCCCCACTCTTTGAGCGCCTTCTCCGCCGCTGCGGCGCCCAGCTTGGGTACCTCCTCCACCAGGATGTCCTGGCGTGCGTTCAGGGATGGGGCAGAGTATGAGGCCATGTTGGGGTTCTCCAGCAGGATGTCCTCCGTCAAGTGCATGTAGCGCTTCTGGATCATCGACTTGCGGCCTGCACCCACCCACACTCATGACGTTTGAAATTCAAATTTTTTTAAAGGATTGCATAGTACAGATTAAATGTTTGCAAATGACATTATTATCCGAGATGAATACATGCATTATCAGTAAGTTTTTTAGCCTTTGAAAAACTAGAATTGGGGCCCATATATGCAACTATGCAAGGATTTGAAGACAGTGACCGGTCCAATCTGCTGGACAATAAAACTTACCGTGGAGAGAATATAAAGGAATAATCGACTAATAGAGGAAAAGTTAGAAAAAGGGGTCGAGCTTTGTCAATGAAATTGCTAAATTCGTTACTTGGTCCGTCCTGGAGGTCCCTCTGTCACCTTTAAACTTCGTTACTACCTACCCACTCAAAACAAAAACCAAACCATTCTGGTGGCCGCCATTTACCAGGTTGGTTCAGCACAGGACGTGAACATGCATGATGATCGAAGCATGTTTAGCATGACGTGCAAACTAGGAAAGCATGTTTAGCATGACGCATGCGATTATGGCTAGCAAACCAGTTCAGTTATCGGAAGACGTCTGGGAGTATAGGAAGAGAACTAGTAGTGTTGCATACGCACATATCCTCTTGAATTTCTCCTTGAGCTCGGTCATGTGCTCGCTCTTGGTGACCCGGAAATAGTAGTCCGCGTAATCCGCCTGGTACACGCAGTTTGGCGGCGTCACCGTCCCGATGGCCAGCACGGACGCCGGGCCCTCGGCGCGCTGCGCCTTCCTCACCTCCTCCACCGTCACCTTCGCCGCCATCTCTCGATTCCGCCGGGAGCTGAAACAGAAAGCAGCAAGCAGCAAGGTATAGCTCTCAAGCCTTAGCGTACCAGCTTGTAGTACGTCTCGATATCTGTGTGCTTGGGGTGGAATGCCATGGTCGATCAGTGGCCTATTTTTATAGTCGAGTGTGGTAACAAAATTTCTCGTTGAGCCATTCGTAAAGGTACCTGGGAGCGGACTTGTTACCCAGGTATCCTGCCAGCACGCCGAAAACTTGAGAAAACTAGTGTCATCGTCGTCGTCGTATCGAATTCCTGTACTACTAAAACAGCCATCATCTGGACGGAACAACTCAGGAGAGATTAGCATGCATGCTCCATGCCACGCAACAGTTCATAGTACTCACACATATAAATTTCATGTGCCTTCGGACGAGCACCTACGACTACAATAGTCGGTGGTTTCAGCTTATTAGAACGCAGCTGACGAAACCAACGTCTGCGGTAAATATTCCAAACCGTCTGAAATACAGTTAGGATAACATGATTGAAAATGATTATTGCTAAGGTCTGGTGGTTAACTAAATATCTTGCATATGATATGCACAATATTCACACATATAAATATATAATAAGTTCCATGTGGCTTCACACAAGCACCCTAGCTAGTTATGCGGATCAAGCACCATGTAGACTTGCAATTGGACATTTGTTACCACTATCACATATATACGTGTTCTGATGTCTTTCTTGATAACTTCATAGCCAAGCCGATTCATCTAGAAAGAGATGATAAAAAGGGGACGAAAAAAATGAAATCAACATGGCTACTCCCTCCATCCCAAATTACTATTTGTTTTAGTTTTTCTAAATACATAGTTTTAGATATGCACCTAGATATATACTACGCCTAGAGACATACACTACTGGAGAATAGACCTTTCGTCCACTGCATTAGTGCCGGTTGCAAATGGACTTGGTACTAATGTGAGCATTAGTACTGGACCTAACAGCAAGTTCCTCGGGAGCCACTCGTGACCCCCCTTTAGTACCAGTTGGGGGCACCCTTTAGTACCGGTTGGAGAGCCTCCAACCCGTACTAATGTGCCACAGGACCTTTAGTACTGGGTGGAGCTTCCACCTGGTACTAACTTCCCTCCTATAAATCCGCCTTCTTCCTCCTCCTAAACCAGCCATTCACCACAGCTCGGGCTTCATCCTATCTATGACGCCATAAGGGAGGTGCTGCCGGATTGAAGACCATTTCATGGAAATTTCACTCATTCAAGTGTTCTAAAGGTTAGAAACTTCATCCTCCCTTGATGCATGGTTAGTATACTACGTTTTATGATTTAGAGCTAGAGTAATTTGTGATTTTTAGAATAAGATACAATGGAGAAATTTTTCATTTATATGCATGTGTTATTTAGAGCTCATATTTGTGATTTTTAGAATAAGCTACAACTTTTTGGATGTTATGTTTCGTATTAGTCAAAGAAATTGATACGAGGTTAGAGGAATAATTTTATAATTTTGTTACTTTTCAAATATGAGCTAAATAAATTATGGCAAATATGAATCAGATAAATTGTGGTACATAGAGATAATAAGATGAAATAAAGGTACGTAATTAGTCATTTTTAGAATAAGCAACAATGGAGAAATTTTTCATTTGTGTTATGTTTGAGCTAAGTAAATTGTGTGGAAAATATATAATTTGTTCATAGTTTACTCATTTGCAAATATGAGCTAAATAAATTGTGGTACATAGAGATGGTTGTTGCTACTGGAGGTCCTGGCAATGGTGGATGCGATCATTGTTCCTCTCGTGGCAAGGGGAAAACTATAGATGGCCCTCATGATAAGCCGAAGAAAATGAGCACGTAGGAGAAAGCAATGCTTCGTTATTTGCAAAGATGTCATGCAGATGTTGTTGCAACAGGTCAGAAACCTCCTTTTGGTAGTCCTTATGCGAAAGGTTTTTAATGTTCCATAGATGATGTTGTCTAATATATTAGAACCATTATGCTGTGTTTGTGGTTATTAACAAAGAAAAAAATTAATGTAATAACGAATTGTACTATTATGACATGTGTCCGTTGGGTTTATTAACACTACTATTTGCAAAAATTTCACCCTACTAAACAAGAACTAATTTTTGCATGGTTAAAATATTAAATATTTCAATTTTTAGCACCATTAAATATTAAACAATAAAATTACATAGAATTAAACAAGTACATGATTAAGCATGGTAAACATGTTAATAACACTACAGGCAATATTCTTCCAAATTTTTGCATGGTCAAAATATCTATTTTTTCTAGTTTTAAAGATAACATAAGTATTATGATCATTATAACCTATGAGTAAGTTAGAATTAATAATTTTACTATGTTACAGCAATCAGACCGGCAGGAATCAGTACCTATCCCTTACAAGAATTGAACCTGTGTCTTCGACATGAAAAGACGAGATCTTGAACCGCTAGACGAAAGGGACAACACTTTAGTACTTACTATAGTACTATATATTATATTGATATTGGGTCACTGAACACTGTCCAATACCGGTTTCGGAAGGTTCAAATGCATGTTCCCAATCTTTGATTCTCGTCTTGTTTCACTTTCATTTTCTTTCATTCAGTCTCACTCTCGTTCATGAGTGGAATCGAACCACTAGATATTTAAATGCATCTAATATTTTTATAGTGTGTATCAACATCAAGCTGACAAATTGTTTTTCCTATTTTTCTGAATGTTATTTCTTTTACTACGCAATAAATTAATACAATACCAATTGTAAAAGAAAGAAAAATAAAAAGATGTTAAAGTGCTAGCGCGATCTTCGTCCCCAACACTTAGCGCGATCTTCATCGTCCAAATCCGACGCCGCTCACCTCCACGTCGCGAGCCTTGTTGCCGCCGTCACCCGCTGTTGACCGCTGTTGTCCCTCCTCATCACTGCCGTCGACCACCGGCCGCCCCATCTCATTGACCACCGTAGGCCGCCGCTGTGCCACCTGGTCGGCCCCTCCATTCTTGAAGCAGCTAGAAATTATAGAAAATCCTATTAATTCTTAGAAATGTATAAAAATAAGTGAAAATTACTTTGATACTTGTAGAACTTACCAAGTAATTTTACGATCTTGTCATATACTATTACAAAATTCATCAAATAGTTCCATCAAATATAGAAATGTGCAATTCACTGTAAATATTATTGGTAGTCATTTCTTCTAACAAAATTGTATAAGTTCTAGTCATTCTTACAAGAAATCCTAATATTTTTTAGAATAATTCCTTTAATATTATATTAGTTATTTATATTGTAACAAATTGTATAAGTGTAGCCATTTATTGTTACAAAATGTGTAAATATTAGCAATTGTATAAATGTTTCATTCTTATTTTAGTCATTTATTGTTTGGAAATTGTATAAGTTCTAGTCATTCTTAGAATAAATCCTACTATTTTTTAGAATAATTCTTTTATATTATAGTAGTTACAATGGCATGATCAGAGGACGAGCAGGCCCGATTAGATGAGGAATACCTAATGGGCTTGATTGCTGAAGGTGGCACTAATGATCGACCAAATGAAGAGATCGATCATAGTCAGACTAACATTACCTCAACATGTCTGGTGATAGAAATGAGGAGCAACCAATTGCCGAGGAAGGCAATGATGGGCAACAAGGTGAGGTATAGCAATTATTATATGTAAACATGATTTGAATTCTCTACTTATCAGTATTATTAGGAATTAATAGTTCTTTCATTTTTCAGCCATTTGGATCGAGCAGCAGGCCTAAATGGAAACGAGGCAAGAAGAAGAAGTTAGAGAGCTGTATCATCATCACGGAAATTGATGAAGATGGTGAACCAATTGCTCCACACAATGCTAAGACCAGATTGGTGAATCAAATTAGATTTCTTATTAGAGATAACATCCCAATAATCCTTCAGAATTGGAAAAGTCCTGAAATCGATGACAACGTTGCTTCCACAAGCAAGGTCCCCATAGGTGTGGTCCCTGAGCGAGAGAAGGAAATAATATGGGATCATATAAAAGAAAATTTTATGTTCAAAGGTGTAGATGAAGTAAGATTGGAGCTTCAAGAAGGGTGCAATTGCTTTTCAGACGTACAAGAAGAACCTGAACAAAAACTACATAAAGAAGGGGCTTACATCAGATTTCATGAAGCACCGAAAGTTAAGAGATTACTGAGATTCGTTTGTGCAGTTCAAGCAGTTGCAAAATAGCGCTAAGGCAACTAAAACCTACACCAACAATGCTCAGAAGAAGAAATAGTTTCATCGTCTTGGGCCAGGAGTTTACAAGAAGGGGATCATGAAATGGCAAATGATGGAAGATGACATAATTGCTAGGGGAATAGTACCGCAGACTCTCGAATGGCCAAAGGGAGCAAAGAATTGGTATTATGCTCATAGTGGCACTCTCAATCCCGAAGATGGATCATTTGTGTTTGGCCAAGAATTAAGAGAAGTGGCTACGAGACTTGTTGACTTAATAAAGGCAACGGTCAAAGGATTTTTCATGCCTGATCGAGAGAAGGACGAGCTGACTATGGCACTAGGTAATCTAGAACACCCTGGATGTTGCCAAGGCAAAGGAGTACTTCCATGGAAGTTTGCCTTTTGTGAGCACATTGATTCATATAGAAGTCACCAAAGAAGTAAGGCCTAACACGCATAATAGCTGCGAGAGTTGCAAGAACACGTAGCTTTGACAAAGGCAAGAATGGAGGAAGTAATCGACTGGCATGTGGCTCTAGCTCTTAGCAAACAAGCCAGTGAACAAGCAGTTGTAGCATAAGAGGCTCATGTCGACGTAAGCCCCTTTTAGTGTTGAAGTAGCTTCGCTTCCATGGAAGCCCTGGATGGAGGATCTTCCGACATATTTGAGGACAACCAATGTCACCCTGTGATGGACATCACTGGGAGAGCCCCTTGTGAGCTTATTACTCCCGTGAAAAACAAGATCATCATGGTGGCTGATGGTGTGGCTAAACAACTGACACAAGGCCAAACAATTCATGACGTGGAGATTCCAGCTCACGGATATGCCAAAATTGGGGTGGGCTGAGTGGTTGATGGTTTGGATGACCTAAAACTAGAGATCCCTAGAGGTGACAGGGAAAAGAATCTAGGAGAAGCCATCCATGGTTGGATTCGATGGCCCAAGCGCTACATAAGGATTATGTAGCTAAATCCCCCAACCTTGGTATCATCTCCTCAAGGCTCAAGGGCAAGATCACCTACACCATCTACTAGGGCACCCTCTCCACTGCCAGATAGGGATCCTAGCATGAGTCTATCAGCTAACAGGGATCCTAGCAAGAGTTCATCTCCACCTGTTATCAGCAAGGCTACACGGGGAAAGACGCCTTCAGTTCCGCCTACTGTAGCTACAAGAAGCAGAATAAGCCAAAGGAAAGGCAACCAGAGCCCAAGAAACCTTGTGATATGACTGATTCAGAACTCCACATAGTAGTGGATGCTGAGGTTAAAGCTCACTTCGCACCAAAGCCTCCCATGAAGAAAGATCCACCACTTCATAAGGTTAAACTTTGGGACGCAGTTGGTGGACCATCTTCTAACAAAAATGTACAAATTGCACCAGTGGTACATGGAGGCTTCAGCCAATAGTTTACTCATGCTCAAAGTTTGGATTGGAGATCAACATTATTTTCATGGGAAAACATTGTAAATGTGCCATTGGAGGATTTCTTTTACCTTTACAATCAAGAAGAACTTGACAAGTCACTCATTAGTTCCTGATTTTTGTAAGTCTTTAATTTTCTCTAACTTCAAAATCCCCGCTTTAGTCATTGTGCGATGTCTTAACTCCTATTCGATTTTATATCATGCAGGATGGAGATTCAAAATTGTCGGAGGAAAAGATACTATGATATAGGCTTCATGGACCTGAATATTGTAAACGAGTCAACTCTAAGAGATAGACCAAGTTGGATCTTGAAGAATATATATAAGTTCCTTGACAACAAACATTACAATAAGTACATACTTCTACCGTACAACTTCAACTAAGCGTGTTTCCAATCTCTTATTTTTTGAACTAGTAGTTAAACATAAGACTAACTAGCTTTTGCTATGCATATATGTACAGCTTCCACTGGCTACTCCTTGTCATCATGGTTGATTGAAGCGCAGTCTATGTGTGGACTATTTGAGGAAACTAAGAGATCAATACAAAAACCTCATAGACATTCTGAACAAAGCATAGGCTCGCTTCCGTCGATATCACATAGGTGAATACAAGGAAGAACTTGATTTCAAGCCTGAATTCCCAGTATGTGTTGAATTTCCACATCTTGTGACACTTCCTTGAATACAACAAATATTTCATAACTTGTTTTGCCATATATATATAATGTTTGAGATAGAATCCGGGGAATAATTTATGCAGATACTATGTATGTGAGTTCATCCATCGCTTTGTAGGTTCGAAGCGTGTGATCGACTATGAAATCAGAGTACGTATATAAATTTCTTAACAATAAATTAGTTCTAATTATGCAGACCCGTTGATCTACTATATAATAACATTTTCCAATGACACAGTTGAGAGACATGAAGAAAGCACTCCTCGAACGGAAAAAATCACGGCAATTCAAGAACAACTCAGTGGATTTCTTCTGGACGAGGTAGTAAATCAAGCAGGGGAGTTCCAAAATGATGGATCAAATCTTCATCACCGTCAGGACCCAGGTTCAGAATAGTTGATCCGTAATGTTGAACCTGAAAAGTTGATGCAATGTAATATTATTCATATATGTGTATGCAAAATATGTATATATATATATTCTCTCAAATGTAATATTATAAATAAATACAACTTTATATATATTATCGTATTAGAACTAGTATACATAAAGAACGACATACTAATATAGAATAAAGAAACAGAAAAGAAAATAAGAAAAGAAACAGAAAAAATAAATAAATTAGTACCGATTGGGGAGACCAACCGGTACTAAATTGGCCTACGAGGTCAATTTAGCGTAAGCCAATTTAGTACTGGTTGGTCTCCCCAACCTGTACCAAAGGATCCCTTTAGTACCAGTTATTTCAACAAGGATCCCTTTAGTACCAGTTATTTCAACAAGTACTGAAGGCCCCCCTTTAGTACCGAACTAGCAATACCGGTTGCGCAACCGGTACTAAAGGGGAGTTACGAACCGGTACTGATGGAGCTTTCCTCAGCAGCGATAGTAAAAGTTATGTATCTAGAAAACTAAAATCAATAGTAATTCAGGATGGAGGGAGTATTAATTAGCCCAAACGACAATAACCGAAGACAGGTTATCATCACCTGCTACGTAAGGTCTATTGGTACAACAAGCTATATTCTAAGATAACCTCACCACGTCTATGCTCAAAGGTACAGTTCCCACCAATACATGCTAAGTAGAACAGCCATATAAAATAAAGTGAAAATGTTTTATCTAGAACAGATTAGGAACTCACAATTAAAGAATGAATAAAAACTTGATAAATTAAATGAGCAGTAGAATGTGTATTACCCTCTGTGAAGCTTAGTCTGGATAAAAACTTGATTGATTTCGGTGAACTCACGCAAGAAGACTGATGTATGCCAGGATATCAACTACTAGATATCAAAGTACATGTTGGAAAAGAACTTATATAGGTTTAATTAGGCTCCTTGAGTGCAATAGCCCTACGACATCCTATGTGTCGAGGATTTTATTATAGCACCCCCAGTCCATGGGTTCGGTAGATCCAATTGGGGTCCAAATGCCAAAAAAATAAATAATAATAAAGCCAGCTTGAGTGCCTCAAGCTGATTGTCTTAGGCCCATACCGAGATGCATAAACATAGGTTGCATGATCTTCAAAAGGTATTGTACTGGATCCAGCAATAGAAATAGCTTCATAATTATCCAATAACGTTAATCCAAGATCAAAATTGCGTTCGTGTGTTCCTGGTTTCCCCGCTTGGATATTCCCTTCCATCTTTTGCACAAGGATACAAATATCTTTGATGTCTTTATGCGCAAGAAACATGGGTCTGTTGATGCTTGTTATTGACACACTTTTACCCTTATTTATCTTCAATGATGACATGAATTTAATACATAAACTATTGATCATACCTAATAAACTGGTCATTTTCACGTATGCAATATATTTTGGAGGATATTATATTTTCGCAGAAAATTAGACTTAATGAAGCATAATTGGATAAAGTCCTGAATGAGCAACGAACCATGTGAAGACGAAGGCCAAGAGGCTCAGAAAGAGCCTGGGCCGATCAGCCTATAGCGGCCCAAGCTGATCAACCCAGGTCCTTTGGCCCCTCTCGTGCTTATTTTGGCTAGCACTCCTCCAAGATGATTTTAGGGCTAAGTTTGCGAAGATATGGTTAGATGATTTTAGGAACAAAAAGGATCAAGTGAAGATTTGGAGGTTGTCAAAGTTCAAGCGAAGATTTGGAAAGTTATCAAAGTTCAATCTTACCCTGAAGCTATCGACATGCCAGACCCACATGCAAGTGAAAAGAAGACTTCAGAACATCAAAAACGATCGGCCCAGGGTGTTCCTTTGCTTCCTCACCTTCTATTTTGCCACGAGCTCTCCAGACTATAAATACCCTGATTTTCCATCAGCCAACATTTCCAAGACAACGTATTCGATGTGAAGCAGTAGAGAAGCAGAAGAATCTTGAGGGACACCACTTCGGAGAGCCGAGGGACGTGTAGTTGTCTAGGGATTAGCTAGCTAAGCCCTAACTGGCGTGATCACCCTGTGAGGAAGATCCACATCAATGTTCTGGAGCTGGGAATCATCAAGATCGAGGTAGGATCCCGATGGTGATATTGTGATGTATAATCATACATGGTGAAGTAATAGATCTATTCTTGTTCTTAGCGATCTAGCGATCTAAGTATCTCCTTTTATGGATTTATGCTCTTTCAAGTTTGCTTGCTTTTCAATCTATGATCGATGATAGATTGCTTAGGATGTTTATGTGGTTGTGGTGACCGGATTGGCATGCCTGATCTACCGATGAGTATAACATGCTCTTTTGATCATGCCCTTAATCTACCTATGCTGATAGACGGGGTCGCGACAGGATCTTTCTTGTGTAAGATAGGGGTTTTTGAGAGCTGGACTGGAGGTTTAGATTCAAAGATACTTTTTACTCGAATTATATATGTGTTGCTTTACTATCCATGCTCAGAATTACAACATATGCATAGTCTAGGTTGGTCTACATTGGTTACCTCTGCTCTATCTATTATCTGTCTGTACATGCTAATAGATTGGATCGGAATCACTCATCAACACCAAGTTCATACTAACAATGCTAGTTAAAATAGATCCCATGGATTGATAAACCTTAGAGGAATACTCTGATGGAAGAGCTACAACTGATCCGTGTGCTCGCGGTTCACAATTGGCATGCTAACTGCCGTCAATAGAGTCACAAGCAATATGGGTAGCAGTAGGCCTACCACTGGGGATGGTATGGGCAAACCCACTCTTGTTCACGCCCAAATTCAAATGATTATTATCCACTTCTTACCCTCCCCAATCCCACCCATATCTAATGGATAATTAACTTTGTACTACATATGCATATATATCCAACCGATTAATTGTGCTCTCCCATACCCTACCCTCCCGATAGGGATTTTCGGGAGCCGGACCGGAGGTGTAGATTCAAAGATACTTTTTACTCAGATTATATCTGTGTTGCTTTACTATCCATGCTCAGAATTACAACATATACATAGTCTAGGTTGGTCTAGATTGGTTACCTCTGCTCTATCTATTATCTGTCTGTACATGCTAATAGATTAGATCGGAATCACTCATCAACACCGAGTTCATACTAACAATGCTAGTTAAAATAGATCCCCTGGATTGATAAACCTTAGAGGAATACTCTGATGGAAGAGAGAGCTACAACTGATCCATGCGCTCGCGGTTCACAATTGGTGTGCTAACTGCCGTCAATAGAGTCACAAGCAATATGGGTAGTAGTAGGCCTACCACTGGGGATGGTATGGGCAAACCCACTCTTGTTCACGCCCAAATTCAAATGATTATTATCCACTCCTTACCCTCTCTAATCCCACTCATATCTAATGGATAATTAACTTTGTACTACATATGCATATATATCGGTTCGATTACCCTACCCTCCCCATTTCTAATGGGTATATAATTTTCTACCCATATCCTTCCCATTTGAAGTGGGTGTGGATTTAGGGAGAGGGTATGGATACCCGGTAGTTAGCATACCTCTATGTGGGGATGTAGATCCGCATCCAGCAACACACGCATGTTGCAGGTACTGGTCATGGCTCGTTGATTTTGTTGGCTACACAGTCAAGGTGTTGTATTATATATCTGCTTCACATTGTAGACAATTTAATAATTCAAGTCTAACTTCACATCACAAAACATACAAATTATAGAAAACACTGCTATAATGAAAGCTTCTCCACAATTAAGAGACCATTTGGAAGAACATGAGGACTAATTGAAGTAAGAAGAAAACAAGGTCCAGCTCAAGGATAGCGATGGATAAAAAGCCTAAGGCTTGTTAATTAATATATAACAAACATCGTCCTTGTGTATAAGATGCCTGCAATCTTTCTCTGCACCTTAGGTGGTTGATCTTATACTTTGTGATTGATAACATGATTTCGATGTGCTTTATAGATTCATCTACCATTTTTATCATAATAGACGGTGCTTTCGCAAGTAATGATTTTGGAGGGCTTGTATAAAACAGTAAAAATGTTAGTTGCCTGCAGTATTAGTTATAGAAGGAGGTGAGCCTAACTCAACTTGTTAGGGTGGGAGGTGTGGTCGTGCACTCTAACCATCCACGTTCAAGTTCCCTCCAATTCAAATTTGGTGCCTATTTTTTCATCTTAATGAAAAATCACCTAGCTCCTCCTAGGTTGATTTATTTTTTTAGTATTAGTTATGACTACTACAAAAAATGTTATTAGGGGCCGTTAAAAACGTATTTGCAGGGGTGGATCCACTCTTGCTTTACATAGCTAGAAATAGCGTGTTTGTAGGAGCGGGCCTCATCCTGCACCTGCAAATACGTTTCTAGGCGTGGACCAAAACATGCCCCAACCCTGCTAAAGCTATTTCCAGGGGTGGCACCCACTCCTGGAAACCAATTAAAAAAAAAAGAAAAAAATGCAGGCGCCACCTGGCCGCCGCATGCTGTGCCCCGCTTCTACCATCGGGTCGTGCGCTAGCAAGAGTCGCGCCCCCGCTGGCAAGAGCCGTCGGGGCCGCTTGCTGTGCCCCGCTGTGGGGCCGCTGCGCTCCCGTCGCTGGATCGGGCGCTGCGAGGATCCGGGCCCCCGCTGGTCGGAGCCACTGGGGCCGCCAAACCCCGTGCCCCGCCGTGGGGCCGCCGTGGTCCTACCGTCGGGTCGCGCGCCGTGGGGGGCCGCACCACCGCTGGCCTGACTGCACACTGCCGAGGCCAAAGATGGGACGTCACGGCGCTCGTGCCCCGCTGCCTTTAGCAGCAGTAGGCCGGCTGAGGGAGGCGCGCCTATACAGCGCCGCGTCGCTTGCCGGGCGGTAGAGGAAGGCGGCCCCATGCCAGTTTGTGCCCTGCCGCCCCTAGCAGGCTGGCCGCGGCATGCGGGAGGTAGTCCCAGCTGCCGTGCGCTCTGCCGGCCCATGCGCTCCCATGCCAGTCGCGCGGCCCCAGTCGGTTAGGCCCCGCCGCCGATCGTCGCCGCCCGCCTGGCCAAGCTTGCCGCTATCTTAGTGCTGCGGAGAGGGAAGAGGATAAGGTAGAGAGGAATGATGAAAAGATAAGGGTGAAAGGGAGAGAAGGAGAAGATAAGGTGGAGAGAGAGGGGTGCCACGGGGCTCACGCTTTTCCAGCATTTTGATTTTTTTAGCTCTGTCGCTTGTCCACGTGTTGTTTCAATTTTTGCAGGGATGGACGATCCCACGAACCGCTCCTGGAAATAGCTTCCATTTTCAGGGCACCTCGTCCCATAACCCGTACCTGGAAATTGATCTTTAGGTGCGGATCGGATGCTACAGTGATTGGCAAAAAGCAGGTGAATTTTCCGTCCGCACCTAAAAATCATTTCTGTAGCCCGTTTGTAATGCACCGTTGGTATTGATCCTTTATGTGATAGTGCATGAGTAATTATCATCATGATGCAATTGATATGGTATATGTATCTAAAAGACTTAAGCTATCTATATTTCAAGTTTTACTATCTTTGTGTGTGAAACATCTTGAAATATCTAACCAATTAGATATATTGTAGATGCCTTGCCCAAATAAAGATATCTGTAATTCTGTAGTAGTACTGGTAGAGAATTGGCCTTTAGTCCCGGTTGGTAGGGTGCATATCTCTCGGATATCCATCCGGGATAAACCAACCGGGACAAAAGGGGGGGTCTTTAGTCCCGGGTCTTTTAACCGGGAGTAAAGGACCCCCTTTAGTCCCGGTTGGTGTCACCAACCGGGACTAAAGGGCATGCCACGCCAGGCGCGGGACAGGCCCTTTAGTCCCGGTTGGTAACACCAACCGGGACTAAAGGGGGTCCCTTTAGTCCCGGTTGGATTTCCCAACCGGGACTAAAGGGGTCCCCTTTAGTCCCGGCTCGATTCCAACCGGGACTAAATGGCGCTTGCATGGCACTGCCGTGACGCTTGAATTTTCCATGCATGCATCACGTATACGTATAGTAGTACCGCGGCCCTTTTAATTTGTTAACTTTGTAGTTGAGATTTTTTTAGAACGAAATCAACTAGTATTTAAACGAATGGGATTTGTAATTATACAATTACTATATATATACACAATCCTTATACACAATTCATATACACAATTCAACTCTAGCTTATTTAGTACTAATCGATCATAATTAGCGCGTATTATATATACAAATAAATCAAAGTATCTTCCTACGATCTTCCCGTCGTGGTGTTGCTGATCGGAGTGTCTAATTGTCGTCCATCGTAATAAAATTCTCCTCTTGGATCTACCACCTCGTCCATTATGAATCCAATGAGACCTTCACATATTGCCGCTACTCTTTCTTCCTTCAAGAGTCCTTGTTGAATATTTAACATCTATAATTTGGAAATTTGTTAATGTTACATGAACAAATACATATAAGGAGCTAGAAAATAATTAACTAGTAATATATTTATTTTACGTACTTTAAAGTTGTGCGGCGTCATCTTCGGTCCCTTGGGTCCCAAAAAACTGTGCATGTGCTCACAGATGTAGTAGCCACATAGATTATTCCCGGGTTCCTATCTTAAGCACTTCAGTGCGGAAAAAAATAAGTTATGAAATATTCGTGTTATACAATGTAATAAATGTGCAGACTGCATACGTATCGGGAAGTCTGTGTTCCATGTAAGATTTTCTTTGAATGGACCTTTGTGTGTCCTTATGAATTGTTTCCATGCGCTGCGGATTAGAATAATGAATGACATAGTGTAACAGGGATAAAATTTAGGAAATAAATTTTTGCATAGAGATAAAGGTCCAGAATTATTACAAGCCTAGCATGTCTTGCAATTCTTGGTAGTCCACCGGATCTTTCCTTAACGAATCAAAGACAGTGACATGGCTTCTTTCAGGCTCAATTATAATAAGGATCCAGTGGAAGCTGCGTGCGTAAAATGTTCATGCATATTAGAGCTAACTAACATGTAGAGATAAGGAAAAAGACATCGAAAGTAGACGGTATACACACACTTACTTGAAGTTGTATGGAAGTAGTATGAAATCCTTGAATGTTTGTTTGTGTAGGAAATTGTATATTTCCGCAAAGGTTTTTTCCGGCGCTAATTGTATCTGTTGTTGGTTAACTACAGATGGATCCATGAAGCCTACATGTAGGTACGCCTCTCGGCGGCATGTCTGAATTAGCATCCTACATGAAATGGAAGATGAAGTTAGTACGGTGACGCACGCCAAAATTTACATGTAGAGATAATAAACGGACACTTACAGAATCCAAGCGCTGATCAGAGAGACGTCCAGGGCATCATGATGGTACACTTCGTATATATCCTTGAAGTCTAGCCACAGCACTTTCTCCCCTTCACCGTGAAAATCTATCGGTTTTACCTTCATGCCGATCATCTCCCTCGAGTTGGCGGATGCCATCATGTACCATTGATGGAATTCGTACATCTTTGTTGATAGCTTCCGTACCATTGAAGGCTTTACTAGAGGTTTGCCTAGCTCATAAGTCCACTTCGGCTCAGGGGGCGGTGCAGTTGGCGTCTCGACTTGCCCTATGCATTCATCAAGTCCCAGACCTGTTTCTTCCATGAACTTCAATATATTTGCTTTTTGATCCAAGGGCATTGCTTTTACCCGTTGAGCATCTTTTTTTGATAAATGGCTGAGGTCGGGGACTGGACCGCTGGAGGATGATTTTCCTTTCCTTTTATCCTTTTCATCAGCCTTTACTAGAGCCCGTTCATAGTTTGACAAGAGTGGTATCCTTTTCTTGGCTCCTTCCTCCATCCTGATAAAAAAGTTTAAATCTCGCCGACTTATTGGCGGTGGCTCCATCTCCCTTGCCTTTTTTAATTCGGCTTGTTTCTTGAACCATTCACTGGCCTCTCGTTGGATTTCTGCCCACTGTTCTTCATGAGACATTGCCTCAAAGCGTTCCTTGCGAGCCACTTCAGGGTCTACCTTTGTTTTCTTCTTTCTCTGTCTTTGCTTGGGAGGCGGTGCTCGTGACTTCTTGAGTGGTGCTGCAGGTTCCTTCGAGGGGGCCGCTCTTGGTGCCGGCGACGGTGATCGGGGAGGGGTGTTGTTATTGTCATCGTCGCTCCCAGCACCAGGATGTGGTGGAGATGGAGACCTTGATATAGATGGAAGAGACGGTCCTGGAGCAGGAGATGCCGGTCTCGAGGTATGAGGAGAAGGTCGCTGCTGGGGATCTACGGGGAGCGGTCTTGAGGTCTGAGGAGATGGCTCCGTGCGGGGAATAATGATGTAGCGTTTCTTCCATAGAATGATCCCATGAAGCGCATCTGCCAATGTCTTTTCCCCGTCGCCTCCCGGGAAGTCGAGCTCTAGACCTTCATACTGGGGATCAACTATTTGCTCGACGCAGACGCTGGCGTAGCCTGTTGGAATGTCCATGCCATGACTGCTCTGCCCTGCCAGTGTTGGTAACGCACTCCCGTACGCTACCTATACATATAGCAGAAGTAAACAAGTTGAACTCCGATCTCGAGGCCTGGATCAATTGACAAGATTGCATAAATATTATGTATAAGTATACCTTAATAGTGAGGTTGCCGACCGGTGCATGCAGCTCACATGAGGTCCGTTGCGTGATGGCATCCACGGGGAACCGTTGCTCCTCCACGGGTAACCTAGGCGTCTGCGCATCGGGGACCCCTGTAGAAGCACAACTGCTCCCGAGGCGTTGAGAAGGGCTGGCGGTGTGAGGATTCGGCATTGCTCCAGATTGCGCCAACTCCGCAACTGCGTCGGCCACACGCCGATTGATTTCATCCATCATTCTTTGTTCTAGCATCTGCCGCCAGCTCTCCTCCATCTGTTCCTTTCTTCGCTTCCGGCTTCTGTAAGAGGCGCTGTCGCCTCGGAAAGCGAACTTCCACGGAACCACCCCGAACCCCCGGCAACGTCCTGGGTGCTCTGGATTACCGAGGGCCAATGTGAGCTCATCATTTTCTCGGTCCACCCTCAACCTCCCAGCCTTGGAATCTTCAATGTTCTTCATGAGATGTTCGGCCTTCTCACGTATTGTGTCATTGAAAATCAGCGTCCCATCCTCTTGGCTTAGGGAGCCTCCATGAGCGTAATACCAGTTCTTTGATCGTTCGGGCCATTCAATAGTTGCAGGTATGACTCCCCGTTCGATCAGATCTTGTTCCATCTTCCTCCACTTGGGAATTGCTGAGCCATACCCACCTCGCCCCAAATGATGGTGGTAGCCCTTCTGACTAGCATTTGCTGTGTTGGTCGTGATCTTTTTCACACCTTCTTCACTCCTCTTGTATTCAACAAATGCATCCCAGTGGTCCCTCAACTTTGGCCACGCGTTGAAGTCTGGAGTTTTGCCCTTCTTGATGTAGTGGGTGTCCAGCATCTTCTTGAATGTCTGGAATTGAGTAGCCATCTTCTTAAGCGTCCACGCTTTGACATCCTTCTCGCTATATCCTTCGGGGAATGTGAAATGTCTCTTCACGTCTTCCCACAGCATATTCTTTTCTGTCTCTGGAAGGGCGTACGGATTATCGCTTCTGCCCTTCCATTCTCTGATGCTGATAGGCACGTTGTCCCGGACGATTGCCCCGATTTGACTCACGTACTTCTTTGCTACTTTCTCGGGAGCAACCGGCCTGCCCTCTTCTGTAACTTCGGTGATGACAAGCCTCCCTTCCATCACCTTTGTACGACCTCGGGTCTTCTGCCCTTGTGTCGATCCGGAGGGCTAACAGTTCAAGATTCGTTAATTAGTACGTAGTAGTAGCGGTGGCGTGAAACAATACAAGAATGGTTGTATATACCTCGCCGGAACCTTCCGCCATGGCAAGTTGTTGCTGCGGCTGTTGCTCTTCATTCCCATCGGCGGACATGTTGAGGAACATGTCCGTCTGGGTGCCCTCTTCATCCGTGTTATCTGCTCCATGATATACCTTGCGGTCTCATCGTCTGCCATTTCAACTATTGATGGAAACATACATGGAATCATACATGACAGTCATAGAAATTGTCTTAATACAAATTTGTACAAAGTCCTACAAAGTCCGGAATCATACATGTATATAATGAAATCATAAAATAACATGAATCGTACAAAGTCCGGAATATTTATACAAATTTCTATGAATTTTGACGAATTTCTACAAATTTCTATGAATTTCTACAAATTTCTACGAATTTCTACGAATTTCTACGAATTTCTACGAATTTTGACGAATTTCTATGAATTTCTACGAATTTCTATGAATTTGTACGAATTTCTACGAATTTCTACGAATTTTGACGAATTTCTACGAATTTGTAACAATATCTACGTGCGGTGCCTAGGTTGTGACGACGTCGATCAGGGCGGCGGAGGCGGGATGGCGGCGGTCAGGGCGGCGGTACGGCGGAGGCGGGGACGGTTCACCGGAACCACAGGCGGTGCCTACTAGGTTGTGATGGGCGGCGGGACGGCGGCGATCACGGCGGCGATCACGGCGGCTACAAGGCGGCGATCACGGCGGCTACTCGGCGGGACGGCGGCGATCACGGCGACGATCACGGCGGCTACTCGGCAATCTCTGTCTAACTTAACAAACTAACTAGAAATCTAAAAATCTAACTTAACAAAATTAGAAATCTAAAAATCTAACTTAACAAAATTACAAATCTATCTAAAAATAAAACTTAATTTTCTAATTAACTTAAAAAGAAAACCCTCCCGGCGCTGCCGGCCGGCGCGGCAGCGGACCTCTCGCGCGCGGGGCGGCGCCGGGGCGGCGGGACGGCGGGACGGCGGGACGGCGGCGGCCGGGCGGCGCGCGGGACGGCGGCGGCCGGGGCGGCGACGACGATGAAGATGACGACGGCGGGACGACGGCGGCCGAGGTGAAGACGACGATGGCGGCTACAAGGGACGGCGACGAGACGGCGACGAGGGGCGACGAGGGACGACGAGGATGGAGCCGGCGACGAGGATGTGGAGCCGGTGGCCGGAGGCGACGAGGTGGCCGGGGGCCGGGCGCGTCGACGGACGAGGAGGGGATCGAGGAGGGCCGGCCGGGGGACGACGACGGCGCAATGGGGGACGACGACGGCGGCGGCCGGCGAGGGAGGCGGACGGGCGGCGACGGCAGAGAACGCGCGGGACTTGCGAAATTTTGGCTAAGTGCTTAACTGGCGGGGGGTAGAAGGGAGTACAGTGCCTTTTAACCCCCCCTTTTATCCCGGTTCGTAATGGGACCCGGGACAAAAGAGCCTTTTATCCCGGGTCCCGTCACCAACCGGGATAAGGGGGGGCCTTTTATCCCGGTTGCAGTTGGCAACCGAGATAAAAGGGTACGTTCGGGCGGGAGACGAAACGTACCCTTTTATCCCGGTTGCCGTTTGCAACCGGGATAAAAGGGGGGCCTTTTGTCCCGGTTGCTGTTAGCACCCGGGACAAAAGGTCTTTTTTCCTATTTTTCTTCTCCCGCCTGTTTTTTGGAAATGGATTTTATTTTACCTTTTCACTGCATTTCAGGATGAAAAACAAAACCTTCACAGATTTTGTACATGCAAAAATATCTTTAATTAACGAGTAAATTGACAATAAGTATGAAGTAATCATTAATTCTATACCAACTCATGTAGCCTGTAAAATATTTATTTTACTGCATTGCTGTGATCAAGAAATTATTCAATTAAATTATTTGAATGCGCAGAAAAATCCATGTTAGTATGTGGTTAACAATGTTCATGTATATCTAAAAAATTTTCACCTAACAAATTTAATAATACATGAAATCATACATAGGGTAAATTACAAATTGTATCAATTAATACACAAAGGTCATGTACATTTAACGCATTACAATACAACGTTGTAAAATTTCTTCTTCACGAAAGTTCCTTGATCCACGATTTTTCTTTTACCTGGAAGAACTATGTGGCACATCGTTCTGTAGCTTTGATAGCTTGGATGGATCGATTACCTTCTGCGAAATCGCATTGAGAAACGTGCATAGCTTTACGAGCGGCAACCGGACATTTTCTGGTAGAACACCCCTCAGTGCAACCGGAAGCAACTGGGTCATCAACATGTGGCAGTCATGAGCCTTGAGATTTGTAAACTTCTTTTGTTTCATATTTATTATTCCCTTTATATTCGAGGAGTACCCAGACGGGACCTTCATACTATTCAAGCATTCAAACATGCTATCCTTCTCCTCCTTGCTGAGAGTGTAACTGGCAGGACGTAAGTAGTGCTGTCCATTATCTCTCTTTTCCGGATGTAGGTCATCTCGTTGCCCCATGGCTTTCAGGTCCTGTCGTGCTTCCAATGTATCTTTTGAGGTTCCATAAACACCCATGAAGCCTAGCACGTTCACGCAAAGATTCTTCGTCAGGTGCATCACGTCTATTGCGTTGCGAACCTCTAGGATTTCCCAATAAGGTAGCTCCCAAAATATTGACTTTTTCTTCCACATGGGTGCATGTCCGTTATCGTCGTTCGGAACAGGTTGGCTACCAAGTCCCTTTCCGAAGACTACATATACATCCTTCATCATCTCGAACACACGCTTTCCATTACGGTGTGCAGGTTTTTTACGATGGTCTGGCGTCCCTTTGAAATGCATCCCGCTCTTTCTCAGCTGGTGGTGAGCAGGGAGAAATCGACGATGACCCATATAGACGACCTTCTTACAGTGCTTCAAGTACATGCTGTCTGTGTCGTCTAAACAGTGGGTGCATACCCGATATCCCTTATTTGTCTATCCTGAAAGGTTACTCAATGCTGGCCAATCGTTGATGGTTACGAACAACAGTGCTCGTAGATTAAAGATCTCTTGTCTATCCTCATCCCACACACGTACACCTTCTTCCTTCCAGAGCTGTAAAAGGTCATCAACCAACGGCCTTAGGTACACGTCAATGTCGTTGCCGGGTTGTTTTGGGCCTTGGATAAGCGCCGGCATCATAATGAACTTCCGCTTCATGCACAGCCAAGGAGGAAGGTTGAACATACAAAGGGTCATAGGCCAAGTACTATGACCACTACTCAACTCACCGAATGGATTGAATCCATCAGTGCTTAAACCAAACCTTATGTTCCTTGCTTCACTTTCAAAGTCTGGGAATGTTCTATCAATTGATCTCCACTGTGCCCCATCTGCGGGGTGTCTCAGCATCTCATCTTCCTTACGGTCTTCTTTGTGCCATCGCATCAACTTAGCATTCGCCTTGTTCCTGAACAAGCGCTTCAAGCGTGGTATTATAGGGAAATACCACATCACCTTCGCGGGAACTCTCTTCTTGGGAGACTGCCCCTCGACATCACCAGGATCATCTCGCCTGATCTTATACCGCAGGGCTTCGCAGACGGGACAAGCATCCAATTTCTCGTATTCATCACCACGATAGAGGATACAGTCATTAGGGCATGCGTGTATCTTCTGAACATCCAATCCGAGAGGGCAAATAATCTGTTTAGCTTCATATGTTGTGGACGGTAATTCATTATTCTCGGGGAGAATCTTCGTGACAATGTTCAACATCCCCTGAAATGCCTTATCGGACACACCATTTTTTGCCTTCCATTGCACAAATTCTAGTGTCGTACCTAGTTTTTTATGGCCCTGCTGGCAACCTGGGTACAACAATTTTTGATGATCATCTATCATGCGCTGCAACTTTGCTGCTTCCTTCTCAGTTTCGCAATCTCTGTATGCATCTCGTATCACCTGACCAAGGTCATCAGTAGGGTCATTTTCTGCAAACTCATCTTCATCAGCCTCGCCCATTGTAGTACCTGCAAAAGCTTGGCCTGCAACCCAGTCCGGAATGGTGTCATCTTCCTCCTCCTCCTCGCCATCTTCCATTACAACCCCTAGTTCACCGTGCTTGGTCCAAACCAAATAGTTAGGCATGAAACCGTATTTAAACAAGTGGCTATGAATAGTCCCCCAGGAATCCTTTGAATACTCCTTCCTGTTATTGCATTAGAAGCATGGACAACATACGAACCCATTCTCTGGCTTGTTCGCTTTTGCCACTTCGAGAAAATAATGCAAGCCATCAATAAACACCTTGCTCCGCCTGTCTGCATTATACATCCATTGCCGGTCCATCTGCATCGTATTACGCATGAAAATGGATTACACTTGACAATGGATTACGCGTGAAAATCGATTAAAGATCCAAACAACATGGTACAATACAACAACATGAAGATCCAAATACACATATTTAAATTAAAGTCTCAAACAACATTATACAATACAACAAGCCATCCACTGGTTATTATCAAGGAGAGGACTTTAAGCATCCTTGGACGGTGAAGACGAAGGTTCCGCTGACCCAACCTCATCCTTAGGTTTATTTGTGCCGCCTAAAACGGTAGTACTAAGTGGACGTGAAACACCCGGGACTGAGGGTGGAGCATAACGACCACCAAAAGGAGGTTCCTGACCCACGGCAACAGCTTCTTCATGACGTTGCTGCAAATAACGAAGCATTGCTTTTTCCAGCGCGCTCTTTTTCTTCGGCTTATGCTGAGGGCCAACTATGATTGGAACCTTGCCATAATAGGAACCACGATCGCCCCCACCATCGCCACTTCCTCCAGTAGCAGAAGCCATCTATGTACAAAAATTATTATCTTAACACTGCATAAGTTGTTCAACTTGAAGACCGTGATCATCTCGCGAGGATGTCCTCAACTGGGCGGCACCTCACTTCGTCATTAAAGAGGTTAGATGCTACGGAAAAGGGGACACGGTCACGATGTCCGTATCCACTCTTTCTCGTAGAATCTTACCTCCTTCTTGACATACGTTGCTGCTCGGCGGAGAACATCCTCGGCGAGATGAACACGGTATGCAAGTTCAACAAGTAGCAGAAGTCATCTATGTACAAAAATTCTTTCCTTACCACTACAGAAGTTGTTGAACTTGAAGACCGTGGTCATCTCGCGAGGATGTCCTCAGCTGGTCGGCACCGCACTTCGTCATGAAAGAGGTTAGATGCTACAGAAAAGGGGACACGGTCACGATGTCCGTATCCACTCTTTCTCGTAGAATCGAACCTCCTTCTTGACATACGTTGCTGCTCGGCGGAAAACATCCTCGGAGAGATGAACACGGTATGCAAGTTCAACAAGTAGCAGAAGTCATCTATGTACAAAAATTCTTTCCTTACCACTACAGAAGTTGTTGAACTTGAAGACCGTGGTCATCTCGCGAGGATGTCCTCAGCTGGGCGGCACCGCAATTCGTCATGAAAGAGGTTAGATGCTACGAAAAAGGGGACACGGTCACGATGTCCGTATCCACTCTTTCTCGTAGAATCGAACCTCCTTCTTGACATACGTTGCTACTCGGCGGAGAACATCCTCGCCGAGGCGAACACGGTATACAAGTTCAACAAGTATGGATTTAAAAAACCATATTGAATTTGATTAGATAAACCGTCTAGACAAGGTAGCATCATTTTTAAACCATTGAAATAATGCATACTATATATGACACATCAATCTCCCTCACATTCTAGCTCAAAATACTTCTCCATTTTTCTACTTCATCATCACATTCTAGCAAATAATCTTTCCATCTCCAAAGCATAAATCAAAGCATAACACGAGGATGAAGTAGCAAACCTTCGCAACACTTGTGTTGGCTGAGTCAAATTCCCACGAAAATGAGGGAAAAAACTTCGGGCAGCACCTCCCTTGCTTTGGCACCACCGGAGAGTAGGTGAAGCTCAGCTCTCTATCAATGTGCTGGACTGGCTCGGGCTGGAGGAAGAAGAAAGTCTCTGTCTCGGGATATAGTGGGGGATGAGTTTTTATCCCGGTTAAAAACTCCAACCGAGACAAAAGGAAACTTTTGTCCCGGTTGGAAGTTTAGTCCCGGTTGGATTGTCCCTTTTATCCCGGTTGGAGGCACCAACCAGGACTAACCTTTTTATCCCGGTTGGTGCCTCCAACCGGGATAAAAGGGTGTCCCTTTTATCCCGGTTGGAGGATCCAACCGGGATAAAAGGGTCCCGCCACCGACGCCCCCCAGCTAGCCGTTGCAACCGGGACTAAAGGGGGGCCTTTAGTCCCGGTTGCAATTACCAACCGGGAGTAATGCTCCCCTCCAAATTTCCCCACCCCGGCGCACCCCCTTTTGTCCCGGGCCACTTTTAAACCGGGATAAAAGGGGGCGGATCGAAAGTCAGTTCTCTACTAGTGTAGTTCACTAATATAATTACCGATCGCACTCTAAAAAGGCTGTTAATTTTCGGATATAACTCTGATGGTTACCTAGCTAAGAGGCTGTCTAAAAAACATATATAGGATTATGCGTGACACTGCAGGTAATTCACAAGTAATCCAGACTATTTTGGAAACAACTGTTTGTTATCTTATAGATAAATCAGATGTTATCAAACATGCAAACCACCTATATAGTATTTAGTTAATCAGCAGCAACATTATTTATAGTCGTTTGTACTAAACTTATTTACCTGGTTTGCTACTCTTTCAATGGTTTATAATTGACTCACCGCAGCCGTCAATTTTGTCATCTACAACATGAGTTCATATCACTAACCTTCTAATAGATGGATGAGAAATTATTTAGTATCCACTTTTTCACCATTTGTACTCAGCATCTTTCAAATGGTTTGCGTGTTCATAACCATTTGTTAGACGTCGATTTCATCATTTGGAGCATGAGATGGTATTGCGTCACTCGCCAGGAGATAAATGAAAAACCTTCATCAATCTGGCTTTTAAACTGCTTGTACTAAGCTTTTTAATATCATCATGGAAGTGACTATACCACTATTTCTGACCAATCCACTTGAAATGGAAACGTGACCCAAGCAACATCCTTTTGGAAATACATATTACTATACATCCTTTACCAAATTATAATTCACTTTACTTTTATCTTAAGTCAAACTTCTCTAACTTTAACGAAGTTTCTTAGAAAAATTTACCAACATCCACAACATCGAATTATCTTCATTAAATTATAATTTGGAGCGAAGGTCTTCCCTTGAGTTGCAGTGAGTGTTTCGTTCCACTAGAAGCAACAGTGAAGACATGCTGCTACGTGATCATTATGTAATGCTGTTTCGCACGAGGACGGCAGCAGGCCAGCTACTTTGATTCTGCCAAACTACCACACCCACAGCATGCTTCGTAATTCTTCAAATTCGAAGTCGTCCGGTTGAAGCTTCCTTATTACCATTACCATAAAGAACATCGTGTACGCTTAGGAGGTGTTTGGATACACTTCCTAAAGTTTAAAGTTTAGTACCCGTCACATCGTATATTGATACTAATTAGGAGTATTAAATATAGACTATTTATAAAATCCACTGCACAGATGGAGTCTAATTCACGAAACGAATCTATTAAGCCTAATTAGTCTATGATTTGACAATGTGCTGCTACAGTAAACATGTGCTAATCCTGGATTAGTTAGGCTCAATAAATTCGTCTCGCGAATTAGTATAGGGTTCTCCAATTAGTTTTATAATTAGCTCATGTTTAGTCATTTTAATTTGCATTCGAACATCTGATGTGACACTTCTAAAGTTTAGCACCTCGTATCCAAACACCTCTTTAGATGCATCTGCGCTCCTGCTCGTTGCAGCGGTCTGTTCCTTCCGTATCATTCTCAGTCCAAGATTTTACTCCTTTTGCGAATTTGCGCCACTTTTTCCTGCAGCGAATTACCTGGTCCAAAACACCACCAAAACCAAGCAGAGCAGCGTGCCAAGTCCGAAACCATTCTGATTTTCCTGCCACGTGAACGAAAATTCCTAGCCAAGCACAACTCCTCCACGCTAACCAGAAACGTGGGATAATGAGATGCTTCTGATTGGTTTTAAGTGGAGAAAAAGACAAAACACACGCTCGGTCATTTCATCTGGTCACTAGTGACCACATAGATGCGATTCACATCTTTTTTACCCACAGATTGACCGGGAAGCTTCATTTGACTTTGAGACTTTTTTAACCACAGATTGGCAGGGAATCCTTAATAAAGATGCTTTTGATTTCTTTTGACACAGAAAGGAGGCATAACACACTCACCTACTAGCCTTTTCATCAGGCCCCCACTTATTGTGGAGGCAAAACAGCAACTGAATTAAAAAAAATTGAAACTTAAAAATTGGAATGTATGCCCTAAGAAAATTTATGTGTAGGAATATATAACTTTTAAGTTGTTCACCAGCTATAGGCAAACAACTAGTAACATGTAACAAGAAAACTAGATTCAATTCAAACCTGTTCAGCACTACTCCTACGTGTTTCTCAATACAATCCGAAGTAGATACCAGAAATAATACTTCTTCTATTTTACTGCCACCAGATTTAATTAAAAATTGTTCTAAATGAATGGCAAAAAAAAAAATCATATCACATTTATTTGAAGATGAATGCGCATTCGAATGCATTTCCTAGTACTCATTTAGAGGCCAGGGACACAAGGCAGTCATAATTTTGCAACAAAATACACGAATGACAAATTCATTTCAAATTCATCTAGTAGCCTCAATTTACAAAAGTAACCTGCCTCTCATGCCATGTGACGTTGCTCATGACCAAAATTTGACAACATATGAAAATACTTTTAAATGTGAATCCAATGGTACTAAATTTTTTTCTACTGTAGTCAATTCTAAGACTAATTGTTGATTAAAGGTTAGAAAATTTCAATCTTGAAGTATGCACGCGCCTTACAGGATTAAATGGAGGGAGTAGTTAATTATATTGAGGAACTTTTGGTTTTGTCTCTAGACCATGAATTTCTTGACGATTCTTTGGAACAAATGATACGAAAAGTAGTAATATTCCACACCTAATAAATGTGTAGACTGTAGGTTTATGGACCATTGTTTTCGGCAAGCATGCTGTAAAAATCGCAAAAATTGCACACCTGCTGATACCTCTGTCGGCCGTAAATGTTTGGATGAT
This sequence comes from Setaria viridis, assembly GCF_005286985.2. Lineage (NCBI taxonomy): Eukaryota > Viridiplantae > Streptophyta > Magnoliopsida > Poales > Poaceae > Setaria > Setaria viridis. Next base: position 10,898,383 of record NC_048269.2, read on the forward strand.
TTTTTGACAAACATGCTACCCAAAGTAGCAGAAGCAGGTCCACACTTGCTATCATTTCAGGTTGGTAACATAAACAATCTGAATGTTGAACTACCAGAACGGATTACACGCTTCAATCATGTGGTGAACTCGCTCTTAGGTGCATATGTTGTAATATAGTTCAGAATGCTATAGGATTTAAGCACCTGTACGTATGATCATACTATGAGAAGGCTGTGAAACTAGCTAGTATGGCATGTTCTTATTCTTGCGCCTCAGCCTGAGGGGCAAAGAGAGTCCTGGTGCATCATCATCATCAGCGCGCGGCAGCAGCAGTCTCAGCCGCCTTTTCTCCTTGCAGCCCATAACCCTCCATCTTGGTGCATGCTCCTATGTGTGCAGTGTTTACCTGGAATGTTTGCCTGCTAGAATGATTGATAGGAACTAGCTGCCTCTTTCTGTTCATTCAATGTTGTCACTAGAATTTGTTTCTTAACAATAGCACCCTGCTTTAGATAAATATTCTTTTTTTATTGCGAACTGAGAGATAAATATTCAGTGAGAAATTGTATTTAAATCTGATCAATAACCAGAACGATGTCTCTGATATACCTTGGTTTCAGAAACTATTCCCATACTAAGAAAATGAAAAAAACAACTGTGATTATATGTCATTGTTTCAGCAACTCAAACTAGATTGCCCACGTGTAACATTTAGTGAAAACCTAATGTTTTTATCCAGAGCCAAATTGTAGGAAAGATAACTGCAGGAACTGATTGTGCCATGCGTCTTCCAAGTAAAAAATGGTGTAAGATACCTAAATGAAATAGTGGGAGTGCACTTTGGGTGTTTGAAATCAATGGAAGCCTCAGCTCAGAAAGCATTTGTTACCCTGTTAGTTGCTTGCTCCACTTGCACAATGGTTCACAAACCAACTGAATGGATACAAAGGCACTAGCTTTAGAGTTATTTCACTGTCAGTAATCCAAAATAGAGGATAGCACCAGCACATATATTCGCATCACAAAACATTATCAAGATTGTTCTTCGCAAGGATCACTCCATCCTTCTATTTAGATTTTGATTTGATTCTTGTCTCTATAATTTCATATATCCCCTTTTAAAAAAATCAACCAAACTAGGAATCACTAGCAGTCATCTGAGGTTACAATACCGAGTCAGAGATGTAAATCCAAATATAACCAATCCTTTTATGAGCTGATGGTGTATTGCATTTTTTTAACTAGCGTACTATAAAGCCTAACTAATTATACTTGCGTTTCGGCTATTGGAGGTCTAAAAAATATAGTATATTTTGGCATTTTAGACAACAATGCTCTTGCGGCAGCTTATAGTGTGAGGAAGCTATTTAGGATATATTTTATTGAGCTTAAATATAAGTCTATTACAAAATTGATATGATCCCATTACAACGCATGAATTAATAATACAAAAATATTATTTTAGTTAATAACTTATATATAACTAATATAGTTACATTTACCAGTCATGCATTTTACTCAATTGTTTTTCCAATGATTATAGAAGCTAAAAGATTTGACTTAGAATAAATCTTATAAACTTATATTTGAAATTAGAGGTATAGTATGTAAGACTCGCTAGTGAATTTAGAGCAACTTCAATAGATTGAGTAAAATAACCCACTTCTCTATATTCCTGGTTAAAAGGGATTGAGAGCCAAAAACACCTTTCACTCTCTCATTAAAAAAATAATCACCTTTCTCTATAATTTTTTCTGAAATGATAAAAAAATACCTCCCTCCCCCTTTAGAAAGGCTCTCTTCCCTTTCTTGATTTCCCCCCACGTCACTCCACTCGGCTGCGTCGCCCAGCTCGTCGCGCCCCATCCTGCCGTGCCATCGTGTCGGCCGGTCGCCTCTACGTGTCGTGTGCCTGAGCCGTCCTGCCACACTGGCCGCCCAGGCCGCTATGTCGCCGTCCGTGCAGGCGTCGTCCTGCGCACCGGCCGCCGCCACGACCTGCCGCGTGTCCACGCCAACCGGCCGCGTCGGCCGGCCCGACCTTGCGCCCCGCCCTACTGTGGCCACCGTCCAGCCGCGCGATCTACCTACGCGGCGGTCAGCTAGGCCGCGCGTCCCAACCTAATGCATCGCCGTTGGCTGCCAGTGGGAGGGGTGCCGCTGCCCCCTATCACAGGCGCCACCACTGCAGTTTGCTCTGTCCCGGGAAAAACAGCGAGGTAGAGGAAGAAGAAAGGGAGAGGAAGAAGATGATTAGCTCAATGATAGGTAGGCCCCACATGGCAGGGGAGATGTAGTAGGGAAAGGGAAAATCAATCTGCTGTGGCACCTCTCCTCAATATTTTTAAATTGTAAGACGACATTCCCTTATAAGGTGACAAAGGGATCGGAAAAAATCAATTTATTGAAGTTGCTCTTAGACAGCAGCACCTCTCCCTCTCCCTAATATTTTTAAATTGTGAGAGGACATTCCCTTAATAAGGTGACAAAGGAATCGGAAAAAATTAATTTATTGGAGTTGCTCTTAGATAGGTAAGTTGGTTAGGTTTTTTGTAGTTGAATCTATTCACCTAGGTTGTAGTTCGTTATGAGTTTGTAACTTTATTTTTAAGAAAATCAACAATGAATAAACTAATGGCAAATCTGATAGAGTTGAGCTTTAGTAGATATTTTATTTTATTAGAAAATAGTATATAAAACGTTGCAAACAATACCTGATGTGGAATAACCTGCGCAAAAGAAATGATGTGGAAGAACCTGCGTAAAAGAAAAGAAGCGGCTTACCACACCACCTGTCACGGGTTTAGGACCACACCCTACTAGAGAACTGACTTTAGATCCCACTCCCTTTAATCTCGGTTTAATTTCAGCTTGGGAGAAAAGGGGGTGCGACACAATAGGCTGGAATGGGACGCACATTTACTCTCAGTTCTTTTTTGCAACCGGGACTACAGGCCACCCTTTAGTCTCGGTTAAAACGGCTAGTTTCCGAACACCGACGGCGCCACCCTTTACCCCCGATTGGAGCCACCAACCGGGACAAAAGATCCAACCTTTTGTCCTGGTTGGATTTACCAACCGGGATAACTAGTTTACTCTTAGTTGGTAATTCCAACCGGGAGTAAACACCAATCGGGATAAAAGATCTAATTTTTTGTCCTGATTGGATTTACCAACCGGGATAAAATCTTATCTACAAGAGGCCTTTCTTCCTCCTCCACTCCTCCAGCCCGAGCCACTCCACTCCACAAAGACTGAGAAGCTCATCCTCTCCATGGCGCCGAAGCAAGCCTAGGGGAGGTGCTGCTGGATTTTTTTTCCTCATTTTCATGAGGATTTCACTCTTCCAAAGTGTTGTGAAGGTTAGCTACTTCATGCTCCGTTCAATTATTATTTTTAAGCTTTGTTTTATACTTTAGAGAGGGAGAAAGATGAGTTTGTTTGTTGTTAAGCATGCAGAGGATTTGTATTTATACATGTTTTTGAGCTATAATGTGATGGATAGTTTGAATGTGAGGGAGAATGAAGAGTAAATGTGAGGTAGAATTGAGATTATTTCAATTTTATGTATTAAGGAAAAATTAGAGTAAATGTGTTTTTAATATTTATAAATTAGCTATATAAATTGTAGGTGTAATTTCATACTTTAGTACTTTTCAGATAGAGGTATGGAATTAGCCATTTTTAGAATAAGTAAATTATGTGGGAAATATTGAATTTTTTAATAGTTTAGTTATTTGTAAATTAAATATGAGCTAAATAATTTGTGTATTTCTATGTAAACTTTCAGTAATATTTGAGTTTGTCATAGTGTATCATGTTGTTTGCTTCTGAAATTTTAATTTGTGTATTTCTATCTAAAATTTTGGCAATGTGATGGATAGTTTTATTGTAATCCATTTTATTAATGGCTTGCATAATACGATGCAAATGGACCGGCAATGGATGTATAACACGGATAGGCGGAGCAAGGTGTTTATTGCTGGAATGAATAATTTTCTTGAAGTGGCCAAAGCAAACAAGCTAGAGAACGGGTTCATATCTTGTCCATACGCCCATGTAGTAACCAGAAGTGCTATTTAAAGGCTTTATGGGGGACTATTCACAGCCACTTGTTTAGATACGGTTTCACGCCTAACTATTTTGTTTGGACCCGTCACGGCGAAAGAGGGGTTGTAATGGAAGACGGTGAAGAAAAGGAGGAGGATGACAACATTCTGGACTGCGCTATAGGCCGTGCTTTTGCAAATACTACAATGGGTGAGGCTGATGAAGATGAATTTGCAGAAGATGGCCACACTGATGACCTCGGTCAGGTGCTTAGGGATGCACACAGAGATTGCAAAACTCAGAAGGAAGCATCAAAGTTGCAGCGCATGATAGATGATCACAAGAAATTGCTATACCCAGATTGCTAGGGAGGTCATAAAAAGCTTGATACCACACTAGAATTTATACAATGGAAGGCCAAAAATGGTGTGTCCGATAAGGCATTTCACGGGATGTTGGAAATTATCAAGAAGATTCTTCCCAAAAATAATGAATTGTCATCCACAATATATGAAGCTAAATAGATTGTTTGCCCTCTGGGATTGGAGGTTCAGAAGATACACGCATGCCCTAATGATTGTATGCTCTATTGCGGTGCTGAATACGAGGATCTGAATGCTTGTCCCGTGTGCGAAACGCTGAGGTATAAGATTAGGCAAGATGATCCTGGTGATGTCGAGGGGCAACCTCCCAGGAAGAGAGTTCCCGCGAAAGTGATGTTGTATTTTCCTATAATACCACGCTTGAAGTGCTTGTTCAGGAACAAGGCGAATGCTAAGTTGATGCGATGGCACAAAGAAGAATGTAAGGAAGATAAGATGCTGAGACACCCCGCTGATGGGGCTCAATGGAGATCAATTGATAGAGCATTCCTGGAGTTTGAAGGTGATCCAAGGAACATAAGGTTTGGTTTAAGGGGGTGTTTGGATTCTGAAGCTAAAGTTTAACCCGTATCACATCGAATATTCTGAAGCTAATTAGGACTAAATATGAGTTAATTATAAAACTAATTACACATATGGAGGCTAAACGGCGAGATGAATCTACTAAGCCTAATGGGTATTGTAAATAGTCTATGTTTAATACTCCTAATTAGTATTTAAACATTCCATGTGGCAGGGACTAAAGTTTAGCCCGGGGATCCAAACAACCCCTAAGTACTGATGGATTCAATTCATTCGGTGAGTTGAGTAGTAGTCATAGTACTTGGCCTGTGACCTTATATATGTTTAACCTTCCTCCTTGTATGTGCATGAAACAGAAGTTCATTATGATGTCGGCGCTTATCCAAAGCCCAAAGCAACCCGGCAACGACATTGATGTGTACCTAAGACTGTTGGTTGACCAACTTTTACAGCTCTGGAAGGAAGAAGGTGTACATGTGTGGGATGAGGATAAATAAGAGATATTTAACCTGCGAGCACTGTTGTTCGTAACCATCAATGATTGGCATGCACTAAGCAACCTTTCGGGACAGACAAACAAGGGATATCGAGCCTACACCCACTACTTAAATGACACAGATAGCATGTATTTGAAGCACTATAGGAAGGTAGTCTATATGGATCATCGTCAATTTCTCCATGCTTACCACCAGCTGAAAGAAAACATGATGCATTTCAAAGGGACACTAGAAACTCATAAAAAACCTTTACACCGTAATGGAAAACGTGTATTTGAGATGATAAACGATGTAAGGGTAGTATTTGGAAAAGGTCTTGGTAGCCAACCTGTTTCGAATGACGATGACGGATGTGCAGCCATGTGGAAGAAAAAGTCAATATTTTGGGAGCTACCTTATTGGGAAACCCTAGATGTCCGCAATGCAATAGACATGATGCACCTAACGAAAAACCTTTGTGTGAACTTGCTAGGCTTCATGGGTATTTATGGGCCCTCAAAAGATACACTGGAAGCAGGACGGGACCTTAAAGAAATGGGGCAATGGGATGACCTACATCCGGAAAAGAGAGATAATGGACAACACTACTTATGTCCTGCTAGTTACACTCTCAGCAAGGAAGAGAAGGATAGCATGTTTGAATGCTTGAATAGTCTGAAGGTCCCGTATGGGTACTCCTCGAATATAAAGAGAATAATAAATATGGAAGAAAAGAAGTTCACAAATCTCAAGGCCCATGATTATCACATGTTGATGACCCAGTTTCTTCCGATTGTACTGAGGGGTGTTCTACCAGAGAATGTTCGATTGCCACTCGTAAAGCTATGCGTGTTTCTCAATGCAATTTCATGAAAGGCAATCGATCCATCGAAGCTAATAAAGCTAGAGAACGATGTGGTGCAATGTCTTGTCAGCTTTGAGTTGGTATTTCCACCATATTTCTTCAATATTACGACACACCTTCTGGTTCACCTAGTAAAAGAGATTAATATTCTCGGACCAGTATACCTGCATAATATGTGACCTTTCGAGAGGTTCATGTCAGTCCTAAAAAACTATGTTCTTAATCGTGCCCGTCTAGAAGGAAGCATCGCCAATGGATATGGAACAGAGGAGGTGATTGAGTTTTGTTTTGATTTTATTGACTCAATTGACTCGATTGGGGTTCCAACTTCATGCCACGAGGGGAGGCTCCGGGGAATGGGCACCCTTGGAAGGAAAGTATGTTTGAGTAATGGTGCTGATTTGTTCAACAAGGCACACTACACTGTTCTACAACAGTCAACCTTTGTGGCTCCGTATATCGAGCAGCACAGGCAGATGTTAGTTTCCGAAAACCCGACGAAATCCAATGACTAACTTTCAAGAAGTCACGTGGAAACTTTTCCCTCCTGGTTGCGCAAACAACTTATGGGTAACTCTAAGATTCATCCATAGCTTGCTTGGTTAGCCAGGGGACCTTCTAGCACAATCGTGAAATTCCAAGGCTACGAGATAAATGGTTATACATTTTATACGAGAGCCTAAGACCAGAAAAGCACGAACTAGAATAGTGGTGTCCGCATAGATGCCATAGGCAGAAATAGTAGCATGGACTCTTATTATTGTTTCATAGAGTAGATATGGGAAATCCGAATATGGACCGCTGTGCATCCCTCTATTTTGTTGGTAATGGGCGAAGCTAAATGGCGTAACCAAAGATCAGTATGGAATGACAATAGTGGACCTTAGCAAGACTGGATACAGTGATGAACCATTCGTACTCGCTAATGATGTGCATAAAGTTTTCTATGTGAAGGACATGTCTAGCAAACCCAAGAGAAATCTAGAAGATCCATGAAAGCCAAAGCGCCACATAGTCCTTCCAAGTAAAAGAAAAATTGTGGGAGTCGAGGATAAAATAGACCAATTAGATGATTATGATCAGTTTGCAGGCATGCCTCCATTCGCTGTTGAAGTTGACCCTAGCATCCTGCTATCCAAAGAAGAGGCTCCGTACTTGCGCCGCGATAATGACCAAGGAACATTCATGAAGAAGAAGTTTTTAATGTTACATTGTAATGCATTAAATTTGCTTCACATTTAAGATTAATTACATGGACTACTTGATACAATTTCATGTGTGCTTAAATTAGTTGAGGTGAAGATTTATTGATACATCAATTTAAATTTTCGCGCATATAAATTATTTAATTGATAATTTCTTGATGATAGTGATGCAGTAAAATCATTATTTAAGAAGATAATATAACTAGTGAGTCATTCAAACTT